>NC_045630.1:56706249-57306249 GCF_009829155.1 Mustela erminea | reverse complement strand
GTTCTAAACTTTCTCTATTTCCATAGCTTGCAATAAAGTGAAATTTAACCAGACAACTTTGTCTTCTTCATGTCAATAAAGGAATAAACCATAATGTGCAGATTTTTGGGTCATTCTGGTTTTTTCAACCTAGGTCGCCTCTTGTATTGGAAAAAGACCATCCTAGCAGTGGATCCGAGTCGTGGGTGATGGCAGAAGCTATCTTTAATCTTCCGAGCAGCTTTGTAACATCACTATACTGTAAAAGCTACAAGATAAACATTTCTAATGTGAATCAGTGCAGTAAACCACATATGTAAATACATTTGCAATGATTGTACATTAATAGGAATGTTCACAGTCCTGTTAATGTGCATTCACTGGAAATGCTTTCTCTGTGAATATCCCATTTAATAGAGTCTCAATAGAGCTGCGCTCGGAAAGATTTCTCATCCGGATGCGTGGGGAGATCCTTCAGCGGGTGCCACACAGGCTGTCTGACGTGCCGTAGCTGGCTGTGCCATGCGGTGCCACATTTCTATTTGTCCTTCACACCAAGTCCATATTGACTGCTTCAAAAACTCTTTGTATGAGCTATTATTTTCAAATTGTTTCCCAACTTATACCGCAATTGAAAATTGGACAGCTTTTCAATTGCTCTCACATTCCAATTGATTACCAATACCGTTTTTCAGAATTAAGAATATCAGTCTATTCTCTTCCCGGGCATCGTGTCGACTCTGCGTGGCTTTCATTTAAATATTGCAGCTCAGTTTGTGCCTGACTCCGTGTTAAGATAACGTACAAGGCGATCAATTAGATTTATTATCTCTTGTCTTGACTCGATGGTATGTATCACTGTGGAGAAAAGGCAACGACCCCCAGATGAAATGTTGCCTTGGCTTCAAGGTCTCCTAGGGCGACTACCTGAGCTTCGTTTCTGCTGTATCAGACAGGTTTCAAGGTTTGCGATGTACATTTTAGAACACGGCAGTTGTGATGATCCAGTGACGAACACGTTTTCTGAATAAATGCATTCTAACACTGTTAGGTTATCAGATCAAAGCAATAAATATTTACTGAGTGATTACTATGTATAAGGCACTATGCTAGGCCCCGGAGGATGGGACCGGGGAGTGCCTCTTGAGTCTTATCTTAAATTCTCAAACAACTCTCAAAAGTGAAATCGATAGGACAGAAGGAAAAAACATTTGATCCGTCTAAGGTGTCTGTGAATGCTTCACAAATCATTCTGTAACATTGTCAGTGGTGCTGGGATGGTTCATAGTAGCCACCTCTTTCAGTTGGGACAATTCAGGAAGAGAGAGATTAAATTCTCTTCTCAAGGTCACAAAGCAATATGGATGCCAACTGCAGACTGCAGCTGAGGACAGCCATCTCCTGGCTTTGTGTTAAACTCTTCGGGAGCAGTCATTGGTGTCGGGGGGCTGGGATGAGGTCATGGTTTGTCTTGGCCGAGATTGCTAACTGGCATTTAGGACAAAATTAACTGATGTAAAATTTCTGGCATTTAAATTAGCATAATACCACTGGTCTTCTATCAATATAGGGCATTCTCTAAGCAAATTAGTCTAACCTGTCTGTTAGGGCGTTCTCTAAGCAAATAAGTCTAACCTGTCTGCTTTTATATGACCAAAGAGAAACAACATATTTCTATTTTTGATGAGTCTTCCTCAGAACATTTTCTTGTGCAGATTTTCAAACATACAGAAAAATTGAAAGAATTTTGCAGTGAGCATTGCCAAATGACAAAACTAAAACAATCTAGGAATGAGTTTGATGAGTTTGATGGTTTTCGTTCAAGGGGGAAACAGTCTGCAAATTGGGGGAATGCAGTGTATCGTCAGTGAGGATTTTGGGCAAGAGTGTTTTACAGAACGTTAGATGTGACAATGCAGAAACAGGGCATGGTTGGCTAGGAAGCTGGGGATTTCGTTAGTAGGCCAGTGGGTCCTGTCTTCTAGGGGCAGGTAAGCTAGCTAAAGTCAGGTGAAGGACTATGGTTGGCATATGTTAGGTTTCCTTCACAAGTGTTTCCTTTAAGTGGAGGCTGATTTGAGATTAGATTTGTGACATGGGCCAGGCCACTTGAGTGACTTACATTTTGTGGATCCCAGTATATGAATTAACTTTATGAGCATCTGGACATCCACCACCCCGATATTATCATTTGTATTTACTCTACTCGTTTTGTGACATCTCTGTGTCCGTTCTTCCATTCATCCATCAATCCAATTTATTTATGAAGCTTAAAGTAAATTGCAAGTATAACCTTTTGGGAACTATCTTCACCGTAGGGCAGAGACGCTTGTAATAATGCCAATAATAGTATGGGAAGAAATAATTATAATGGGAATTCCAACAAAATTTCAAGATTCTTCTATGTATTGCCTAGCCTTATATGGGTATGGTGTTGCATTCATTAGTTTATCTGGTCCTGGCAATAAGCTCATGGCATGGAAAGGCAGGTATAGTAGCTCCATTTTGCAAATTAGAAAACAGGCTTAGAGACAAAATGTCAACCTCAAAGTCACCCAGGAGAACGTCTATCCAAGAACAAATGACTTCTAGCTCCTGGCCCAGTGCTCTTCTCACTAGACCATGCCATCCATCCTCTTGTTTAGCACCTCCAGTTTAGTTTTTGATGATTATTCTAGTAGCTCATTCTTAAAATAGAAACAAATAGCTGGGCATATGCTACAGCCTCCTGTAATTTATAATTAACACTCCTAATCTTGTTCCATTGGTCTTTTGTTTAACGTGTCTCCAGACCTTTTACTTAGAAAGAGCTTTAGGACCAAGAAATGTTACATCATGGAAATATTTTTCCTTCCTCCCTTCTAGGTTCTCTGGATGATTTAATGATTACATTGACATAGGTTAAGAGAAAAAGGAGAAGTCTGTGTGCACGGGAGCCCCAAAGATATAAGACCCAAAGACGGGGGTCGACTGAGGCCTGTGTGCCATCCTGAGCTAAAGACAATGGGGAAAGAAAAGGAAGACAAATCACAGGAAGAGGAGAAGAGATGTTTAGTAAACAAATGTTCGCCATGCCAGGTAGGTAAATATTTCTGATATGAAAGTTATTTTAGTATTAGCTCTCTTCCTGGTATAGGCCTCCTACCTAAATTTTTATAGGTAGTTATGGAAAATGTAAGTAGCTTTTCTTGAGTGTGTGGGACCTTGATTATCCACTGGATAGTCTGGAGAGGGAAACTGCTTTGGGAACCCATGACATCTAAATTATCCACGTGCTCAAATAGCATATTTTGGGGCAGCTTATTTTGATTCTGTTCAGTTATATCATAAAGTACTTAATCTCTTATGACAGATATGGAGTTTGTTGTTTTCTGACATTATAAACAATGCCAAGTAGCCATTCTTGTCCTTACATTTGGGCTCCTCCCTGCTCTATTTACAGAGGACAGACCCCTAAAAGCATGGAGTGGAAGGAGTGAGAAAGACCGACAATACGTTCAAAATGGAGTCACTTATGGTAAGACCCACATCACCAAACTGACTTAATTCCAGTTTTGGCTCTCCCAGAGATGGCATCTTAAACTGATTACTGAAGAATTGTCAGATCAGCATTAGCTGGTAATCTACTGAATAAACCCCAGCCATCACCTAGAAGGATAGTACCCTTGCAATAACCAATTGTTTTTTCGCCTACTACCGCTTCCTTGTTTCTGCTTCTTTCTGCCTGTAATATCTCTTGCCTTATATAGCTCTTTAAGGCCCCTTTCTCTCTGCTGGTTTGGTAGCTGCTCAATGCATGAATCGCTGAATAAAGCTAATAAAATCCTCAAAGTCTACCCAGTTGAGTTTTGTTTTATAACAGGGAGGATGGAGTGACTGAGGGAAGGAAGGAACCAAGGAAGACCAGGCAGGAACAGCCTTGCAAGTCAGTAGGCTTCAGACGGAGTCAATTTAAGTGGCTGTAAGTAGACATATGTATACACCATGTGCCAGGGGAGAAGTCTGGAGAGAGAAACTGCTTCGGGAACCCATGACATCTAAACGGTATTGAAAGCCTCTGGATAGGATGAGACGAAATCATCTAGAGGAGAGCATGCATGGTAAAGAGTATCCGAACACTTGGGAAGCTCCAACGATCAGAGGTTTGGCCGAAGCACAGTCTGCAAAGGAGCCCAAGGAGGAGAGGATAGAAAGTGAGCTAGAAGTCTAGAGGCTTGGAATGTTCAGGAAGCCTGGTTTCAAAAATGAGAAAGTGGTCCAAATGTCCAATATTGCTGAGAGACCAATTACGATGAAGGCAGCATTGACTATTGAATGTGGTATGTAGTAGTTTTTAGTATGCTGTGAATGTCAAATATGCATATAGAAGGTATGTTTGGTCTGACTTTTAGTCAAATAATTGAAATAATTGAAATAATTAATAATTGAAATAATTATTTTAGTCAAATAATTGAAAAAGTTTCTACCTTTAAGGAAACTTTTTTATCTATCATAATAATAAAGATAAAAAATAATATCTACTATCAATAATGATGAGGGGGAAATAACTTTTTTTTTTTAAGATTTTATTTACTCATTTGACAGACAGAGATCACAAGCAGGCAGAGAGGCAGGCAGAGAGAGAGAGAGGGGGAAGCCGGCTCCCCACTGAGCAGAGAGCCCGATGTGGAGCTCCATCCCAGGACCCTGAGATCATGACCTGAGCCGAAGGCAGAGGCTTAACCCACTGAGCCACCTAGGTGCTGTGGAAATAACCATTTGTATACAGCTGTTCCAGCTGTTGCCTCCATTTCTTTTGAGGGCAATTTGGCCACATCTAGCCAACCATTTCACATGTACAACTGTCACTTCGGACATTTCTCTTTCAGGAGTCTGCCGCATTGCTGAGATGGGAGGCCAACCTCACCTCCTCCCCCGCCTCTCCCTGGTGCTTTTCTAATATACCCTTCCCAACTGACCTCTCAGCTTCCACCCTGAATTCCCTGCAGCCAGTCCACTCGTCATAGCCTGGATGGACTGATCTCTTAAAAACAAGCATCGGACCGTATCCCTCCCCTGCATCTAACTTTCCAAGGATTTCGCACAGACGCACAAGCCCGGACTCCTGCCCAGAGCTCACCCTCCTTCTACTCCCCTCACCGTGTTGGCCTCTTTGCTCCACGTTCACGTTCCCTCACATTCCCACACCCTCCTCTTTTCTCTCCTCCTAGAATTTTCCTTCAGCTTTTTCAGGCTCACTGCATCTTGTTATTCAAGTCTCAGCTTATTTACTCCATTTCTAATGTATACATTATCCCTTTCCCCCTTCTTTAATATAAACTCCCTGTTCAGTGTAGAGAGAAACCATTGGCTCGATAAATGTTAGTCAGTTGAAAGCATTAACGTTAACTTTGCTCTTTGCTACTGAATTAGTTTTGTTGGGGAGGCGCTTCTCTATACAATCATCAGAGGATGTGTCGCTTTGTCACATGTGTTGAAAACATTTGTTAATTTGTTAAAAAGATTTTATTTATTTGTTAGAGGGAGAGAGAGAGCGTAAGCAGGGGGAGAGGGAGAGGGAGAAGCAGGCTCCCTGCTGAGCTGGGAGCTCAGTGTGGGGCATAATCCCAGGACCCTGGGATCGTGCCCTGAGCCAAAGGCAGACGCTTAGCCAACTGAACCACCCAAGCACCCCGAAAATATTTTTTAAATTTTAAGCTTAAATATTTTTTTAAATTGTGGTTTTAACTTCTTTTTTGTGTTTTTTAACTTCTTTTATGGCAATTTTGTCCCATAAGGAATTTTTAAATTCTACATAATCAAAGTCTCAGTTATTTATATCTTAGTCCCTTTCATTTAAACATGATAAAAAAAGCATTCCTTGGGGTGCCTAGGTAGCTCAGTCAGTTAAACGTCTGACTCTTGATCTCAGCTCAGGTCTTGATCTCAAGGTTATTAGTTCAAGCCCTATGTTGGGCTCCATGCTGGAGCCTACTTAAGAAAAAAAAAAAAAAAAAAAGGAAGGAGGGAAGGAGAGAGGAAAAAAGAGCTTTCCCTAAGATTGTGAATTAGAAAAAAATAAATCCTTTATTTCCTTCTTGTATTTCTATGACTGAAGTGTTTATATCCCATTGTGAATATGTTTTTTTATAGTATGAAATAGAAAATTTAATTTATTTTTCCTCATATTTAATAATTGATTTGATATTATCTTTTGAATAATCCATCTTCTACCCACTGACTTATAATGACCCACTTCTAATATGACATTCCCATAGACTCTGAGGCTTCCTCTAGTTTAATTAGTCTATTCTTACACATTCTTACCAGAAACACTTATTTACTCTAGCTTAAACTATATTTTGATGTTTGATTGAGTAAGTACTTCCTTATTACTCTTGATGTACAAATCTTTCTAGGGTATTTCTCTATGTATATTCTTCCAGTTAAACTTTTTATTTTATTTTAAAGATTTTATTTATTTATTTAACAGAGAGAAAGATCACAAGTAGGCAGAGAGGCAGGCAGAGAGAGAGGGGGAAGCAGGCTCCCCGCCGAGCAGAGACCCCGATGCGGAGCTCGATCCTAGGACCCTGAAATCATGACCTGAGCCAAAGGCAGAGGCGTAACCCACTGAGCCACCCAGGCACCCCCAGTTAAACTTTAAAAAAAAAAATTTAATTCGTTGATTTCTAAAAATAAAAATAACTCACTGGGATTTTGGGAGGGAAATGTATAAAATCTATATATTACTATGAAGAGAAATGGCATCTGGAGAAATTGAGCCTCTCAATCCTGGAAACAAAATCCGTCTCTGTATTTATTCTTATCTAATGATTTTTAGTAAAATTTTATGATTTCCATTTCATTCAAAGTTAAATTCCCAAGGCTTATATCAGCAGTGTATCACCACCCCCCAGCAATCTCTGATCCTATTTCCCACAACCTTTCCTTCACTCATTCTATTTCAGCTGTCCTGGCTCTTGTGCTGGTCTAGGGTCACATTCACTCATCTCGAGGCCTCTTGCTTGTTACATTCTCTACACAGAAAGCTGTACATTTCTAGGGAAGCCTCGAGGCTTACTTCTTCCTTTTTCCTGGTCTGTACTCAAATGTCACTTTTCATAAAATAATGCTTCTCTTCCCATTTCTCTCATTTCCCTTCCTCCTAGTCTTCTTAAAATTTCTCTATGGACTTACCCCTACCTCACATGTTACATGTCATTTTGCCCATTTGTTTGTTGACTTTCATTCCCAAGTAGAATGGAAGGTCCAGGATAACATCATTCTGTTCACTGTTGTATGGCCAGAACGTGTAATAATTCCTAGCATTTAATACGTATGTATTGAATGTCAATGAATTATTTTCTTAATATAGCTATCTAAGTCTTGCTCATTTGTAATTAGTTAACCTTTAGTATTTTAATTATTTTATTGCTTTTTTTTTTTAAGTGAGTCCAACATGGGGCTTAGACCCGTGACCTGGAGGTTAAGAATAGTATGCTCCATCCACTAAGCCAGCAGGTGTCCCATTTTATTGTTATTTCAAATGGAATAAGTTTCACTATTTTTTAAAATTTTTTTCCTTTTTTTCTTTTTTGAGAAAAGGAAAGTGAGCAGTGGGGAGGGGCAGAGAGAGACTCTTACGCAGACTCCATGGCCAGCATGAGGCCCCATGCAGGGCTCGATGTCACAACCTCGAGATCATGATCCAAGGAGAAATCAAGAGTTGGATACTCAACCCACTGAGACATCCTGGCACCCCACTGTTATGTTTTTTGACTGGTTATTTGTGATTATAAAGCAAGGCTTGGGTTTTAAAAATGTTTCTTATATTCACATTCTATTAACAATAGATTTTTAGCTGATTCTTTTGAGTCTTATTAAATAGCAATATATCATTATCAAATAAGGACACTGCTTATTGTCCTTGCCCATATTTGTAACTTGTATATCTTTTTTCTGGTCTTATCCCATTCTGAACCCACAGAAAAATGTAGAATACTAATTGAGCTATTATGTGACATCCGTCAGCTTCAGTTAAATTTTGTTTTAGAAGCAAATGCCCCCCACATTTCTGGGCTTCCAATAGCAAAGGCTTGTTTCTCACTCATCTATCATTATAGGTCAACCCTAGCTGCTTTCTATCTTGTCTTGTTTCTTCAGCACACGTTGTAGTTGTAATCCCTACCTGAATACTGTGGTCACATGGTAGATGGGAAGCACAGTGTGACAGAACCATGCAATGCCTCTTAGACCTTCTGTGTAGGAATGCCACCATTACTTTTGGTCACAATAAGTTGTTCAAAGCAAGTTACATGGCAATTGCTACTATCAGTGAGATGGGAATATACCATTCTTTTTGAGAATGGCACTATGAGTCACATGGCCAATCTCATTGAGGAGGTAGGGATCTACGTACAGTTCTCTTATAAAAAGTAGAAGACAAGATTTAGAACAATAATATAATCTCCAACATAAGCATTATTTTTCATTCTTTACAGTAAAAGGAATGAGTCTAGTGTATTCCTCTTACTTAAAAAGATACATTCTATGGCATATATTTTTTATCATGTTATATCTTTATTGTACTATGTATTACATTATGTGTTTATTCTCAAACTTACTAAGCTTTTATATTACATGTATCTGCAAATTATCAAATGCTTTTTGGCATATCTATATATGATTATATCTTTAATAAATTAGTTATGCCTAAGAGTGTTCTTACCTTTTTTTTTTTTTAAGATTTTATTTATTTATCTGACAGAGACACAGTGAGAGAGGGAACACAAGCAGGAAAAGCGTGAGAGGGAGAAGCAGGCTTCCCGCTAAGCAGGGAGCCCAATGTGGGGCTCAATCCCAGGACCCTGGGATCATGACCTGAGCCGAAGGCAGGAGCTTAACGACTGAGCCCCCTAGGTGCCCCAAAAGTGCTCTTATCTTGATGAGCACCAAGTAATGTACAAAATTGTTGAGTCATTATATTGTACACCTGAAAGTAATATAACACTGTATGTTAATTATACTTCAATTAAAAAATAAATAATAAATTAATTATGTACTAAAGTAATAGAGTTTCGTAATAGTTTTCTATTGACCCATCTCTGCATTCCTGAAATAAACCTGCTTGTTTAGGTGACTGTGTTGTTGATAGGTGTTTTTACATTCATATATTTATATTCAGCACATTTGTTGAATGGCTTCTTTTATGGGGCATTATGCACCAGGAACTGCAAAGATTACTATGAATGAAGGTCCATAGTACTTGCTCTCTAGAGTTTGCAGTCTGGTGGGGAAGCACAATTTAAAGCTAATTATTTAATTGCAATTGA
Source organism: Mustela erminea (assembly GCF_009829155.1). Classification (NCBI taxonomy): domain Eukaryota; kingdom Metazoa; phylum Chordata; class Mammalia; order Carnivora; family Mustelidae; genus Mustela; species Mustela erminea. The sequence continues at coordinate 57,296,956 of NC_045630.1, read as the reverse complement.
AATAGAGCATAAAGTGCTAAAAGAAAATATACTCGGGAGGCCTGACTGCCTAGAGCAAGCTTCTCAGTAGAAGTAATACTTACGTCAAAGGGCAAATATGCATAGGAGTTAACTAGGCAGAAGTTATAGGGCATAATAAAAGAACTAGAACATTCCAAGAACATAGAGAAGCCACTATGGGAAATAGTATGGGGTTCCTGAAAAAATCAAAAATAGAACTACCACATGACTCACCAATTCCAATTCTGGGTATATACCCAAAGGAAATAAAATCACCACCTTGAAAGTGTATCTGCTCCCCCATGTTTATTGCTGCATTATGTACAATAGCCAAGACATGGAAACTACCTTTGTCTACCATCAGACAAATGGAGAAAGAAAATGTAGTTTATATGTGCAACGGACTATTATTCAGACACAATAAAGGAAATATGCCATTTGCAACATGAATGAAACTTGAGGGCATTATCCTAAGTGAAGTAAGTCAGAGAGAGAAAGACCAATACTGTATAATCTCACTTACACTTACTGTGAAATTTAAAAAGAATAAACTTATAGATAGAGGGAACACAGACTGGTGGTTGCAGAGGTGGAGGAGCACTAGGGTGTGTGAAATGGGTGAAGGGGTCAAAAGGTACAAACTTCCAGTTACAAGATTAGTAAGTCATGGGGAGGTAAGTTATGACATGGTGACATTAGTTGGCCAGTCTGTATTGTATATTTTAAAGTTGTTAAAAGACTAAATCTTAAAAGGTCTTATCACAAGAAAAAGAAATGTTACTATGTGAGGTCTTGGATGATAACTAAACTGAGTGTGGTAATCATTTTGCAATAATGTATATGTGTATACCAATTCACTATATCGTACACCTAAAACTAATACAATGTCACATCTCAGCTGTATTTCAATAAAACTAGAAAAAAATAAAATTAATAAAATTTTAAAAATGTTTAAAGGACTTTGGCTTTTATTTTCTTTCTAGAAAGATCATATGTGAGAATGATGGAGGAAAATCAGGTGGTTGGTTAATATGAAGATCTGGAAGAAGCAATAGACTATAGGAGAGCAAGATACACCCATGACTGAGACTAGATCAGGGGTTTCATTTCTGGTACAATCTTGGTCAGGTTTTGGAATCAGAGTTATGTTGGGCACAGAAAAATGTACTGAAAGCTATCTGCCCCTTTTTTGTGCTTGGGAATGAGGTAAGCAACATAGAGCACACTGTATTGTTGAAGATTCAGTAACAATCAGTTCTAAAATGATCTGAGCTTTCCTTTTCAGGGTTAGCTCCTGGTAACTCTTCATTCTCTCCTATAGTCATCTTTACCTCAGGTAATTTTCTTTACTGGACATTTTTTGAAAATCACACATTTTATTTCAAATGTATTATGTGAAACTGTATAGAGTAATTTCTCATATTACAAAAATATTTTGAAGAATTTATTGCATATGTCTCATATTTAATGTCATTTTTTAATACTCTAGAATGTATTGGTTATATATACATATGCATATATATGTGTGTGTGTGTGTATTCTCTTTTTTCCTTAAAGAGCCTTGTTAGAGCTTTAACTTCTTAGATGTTTCAAAAATATTAGCTCTTTTTATTATTGATCAATTTTACTGATTTTTTTTTCTAAATAACCATTTTATCTTTGTCATTCTTAATTCCTTATTTCCACTTAGTTTTAGTTTATTTCATTGTGGCTTTTTCCAGGTAAACGGATGCTTTTTAACTCATTTCAATGTTTGTATTAAAAATATTTAAAACTAAGGATTTTTCTTTAAAATATATTGGTCTCATCAATATATAGTGTTCCTATTTTCATTAATTTTTAGGTAAGCTATAAATTGAGTTCCAACTTCCTCCCATAAAAAAGATCATTATTATTGTGCAGACACAAGTAGTAACAGGGCAAGAAGATGGAGGCAAACTAACCTGGTGAGGTCATTTCAATAGTCGAAGCCAGACAGGTGGCATTCATGGAGATGGAGGACATGGGGAATGGAACAACTTGAAGAAAGGCTCAGTAGGGTTACCAACTGTATCAAGCATTAAAGACAACAGATTTTCACCCCTTGAAAGTAATCACCCTTTAGAACCTTTATTTACTATGCTATAAAATATACACTGGCATGTCTTTCTAATTGTCCACACGATATCCATTTTCCTTTATTTTACACTAACAGAATCCTGACTTTGTTTGGTATGCAGTGTACCCAGAAAACACATTCTCATTTTTTCCTGCTGCTAGAAGTAGCTATGTCAAGCAGTTCTGACCAATGACATGTAAGAGAAAGTCTGCTGGGTATATCTAGGAAAGGTTGTGCTTTCCTAATATAAGAGGAAAAACATTTATGTCTTGTTCCTGCCTTGGAAATGTATGTAATGTCTGGAGATGTAGCAGCCATCTTGTCACCAAGAGGTGAGAAGCGTAAAGATAAATTTAATTTAATTTAATAATTTAAGAATGTCAGAGTAGAAGAGTGCCAAGTATCTGAATCTAAGCAGCAAATACCTACTAGCAGACTTCCTGTTATGTGAGATAATGTAGGTCTCTACTTTTGCAGCCTATGGTTGGGGTTTATATTGCATGCAGCTCAACACTTTTTTAACAGATGCATTTTTTTTCTGCCAACTTTATTACTTTCCAATGAGCCCCCTCTATTTTATGAGACCTGCTTTTGCCTGCTACATTTTTGCAACAACCCTCATGTACCATGTACCAGCATACCTCTAAGGTACTGCAGGTTGGGTTACAGAGCACCCCCAAAAAGAAAATATTGAAATAAAGCAAGTCAAATGAATTTCTTGGTTTTCCAACGCATGTAAGTGTTATGTTTGCACTGTAGTCTATCAAGTGTGCAATTTAACATTGTCTCTAAAATCAATGTACATACCTTAATTAAGAAATACTTTATGGCTAAAAAATGCTAATGGTCATCTGAGCTTTCAGTGATCACCGATGGCCATAACAAGTAGAATAATAATGAAAGAGTTTGAAATATAACGAGAATTATCAAAATGTGACACGGAGACACGAAGTGAGCACATGCTGTTGAAAATGTCACTAAAAGACTTGCTTGATGCTGGGTCTCCACAAACCTTAAATGTGTAAAGAGCACAATATCTGCAAAAGGCCACAAAACAAAGTTTGCTATAAAGAATAAACCCCTCGAAATGTGGGGGATATTGCTCTATGTCCCACGTATGAGTGTGACAGTTTTGTAACTTCTCTGAATGTTTTCTCTTCCTATTTTACCAACTAAGTCCTGAGTTTTCTTCTTCTTTTGCTTTATTAATCACCGCATGCTTGGACCTGGATAATTGCTTCCCTACTGGTTCCCTCATTCTACTCTTTTCGTTCTCTAGGCCACCCTATATTCCTGTTACCCAAGGCTTTCCGACGCTCTCGTGGCTTGATTTTACTTGATTCCTCTGCAGATGATGTAGCAAAGACTACTCAGGACATGAGAAATAGGCAGTCATTAGGCTGGAATGCTCTGATCTCCCCAAAATCTTCCTAATCTCTTTCCACGGTCCTGATTTTCACATGAACGCTCATTCTAATCAAGTTGTTTTCCTCACCTAGATGTACCTATCAAATATACTTTTCTCTATATTAAACTCACTCTTATCCTCGCCTTTTCTTCCTTAAATCCTACTCATTTTCCAAGATTCAGCTCAAATCCCACCTCCTCTGTTAAAGCTTTCTTGTGCACCATGACCTGATCTCTTTCCTTTCTCTCAAATCCTAGTTCTTAGTATCCGTATTATTTTCATCTTCCGTTACATCTGCTCACCTCTAATGTGCCCCAGCAACCTTAGGCTAATCAACCATTTTCCAAATACACTTTATCTTTGCTCAGCCAGTCCTTACAGCTTGACATGTGAATTTCCTACCAGAATTTCCTACCAGAAATTCTGCTTATCATTCAACACCCAGCTCAAAGCTTTCTTCCTTTCTTTATTCCTACGTTAAGAATACCAGCCCTTCCCATGCAATTTGTTCACTCCACTACTTTTTTACTCTGTCTTATGTGAGTGCTATCTGTTTACATGATTTTTTTCCTTACAAAGACTACAGCTACTAAGATTTAATAGAACAGATACTGTGTCCTCCATTCGTAATTCATCAAAGCATGGCTCTCTTGGTAGAAGAAATAGTACTGACCACCTCATCCAGACCTCTAGTTCATAAAGGAGGTAATAAGCCTTCAGACAGGCTGTAACTTGTACAAAGTCACAGAGTTCAAGTCCACATGAAGACCCAATCCTGCATCAGTGCTCTGGATGAAACAATGAATGAGAAACATTCCGTCACACAAGGAACTAATAGCTTAGTGAACATGTGACTCACATTTAATTAACAAGTCACAGGTTTATTATTTGGAAAAAAAATCTGAACATCATGGTGTACTATGTATTTTCTAAAGCTTGCAAAATACAATAGATTAATTCAATTTGGAGAGACAGTAGAGAATTTTTAAATGTTAGCCAATAAATAAAATTCCTACAATTTAAAATGTAAAAGAGATGATCTATAAAAATCACCCACCGAGTTCATCTGAATCAAATATTTGCAACATTATTGTAACTTTGCAGATTTCTCCACTGTTACATAAGAAAACAATACAAAATTAAACAGAAGATGCAAATGTTTCATATCTTTGTTTTAAATTAGTGTGAAAATAACATTTACCCATTGATGTTTTAAGAAACATGAAAATAATTCTCGGCATGCCTTGATACTCCACTTCAGACCATCTACTCTTTATTTTACAAAGAACACTATAATAGAAAATGAGAAAACATTTGCCCAAGACTCCTTAATTGTTTAGTTCTGTCACGTTTTTTGTTTGTTTGTTTGTTTGTTTGTTGTATTTTTTTTTTCCAGAATGGATTGGTGAATCCTACGTACAGTGATAATTATGATTAGGGGACATTTCTTTCTGGAATCAGGATAAGATAATGGGCCATGTGTGTCAAAATAAAATTTTAGTTTAAATTGTTTTCTGTTTTCACATTCCCTCCTTAGAGACTCACTATATTTATGTGCACAATTATTGGTATAACGGTGCATAGTACTGTTTATACTAAGTAAGTACTTTATTGTTAGTAGAATAAAAAGTACTCTGATTTTCTCACATAACCATCACCATAATCTTATATGTCTCAGTTTAACAAAGTATGGTCATTTATTGAAGGAAAAAGAATCATTATTAGATAAATTCAGCATGCCATGAATTACTAATGACCAAATCCTATTGGAATTTAAAGAACAGAGTTTGACGCAGTTAAATATAGTCTTGTTGGAGTCTGATGCAGTTAAGTGTGGTCTTGCATTTTCTTAGTCTGGATGTGGCGAGTACTATTTTTCTGCACTAGCTTAAATCAGGAACTACCCACACATCCTCTCCATTCACCTGGGTGAATGAATGATTATCACAATTTGGAAATAAGGCTACTATAAAAGGTGAGCTGTTGATTTCTTTTACTTTAAATTCCTAGTGAACAAACTTTAAAAATATATTGGATGCCGAAGAACGGAGAGATTTTAAAGAAGATTCTATTTATTCACTTATTCGTGTATTCATTTATTCATTCATGTATTCATATGAGAGAGAGAAAGAGTGTAAGAGCAGAGCCGGTGCGGGGCGGGGGGGGGGGGGGCGCAGAGAGAGAGAGGGAGAGGATCTCAAGCATGCTTCGCACTGGGTGTGGAGCTGATGCAGGACTCAATCCCATGACCCTGAGATCCTGACCTAAGCCACAATCAAGAGTTCGTGGCTCAGCTGACTGAGCCACCCGTACCCCGAGGGGACAGATTCGTAAGTGCTCAGTAACTAATTTACAAGTTATCCCGGGTATTCGTTCACTAAAACCTGAAACGAAACTGATCAAGAGTGGCTGAAGTTGTTGATTTTGGGGTAGGAGTTCTCCGATCTGAAAACTCTGGGTTGGGTTCAGACCAGTTCTGACCCTTGGAAAAAGGACGAGGGAAATGTCCAAAGCAAACGCAAAAAATAGTTGTAAGAGGAAATCCACCAAGTTGCAACAGTCCAGTAATATAAATTTGGCATCAGTTTAAATGACGAGTCCGAAGAACTTGTTGTGCTCTGAATTAAGCCCCAGGTGGGGAGTGGAATCAGAGCGGTGGTTATCAGTGGATGAGTATACAGATGATCCTTCTTAGACAAGCAGGCACCTGGCCAGCCAATGGTCTATAGTTTCCTTGCCTAAAGCTCTCTAGCTGGACATAGTCCTTATCCATGCAACTGACTAAAGAGCCAAGGGAACTGAAACCCCTTTCCACTTACCCACCCAGGCACGCACCATTCCAGAAGCCAGATTCTGGCACTAAGTAAAGATTGCAATTTAAACCCCTCATCCTTCTTGCATATTTTAAAACTTCGATACACAAGAAATCAGCAAAAATTTCTTTTGATATCCACAAAGAGGGCTTCTTAACTTTAACAAAGAACCCCCTAGAGTGCTGAATGCTTGGATTCTTTTATTTAAGGGTCAAGCCCACTTCTTTCTCTCTCCTGGGTATTCAAAGTAGGGGTAAACTGGCAAATGGGTTTAACATAATAACCTGTCCTTGAGTTAATCTCTGATAACGAAGTCATCACTTTTTTGTAGTTTTTTGTTTGTTTGTTTGTTTGTTTGACTCTCTGTGATCTCTCCCGCAATCTGTTTTGTCTGTAGCAGCTGACAGTGTCTCCGGGAACCTGACTTGGTTAGACTGATTGGAACCTCCAACTTAGCCATTTGCTTGCAGAACGGCTACTTCCCCACCTCTATCTCCCTCCTTCTCTTCCCTTTTCTTCCCCCCCTAATGATGTTACATTTGTCCTGCAGATGATGTAGAGCACGCTGCGGAGGATGAACGGCTGGGCTCGGATCGCTCCTTTCTTGGCAAGCGCTCACACTTCACACCAGCCCTCCTCGGCACCATTAATATTATATATAGATACCCTTGTCACAGATTTACATTCGGCGATCCGAAATCAGGACGGGAGGGTGAAACGCGTGTGAGGAGGGGGTGGGGGAAAGCCAGCTGATTTATTGTGGGGAATGTTAGAGAATAAAAAGGAGGTGATCAAATTTATATTAATGTCCTGACCTATATTCTTAAAACGGCTTTTTGTTCATTTCAGTGTTCAAGCATTTTGCTGCCCAAAGCCAGAGGGGAAGAAGAAAGAGAAAGAAAGAAGAAAACAAAACAACAAAATTTAAGCACTATGTTACTATGTTGCCTTGTTATTTATTTATTCTCTTTATGTACTGGAAAATTGTTCAAGTGATCACCCTGTGTGAGCTTCAGGAGAGGATATGGAGATAGATTGTTTCTATAGATGGGCTGTGTCTCCTTCCCCGTGGATGTGGACAGTGGAGACAGGTGTGGGAGGGTTTGTACGAACTCGTTCGAACTGACTGGTAAGGTCTTGCCTGTCCTGGCCCGATCCAATTTAACCTAACCCCAAAAGACTTTGTTTGTAGTAGACTAAACGCTATTATATGTGCGTTCTATTCTGAAGGTCAAGAGGAAGATTTACTAAAGTACAGAGATAACATTGGCATGAACCTCCAATTTTCAGGCTTATTTTCTGTGGCCACGTCACCATTTTTTCAAACAAAATTACAAGTAGCTTAACTTTACCTTCTGTTTGATGGAAGTTAAGGTCATTAGCAAAGATCTAAAAATCTCCGTGCTTTGTGCTCATGTCTCTAAATCTGTCTTACTCATCCCGCAAAGTGTTTGTCAACCCCACAACACGAACTCCCGTTTCCCGCTCCAGTACCTCCCACTCTGGGCTCTGACTGGAGGATGACTTTCACCGCGGCGGCTCTGGTGGGCAGCAAGGATTTCTGAATCCCTCGGGTTTTTATTTTATTTCATTTTTTAAAAGATTTTCATTTATTTGACAGAAAGAGAGAATGAGCGAGTGGGAGCACAAGCAGGGGGAGCGGCAGGCAGAGCGAGAAGCAGACTCCCCACTGCGCAGGGAGCCCGAGGTGGGACTGGATCCCAGGGTCCTGAGATCCTGACCCCAGCCGAAGGCAGACGCTCAACCCACAGAGCCGTCCAGATGTCCACCTCAAGTTTTTATTTGTTATTGAGGATTCAGTATTAAAACCAGTTGCCTAAGCCAAGGAAAATAATGAGTCTTCTCCCTTTTTATTTTTTCAAACTACGCTAAGAAATTTTACATGGCCGCTTTTTTTTTTTTTTTTTTTTTTTTGGTCATAGTTCTGAAGCTGTATTTTAATTTAATTTAATTTAATTTTATTTTTTAATTAATTAATTTATTTTCAGAAAAACAGTATTCATTATTTTTTCACCACACCCAGTGCACCGTACAATCCATGCCCTCTATAATACCCACCACCTGGTACCCCAACCCCCCTCCCCCGCCACTTCAAACCCCTCAGACTGTTTTTCAGAGTCCATAGTCTTTCATGATTCACCTCCCCTTCCAATTTACCCCAACTCCCTTCTCCTCTTCCCTATGACCCTGCAATTGCACTCCTGGGTATTTACCCCAAAGATACAGATGTCGTGAAAAGAAAGGCCATCTGTACCCCAATGTTTATAGCAGCAATGGCCACGGTCGCCAAGCTGTGGAAAGAACCAAGATGCCCTTCAACGGACGAATGGTTAAGTAAGATGTGGTCCATATACACTATGGAGTATTATGCCTCCATCAGAAAGGATGAATACCCAACTTTTGTAGCAACATGGACAGGACTGGAAGAGATTATGCTGAGTGAAATAAGTCAAGCAGAGAGAGTCAATTATCATATGGTTTCACTTATTTGTGGAACATGACTGCTTTTTAAAGTACTTTTTTATTTATCCCCTTTTTAAAGATTCTATAGAACCAAAATTGTCAGAAGCACTGATTTAACCCAAGAACCATTTCTTGAGTGGAAAGGGGAATATGATGAGGTCAATACTAAGAGTTCTATGTATTTATAGTACGAAATTATGTTTAATTTCAGAAAAGCTTGATATTTGCTACGTTGAGGCCTAAAACATTTTTATTTATTTGTTGTAGTTTTAATCATTTACATGTATCAAGGATCAACTGTACGTAGACCTGTGTTGTGGGGTATTGGACTCGATCTTACCTTTGGTTGTTGGTTCTCCCCCGATCAAGGCTTCTTCTGGTTTCTTAGGTAAATCCCTCCCCGCTAGCCTCTCTTCCTTCTTACAGATTAAACAAAACAGAAATCGTAGGCATTCATGAGAGATGTATTGAAAGTGCTATTTCTGTGAGTCCTGTTTTTGTATATGGGGATGGTCAATAAAAATGGTAGATTACCACTAATCTTTCTAGAACTGGAATTATAATTTTACTGCCCACTACTATCTACTACCCACTACTCCACATCGCCTGACAGTTGACTCTAAAGCTTGTGCCTCATCGTAATTACTCTATCCCTACAACCTATGGGTCAGACTCCTCTGTTCATAGGTTGATTTTTTTCCTCAAAAAGGTGACTCTGTCCCATTACTTGGAAGCGTGCTCTCATGCTTTCTAAACTTTGTTAGTGTGTTCTTTGTTTACCAAGGGAGTGGTGTTCCACCAGCACGCTTGAGACTCAGGTTGGTTGGGTATGCCTGGGGCAGGTAGTGATTGCCATCAAGGAACACCAGGTATTTGAGGCAATCGATTACATTCCTTCTGGTTTGCCATGGGGTTCTACAGACCTAAAAATGTTGAGGTGTTTTCAGTTCAGCCCTTAGACTCAGGCGAGAGGATCCTGGATCTGCAGGCTAGAGGGAACCGCATATCACAAAAATGGACAAGCAAGACTGGTTCTATTTTCCCAAGAAAGTGTTTGGAAGAATCAGGAACTGATTGAGCAAATAAGCATTCCAGATGAGGGACCCTCCAGAGACACTGGGACGACATGCCCCAGGCCAGAGGGCAGATCTAAGTGCGCGCAATAGAGGAGAAGATCCAGCTCCTGCCTCTGTTCACCAGCTGAATTTGCTTAAGGTTGGCCACTCCAGTCTCCAAAGTGGGGGTCTAGGCAAATCAGGTCCCTGATTCTGCACTCCTTCTCTACTTTGTGCTCAGGGCTTTAGTATTGGGAGGCACTGAGAACTGCTCAAGGGTCTTGGGAAAATTATAGGGAAGGAATCCTCTCTCTCATGACTCCCTGAGGAGCTTGACTGGGTCGCTGTCCACTCTGGGTTTGGGCTGGTCCCTGTCCTGATGCTTGGGTCTAGGCCTCGCCCCCGCAGATCTGTGTTCCCACTGAGGCTAATGGCCAGCAGGGCAGCCTCCCCGGAGCACCCCCAAGAGGTCACTAAGGCCCCCAGGTGGGAGAATCCAGCAGGGGAAGATGAACTGGGCCTCGGGCAGATCTCGACTTATAACTTATAAATATAAGACATACAGGATATGGGCTTCCATCTATACTGTTGTCTGGGAACCCATAAATTTTAAACAGCCCTCCTGGATAGCCTTTCTGCCCAATGCCAGTGCAGACTTTTCTTTGATGATAACTTGGCTATTTGACTCTGATCATGTTCTTGATGTCACTTTGCACTTGTATCCTTTCTCTTCTCTTCATATTTGACCTTCATTTTTCTGACCCAGGATCCTTTGCTTAATGGGTCAATATTGGTTATACTCTTCTCTTTGTCCTGACCTGGGAATCACACCAAATGTTCCCATTCAAAATGGTTTAGCCTGAGGGACCTACCCTTACAGCAATTATTTTCATATCATTATTTTTTGCAATGAATGAGACAGAAGGGTGTACTAGGTGAGCAGTAAGGAAATGGAAGGAAGGAAGGAAGGAAGGAGGAAAGAAAGAGAGAAAGAAAGAAAGAAAGAAAGAAAGAAAGAAAGAAAGAAAGAAAGAAAGAAAAGGAAAAAGAAAGGAAAAAAGAAAAGAAAAGAAAAGAGGAAGGAAAGGAGGAAACATCCTACCAGGATGGTTTCTTCAACTATACACTTCTGTTGTAACAGTTGGTAACATTAGTAGCGGTTCATGAATCCCTATTCAGGTCCACAGTAGAACTTGGCTCCCGCCACCCTGATACTTACTTAGGAGTTGAGTGCTAAATGGCAGTGTAATATTAGAGCACTATTCAATTTACATTATGTGGTCCTCGTTTGGTGGCTGTTCACCGGGAGTTCCCTGGGCGATTGTAAATGCAGACAGCTAATGGTGCTGGCGTCTTAGCCAACATTTCTGCTGTGGGAACAAAAGTTGCATGTACAAACTGTTCACATGGACAGTAATTCACTTACTGCACAAAATCATTGCAAATTAAGTCAATAGGTTTCCAGACAAAATGAGTTAGGAGTCAGGATGGGGAAGCATCACCATTTCCCCCTCCCTGACCCGTTTCTCACTTTTTTCCCCCCTCAATATGACAAGCAAATCTGTTGTCTCCTTTAACACCAAGAGGAAAAAATATGTTAATCAGATTTCCTCAACTTTTTATTTTAATGAACCTTTGAACAAGTTTAACAACTTATAAAAGATAGTGGGTGCTTTGAGTCACAGACTGAGTTTTCTTTGAAACATCAAATTTCAAAACACATGTTCAAGCTCACAGGAAGGGCAGCTTGCTAAGGAAAAACAGACTGTGTCTCTTAGTGTTGTGCACCAAAAACAGACTCTTTCCAAAGAAACTGCTGTAGAACTAAAAGAAGAAGCGACTAAGGTTGGGTTTTCTTCTGGGGGTGGGGCTTATCTATATCTGTTGATCAATTTTAAGTGTCTGTTGCCCATTTTTCACTTACCCAAAGTTTGTTTGGTACAAGAGACTACTATTTTAGGAGAATGCAGTGTTACAGACAGGTCACGAGTCCCTATCAACTCTGCTCCTCTCTGGATATGTGAATTTGGGCATTCTCCTTATCTTCTCTAGATTATCAGTTTCTTCATTTCAAAGTTAGAAGTGGTAGATCTTTCCTCAGAAGGATGATGAGGGGTAGATGAGATAATCTATGCAAAGGTGACAGGGAGCTCGATATATGATAATGAACTGAAAGGAAATAGGTATGAAGAAAGGCATTAAGTTGTAAGAGAGTGCAGATGCTCCTCTCCCTTCCTCTCTGCAGTGTTAATATAGATTATGGTCTATACCCCACTGCTGTTGAATCTAACTTATTCAATTCTGTTTACCAATGGGACAAGTGTTCAATGTTATATGCGCATCCAAACAGATCTTATGAACTTGCTGTCAGGAGTTTACCTTATGATGATCTGATTTAGTCTAGAGAAATATTGCACATAAATGTTCTTTACAGACAAAGCACAGAACAGTGCTTGGCAAACACTCAACAAATATTTGTTGTGGGAATCAAAAAGTACATAGAGAACTTTGGGACTCGGAGTGAGGTGTACATGGAACAAATGACTAAAATTGAGCTGTTTCCATCCTTGCATTATGCTCTTCAGTTCAGACTGGTGCCTTTTGGTATTTGTTAGAAAGCAAAAGAGGGACAGTTTGTTGATCATCTGAGTCTTGGGCTTGGGTTTAGGTCATGATCTCAAGGTCATGGGATGGAGCCCTGCATCAGGCTCTGCAGTCAGTGAGAGGTCTACTTGAGATTCTCTCTCCTTCTCTTCCTGCCCCTCTAGCTGTTCTCTCTCTCTCTCTCTCTCAAATAAATAAATAAGTCTTTGGGAAAAAAAAGAAAGTAACAGAAATACTTGATAACATATAGGTCATTCTAAATGTATAGATCTCACCTTTAAAATAGGAAAGAGGAAAAAACCCAACATTTCATAACAGGGTATGGATTTAATTGTGCTTGGGATATCATGTGATTATTGTTAATGCAATCAGAGATAAGTTAATTTCCTTCATGTTTTGTATATAATTTTTATAAATGTCTTTTAATGGTTTACATGTTAATTTTGTTATAAAGTCAGTATATTCAGATTAGGGAATTAAACTGAATTAATTTCAATGCCCAAGATTCTTAATTGCCAATCCCAGAAGTCTCCCCTTGCCCACTTTATAATTAGCCCTAATTATAGGTCTATAATATGTTTATTTAGTTATTCAAAGCTTCTTGTACTTTGAAGTGTAAAACAACAAGGATCATTTAAACTTGTAACCAATTTAAAAAAAAAACATTGTGGTCACAAAATTGCTCTTTGAATTAACTAGAACATAATCTACCTACCTAATGAAATGAATTCCTTGGGCTAAATGTACCTATTGATCTATCAATAGAGAGATGAGTGTTTAAGTTGCAATATTATAATGCATATAAAAGAAAATAAGGAAATGATCCATGATCCTGCATTAGTGGTCATAACTATTTACTTTTTGAGCTATCGTGAGATTGGAGAGCAACTTTGTATTTTTTGGGGGGGAGCATCCCAGAAGTTCATGGCCAGGGGGGGTCAGGAAAAGAGAAAAAAAAAAAAGAATACTGAGAGGAGTGACTGGCTGGCTTCGTTGGTGGAACATGCAACTGTTGATCTTAGGGTTGTAAGTTCAAGTCCCATGTCTAATGTAGAGCTTACATAAAAATAAAAAGAAGAAAGACCCCTGGTTGGCTCAGTTGGTTAAGCATCTGCCTTCCCAGGTCATGGTCCCAGGGTACTGAGATCGAGTCCCACATTGGGCTACCTGCTCAGTGGGGAGCCTGCTTCTCCTTCTGCTTGCTTCTCCCCAAGCTTGTGCGCGCGCTCTCTCTCTCTCTTTCTGAAAAATGAATAAATAAAATCTTTTTAAAAAATAAAAAGAATGCTGGTAGATGGGAAATGCGGGAAGGAGAATAATTGATGGGATTCATAGGAGAGGGAAGGAGTCTTTGCTGTATTAAGAACACAGCTAAGAAGCTTATCTCAAACAACAAATAAGAACATTTTATCCTCTAATATGGAAAAAGAATGAAAGGAGATTTACATTATAGAAGGGAGGGAAATTGGGATAATTATAAAACAGCCTTATTCTCAGAAATGTCAGCAGAGTTCATAAAGTTCATAGTAGCTTCTACAGAGCATGGACAAGGGGTGGGAGATGGTGTAAGGTGTTTAGGGATGAGTTGAAGACCTGTGAGTTACTTGATGACTCCAGCTCAGCTGTGTGCAGTTAGATCTCTGTGGACACAGCCCATGCATCTACATACTTTACCTGTCTCTACACTGGATCAGAATGAAAAGCCAAGAAAACATTGAGTTGGACCAATCCATGTTTAGGGACAGGACATATGTCCTAGTATCATAAGTGTGGACTAAACTAAAGGGCTGGTGATGAAAGGTTGGAATGGTGTCTAACAGCCAAACTAGGGGCGACAATAAAGGTAAAATGGGCTTGTAGAATCTGAGAATAGGGAAGGTTAAATGACTAGAGAACAAAGAGTTTGTTCAATGGAATTATGGCAAGATGCCTGGTGAAACAACCTGTTTTTGGCAAAAGAGATGAATTTCAGAATTTGTAATCTTGGAGGTTGGCAGCTCACATATGGTTGATCTAATTGTGGGAATGAAGATCTTACTGTTAATGCCCTGTCTCCACTGGAAGAAAAGATGCCTGGGGGCGAGCAATTGATGGTGGTTGAGATGGTAGGCACTGGTTATTTTAGTTTTAGTTTCTATCTTGCCAAAAGTTACATTTTTACAGAATAAATAGAACTACACTTACATTCAACATTTATGCTACTGAATCACAAATTATCTTGGTCCCTGTTTTATGCAGCTCATTTTTTTTTTCTTTTCTTCTATTGGGATGTTGAGGGTTACATTATGCTGTGGGAGAAGTGCCAGTCTACCAACACACTAACTGTACCCTATCCTCGTAAAGCCATTGGGATTATTCCACTATTTTAAACTCCTTGGAGACAGCGTCTCTGTCACATTTATCTCTGTATTCTTGACATTTAGCAGAGTCACTGATACTTAGAAAATGCTTGACAGATGTTTGATGAATAAAGGAGTGAGTGCATGGCTGAAGGAACTAAGGAGAGCAAGGATAGAACAGACCAGGAAACTGTAAGTCAAGTTTGGAGAAGGTGAAGAAATGAAGATGAAGTTGAGTGGATCACAAGAGGTTGGAGAAAGGTGGTCTTGGCATTAGCTTCCAGGAAGGGAGTGTTCCTGAACTGCATCTATGGAGGCAGCAAAGGGAAATGAGAAAGATTCAGCCCCTTCCCGTCAGGGCTGAGGAGGGGCCACAAACAGTAACTAGAAAAGGTGGTGAGGGAAGAGGTGTCATGAGGGAAAGCCGTAAACAGTGCCGAGGTCCTTCAAGGAGAAATGATTCACAGCAACACGGTGCACCTATTAAAAGAATGTGACATTTTCCTTGGTGCTTGGCAAGGCATATATTTTAAAGTTTGCTTGAGTGTGGTTTTGATCTTTCAAGAAGTCGGAGGGAAGATTAACGCTTATTTACTAAATATTTCTTACAGAATTAATTTTTCAATCTTGTTCTTTATATTGCTACAGTCTGCATAACATGATTTAAAATTCTGGTCTCATGTGGCTAGTTCCAAAGTACAGTTTTGATTAATCAGAGAATTGGTTTAATCATTTGTTGGAAGGAATAATAAATTAGTGCAGCTGAAGACTTTGCTCTGTCTCTGAATTGGCTCTGTGCTGGCCTCCTTCTAAATATTTGCAACAGTGTGTGCAATGGTATCATGCCCAAATAGGACTGAATTATGTATCAGCTCTGAAATGAGAACCAAAACAAGGGTGTGGAGATGAGAAGCAAGAAAACACACGAATTACATGAGGTTGATATTGTTTCAGCTAATGATAGAAGAAGGAAATGCAAAATTGTGGCAAAATGCCGGAGATCTGGTTCATGTGTGGGCAAAACTCCATCTAGATGATGAAACTAAGATCTCATAAAGTTCCAAAGTGAGCTGTAGTAAGTTCACAAATCATGGGCCTATGATTCTTCACGCTCTGAGTTTTTTTTTTTTTTTCTTCTTTTTGTAAATATCCATTATGCAAGACAGAGGCTGTTCTCCGACTCTCACCATATTCTACCTAACAGGATAGGCTGTTAGGTGTTTACGATAGTCCAATGCCGGCCACTGTATGAAAGAGTAGAGGTCTAAGTGTCGTACAGCATCAGACATATTAAATAGCAGAGCTGAAGTGTTACCTCATAAAATATTCATAAAGCAGGTTTCATTTGTTCCAACGAATGAAACTGCTGCAGAAAACCCACCGTAGTTCCTGACATGCCTCTCAAATTTCTGGGAATTCAGGAAGAAATTTAGAATTCCTGAGTGAGCAGGGTAAGTGATTTTTATTTCGGAAGGGAAGTTTCACACAAATAAATTTCAACTGTCAAATCCTGGGGACTTGCAGCAAAAATGAATACCAAACTGATGTTATACATCATAGACGTTTTTACAAAGAATTTCGCTTCCTGTGATGGGTCAAATCTGTAGGAAGAAAGGACAGGAAATCAATGCCTAGAGTAAGAAATGCAATAAAAGTGGGCTTTGTCTTAAGCATGTTGTTTCCTTCCATTTTACCTGCAATCAATAGACTTTGTTTCTTTCTATTTCATCACTGGAACAATAGACTTTCCTCTCATTGTCTGTGTTCCCCAGAAATTCCCCCCCACCCCCCGCGGAAGTTGTCACCGACAGAAGTTCCAGAAGAACTTCTGGCCTATTTCTTTCTATTCTGAGTATTACCTAAACCTGGGGTTCTGACCTAGGATGGGGGGACAATGCCACCCACTACGGGGTATTTTGGATGTCACATGATGGGGGTACTATTAGCGTTCAGTTAATGAGCCTGAGAGTTTCGTTGTAGTGAAGTAAACGTCTGCTTACATGTTTGTTTTCTACATAAGTCCTTGAAGTTGCAGACCTTCCATTCTTCTTCTTTGCTCCTCTGGCACTGAGAGCAGCAAATGCTTGTTGAATGACTAAGAAAATGATAAAGTGAGAAAAAACTAAGAAAATGATAAAGAGGGTGTGTTTAACTATATACAGTGTCAATGAAACGAATGACATTTTCTTTAATTTACTCTACTTTGTTAAATACAAGATGTCCTGGACAATTACAAATTTAAGACTGAGAGGAATCACAAACTTTTGACTGGATAAGGAACCTTTAAAAAAAAAATCCTTTCAGATTTATTTAGCTGGAGAATCAATACATTTTTGACAGTTTTTGTGATTCACGAAAATGGCCAAGGAAAGAATTGCTTTACAAAAACCAAAAGTCTCTTGAATTCTTCCTGGCCCCCCCTTATTTTTAAGAAAATCTATTTTCTTAAATGATGAATATCAGTATTTGCTTCCATGACCCAAGACAGAAACATGTTCAGAATCTTAAAAGTGACTTAAAAGAAAACCTTTCTGGAAGCCTGTTTCTGTCAGAATGTTGTAATTTCCTTTAGAAACTCCAGCTGTTCCACAGCACGCAGTTAAATTAAGTATAAGTGCTGTTAAATAGGAGGCAACCATTAGAATATTTTAAAAATATGACTAGAATCCAATGTTTTAATCAAATAATTTGCTAATCACTCAGTATGGCATAGCCTCGTGATGAGTGTCTCCCTTACCTCAGCCCTCCCCACTGCCAGAGACCGGGGCTCCCGCTCCTCCTCTGCCTCCTCCTCCTCCTGCGTCTGCTGCTGACTAGGCCCTTATCTCTCTGTGGAATGTTCCTCAGAGCCCATTAAAGAGTGCTTTAATCCAAGAGAATCTAGATGATCAAGAAAAATTAAGCTCCTCATAACAGCAAAATTGTAAGAAATTTGGACAAAATGACTCTCCGCATCACAGATTTTGTTTACTAGTGGGTAATTAATTCTCCACATATGTTGGGAACATCTGTCGCCATGACCTGCCATCGGATCTGCGAAATGACTGCTGTGCGGTTTCCCCACAGGTCATTAGCAGAGCTCTGAAAGGAAGCGCCTTCCCCCTGCCCTCAGCCCCGACCACTTTCTCTATAGTTAGGAGGTTCTCTGTGTAGGTTCCTGGGAGGGAGATGCCCTCCTCCGCCACTTGTCCCTCTGTCACCAGTGGGCATCTCTGGCCACTTCCCATCCCCTCCCCCCAACACACCCAGCCCAAAGCAGGAGGAAAGCAGCGCCTGGGTGTGGGGGAAGAGAAGCTGGCAGGTCTGGGACTAAAGGAAACCTTTGGCTGCCCTCTGGATTGTCTGGCTCCACTGAGGGGACAAGGGGAACGTTGTCTTCAAGCATAGCTGAATGGGATCCAACAGAAATCTGGAGGTTTCTGACCTGGGACTTCCCAGCACCATCGGTGAGAAATTGGCCTCAGGTTGGAGGCTCTCATTGCCAAGAGGCCTTGTCTGAACAGAAATCCAAGACGGCAAACCAACTCTGGGAAGGGGCTTTGGCAGCTACCATGACATGCCATTCATCGGTTGGCATTCAGGCACTTCCTTGCAAAGGAGAGGGGAGACTTGTGGAAAAGGGAGACCGTTTGCCCCAGTCCCTGAGCTTCTAATAAAAAGCCAGCTCTCCTCCGGGCAGTGGTAGGGGCCTCCCAGTAGTTAGGAAAATCAGAGATGAAAATCAGAGATCTATGGGAAGTTTTAAAGTGAAATGGAGATACGAGAAGGGACTCTGCTGACAGATGGGGTTTGGAAATTTGTCCCCATGATAGGCCTCTTGGCATCCTAACACGGCACCTGGCACACTTTCTTGTCTCCTACTTGTCTGTTGCCCCGCTAGCAGAGTCAACTTGTTAAATACTGGAAGTTTGCCTTCTTCGTGTTAGTGCGTTCTGCATCTGATCTATCACACAAGGGCTGCTCAAAACAGTGTGGTCAATGAATGCGCGGTTGTCCTAGTAATTCCTCACTACGATCCTGCAACATCGACATTATTATCTTAATTCTAATGAGGAAACCGAGGCCCGGGGGGTCCCTACAGCCGAGCCAGTGTTTCAACCAGCTGTGTCTGCTGTCTGTTTCCCCGCTTTTCTCAACCACAGTGTTGTTCACAAATATAGCTCTGAGTCCCCGTAAGGCTGGGTGACTTTCTCCCAGAAAGGAGAAAAATTTGCAACTTTTAATTCAATTATTGAGTTAAACTTATTAAAAAAAAAAAAAGCACATGCTAAACATTTATAGGGGTGAAACTCACAGATCTTGGAGTCACTCCTAGACTTCATTCCTGATCCTGCCCATGTACTTGACCTCTTTGAGCCAGTTTCCTCATCTTGTAAAATGAGGATATTCAGTTTCTAGTTGTTAGGATTCTTATGAGGATCATATAAAGAAGATATGAAAACCACTGAACGCAATTGCTCAATTAATGGTGCAAAAGAAAACCCATTGCTTCCCATGTTGCTTTCTAGAATCAAACACTAAACACACATCTTACATGACTGGCACTTGTCACGTGTGTATGATTCTGGTTCTCATTCATAACTGAAACCCCCCTTTTGGTTATTACAATTGCATTTAGAGAGAACTACTTGCATACTTGCATGATTATAAACCTACTTCCTTTTCTTTTAATATTTTTATTTATTTATTTGGCAGACAAAGATCACAAGTAGGCAGAGAGGCAGGCAGAGAGAGAGGAGGAAGCAGGCTCCCTGCTGAGCAGAGAGCCTGATGCGGGGCTCCATTCCAGGACCCTGGGATAATGACCTGAGGTGAAGACAGAGGCTTAACCCACTGAGCCACCCAGGCGCCCCAAAACCTGCTTCCTTTATTTAGAGAATTCACTCCCTGATGGAGGTGGCCATTTTATACATTCAGGTGGCTGAATTATGAAAGATCTTATTAGGCTATTGAGTGAATTGGAAATAGATAAGTAACTATTCAGGAAATTCTTAAATTAGATCATCTAACTGCCTCCTCTATAGTTTCTTGGAGAGCAGCCTATGAAAGATTTGCCCCATACCTGAGCCAACTCTTTTCCAAATCAGCTTTCAAGCAAGGTTGTTTCCAAATGGAAGCCTTTTGATCAGGAACACAATATGAAGTTTGGGGGATAATTTTAAGCTACTTGCATAACGACTTGACAGGAGAAATTTTGCACAATAGAAGAATGATGAGCTTTGGAAATAAGGGAAACTGCGGGGGTCCTCCGTCCCTATAGCTCCCCACTCTGTTTACTTTATCTCACTTTTGATGGGCAAAGTCTACCTAAAGCCCATGGTTATCCTGTGCCTCCCTTAGTGACTCTTGAGTAAGGAGGGTTAAGACAAATGTGTTATGACGGCCACAACGACATACGTGCACCACGTTCAGAGGGAGCCGGAAGGTGCCGAAGCAGTTCTTCTAGTTATGGGAGCCTAAGTAGAGATTTTGGAAAAAATGAGTAAGAGCCATTAAGAACACATTTCCAACACTAAGATGGAAAATGTAGAGGAACTCACTGAATGTAAGCTAATGCAGGGGCAGGTCCACATAGGGTTTAATGGACTTTTGGTCTTCTTGATTCGGCTCCCCACTTCTGTCCTTTCAGAAGGACACATGACCACTGGCTGAGCTCTTCTAATGTATGTCATGGTCCAGTAACTTTTGTTTGTTAAGGCTCCTGTGATTCCTCTCCCTAGCAATTTGTTAATTTAACAAGTATTTTGGAGATGGCCAGTGAGTATTTATTAATTTATTTATTTGGTGTTTTTTTGTGTTTTTCTTTTCTTTTAAGATTTTGTCTATTTATCTGAGAGAGAGAGAGTGCATGCACACAAATTCGGGGAGAGGCAGAGGGACAGGTAGACTCCCTGCAGAGCAGGGAGCCCGATGTGGGACTTGATCCAAAGATCCTGGGATCATGATCTGAGCTGAAGGCAGACACTTAACCAATTGAGCCACCCAGACGCCCTTGTGTTTCTTTTTAACACTGTTTTTGAGCCCTAACAATATGATAACTCATTTCAATTTAACTCAGTGGAACAGATGCTTAATGAGCACCTACTATGTTCTAGGCATTATTTTTAAAGGAAGCAATACACAGATTCATAACATAGTCCTGCCTTCCAGAAGTTTACCATAAACTAGAGAGAAATAAAATAAGATTTTATTTATTTTCAGTTGAAGAGTTTACTTGAACAATATGGTAGAGGTATGTTCAGAGTGCTTTTGGATCACTGAAGACGGAACATGCCGCTCTAACTCTGACTGAGGGAACTGAGATGTTCCACAAAAGAGGCGACATGTATGTTGAGTCTTGAAGGATGAATAGGAGTTCCCCAAGTGGCATCCTGGCTAGGAATATGGACTTTGGAGTGACCTGGGTTCAAATTCTGATTCTGTCCCTTTTAGCTACGAGACTTTGAACAAATTGATTAACTTCTGTCTCCTTTGGATTCCTTACCTGTGCAATAAAGGTAACTCAGAGCACCTGCCTTACAGTGTTGCTGTAAGACATAAAAAGTTAGTATTAATACAATGCTGAAAACTCTCCCCAGCACACTGCGGTACTATCCCAGTCCCCGTGGGTATCCTCACAAGCTGCTCGGTCATCTCTGCTGAAATTCCAATTTGCTCTTGGCCCCACGGACATCTTTGCCAGTAGTTTTTACTTGTGTCCTGACCTTTCTGACTGACAATGTGGAGAACATCCATGCATTGGGGAGCTCTTCTTCTCACCACCCTCCCTCCAGGTTTTATAGCAACATGGCCCGGGTTCTATACTTTTCCTTCCACTCAGGGACCTCTCCTTCCACTGTCCTTTCACACAGGGCTACACACTATGGCCCAAGTTCAAGTCTCCCTGTTCTCTACGACCCAGACTGTGTCTGTCTATTTGGATTTCATACCCCAGCGTCACTTTGTGGAGAAATCTTTGAGTGATGGACTGAGGAATTTAAATTTCAATCAGTGATGTATGAAATGCCCCTGAAAGTCTGGTAAAAGAATGAGATAGTAACTCGGCAGCACTTGAAACAGGAAAAGAAGCTCAGAAAGAAAACTTTAGAAGAAAGACAAGAATGAATATATCATGAAAGCCAGTTAAGGAGGAATTTGAAGAAAGGACATGTGGAAACCAGTATCAAGACTGTTTTAAGAAGATTTTGTCTGATTATTTTGAATTATGTGATAAAACCTTCTTCTCTGACAACCATTTCAGTAGAATGGTAGAGGTGGAAGGTAGGTTGGGAAGGGGTCAGAAGTTAGTGGATATTAAAGAAATAGGGGCAACATGTGAAGGAAATTTTGGGCACCCCGTGCTGAAGGGAACAAGATGTACTGTGTGATGACTGCTCTTCAGACATCACTACTTCAGGGAATGAGAGGGCTTTCTACCTGAGAGACATAAGCAAAACTTACAGACTGGTAGAAGTTTCTGGTAGAAAGGAAGGATTGGACAGGAAATAAGAAAGGGTATGACTGAAGGGAGATGATGCTAGAAAAGGAAAAGGCCGTTGCGGGTGTGTTGTGATAAACATATCTAAAGCAAGAACATGTTTTCGTGACCAAAATATTAGGATAAGGTGCACTGTTGCTTTATTCACGGAGGTTATTGTCTTGACTCTCCTCAAAATACATCTAGAATATAAGATGAAAAAGATTCTTATGTTTTATAATCCAACCATTCTCTAGTGGTTATTTTATGCTAGTGTCTATAATTAATATCCAAGTGTCTTGATGGATGTATGGGGATTGCTTTAATTTAGTATTTTGTAATCATTCAGTCCATTTTATCCTTATAATTATGAAGGGCAGGATTAAGGGCAAAATCCTCTCTTTCTATCAGGATTAAACCTGAACTAGACAAAAACACAAGCATCACAGGACGAACCGAGAGGAAGCTCTTTTCATCGAATGTGGTGACTTTTGTAACGCAAGCCCGGCTCTGGAGTGAGACAAACAGTACTGGTGAATGCGCTGTGTCTCACGGGGCAGGGCAAAGACTTCCTAGTAGAAAGGATATTCTCTCTTTAATAAAAAAGAAGAAAAATGGGTTTTTAGTTTCATTGGGGAAGGACTGAACAGGATTCACTGGTGGAGGGACTGAACAGGATTCACTGGTGGAGGGACTGAACAGGATTCACTGGTGGAGGGACTGAACAGGATTCACTGGTGGAGGGACTGAACAGGATTCACTGGTGGAGGGACTGAACAGGAAGGAAGCACCTGCTCTGCCTCTCACTCCAGAATAGGCATCCTCTTCTCCTCCACATCCTGCCGGGACCATGGGTTGGTCTCGAACCCTCAAAACTTGGGGAACTCCAGTTTGTAGGACTAGGGAAAAGTTTCATCTGACATATAGACAAGGAGTTCAAGGATGCTTGATGGTGAAAGACGGGAGAGGGGAAGATGGAGGGGTTGGGAAGACAAGTCTAGAAACATCTTCTAGGAACGCTCTACTTTCCACGTCCTGACTGCCAGATCCCACCTGAGCTCAGTAGGGAGTCCCAACCTCTGCTCGGTCCAGACTGAGACCCATCCTAGCCACCTTCCATCAAGGAACCTCAGAAGAAACCTCTATTAAACAGATGCTTTTGAGTAAAAAATACAATTTTTATTAAAGCACACTTTTTTTTTCAAATTAACCAAAGCACAGGATTACGTCTTCCTTTGTAGAATATTATTGTAGATATTATTTTCATGTGAATAATTATTGCAGATATGCCTCCCGAAAAAGAAGAAAAAATATCCTGGAGCAAACAGTATGGTGGACTGTATAACATAGTGGTTCATGGTGAACTTGACACATCCAACCGGTTTTCTAAACTTTTTCACAAAATCTGCTCCACCAACAGTCTTTTGCATTCTAATCCATGACGATTCTTTTTGTCTAGTTACTCATCCTTGACGCCTCTGTTTTTTCCTATTCTTCATCCAATCAGAAACTCCTATTTAGCTCTGTTTCCAAAATAGATCCAACTCTTCCCACCACCTCTACTATTATGTCCTTGACCCAAGCACCAGCTGATCTCTTGCCAGGTCTTTGCAATAGCCTTCCAACTGATCTTCTAGGGGCCGGTGTGCTCCCATACAATCTTTTATCAAGCCAAAGGAGTTAAAGCTTCCAGTGGCCCCCATTTCGTTCAGCATAAAGCGGAGTCCTTCAAACGCCTCCAAGACCCAATCCCTGCTGGGCACCTGCTGCCGCTCTAGATGTATCTCTGCGGTTCTCTTGTTTGCTCTCCTCACTCCAGCTGAAGTGACCTCCTCCCTGTTCTTCTGGCTCCTTTAATCAAGTTCATCCATGTGTAGACTTTTTAGCAAGCCTACCCTGAGCTCCCTGTTTCCTATAACACACAATCCCTGGCCCAAAACTTGGCATTAGCAGTTCACATTATCCTGCTCCAAACTTCTTCCCATATGATAGTCATGGAATAGACTTCTGAGGGTTGTGTGAGAATTAGAGAAGTTAATACCTGTACTTGGAATTTACCTGGACATAGTACATGCATGAAAAATATTGTAAAATATTATATAAAAATGTATGTTTGGGTACATGATAGAGTTAGTCTTTTTTTTTTTAAGACATTTATTTGAGAAAGAGCACAAGCAAGAGTGACAGTGGGAGAGGGAGACAGAGAATCTCAAACAGACTCCCTGCTAAGCATAGATCCTGAGGTGGGGCTCGATCTCCCGACCTTGAGATCATGACCTGAGCCAAAACCAAGAGCCCGATGCTTAACCAACTGTGCCACCCAGGTACCCCTAGAATCAGTCTTCTGAAAATTATTTTATGAGTATTGTTTATATTCTATGTGAAACACATGATTTAATCTTCACCTCAAATGGTATGAGGTAGCCCCTGTTAATGGATGAGAAACCAAGACTCAGAGGTATTAACTGAGGTTACAGAGTCAGAGTTGGGATGAGGAAGTATTCCCAAGCCCACTGGACCCTAAAGCTGAGTCTCCTCCTTCATACACACAGACACACTCTACCCTCTCAAGGAAACTACATCAGCTGAGGACTGTGGCAGATGCTGCCATGTTTCTAGGGCCATGTCAGTGTTTACAACCACAGTCAGGTCCTCACCTCTGTGTTGAACTGTCTCCTGCCAGATCTCCTGCTACCCCATAGTGACACACTGGATGTATCTGGGGCTCTATCCTTGGACCCCTCCTCTTCTCTAGTCTTTTCTCTAGACCTGCTAATCCAGTTGCATGACTTTCACTACCTGTGGCCAACAACTGCTGAATTTATATCTCCAGTCCACACCACTCTTTGGAGACCCAGACCAACACACCCTCACCATCTAACTTCCTCCTCACAACTCCATGGAGTAGATCTCGGTGGTTCCTCACAGGCACCATGCCCAAAATGGAAGTTATAATCTTTCCCTCTAAATTTACTCCTTTTTATCAGTGTCTTAGTAAATGGCATAATTTATTCTCTAACCCTGTATGTCCCAATAAGTGTGAACAATCCCTATGGTACCTCAGAAAGCTAGAGATTATTTCAATTCTTCCATCCCCCTCATATGCAGTCACTTATCACGTCCAGTCCTAACTGACTCTCAAGTTTCTCCTTTTATTTCTATCCTCACCCTCTCCATATTTTTTCAAGTTTTCATAATCTCGCTTCTAGGTTCCTGCAATAAATTCCTACATAATTTTTCTACACTCCAAATTTATTCTGCTTCCGAGCCACCTTCTATACTTTAGCCACAATGATTGAAAATGTGGTAGTGCTACTTCTCTGCTTTAACCTCAAAGGCTTTGGGGCACCTGGGTGGCTCAGAAGGTTAAGTGTCTGCCTTTGGCTCAGGTCATGATCCCAGCGCCCTGGGATCAGTTCAGCACTGGGCTCCCTGCTCAGTGGGGAGTCATCTTCACCTTCCTGTCTCCCCCTGCCCCTCCCCACCACTTGTGTTCTCTCTCTCTTTCTCCACTCTCTCTCAAATAAATAAATAAAAATCTTAAAACGAAACAAAACAAAACAACAACCTCAAAGGCTTCTCATTGACCTAGTGATAAAGTTCATGCGACGGCTTTTGTTGTTTCAAATCGGGAGGCTAAACTCACTCCTCAGTCATTTAGGTCCTATTGTGAAAGGATTTTTCAGACATAATTAAATTTCCTAATAAGCTGAATCTAAATTAATCAAAAGATTGTCCTATGTGGGCCTGGCCTAATCAGGTGATTCCCTTAAAAGAGGGTTTAGGCTTTCCTAAACTTAGAGTTTCCAAACATCTCATGCCTGTGGGGTTCTAGCTATTCATGATCTTCTCTTCCTGGCTTCTTGCT
Source organism: Mustela erminea (assembly GCF_009829155.1). Classification (NCBI taxonomy): domain Eukaryota; kingdom Metazoa; phylum Chordata; class Mammalia; order Carnivora; family Mustelidae; genus Mustela; species Mustela erminea. The sequence continues at coordinate 57,270,831 of NC_045630.1, read as the reverse complement.
TAATAGACTTTAGACTTACTCAGTGACTCCTCACAGTTGTGTCAGCAATCAGTGTGTGTATATGTATGTGTATATTTAGGTGTAAGTGTATGTGCACGCACATGCAGATGCACACACACACACAGTTCTGCTGCTCTGATTGAACTCTGACTGGTACAATCCTTAAAATACCCTAACAATCTAGCACAATTAAGCTCTTCTCTCCTGCTTCAATTCATGTCTCCTTTCCTGTCTCCCTTAGCTGCAAACAACCTAAAATCCTAATGGCATTAGCCTAAAGACAGGGTTTATTTTTCTCACAAGCAAGAAGTCTGTACCAGTTGTAAAAGAAGTCCAGGTTTGGGGAAACTACACAACAATGCCTCAGGGGCCCCTGCAATTCCTTCTCCTTTGTCATCCTTTGTCTCACGCTTGTCACTTCATCATGGCAAAATGGCTATTGTACTTTGGGGCAACAAGTCAATGTACTAGAGAGACAGGAAAGAGAGGTTAATTAAAAAAAAAAAAAAAGGAAAAAAGGCAAAAGGACAGAAAGAACTTTCTCATTTCAAGTCTTTGTCTTTTTATTACAGAAGGGCTACCCTTCTCAGGGATTTCTGTTGCTGTCTTATTAGCCAGAACCATGTTGCCTGGCAGCCCCAGCTGGAAGGAGTTCTGAGAGAACAAGTTTTTAGCAATTATTCATACGGTAAAGGCAAGCAAGAAGAAGAGGTTGGAAATTGTAGTTGGGTCAGCCAACTGATAGTATTTGCCAAATATCCTCTCCCTCCACCCTTTTTAGCTTTTTATGTTGAGATTTTTCAATCTCAACATAAATATAATCTCCTCAAGAAAGCCCCTTCTCATCCATCAGATCCTGCTGAGTCTGTTAAAAACTCTTTTCCATTACAACGCTTAGCACACCAAAGTCAATCTTCCTTGGTAGACTACAAGCCATCCAGCACAGGAGAGACCCCATCTTTAATTTTCTTAATGTTTAGCATAAGACCTGGAATACACATTCGCTTTGTAGTTCTGGCATGCCTGACGAGCATTAGAAGCTATGATGTAATGCTATCTACCTCATCCATCAGGGAATGAGAATTCAGTGTGATTACCAACAGGACTCCCTTGCTTGTGACTGAACTTTTCATTCCTGCAATGCTCAGAAGGCCCCATCCTTGACTTCTAGTATGTGGGAGAAAGGAAACTGCCAGTCAGGAGATGCCACACACAGTCTCCAAGACACATCTCCTACCACAGCCTGATGTCATACTCAGGAGGCTGAACAGAATCAGCTGTTACCATTTTCCAGGCAGGCTTCTTCACCACACGCAAAATATACCTAATTACATTTCACTAAGAGAGGATTTGCTGTGCTATACTTATTCGTCAGTCAGTCCTTTTAGACTTCAACAGAGCGCAGAAGTTTGGGCTCTTGGATGCTGCAGTTGAATTGAAGATGGTTTTGCTAGAGACAGGAAGAGATCTAATAGATAATCTAGTTGACTAACACAATAACCAATATCCCACATGTCCTCCTTCCTTGAGTCTGTCTACTCTTCCCCTTAACTGGACTAAGTCGCTTGCACAGGAAAATCTTTTTTTTTTTTCTCTTAATAACAGTTGTTTATTAGAGAGAGAGAAAGAGAAAGAAAGAGAGAAGAACACAAGTGAAGGGGAAGGGACAGAGGGAGAGGGAGAAGCAGGGCTTTTTCCAGGACCTGGAGATCATGACCTGAGCCGAAGGCAGATGCTTAACCCACTGAGCCACCCAGGCACCCCACATAGGAAATCTTAATAAGTCAAAATTCTTCATGTCCTTGGGAAATTAGAGACATAATGATGAGATTTTAATCATTTATATAGCAAAATGCATGCAGCTACCATTTGATGCATTGAAGTGCCTGAAAAATATCTTTGTTTAAATTATTGCCTTGATGCCAGGCTCAGATAAATGGAATGTATGTTCATGGGAGCAGGGGCTTTGCTGTTGTGGTGGTGGTGGTGGTGTGGTGGTGTGGGTGGGTCATGCTTATCCCACTGCTGTACTCAGAGTACTGAGCAATGCCTGGCGTGGGAAGCACTGAACAAATAAGAAATAAGTGACTATTGAGTGATGAGATGGTATTGTGTTTGTATCTGTCATCTACTCGTATGATGAAACACATTGATAATTTTTTTTAATGTAACACAAACTTGCATATTGGGCACAGACCCCACTTGGCAATTGAACTAACCCATTGATAGATTCAACTCAGATGATCAAGCTTTTTTATTTATTATTTATTAATACTTTCAAGGATACAAGCAGTCAAGAGGCACAACCAAGGCAGGGAGAGGTCTATGACAACAGCCAGCTCCCAGGTACTTCCCTCCTACATTGCACACGTGCGCTCTGGGCCAATATGCTAGCTGAGGTCCCTAAGTCAACTCAGAATCTCTAAGCTATGAAATATCTCATTTTATATCTCAGATTTGTATAGTCTAGGTGATTTCTTCAGGGAGCCATGCTTCATAATCATTAGGTTACATATTGGCTTGTTTACCATAAGAGGTCCTAAAGTGGGGACATCATATAAAAAGCATTCCATATATAAGGACTTTACTTCTAATAAATATCATTAGTCTATTTAATCTAGAATTTCAGCTATAAGTCTCTAGTTGCAAGGAAAAATAGATGGGGTCACTTGACCGATTTCCCTGGGAGTAAGATCCTTACCCCACTTTCTAGTAACTCAGAGATAAAGGGATCACAGTCACTCTATCATGTCCAAAAACAGAAGTTGAGCTCTGCCCATATTTGTATAAGTATGCAGTGCTGGTATTACTAGAGTAAAATCCTTTATATTTTATAATATCTCTTTTAAAGCTATTATTTAAGCTGGTTTCCTAAGGTAACTATATATTTAACTCTCTTCATGTTGATATCCTTATCATTTTGGATGTTTGAGGCTTATTTACCCTCAGATTTCTCAGGAAATACCCTGAAGTCTTCCATACACATTATAGTTTGTAGCCTTCATTCTTGAAAGTAAATTTAGCTGGATATAAAATTCTTGGCTTACATATTTTGCTTTGAGTAACTTAAATATTGTACCATTGTCCTCTAGAATAAAGCTTCAATGTTGAGAAGCTTAATTACAAAACTATATCCATTTCCTCCTGGTCTTTTTGCTTGCATGGACAAAAGTTTTGTTTTGTTTTGTTTTGTTTTCATTAATTTACTGTCCAGGAATTTTAGTATAGTGTCTCAGTGTTGGGCATTCTGGTTCAGTTTTCCTAGGTTCAGTGGCCCCTTTCCATATCTATTTTAAGTCATCTTGTCTTTCAAGAAAGATTCCTTGAGATAGAATTTCTAACATTTATCCTGTTCCATTGATATGGCTTTCTTCTTCAGGTATTCCTGTGATATGAGTTTTGGAATATCATGGATTGTTTTCCATAGCTATCACCCTCCTTTCAAGACCATTTTGCTTAAAAAATATTTTTTTAGAATTTTACTCCTTTTCCTTTTCTGTTTTGAAAAGGAACAGGCATTGAACAGGCATTGTCTGTTGCATATATTTGCTCTTGCCTTCCTTCTAGTCTTTATATTGAAAGAATTATTTCTTTTATTTTTAAATATTTTCTGTGTTGCCATCTTCCTTTCTGATCTAAATTCTCGTAGCTCAGACCAGCTCTTTGTTTCCACTCAGGTCATGATTTCAGGGTTGTGAGACTGAGTCCCATGTCAGTCTTCACATTCAGTGAGGAGTCAGCTTGGAATTTTCTCTCTCTCTTTCTCTCTCAAGTAAATAAGTAAATGAATAAAATCTTAAAAAAGAAAAGAAAAGAAACCAAATAAGCCAGCACCTTGATTTTGGACTTCCAGACCTCCAGAACCATGAGAAATGAGTGTGTGTTGGGTGATATTTTGTTAGGGTGGCCCAGGAGGACTAACACAGAGCTCTTGGTCCTTTTCACTGTGTCATGTATTCACTTAGTGCTTTCATGTAGTCTCATGGCTTTAAGTACTAACTAAATGCCGATACCTCCCAAATCTGCATCTGGTCCAGATACACCTTCAAATTAAAGGCTTCAGCATCCAGTGGCCTAAGCAACAATCTTCTTTTGAATGACAAACTTATGCTTCAAACTAAACTTCAGAACGTTGCTCTTGCCCACAGACAAAATGCCCCATCTTGATTTATGACAAATTTCATAACTTTAGTACTCAGGCCAAACTCTTGAGATCATCATTGATTTCTTTCTTTCTCTTCATCCAATCCAGTCTCTGGGAAAATCCTACTGGCTCTATCCTCAACATGAATTTAGAATCTGATCACTTCTCACCTGCTTTCCCGCTAAAATCTACATCAGGTTAACTCATTGCTCCTGTCCCTTGCATTGACTTCCTAACTGGTCTTCCTACTTCCATCGTTTCTCCCCTACACATCAACCAGAGTAATTCTTTCAAAATTTAAGTCCGATCATATTCTTCAAAATAGAATAAAAGCCATAGTCCTTCCTCAAAGGTCTATGGGACTTATCTGATCTGGGCTTCCATGGTCTCTCTGACTTCAGTCCCTACTTCTGTCCTCCTTGTTCACTCTGTTCTAGCCTCATTGACCTTGCTGCTGTTCCTCCAACATCCCAGGGATGCTCCCACCCTGAATGTGTTTCCTCTCCTCAAATAATGCTCTTTGCTTGGTTGTATACTTCACTAAGGTCCGTAACCCCTTCAAACATATGTCCAAATGTCACCCTAAGAAGTCTACCTGCACAATCGTATGTAACACTTGTTGTACTAACCAGATCTGGTTCTACATAGTTATATATAAAATAAATATATATATCCATATTTAAAACTCAGGTCATATTATATGTATGTTTATATACATGTAAAACATATTTTTATTTGTATATAAAAATGTTTATATAATACATAAATATACATATATTTATATAATACCTATTTTTTTATTGTCTGCATCTCCTTGCCATGATGTAAACTCCAAGAGAACAGTGATATTTGCCAACGTTGTTAAGTGATGTAGTCAAGGTACATAAAACACAGTTTAGCTAATAGTAAGTACACAATATCTCTAAATAAATGAATGAGTTTTTTTCCATTTGCTTTGTTCCTAGATTGCTATCTCTTTCCTTGATTTTTTTCTTTTTTTTCCTAATTCTGTCTATTTTTTCACTTAGTAATCTCTGGGTAATGTGTTGTCCTGGATGTCATCTCAAACTTGCATCTTCTTTTCTTCTTTACTTTCCATCATCTTATCCATACACGTGCTTTCCTCTCTTAGGGAACTCTTTAGTAAGAAATCTGATGAGCCTATCATTCTTCCCTTAGTTTCAGAATTCTTGGGGATTTTCCCACAACAAACACAGACATATATATTTCATTATTACCAGAAACATACATATGTTGCTTTGAAAAACACCATGCAAGGAATTTATCCATAAGTGGGACTTGTTCTCTAATAATGTATCTCACAATTTGTGCTTGCTATCACTTACCATTAATGCTAAAAAGGTAGATTGTAGAATTTAGATATATATATATATCTAAATTCTACAACCTACCTTTATATATATTTATATTATATATATCTACAATCTACCTTTATATATATATATATATATACATATATATATATATATACATACACACAAGGCACTTTTCTATGTCTTAGTGGAAGGAACCTTATCTTCATGTTTCTAAGTCATGGGCTTTCCCAGGGGCTCTGCTGCTAATAAACTCTAGGATATTTAGGGAGTCATCGACTTGTTTGCATTCCTGCTTTGACTGCAAAATAAAGGCTGCATAGAAGGAACACAATGAGCCATATACCACTCTCGATGTTATAGCTGCTATATATTTTCTCTTTATTACTCCTGACCACCACTTGGTGAGACTGGAATGAATTAAGACATGTGGAAGCCCCACATACTAAGGAGATTGGGGTGCTCCCCATCCCATCTCCCATTATGTCATTTTGTGGAAGGTTTTAAAAATTCTGAACAATAAAGCAAGTATAATGTAGCTGATTCAAGTTATGTCCCCTGAACTGATTATCTTGAAACTTTAAAAAATTTCATACAAGATATAAAAACTTTCCAGCAGCAGCTCTTCCTGCCCATGGGTCCTGTCCCCATGCTTTAATAAACCACCATTTTACACCAAAGATGTCTCAAGAATTCTTTCTTGGTTATCAACTCCAGACCTCACCTCACCTCACCTCGCCTATGTTCTAGAACTTCATCATTTTGAGTAAATGGATTTAAAGGAGATTTCATAAAATGAAGTTATTTGCAACCCTTTATCTACCGGGGTTGCCTTTTAGATCTGTTGACTGTTTCCTTCACTGCTAGAACTGATAAACGGATTCACTAATGTCAGAGGATACAAAATCAATGTACATAAATATGTTGTGTTTCTATGCACCAATAATAAAGCATCAGAAAGAGAAATTAAGAAAATAAACCCATTTACAATTGCATGAAAAATAATAAGAAACTCCGAAATAAATGTAGCCAAAGAGGTGAAAGACCTGTACTCTGAAAACTATGAAACACAGATGAAAGAAATTGAAGATCACACAAAGAAACAGGAAGACGTTCCATGATCATGGATTGGAAGAACAAATATTGTTAAAACATCTATACAACCCAATGTTATCTGTACATTTAATGCAATTCCTATCAAAATACCAACACTAATTTTCATAGAGCTAGAACAAACAATGCCAAAATTTGTATGGAACCATAAAAGACTCTGAATAGCCCAAGAAAACTTGAAAAAGCAAAGCAAAGCTGGAGGCATCACAATTCTGGACTTCAAGTTATTTCACAAAGCTGTAGTGATCACAAAAGTATGGTAAAGGCACAAAAATAGACATACTGATGAACAGAACAGAATATAAAACCCAGAAATAAACCCACAACTATATGTTCAAACTAATCTTCAACAAAGCAGGAAAGAATATCTACTGATGAAAAGAAAGTCTCTTTCAATAAATGGTATTGGGAAAACTGGACAGCATCATGCAAGAGAATGAAAATTTCTTATACCATAATCAAAATAAATTCAAAATGTATTAAGGACCTAAATGTGAGACCTGAAGTCACAAAAATCCTGGAAAAGAACTCAGGCAGTACCCTATGACATGGTTAGTAGCAGCTTCTTTCTAGGTATTTCTCCTGAGGCAAGGGAAACAAAAGCAGAGACAAACTATTGGGACTTCATGAAAATACTGTGTAATGTTTCTTACTTCTATAATTTCCTTTAAGTGCTTTACTGTTTTATCTTTCATACTTAGATGTGTGATGCATCTGGAATTGAAAATTTTGTGTGCCGTGAAGAAGAGATGAAAATTATTTTCATCAGTATCACTTATTAATAAAATCTTATTAATAAATCTTATTAATAAAATCTTACCCTCATCATAAAAAAAAATTTCCAGGGGCACCTGGGTGGCTCAGTGGGTTGGGCCTCTGCCTTCAGCTCAGGTCATGATCTCAGGGTTCTGGGATCGAGCCCCACATCGGGCTCTTTGCTTGGTGAGGAGCCTGCTTCCCCCCTCTCTCTCTGCCTGCCTCTCTGCCTGCTTATGATCTCACTCTCTCTCTCTCTCTCTCTGTAAATAAATAAATAAAATCTTTAAAAAAAAAAATTTCCAAAAAACTCTTTTTCCCCAAACTTTTGTGTGTGCCCCTGCTTTTTGAGCACTCTACCAAGCTTGTTTGCTTGACAGATTAAACACTATAATGTGAGCATTGCTACAGAGAGACTTACAGCAGGAAATAACTTGCTCAGAGCTGGGGTGGGGGACTCAGGCCTTTCTAATACTCAAATCCAGGAGCCTGTATTACCATAAGGCACCTGAGGTAGCAGACATGAGTGTAAAATGTACCAACTCTTACTATCTTCATAGGGATAGTTATGAAAATCGACAGCATTGATCGCTTCTCTTTTCACTCTTGGATTGGAGTTCACAGTTGGAAATAAGCAGGCATTATTAGCAATAACAATGTATAGTGTTTGATCACTTCTAAGATATTTTTCATACGTTAACATCTCTGAAATCAAAGTGTATCTTGTAATAGCGTGTGATAGCTCATAAAATTCACTAATGTTTGGGGGGTATTCATTATGCATCAGACACCATTCTGATTGTTTCAATACTCCCACTTTTTGATACTCCCATTAACCCGACAGGGCGGTGATACTATTCACCCCATTTTGCAGGGGGAGAAGCTGAGGCATCAAAAACTGAAATAACGTGCTCAACATCATACATCTAACATGTGGGAGAAATGAGATTTGAACCTTGAGGATCTGGCTAACCAGAAACGATTCACCACCCCCCATTGTGCCTGGGAAGGGGGGCTTGCAGGACAGCCTACGCACGACTGGGCACCAGGAGAATTCATAAAGGTTTAATGAAGGTTGACTGCATTGTGTGGGCATCACTTCCTTCCCTTGCTCTCATGTCTTCAAGTTTCTAGCACGGTTTCACTTTGTTTTGTTTCCTCTTGGATGTTGGGTCAATTTTACAGCGTCAAACACTCTATGGAACAGGAAAAAGAGGACCAGATGTCAGAATGAAGGTCTGGAGAAGTGCCGACCAAGTGCTTTGCTGCCTGAAGGCAACTTGGTAACTGACCATTTGGCATCTGGGGTATGCCACAGGTCTGACTTCCAGCATTCTTTTCCTTCCATGTTTTTTGCTCCTGAATTCAGGAGAAATTTTTTATATTTTATTTGCTGCTGAAGCCAAGAAGGGAGAACTGAATGAAAGGAGAGAATCATTCCTATCATACACCTACTCCTTCCAAACTCTGGTGAAAGAATTATTAAAAAAAAAAAAAAAATCCAAAGCCTCTACAGATGTAGTTCTTATGATAAATCACTTTTTAATCAGTCATAATTTTGCATTAAATGCTGAATAAATGCCCTTTGTTTCATACTTAAACTGTCAGTGACTAACATCGGGAGAGCAGACTAGTGCCTATCATTAGAGCAGAGAAAAATCAATACCATTTTTAATTAAAGGCAGGCACAGCTGAGCTTTGAGACAAGCAAATCTCCTTGTCAGTTCATCTCCCCTTTAAACTCTCTCAGAAGTTCAGTTCAGAAGTTAAAAGCCAGCCAAATGGAGGAACAGAGTGACACAAAGCCTTGGGGGGGGGTACTAAGGGGGAGGGGAGGGGCCTGAGATAGGGGAGGGGGTGCAAACTAACAAAGAAGGCAGAGGGAGACATTAGGAAAAGTTCGCTTTTCATTCAGCCCCTGAGTTTCATTCAGCCCCTAAGACAACCTTCAGGAACCATAAAAGGTAGATACTGGCTGTTGTTGCCGAGGTGATCTTTTCCTTTGCAGACCGAAAGGTAATCAAAGGAGAGTCAAACCTATTCATGTCCGTCATATTTTCTTATGGTTCAGATGCCAGCACATGGTAGTTTTGAAATGGTTCTTTTCATATTATATTTTGTGACGTTGGATATTCTCCCTTCGTAGAGCAAGAGTCCAGCAAGACAGGACTCACGGTCTTGTATAAGCCAATGACAGAAGGGACATTCCATCACCTTTGCTGTATTCTCTTTGTTAGAAGCAAGTCACCAGGCCAGTCCATACGCAAGAAGAGAGGACTCCATAAGGTTGTGGCTCAAAGGGGAGGGGTCACTGAGGACCCTCCGTGAAAGCTGCCAACCATAGACCCTCATATCAAAAGACACATAATCTCTTTGGACAAAGAATACAAGTAAATTGGGGTAATATGAGAAAAAGAAAGGGTAACAGTTCATCACATCTCCAGATATGATACAGCCAATGAGTCCTAGGGATAGTCAGGAAGATAAAAATAACACAGGAGGAATTTAATTAGCGAAGGCTGATAGCACTTTGGTGACTGTACAAGGACAGGAAGAATGCTATTCGTTTTCTTCTAGCTCTGTCGGAATAACTATGGAAAGACCTAGTTTACAGTTTTTTTGCAGACTGCCCGTCACCTTCTGGTTACTGCTATTTTCTTCCAGATAAGTCTGGTTTTGCTCATTAGGGTCCCCCTGGTTTTAAGTAGTTAAAAAAAAAATCCATCTCAAACTAGCTCAAGAGTGAAAAAGGATCCAGGAGTAATTCACCTAAGCAAAGTGTAGATGGAGGCGAGTAGACCTCTGACTCGGTGTGATCCCGAAACCAGCTCCTTTTCCTGGTTATGACATCTACCCATTATTCTAAATCCTACTGGTTATTCTCAGTCTTCACTCTATCTCACATGGGTTTATGAATCTTTTAATCAAATTGTTTATATAGACTGGAATCTCATAAAAACTATTTGTCCCAGGTCCTTCACACTCTAGGGATACTCTGTATATCAAATTGCTAACTCTAGAATGGTTAGGTAGATGTCATGGCATATATATTACATAGAATTTCTGAAGTTTGATCATGCAAATCATGTGGGTTAAATAAGGTGAGACTATATATGAAGATACATGTATATATGTATTCACGAGACAATTTGTCCTGTAAGTAACAAATCTGTCACGTTCTGACTTATGCCTGGCCCAACCAAAGAATTCTTTTTTTTTTAATTAAAAAAAAAAGATTTTATTTATTTGAGAGACAGAGAGAGAGAGGGAGAGAGCACGAGTTGGGGAGAGCAGGGAAACAAGCAGAATTCTCACTGAGCAGGGAGCCCAGGGCAGGCCTTAATCCCAGGACCCCGAGATCATGAATTGAGCTGATGTAATGCTTAAACAACTGAGGCACCCAGGCCCCCTGAGAATTCTATTTAATTTAATTTAATTCTATTTTATTTTATTTTATTATTTGAGAGAGAGAGAGAGAGAACTTGTGTGGGTAGGGAGCAGAGTGGGAGGGAGATGACCCCCACCAGAGAATTCTTAATGGTATTGTGTTGCTTGTTGATGATTCAATTTATAATCACCATATTCTTACCAATAATTATCAATAAGATCATCAAAACTTTTTGGTGGGCTCCATAGTCTTTCGACCAGCTCTAAAGACCCATTCTTGCACATGGAAACTCCATGCTTTTGATGTCATTGTTTCTTATGTTATCCTTTTCCCCCAGTTCTACGGCGTCCTTTTCCTGAGTTCCCAGTTTCCTACCCTATTCAAACCCTATACTCTTCCAAGACCAAACTGAAATTTCATTTTTTTTTTTCTGTAAAATCTTGATTTAAGTCACAATACCCCTGATGAGTCATTAGAAGTAGCTGGACTTTCTGCTTATACCAATTATTTGGAGATGGACTACACAAATGTTGCAATTTCTGTTTGTCTCACCTTATTCTTTAACTTTTTAATGTTATGTTCTATTCTCTTTTGTACTGCCCTTAGCAGCTAGACAGAGTTGATTGTCCATATGTATCTACTGATTTGTAGATGAATGCCTTGTATGTAATTCCAGAAGGGCCTTTTACCCAAGAGGTTATTATATCAGCTACAATTATCTTCAGAGTTGGGTGAAGGGGTTGGGGATAGAGTGTTTATATGTGTGTGAGAGAGAAAAGAGGGAGAGAGAGATGACCACTGGATAGTGTTGTGGGTCAGTCATTGGTTTGTGTAAAGAGTGTTTACTTAAAAATCAAACAGTGAAATGAGACCTACCACTCAATAAAAAAAATAAATAAAAATAAAAAACAAACAAACAAAAAACCCCCAAAAAAACCAAAGGCCCAAAACCTCCTGGTGGATGTCTTACAACCTTTCTTCTGCAATTATAGAATAAACAATGAAGTAGCTTTAGATGATGTCAATAGTAACTATTCCCTAATTTTTTTTAATCTTAAAATTAAATTCTCTAAGATCAATTTGGCAATACTCTGATGGTTTGGTTTTCTGATGAGCACCAACCCTATATGAAAGGAATTTATTATAGAGGTCTCTGGAATAGTTCTTACTTAATTGAAAGTTCTCTTGGAGCAGAGGCATGTGATTCACTTTTTAAAATAGACTATTTTTTAGAACAGTTTTAGATTTACAGGAAAATTGAGAAGATGGTGCAGAAAGTTCTCATCTACACAAGCACACAGCTTCCCCCCTTATTAATATCTTGCAGTAGGATGGCTCATTTTTCACAAATAATGGACCAATTACTTATTCATTATTATTAACTAAAATCCACACTCTATTCAGATTTCCTCAGTTTTACCAATTTTTTTTTCCTCATCCACATGTCTTCTCAGAATCCCCCATTTCATTTAGTCATCATGTGTCCTCAGGTTCCTCTGGCTGTGACAGTTTCTCAGACTGTCTTCGTTCTCACTTTGTTTTTGTCTTTGTTTTTGTTGACCTTTTGGTGACAGTCCTGGCCAAGTACCTTATAGGAGGCCCATCGACTGGAATTCGTCTGATATTTCTCTTCTGGCTCGACCGGGTCTGTGGGTTTTCAGGAGGGTGGTCACAGAGGCGAAGAGTCTTTTTCATCACGTTGTATCAAGGGTCCATGCTGTCAACATGACATCACTATGACTGTTGACCCAGATCAGCTAGCTGAGGGAGTGTTTGTCAAGCTTCTCCATGAAATTAGTCCTTTGTTTCTCCCCATTTTCCTTCCTGTCCTCTGTGGAAGTCATTTTGTGCCTATACCTAAGGAAGTGGGGAGTTTCTGTTCCACCTCCTTGAGGATGGAGTGTCTATGTAAATTCTTTGGAATTCGGCCACACAAGATGTTTGTCACTTCTCCCCATGTATTAATTAATGTCAGTGTGGACTCATGGGTATCTAGACATTTGTTTCATACTTGGGTTCCAGCACTACTTTGTTACTTAGCTTGTTCCAGCTTTGACTCTGGGGCTCTCTCTCACTTGGTTTCTGTGCCTTCCTGATACACCCATTATTTTGATGTTGTTCTGAGCATTTCTTTACTTTCAGGTGCAAGTCATTCACTTCTGTCCATCTCTAACTCTTAGTACCTCAATGGACTTTTTGTTAAGTAAATACAGTGTGTCCTGAATTATGGTGAAGCTTGTTTTTCTACCATATTTATCTGCTGTTAAACAGTAATGCCTCGTCGCAGTTTCTCTCTTGTAAGGGTACACATGTCCCTTATTTTTGAGCAAATATGTTTACATTTCCTTCTCGAACATTTCTCGCTCTATATTTCAGTTATCAGCTAGAAGTCTAGAGACATCATGGTGACAGTTTTGTGTATTTACCTAACTTATTGGAAGGGCCTTCTGAAATTTAAAGCATGGAAACACAAAGCCCTCGAAGCTCAAATGGCTTGATAGCCAAGTTAGAAGTAGGAGCTTTGTTTCCTGGCTTCTCCCTTTAGGCTTCTCTGCTCCAGCTCCCACAGCCCACGTAAAACAAGACACTGACCTGGGAGTTGGAAAAGCAAAGAAAAGGGCCCAGCCCGAGTGTGGGGAGATGTACTGAATTTATGTCTTGGGTCAACACAATTGACTCTTGCCTCCTCCCCCGCAGTTCTCCTCCGCCCCTAGTCTTGCTTCAGACAATGAATTTCCAGGGAGTTTTTTGCCTTTTGATCTCCTCGCTGGTCTAATGCAATTGTCCACGGGCAGAAGCGCTGTGAGGTGCAGAATATAGTAATGAAGCTAATTTGATTTGCACTCCACCCCACCCTAAAGATCTACATGTCTTTATTGTATTAGATTCCTAATGAGATTCTCTGTCCGCACTCCGGAGAATGGTGGCTGTGGGAGGGGCTCATCTCAGGAGAGTCTCCCCCATTTACATCCCATCTTTAATGGATATGGACCTGTGTGCCCTTGAGTCATAAGGTGACCATATTTTCCTTCCTGGACTACCCTGGGCAGGAAGTGGGAGAGCAACCCCTGCCGCAGAAGGAGGGAGGCCTTCTTTCCAATTCCAGAAGAACAAAACAAAACAACAACAAAAACCAAAAACAAGAGGAAAGGTTCAAGATGGGCTGAACACGTCACTTCAGCTCCAAGCAAACTTCCAGCCGCAAATCATGTTTCCGGAAGAGAAGTGCTGCTGGTGTAAGTGTGCTCTTTACTTTTGCCTCCAGTATGATAAATAGTGAGCAACAAAGATAGCATGTCCAAAGGCCTTCCCCCGGACCCGGAATTTCCTGAATCATTCCTGCTGTACTTGGCCGTGGTCCATGGAGGCCAGAGTCTGGCCGTCCAGGGGCCCTTGGAGTGAGATGAAAACATGAAGCTGATTTTGGAGAACCACATCTGGAGAATGTGAAGCCCTCTCTCTTCCAAAACGACACCCATTCACTCTGTCTACTCTCCCTGGCACCCACAGTGAGCTCTAAACCACGTCATGAATGGGAGATTTAAAGCACTTCATCAATGTCTCTTTAACTAGCCCCTCCCCCCACCCTCCAGGATTTTGGCAAGACCACAGACATTCCCCTTTTTCCTCTTTTCCAGCTCCAAAACACTCCATCTCCCTGTCTCGTATTACAACACACACAGGGAGGATAGTGCGGTGTAATTTTGCTTGTTTTAGTCCAAAGCTGCTTTTGAACTGGTTGGCAACCCTGCTGGAAACTCGGATTTAATTAATATCATGCATTTATTTATATGGCAGAGTGGATTATTGTCGGACACAGCAGGAAGTTGGGAGGACAAACATCCGTAATCCACAATTCACAAGCCTAGTGCTCGAACATGAAAGGGTTTTTGACTGTTTTGGAAAAAAAGTGGGGGGAAAAAAAAAGGGCCCGGTGCTACCCAAAGAACCATTTCGTAAAAGCAAACATTGCTCAGTTTGTTTTAGGCCTCGCTCAGATCCCTGGAATCACAGGAGGAACCCAAAGGAGAGTGATTGGCATCGTGACGACTTTGCTAGGGGGAAAAAGGTAGTTTATATCTAATCTAAGGTCTTTAAGAGGAATCTATCAGCTTTGGTTTGGCTCTCAGTGGACAGGTGTCTGGATCATAGAAGCACCATACATAATTCACCACCAGAGAGCCCCAGAACTTAGCAAGAAGGCTAAATTACCTGTCACTTCCAGAGAAGGTGTTCCCTTCAGGTCAAGGTTGAAGGCTCCGGTAAACCCACGCGAGGAAGAGGGCTTCTGTCCCTATCTGAATGTCAGCCCCGCTTCTCCGGGGTTGGAAATGCAGGCTGGCTACTGACCCTCACACTGGCCCACCTTCTTTGCAGGGTCAATTAACACCCTATCATTCTGAAATCAGATTGGAAAGGAAGAAGGCAGGTCGCTTATTTTAATGATCGGAGACCGCTTTGTTTATGTCAGATCAATGGATGCCAAGATTCTTCCTCTCTTCATGGAGGGTGTGGGCGAGGGGGGGTCCTGTCAGAGGTGTGAGCCGTCACAGCTTCGTCTGAATACAAAAACATCTCATTATTACCTGGGGATGGAACACGGAGCCTAGTCCCAGGCAGACTCTGACTCCGGGACACAGTTCATGAGAGGCAGGCACCATCCGGCTGTCATTAAGCTGCTGATTGTGACTTTCTCCTTGATTGACTAGTGACGGATTGACAGGTGATGTTGAGCCTGTTGGAGCCTGTGGTGGGGAGATGAGGAGAGCTGTGTGTCACCTCTGTGGTTTGGGGGAACCTGTTTGAGCCTTCACACATGGATTTCCCTTTGGATTTATCCCCCACGTTTCAGAACTTTGTTTCCAAAGCAGTGTGACACAGAACAAAAACACAACATCAAGCAGAGACCCATCACAAGAATGAGGGTTGGGAGAGCAAAAAAAATCATTTTCTTGACTTAATTCTGAGGGCAGTGAGAGATGGCTAGTTGTCTTCGCTAGCGTTTTTAACTCCTGCATTGCTTTACGATTTCATTTTATTCTAATTTCATCAGATTACAAATTCATTAGATTCAAATTTTACTTTGAATTAAAGAACTGAGTTTTAGAAGTTCTTTATTTCTAATAAAGTGAAGAGGAAGAATGTTTAAGAGTTCTGAGATGTTTGTCTATAGAAGAATGTTTGTTGTAGTAACACACTTATCAAATGTGTTACTCAAATTGATGACATCAAAATTAGGGATCAATTCTGCAATGTCTGAGAAATTTATTACACTTGGTAACTCAGAGGTATTGTATTTCTTCATTAAAATTTCTAAAAGCAAGAAGCAAAATGCAGGGCAGCTGGGTGTTAGAATTGTCAAACATGGCTTGATAAACGTTTGATTCATTAATTAATTGAGGACTATTGGATCCAACTTGGAAAATTTTTTAGTGTTTAAATTTAGATGATCTTTTACCAGAGAACACTCTTTCAGATATTATCTTAGTAAAAGATAGTACCTTCAAATTACGTTTAAAAAAAAAAAGTGTCATTTTAATTTGGTAACCTCAGGAGAAGCAGAAATAAAAATCATTAATTATTAATTCAACAAAGAACATTTTCCATGTCTCTCTATTTTGTTATTGAGGTAAAATTTATATGTAACACTGTATTGGTTTCAGGCATATGGCGTGGTAATTTAATATTTTTCTACACCACAAAGGGATCGCCACAAGAAGTCTAGTTATTACTCATCACCAGGCAGTTGACCCTCTTCCCCCATTTCACCCACAGCTCAACCCTCTTCTGCTGTGATCACCACCAGTCTGCCCTCTGTCTGCGAGTTTCTGATTCATCCTTGTTGGGTCCTGGTCACTGAGGGTGTGCCAAGACCCATCCGGGTTCCAAAGGAAGTGATTTCGGTAACATCTAGTTTCAGGCTGATTGGGAGCAAGATCATCAGACAGCAACTTTTAAGGTTTGCAAATATATATAGTCCTTTGGAACCGCAATCATAGACCCTTTTCATTCCCCAGCCAGGAGATCTGGAGGTGTCCCTTGGGTGACAGTTGCAAAAATCAGGGCTCCTGATGAGTGTTTGAGCTCCATTCTGGGTGGTATCAGCAAGCTGTGGTGAGGCCAAGTGAAGGTTCCAAGGTGGTGTCTCCTCGCCTGTGCTCCCTGAGAGCAGCTCTGTGGCCCCTACATGTGCAGTTAGCCTAAGCTGTCCCTCAGGTTGAAGCTCTAGGACAGGGGAGATGGGCCTTTTTCGCAGGCAGATGGCGATGTCTTTCAGTCTCCTGTCTAGGCAGTGTGCTGAGTGAGGTAGCCTGACTGCCTTTTTTTTTCTCAGATGGTACACCAAAACTCAGTAAGTAGTAGTTTCTTTCTTTAAAAAAAAAAAAAAATTATTCATTTATTTGATATACAGAGAAAGAGAGCACAAGCAAGGGGAGTGGCAGGCTGAGGTAGAGGGAGAAGCAGGTTCCCCGAGGAGCAGCGACCCTGATGTGGGACTCGATGCCAGAATTCTGGGATCATGACATGAGCTGAAGGCAGACGCCCAACCGACTGAGCCACCCAGGTGCCCTATGTGGTAGTTTCTTAAGGTTAATTGAAATGTGAGCTTTCTGTAGTTTGTATATTAAAACCCACTGGCCTGTCTTGCACTTTAGAAAAAAGCACTGAAGTATGAATGGCAATGTCATACTAGTTTTGGGTGTACAACAGTGATTTGTCAATTCTATGCGTTACTCCGTGCTCACTAAGCTAAATGCAGTCATCACACAACGTTATTACGATACCACTGACTGTATTCCCTATGTTGTCCTTTTCATTTCTGCGACTAAGGTATTTGATAACTGAAGTTTGTTCCTCTTCATCACCTTCAACCATTTCACCCATCCCCCTCCCCTCCCCCTGCCCATCCCCCCACCCACCTCCCCTCTGGTGACCACTAGCTTGTTCTCGGTGCTGAGTCTGGCTTTCCTTTGTTTGTTCATTTGTTTGTTTTGTTTTGTTTTGTTTTTTGATTCCACATATAGGGGACACCATATGGTATTTGCCTTTCTCTGCCAGACTCTCTTTCTGGTTGTTATAGTCTCGCATCAACAAACACAAGCCCCTCTGACCATCGAGGCCAGGCAATCAAGGGATATCCCCTGTGCAGACTGCACTCACCCACCCACTTTAGTAAGGCTGTGTCCCCATCCTGGTTGTCTCTGCTGGCAAGGGAGAGGGAGAGTGCAACTGTAGTGCTCACCAGAACTTCCATGTCCGGAAAGTTCCAACTAGCCACTCCTCCTCCAACAGATGCTTTAAAATTAGCAAGTGAATTTCCTTCACATATAATCCCATGGCTTCTCGAAGTTCTGCCTTTGCCCTGGATCCTGGGACAAGTGAGTCTACATGCAAACCCCTGAAAAGTCATATCTCAGATCCCCACAGCCCTTGGGTCCCCTGGACATAAACTCCACTGGTTTCCAAAGTTTGGCCTTTGGGGCCCTCATTGCTCTGATATGGGTCCCAAGAGTTGAGTTGTTCAATGGCATAAACCCCTCACTTCTTAGGGAGAGGCTCTAGATCTGTGAGACCCCTCCCTATTCTCTATGGGGATGGGGTTGTGGGTTTTTTGTGAGAATGTTTCTGTTTCTCCTACAGTTTAGATGTGGCCCTTTATCCCTTGTTGTGGAAGCTGCTGTTCCTCAAAAAAAATTTCTTCCAGGAATTATTCTCTATGTAGCTATGGATTTGGTGTGTCTGTGGGAGAGATGAGTTCAGTGTCTCCATTGCCGCCTCTTGGACAGACTTCTTCCTTGTTCCTTGTTTTGGGTGGTAGAAATTAACATTTTCTTCAGAATATTATTTTGGAATAATATAAATAAAACTAATGATTTTTTAAGACTAGCTTTTATAAACATCTAATTTATAAAAATTAATTAAATACGAAAAGTTCTCGTTAACTACTGACTGAGAAGTAAGAGCTAATTTTCCTCTTTTACATATATTATTTGTGTAAATATATCTTTATACATTGTTGCACACTGTGAATTTGGTTTATTTGCATATTTCAAGTTCTTTCTGTAGTTTTACTTCTAAATAATTCTATACATAGCCAAATGAAAGTGATTTTAATTAAAAATTGTCTGGAATAAAAATTCCTTCTGTATATGTATGTGTGTGTGTGTGTGTGTGTGTGTGTATCTCACATAGACATAGCAGATTCCTAGGTGACCTCACAATAAAAGCCATTGCTGTGTAAATAACGTCGACACAGTTCATAGGTGGTATATTATATGCAGGGCAGGGATTATACCAAAGGGAAATTCTCAGGCAGCAGGATATGAAGAAAGAAGAAGATTCCATTACTATTATTTTGAGGCTGATTTCTCATTTTCTGGTTAAATGCTTCAAAAAACTACCTTCATGCTTCTTGAGATTTCTAGGAGATGTGGAGGCTATAGTATGTAGAAACTTAAAGAACTGATTTCCGTTTTGCAAGGATGAAGCATTTGGATACACCCATTGGGAAATTATTTGAATGGATCCCATGACTTAAAATACCATCTATTGCTGCCAACACCCAAATTTATATCTCCTCCTTGGATGTCTCCCCTGAACTCCAGACTCATATATTAAACTATCTAGCAGACATCTTCAATCAGAAGTCCACATTTCAAATGTAACAAATTAAAAAACAAGCTCATTTTTTGAACTCATAACTTTGTCTTCTAAACCTATTTTTTCTACAGTCTTTTCCATTATAGTTAACAGAAATCCATCTTTCCCATCAGTCAACCCGAAACCCTTGAGTCATCCTTGACTTCTCCTTCTCTCACATTCTACATCCATTCTATGATGAAATCCTTTTATCTTTAATTGCAGATATATCTAGGATACAATCAGACTTCCCCAGCTCAGCCTCCACCATCCTTGTCCAAACTACCTGTGTCCCTTTGTGGATGGTACTTGTCTCCTGATGCGTTTCCCCACTTTGTCCCCCGTCTCTCCTCACTAACTGGAACCATACACTCAACTTCCACACAGCAGTCAGACTGATTCCCTTTAAATGTAAGTAAGATCACACTGCTCCTCTGTTTGGAAGCCTCCACTAGCCCTTCTTCCTACACAGAGTGAACCCAAGTCCTTCCATTTGTGCAGGATACTCACAGACCCACCGCCATTGAGCCTCCCTCCTCTGCTCTCCAGCCCCCAGATAAGCCATATCTCCTCTTGCTCTTGGATTGCACCAAGCGCATTTCTCCCTTAGTAGGGGATCTTCCCCCGGAAAGCACAGGACTCACCCCCTCATCTTCTTCAAGACTGGGCTCAAATGTTACCTTCTTAGAAATGTCCTCCTCACTATTCTTCTCTCTGCCTTACTTTTCTCTATAGCCTCTACCATGAGCTAATATAACTGAAGTGCTTATTTTGCTTACGGTCTCCCTGAACGAGAATGGAAGCTCCGAAGTACAGGAGTTTTGCCTGCTCACTGCTCTATCCCCAGGGCTTACCAGGGCCTGGAGTAGAGCAGCACTCAATAAATAATTATTAAATGAATTAAATAACTCCTTAAGCAAGGCTAAAGCTGAGACCTGATCATTTCTATGGCCTATAGAGTCTTTCAAATGTATTTTTTAATGTACATACAGTAAACTTTAGTCTTTTTTGGTATGAGTTTTAGGCACTTGGCAAATGCATACAGTGGTGTAACACCCACCTCAAATAAGATACAGAATGATTACAGCATCCCTCAAAAAAAAAAAAAAAGCCCTCATGCTTCAAATATTGTCCCCATCTTTAATGCCACTGATCTGCTCCCTATTCTCCAGTTTCACCTTTTCCAGAATGTGATACAGATGCAACCATATCACAGGTAGTGTTTTAGATCTGGCTTCTTTTTCTTAGCATAATGCATTTGAGTTTTAGCCATGCCATTGTGTATATTAATTGTTTGTTCTGTTTTACTGCTGAGTACTACTCCATTATATGGCTATACTGGTTTGAATTCTGTTATTTCTAGGAGATCATGAATAAAAGGTATATACACCCAGGCTGTAGGTCACAAAACAAGTTTCTGAAATACGTTGACTTTATAAGGATTATAGAACTAAACTTAGTTGTTTGTTTTCAAACAAAGTGTGGGAAAAGACCTGAAGAAAAATACACCCCAAATACTAATGGTGATACTGTCTTTGGGAATAACTTCTTTTCTTTTCTTTTTTTTCTATTTTTAGTTATCTACTGATTTTTAAAATAAGGGACACATATCATTTCTGTAATAAAAATTTGTTTTGGAAAAGATTGATATATTGATATAGATACTGAAATATCTAAGGGATAGCTTTTGAAGAAATGAAAATACATCTTATTTCATTTTGATCTGAGCGGCATCAAAAAGGCTTAGTCGGCCACAGTTTCATTGAGGAATGAGAAAAAACTGGGTTCAACAAAAAGTTTATTTAACAAAGGAGGAAAATAAATGCTAATTTTAAGATGATAATTTATGGCTTTTATTTTAGTAACAATTTATACCTGCAGTCAAGAAGTCTGCTGCTTCTTCAAGGAGTGAGGGTCTGCAAACAGCTTATGCAGTAATAGATCATATCTAAGTAGGTTGTTTGCTCTCGGTACAGATGCCATCATTACTAACTACTTTCAGGCTCTTTGAGAGCTAAATAATTCCGTAATGCATCATTGAACATTTAGTTGCTTCATAGCAGATGGTTTCAGGGGTCCATCTGCTCACAGCAATGTTTTCAACAAGCCCCCTTCACCTTCACCAAAAGGTTCGGAAACATTAGAATATTCATTCTCCACTACAGGTGTGTTTTCTCGGCTCCCCTATATTAAGGAGAGGGACTACCGTCTTTTCTTTATTCCAGAAGGAGATGCTAGCCTGTGTAAGTCTAGGAAGACTTACAGTGAGAGTCAGGGAAACAAGCTAAAAAGTATCTTGATTTAAAGAACTTCTAAAGTCACTGAAGTTACTGTGTGTGTGTGTGTGTGTGTGAGAGAGAGAGAGAGAGAGAGAGAGAGAGAGAGAGAAATGGTTGCTTTCCCATACTATGTTAAAAATGAGATATTATGCAGTCAGCTTGTTCTGTTACTCCTGCCCCTAATATGTGCAGGAGCAGGGTTTGCTGGGAAAAGAATGCCTTCTCTCTGCCTTTGAGGCCACGGGCAAGGTCAGAATGAGCACATGAAATACACGAAGCAGCTCCAACTAAAACCATATGGATAAGAGCAAACGGAATATCCTCTCTGAATGCTGAGGAGCTCCAGGGGTAAGTGTTCCGGGGACACAGCTAGTTTTATTCCAGAAATCCCCAATGCCCCATTACCTGTGTGATCACTGAGATTTGCAGTCAGACTGCTGGAGAAACAGAACGGTGACATGCAATGAATAAGACAAGTGCAGCAGCTGCTCTCCAAATATGGAGAATTTTCTTTTCCAAATTGGAAAATAATAAGGAAAGACGGAGGTGGCCAAGAGGAAGCACGGAGCACTAAGTAGAGGACTTTCAAGAGACTGAAAGAAACTAACAGTCCGTTTATTCGGATTGAGTCAACAAACACCCCTGACCCAAAGACACGGAACACATGAATCCAACACTGTGAACCATATAAATAGCTTTCGGGTGTTGAGTAATTAGAGAGACCTCATTTCATCACCAGTTTGTTGGCAAAAGGAACAGTGAAGAGCTGGCTATTGCAGAGAACCATGTACCTGGAGGTTAATGCCCCTTCCTGCGGCCACAGAGCGGTGTTTAGACATGAGAGCTCTCTGTGTTTCGTGTTCAAGTATCATATTTTAATTTGTCTTTCTGAAAAGAACAAATGGATTCAGATCCGGGTACTAAAGGAAATCATCGAAGCTTTCAGAGTCATATTTCAGAGAGCTGTTTGAAGGCAATGTAATAATCCATTATCGAATCTGAGACAAAACTATGAGTAAAAAATAAGAATTTTTGGCTTACTGAGATGAGTGGCACTTGCTCTATGCGATTGTCACTGGTGACGGCTCTAGGCTTATATTAGTGCATTCATTTTTAACAGGCATTTATTAAGTACCTACTAGGTGCCCAGAATTGGACAAGGTTTACCGGAGAGACCCTACTTCCAACCTTCAGGAGCTCCCTCGTTTGTAAACTAAAACTCTGTTGCTTGAAGGTTTGTGTCAAAGGTGAATGATTGATTACTGGCCACAAGCCTGAAGGGGTGGCCGGCGTGAGAAAGCAGAGAGCACACATTCTTGATATGGCCATCAATGTCATCTTGATTATCCTGTCAAGAATATCCACTGGAATTGACTTTACCATCACTTCTGCTTTTGCTGGGAAAGCAGAAACAACTACCAATATGTCTTCTGTGTCGGTGAAAGCTTCAGAATGCAGTTCATTTAATCCAGTGTTCTCTTTTAGGTATGAATTGAATACTCAAGCATGCTTAGCACCCTTAGCTCCATGAGGAATCCAAATTAAGGAAAGGACTTGTTTCATGTTTTCAGATAGTTTATAATCTAATTGGAAAAAGAATATAAATCCACCTGAAACAGTAAGAAACACCTGCAAGAAACACTTCCTGTGCACCGCTGAGAACCAAGGGCGTTCTAACCAGAGAAAGGGGGAATGCAGAGTGGGGTGACTCAGAAAGGCAGCCATTTTGTCTTACCATCATGGACCCTGTCCAACATGTGACTTCTGTAGAGAAGAAAAGGGGAGGCAAAGAGGCTTGGGTCCACTTTAAGAAACTTTGGATGGATTTCTTCAAATGTGGAAGTAGTTATAGGTCCATGTGTTTGGACAAAGGCACAGCCTGAGTGAACACACTGAGCTGGAAGTCAAAAGAGTGGAAAGAAGGAAGATTGGTTGTTAGCTCGCTGAGGCTGAAAGGCTGTGGTTTGAAGTCGTAGGAAAGGAGGGTAGGACTTCTGAGCAAAGTTGGTCTAAAGCCAAAGGGTGTGCCCAGGGAGGCTGAACTATATCTGGCCCATATCCTACACAACAGAGCCGGGGTGAACCTAGCCCACCTATCTGCTCCGATCGACAGTGGCTGAGACCTACCCCTAGTCCAGTAGTGACCGGAGGACCAGAGGTCCTGGTGTTGAGAACTCATTACATGGTCCCAGAGTTTAAATGAAGAGTGCCAAGCAGTAAGGATCTGACATTATACATCAGATGATACGTGTGGTTCTAGAAGATACACATGTAATTTCCAACTCAGAAGGAGCAAAATTACTTATTAGAAAACATTTTTAAGAGTCCTTAAAATAAACAGAGGAGGTCCTTGAATTTTTCAAAAATTTCAAAATCAAATTTTTCAAATTAGTATATCAGCAAACTAATTTAATTATTTCAAAATGTTTGAATTTAGTAAAAGCAATTTATGATCAGAAGAACCATTACTTCCTCAGTGTGGATTTAGATCTGTTTGAACTTTTATCCAGTGACTTTTAAGGGATACAGTGAAATTGATCTCAGAAAACTGTATTTTAATTAGCTTGAAGTTGTCCTATCTATCTCCTTATCTCCTACTACCTGTGGCTCTGGAGAGTTGGCAGGCTTGAAAGTCATGTTAGGAAACAACGTTGAAGCAGTAATTTCAATTGTTTTTTTGTTTGTTTGTTTGTTTGTTTTTAAGTA
This sequence comes from Mustela erminea, assembly GCF_009829155.1. NCBI lineage: Eukaryota > Metazoa > Chordata > Mammalia > Carnivora > Mustelidae > Mustela > Mustela erminea. The sequence goes on along the minus strand of NC_045630.1, from coordinate 57,246,471 downwards.
GCTTAGCCTTGTTTTCAGATGAAACCTCCAGCATACAAAACCAGTAAATTAGAAACCACTTTTGGTGATGCAGAATGGAGAGTACAGCCCCCAATGCCTCCTGTTAGTTCCAGGCCCCCACATCTTTCCAGAAAATTTAGTACCCTCCAGTAAGCTTTCTACATGGGTTCAAGGCTGATTACCTAAATTTATCACCTTCAGTCAATGTCTTTGATATCTAGCACAACATGGGGAAGATGATGGTCATATTTGGGTATTGACCAACTTCTACCTTTCTACATAATCATACTTGTATTTCCCCTTCTTTCACCTCTACAATAAATGACCATATCTTGCATCATCTTCAATAACATCTTCTGTCATATACTATCACTGGCATATGGTCTATTTCCATGGTACTCAAAAGATAGGTCAAAAGTGACTTTATCTTTATCTAAGGTACTCTAAATTATTATATTTCCTTTGTAACATTTGGGCATAATGACTCTGGCTTTTGTATCTTTGTATCTTTTGCAACCCAAGTCTAATAAAAATAATTTTTCTTTTAATTTCAAGTGGGAACCAAAGCCATTTAATTAAAGGCCATTGTTTGGGGCACCCGGGTGGCTCAGTGGTTTAAGCCTCTGCCTTCAGCTCAGGTCATGATCTCAGGGTTCTGGGATTGAGCCCCACATCAGGCGCTCTGCTCAGCGGGGAGCCTGCTTCCCCCTCTCTCTCTGCCTGCCTCTCTGCCTACTTGTGATCTCTCTCTGTCTATCAAATTAATAAATAAAAATCTTTAATAAAAAAAATAATAAAAAAATAAAGGCCATTGTTTATAACTCCTAGTATAAGGCAAGTCTATTCATTTCCTATATATAAATATATTATATATATTTGTAAAAAATATATATTTTTTTCTGCTATAAGAAAATACCCACAAATTGGATGACTTACACCACAGAAATTTTAACACAGTTCTGGAGGCTGGAAGTTTAAGGTCAAGGTGTCGACAGGGTTGGTCTCTTCTGAGGGCTCTGAGGAAGAATCTGTTCCTTGCCCCTTTCTTAGCTTCCCATGGTTTGCTGGAAGTCTTTGGAGCTCCTTGGCTCACTGAAGCGTTATCCTGGTCTCTGTCTTCATGTTTGCCTGACATTCCCCTCTGTGCACATTTGTCTCTGTGTTCCAATTTTCCCATCTATAAGGCTACTGGTCATATGGGACTAGGGCTCTCCCTAATGACCTCATCGTAACTTGACTACATATGCAATGACCCTATTTCCAAGCAAGGTCACATTCACAGATACTGAGGGTCAAGACTTCAAACATCTTCTGGGAGGACATGATTCCGCCCATAAGAACAAGTCTTACCTTCCTGCGGTCCTGTATGGGGATCCCTGTCTATGTAAGTTTATCTGCCAATACAAGGTCAAAGGCAGGTATGCCCACTCCCATCTGGGGTGACTTCTAAGTTCCGAATTCAACACCAAATAGAGAGATACCTGTGTAGTTAAACAGGGAAGCGGCCTTTGAAAATATATTTACAGAGAGTTTCAGTGGACCAGAAAGCAAGTTAATATTAGTGATCCAGTAAAAACAGACAAAATTATCCTCAGGGACTTTTCTGATGTCTGCATAGAGTCCCCCTGAACTCGTGGGCTATCTACAGCCACAATTACTATACAGCACAAAGGTTATTTATTCAACGCCCCCATCTCTTAAATGGAAAAGTTAATTAATTAGTAGTGTTAGGCATTTTCTACCAGTCGAAGTTTCATCTTCCAAATTCCACAGTGGGGCCGATGCTCGCTCCTGTCGGCAAAGTCTGCATCCCTCGGCGGGTGCTTCCCCGCCTTCGATCTCTTGAATACTGAGATCCCGCTGCGTGTCAGCCCCTAGAGGTACAATGATGCATAGGATAAAAGAAAGCCTCATGCAACAGATAGACAGGTAAATAGATAACTATGATGAAGGGTTTGAGTTTCATATAGACTCACTCTCTACCTGAAGAATACCAAGAAATTATGGAATCATGGCGTATGTGTTGGGTACTTATTATAAGCATGATACCATGCTAGGTACTCTGAGGTAACAGAGAGAGGAATCATTTGTTGTCCTAGATCCAAGACACACATATGGACTTGTGAGGCAGAAATACCAGAGGATATGAAATTTAAAAGGCCTGACTTCAAATCTTGATATTATCATCTAATAATCGGGTCACCATGAGCAAGTTATTTAATATCTCTGAAATTCAGGTCATTCTTCATTCGTAAAATGGATATTGTCTTGCTTTCTGCATACGATTGTGAGGATAAGAACCCACCTCAGTGTTTACCCAGGAGCCGCTAGATTGCAGGGATCGGAAAGCGTTTTATAATGCTTAACGGAGGAGAGGAGTCAAGTCCAGAGTGTGAGATAATGAGTAGTAGGAGGAAGTGTGTGTTTGACTATATGGTGAGCAATCTTCACTCCCTATAGGCATCAGGGGAGGAAGATCATCACTGGGGTTTCACTGATTAGTGGTGGCCAATCAGAGGGTCTGGATAGCTCACTAGTGAGAGACAACATGAGGACAGCAGTGCTTGTTTATCTAAGCCATTTAGTTTACAATGATGCCCCACAACACTTACTAGGTTGGCTGACAGGAAGTTATGAAGTACTTACAGAAATGAGTCCTAAAGTAGGGATGTAAAATTCGTACCAAAAAGAAGTAGGCTGCATAGTGCCATATAGAATTTCAGTCATTTGTCACGAAATGAAGCAGAGACCCTCAAGAACCAAACTGAACTTGGCGCCCTGAAAAATGTACCTTTTAGCGAACCCAAAGTCCAAGCGTGTGAGAATTAATCACAAATTCAAACAATCTAGCTTTAGCTTTGTTAAATGTAAGGTTTCCTCAAACAAATGTCTCAAATAATCATGCAAATCTGTATTAGGAAAGTTATAAAACAAGTCACATGCAGATGACCTTACTATTTCACGTGACTCCAAACCAGATCCAGTTCCTAACCTGCAATTTTGCTACCAGCAGGGAAGGGTTTCAGCTCCTCTCTTACACCTGGGAGGTGCCCATCGAAACATTGGACAAAACCTTCGGCAGCCAGAAAGGAAAGGAGCCATTTGTTGTCTTGGCTAATCTGAGGACTACAGGTGAGTCCCTGCTGATCTGGCCCCAAATATTTCTGTTTCCAAAATGTACGTGAAGGAAATGTATTGGCATTTCTGTTAGAATTTGTATTAGGAAGTACTGATTTTTCTTCCACGTTCTGTGTCCCTGTGTGCCTTGTGGCTTCATGTGGCTCCCCACTCAGACACAAAACCAAATGAATAGTTTCGAAAAATAGCCGGGTAATTAACCCAACTTGTACTTATTTAAGCTTCTCAGAAAATTATTGTGTCTCTTTTTGATCGTGGTGGCACTGGCGGTAGTAAAGGTAATTTTTACAACATAGTCTGGTGATAACATAAGAAAAAGAAAATCGTGGAATGAAGATAACGGGTTTTCACAGTTGCTGAAAAATAGCTACGTCGTTTCTGTTAAAACCACCACTTCATTCTCAATTACCAATGCAGTCACAAACTGTGAGGACTTGATCTTAAAACCAGGCTCAGAGAACTCTTTATAGATAGTTTCGCTTGTGCTGTATATAAGGAGACCTAATTACATTTATGCTTCATTGATAATTTTGTTATTCTTTGGAATAAATTGACTGTAAATTTGAAGGTTATTAGTGAAAAAGAAATATGTCCTTTCAATTAAAAAAAAAACCACTGATAATAAAGGGCTGACCTACATTCACAAAATTACTAAATTACAGTGATTAAATCTGAGGCGATTTAAATATTTTGTTGCAACAGGAAATGGCATTTCTTCCCATGTGTAGTTAGTGGTCCTAGCTTGTTATTTTTCTTTGGGCTGTCTTTACTGCCTAAAATTCACAGAATTTTGCCATCTTAGAAGGATATGCACAGCTGAATTAAAACAACAGTTTCCTCGTTTAAAACAAAGTTAGAATTGGCCAGATGGGTACATTCCCAACCGTGGAAGCCGACTGTCTCACAGACGCAAGAGGTGGCCATGTTTGGGGGTTTGGGATATTTTATTTGGGCAAGTGGAGTCACGTGGTTTCCACAGTTGAGGGGTGGGTCACTCCCTGAGTTCGTTCAGAGGCGCGGGTAAAATGCATCTCCCTCTCGACCCTGAAGTTGGATTGAATCTCACAAACCCTTCTCCCTTGTCCCTGTTCCGTTTCATTTGTATCCGGTGGATGTCCGACAGGCTCCGACTGGTGCCGCTTTCCCTCTCCACATCCCCCGTCTCCCGACATTAGTTCAGATGGAATCAGAGTCGTTTACTTTTCAGTCTGCAGTGCCCCTGGTGCCAGACCAGCTGGAGAGGGGGACACGGCTGAGGAGCCTGCTAATCTCAATGGCCCTTGGGTCTTTCCTCTAAAAGACACAGCAAGCAAACATGCCAAGTGCTATATATACAAAAGTGGGATGTCATTGCTGCAGAAAAGGGCTCATGGTGGTGTGTGTCCACCACCATGATTGTGAATCACGTGCCACTCAGAAAAGCACCAGTGGCAAGAACATTTGCCACTCTGAATCACGGCTCTCCTTTTTACAGGACTGAGGGGGAAGGGCTCATAAAGATTTTAATTCTTCTCTAAAAATGCATGCAGACAGAGGTCTAGGTTGGAACAATACAAAGTGTATCATCTTAATTATTGTCTGACAGGCAAGTTCAGGACCAGGAAAAAGTCACTTTGGAGAGGACTGAGAAGCAGCTCTTCCCAAATACTGTAAGAAAAATGAATTGTCTCCTTTACGATAAATGCAATCCTTAGTGAGGTGAGGTAGATAGAAATCCTGTAATGGACAGGATACAGCCAAGTGTGCTCTGAAAAATCTCTGAATATCACTGATCTTCACAAGTGTCATCTCTCAATTTTTTAAACGATCTTTTCTATGAAATTAGGCAATTTTCATTGTAAAAAAGCATGAAAAAGAGTATGTTCTTAAATATTTATTTTCATAGTAGTTACAATTAACTTTTATAGCAGTTATAAATATTCTGGAAGGTATACCAAATCTTTCAAATGTATCAAAAAATAGATGAATTCTGACATCTTCATCAAAGAAACATGTAAATATTTTAGTGAAAAACACTGTCACTGTCTTCCTATGAGTCACTTGTAATGAAATGGATTTTCAACTACATGACATCTATTGCACCAAAAGAAGTATAAGTTGCTTTACTTTAACCTACCTAATATACTCATGAATTCTCAAAACCAAATTATTTTAAAAGAATTTAAAATAAAAATATCATGGTTCACAAGGATCATAACTTTAGAATAAACAGTACAGATAATATTAACTTTAGAAAGTATTTCCTTTTTAATAATCTCATAAAAATGTTAACAAAAAAGAAATTGGGAAGATACAAATTGGTTTGTGTTTCTAATCATTCTAAATTAAAACTAAAATTATTTTCTTGGAAAATTAAATGATCATACCCAGAATTTTGACCATATTGACAAGAAACGCATATTAACTTTTATCTTTATCATAGCCAGTTGAAATTTCTTATTATTGTTTTATGGTAATTATTATTTGTACTAATTAAAGGTGATATTACAGGACAGAAGTAACAACCTCACAAAGCCATTTCCTTTTTAACTCTGTTGGTCAGACAGATTTTAATAAAATTTGAAAAATATTCTGTAATTATTCTTACTGTGCCTCTGTATGCACGTCTACAGAGTGGAATTCCTGAAGAAAAGATGACTAAAACCTTAGTTAAACCATTTCAATTATTTAAAATACTCAGTATATTGTGAACTTTAAGAAAGAAAAGGCCGAGATTACATAAGGTTTCAAACACAAAAATGGTTTTGATGTTCTTTTGCTCTTGAATAAAGGCATTTTAAAGTTTAGGATCTTTGAGGGAGTTAAGGAAAAAAAAAAAATGATTAATTGCTGAGACACAGATGCTGGTAGCCAGGGGCGGGTGTAGCTGTTGAGAACTGAGGTAGCTCTGTTTTTAGTTCATTACTTGTGAAATGCTGTTCACCTTTTAGTAGCCAACACTCCAGGTCTTAAAGAGTTTGGCCCAATAGCATCTGAAACCCTATAACCTCAATTTTTAAGTGGTGTGCCTCTCTGGCCAAGTGGGGCTGTGACATGATTTCCCCTGCCTTCCGAGTTAAGAAAATTACTTTTAGCAGGTCATAGTGAAGGCAGGTTTATTACATAATTGGAAGAAGCATGTTCCATTTTTCAGGAACCAGACAGTATTATCGGGGTGCGCACACGTGGGTTTCCCTTCTTCTTCCACGTTTATACAAGTGCCCTGCGTTCCTTGCGGATAAAGACAAGACTTCGCAGCACCCATTTCGCCTCCAATTTAATGAAGTTGTTAAAGTAGCAAGACTGACAGGTTAATTATCCTTTATAAAAGGGGGACAAATTGAACTGTGTCTTTCCATCATTTTTTGATATATCAAGAACTCCGAGGTGCCCAGATGCGGCTCTGGTGAATAGAAGAGCTAATCCACTCTGCGATTCTGTGCTGACCCCGCTCTCCCCACCGGGGCCTCGCTATATTGCAGTTGGTTTTGTTTTACATTCAACAGATCCCACTTTATTATAAATTCAGGAGGATTTTTTTTCCTTCTTCTCTCCATATGTTGGCTGACAGCTCCCCAGAAATAACTGATGGCTAAATTTAAACTCTGATGAAAATTAACCCAAGTGTTAAATGCAAACAGGAACTGCTTGGAAGAGGAAAGAGTTATCATGGTAGATGCCAAACAGTGGAAAATGTGTGTAAATTAATGGAGCCTCGCCGGTGACAAGCCGTCAGGCAGTTTGATGGCTCTTGCTAGCGCTTTAGTCCCACTGAAGTTGGCCAGAGGGCAGCACGGACAAGTCCTGCTTTTCAAAAAGACCGCGGGAAGCTTGACAGTAACGCTAACTAGATCATCGAAAGTTCATGGTCAAATAAGAGATTTTTTTTTTTTTTTCTGCAAAGCTTTGCACTAAACAGAGTTTGCAGACAGGAGAGCCATGAATGAGATATCAAACTGCTAGTGCAGCAAAACGATTTAAAGAAGGGAAGGGAACCTGTGCGGAATGATTTGAGAAAACAAACGGACAAACTGGCCACTGATTCCAGAGGGAGTGTTGAGACATTGTTTGGTGAAAAATAATAAGCATTTGACTTGAACCATTTTCTACTTAAGAAAGTCACGCTTCGCTTACTCTAAGTGTTGTTACAGAAACTACATTTGTATTTCTCAATTTTTCAGATTAAAGTATGTAGTTTTAGCACAGTGCATTGAAAGGGGATGGAAGTATAATCCACCATAACTGTTTCGTATTGTGATATATATGCGACATTCATAACGGTCGGAGGAAAAAAGTTCAGCCAGTGATCCATTTTTCTCCATGAATAAGGCAGTATTTTGCTTCTCTAAAAATGTAACATTAATCATGTACTATTACAGCCCAATATTAGCAGGATATGATGGCTAGGTCATCGAATCATGAAGCAGAAAAACTGCTTTCCATCCCGTGAGTGAGCCTCCCTTTGCTCATTTGTAAAATGGGTGTAATGGTACTAAGATCAAGGTGGGTAACCTTCCACCAAAGGAGAGAAAGGAAACTCATATCAAGGGCAGCCAGCCTTTTGGACACCAGAGAGGGATCCTGAGCATGAGACAGTGGAAAGAGCAAAAGAGTAAGAAGACAGTAGAGTCAAGCCTAGGATCTGCTGTTGACAGGCTACATGTCCTTGGTCCGTAGGAAAAGGGATGTCTATCTCCCTTTTAGATTTTCAGGAGCACTGAGTACAATAATGTATGTAAAGTGCCTTTTTGGGAAATTGTAACCTTCTCTCCAGCTCTTAGTTCTTATTGAGTTGCCCCTACTCCCTTCAGCTGTCTGCACCTGCCCATCAAATGAAGGTAGAACTGAAAGCCCCCCATTTCTTACTTCCCAGCACCCAAGCTCTCTTGTGGTTATCTCCAGTGGGGCTTAGCAGCCCGAGGGATAGAAACAGAGAATTAAGAAGATTGAGGTGTTAAAGGGTCAACACATCAGAAAGATAATGAAATGGGTTAAGTGCAAACTTGAGCTCCCAAAGCTGGTAAGTGACAAGGTACATTTTTTTGTGTGTGTTTTTGTTTTTGTTTTTTTGTTTGTTTTTTGCTTTTCTTTTGTTTTGTTTTGTTTTTATTCCTAGAAGTAAGTTCAGTTAGTTTCTTGAGTCCCCTGTTGCTTTTTCATGACTAGAAATTTACCTGATAATTCCAGGTAAACTCAGACAAATTGGCTCATTTATCAGTCATTCAGGAAAGTTCAGGGTTTGGGGGATTTTTTTTGGTCCTCCTTTCTCCTGCTCCTGGGACTTCCAGTGTCACAGCAACCCTTCAGTGGAGGTGGGGTGTCTGACCAACAGTTGGGGTCTTCAGCGCAATACTGTACTTCACTGAGATGTAACTCTTCCCAATTGTTTATCTTTTTTTTTTAATTTTATTTATTTATTTGACAGACAGAGATCACAAGTAGGCAGAGAGGCAGGCAGAGAGAGAGGGGGAAACAGGCTCCCCACTGAGCAGAGAGCAGGACGTGGGGCTCCATCCCAGGACTCTGGGATCATGACCTGAGCTGAAGGCAGACACTTTCGCTGACTGAGCCACCCAGGCACCCCTTTTTAGAGCAGCCTTAAGTCACAGCAATTTTAACAGGGACAGTACAGTGATCTCCCATTAACTCCCTGCATAACTTTAACAACACCCTACACCAGGGTGGTCCATTCGTTACAATGGATTGTTAGGTCATAATCATCCGAAGTCTATGGTTTATACTACAGCTCACCCCTCGTATTGTATATTCTGTGAATGAGAATAAATATATAATGACATTTTCCCATCCTTATGATAACATAACAAGTATTGTCACTGCCTTTAAAAATTCTCCAAGCTCTACCCAGTCATCTCCCTTGACCCTCTCTGGTTTTCTGCTCTGCTATCTCCACCTGGCTTCTCCTAAGAGATAACAGCGTATTTCCACTGGCTGGCCTACGGTGTTTCCTCCAGCTCAGCTTCTCCTCACACTGGTAGCAAATGTCCTGGGCATCTCCTAGTTGGTAAAACTAACTTTCACAGCTCCCTCTAGGACTGCTAGGGACATAGGTAATTTAACTGCTCTTTCTGCTAATCGGGAGCTATGGGCAGCCCCCTCTCACTGCCCATCCCCTACTTCCCGGACAGTAACCCTTCAGCCATTACTATTTTGTTCCTAGATTATTCTAGTTACAGGACACCTATGAAAGGCTCACACCCTCCCAGGGCTACAGATGGAAACTGGGCACCTACGCTGCACTCTCAGATCCCCAAACACTCGAAGTAGGAGAATTACTGCCCCTCCCTCCCTGAGGACATACCCGCATTTCATTTCTCTCCTTCCCCATCCTCCTTCTTTCTTTTCTCCAGCTGGAATTTTTTTTTTTTTCCTCTTGGGGGTCAGCAAGAAAAAATAGATTCTAAATCATTGCATATCTTTTCCAGGCTTTCTTATCTGATATCTGGATTTTTTGAACCAAAAAGTTTGGAATGTGATGTTTTCATCCATGATGTCTCAATAATGCCATGGTTGACTACCTGTCTAGCTGCTTAAGTTGGGGAAGTTGACAGGTGAGCACATGCATTAAATATGTCACCTATGGACTGAAGTTTCTGCGCATGCCCGAGACAGGGGAGCAGAGCTGTGGGTGAGATGAATGAAGGAAACTAAGAACTTGGTTGGAGAGAGAAGGGAATGAAGACAGATTGGAAGAAGATGGGTTTATCAAGATATGGAGCTCTCCCTAAGAGTAGTGCAGACCAAGTAGAGAGGAAGACAACTGGAGGACTGGAAGTTTTGTAGAGAGAGCGGTAGATTTTAGCTAATGCTTCTAAGATGGAATTGTTCTATTTTGGGCAATTTAGGTTCCTAAATAGGAGGGGAGATAAAGTTCATGGAATTGAGGAGGCCAATAAATTGGAGATTAGAAAGTTAGAAAGTTGGTGATCGTCTCACATTTGAGTGTACTTAAGTTATCACTGGACTCCTATGCCACCAATTATATTCACACATAACTTTTGAAACTTGTCATTTCTTGGGTAGTGTCATTTTATGTGAGTTAGAGTCTCGCTTCTTGGAGTCAAGAACTGTGCCTCTTCAGGTTTTCCAGAGGAGAACAGACACACACACACACACACACACACACACACAAAGAAAAAAAGCCATAAATGCCGCATTCCAAGTTGCAACAGGCAACACTGCGTTCGGATACACCACTGCTTTGAAGGATCTGAGTCTCCTTTGTAACAGAATTTAGATGGTTCCCTCTACACGACTATGCTAACTTTGCTTTCTAAACTGCCTCATCTCCCAACACAACTAAAATGTACTCCTAGGTTTGTTTTGGTTTAATCAAAGCATAACTGGGAAAGAAGTGTTTTGCTTGCCAAATCGTGTATTTCGGAACTTGAGAGAAGGATTTTGAATTAATGGTTTCGTTGGATTATATGTCCATTTGTCAGTTCAAATGAAATGAAAAAACAAAACAAAACAAAACAAAACTGAGTTTGTTAAAGGAAAACAACAACAACAACAACAACACCATTATTCATCTGCTTGTGTACTTGTCTGCAGATGCTGTGGAGAGACTCGGACAAACGATTTCTATGCGTCGGGCATATTGTCATCTTCTGTCGCCCCTGTAATTCACACACACAAAATGCGCGGGACGCTGTCCCTCACCATCCCTAGTGAGAGAGTTACAAAGCGATTTCTTTTCCACATATGTAGTGAGTGGGGCACAGGCAAACCTAGAACATCTGTGCGTTCATTCTCTCGGATGCTCCTGGGTATGTCAAGGGCATTTCCTTCTTCCACAAAACAGGCCAGAAAGCCACACGTTTCAAGTGCTTCCCTTCACTTCCAGAGGCCTGCCTTGGAGGAAAAGAGCCCAAGGTACCGGTCTCCTGGTTGGTTCCAGATCCGAGAAGGGACCACCCGAGGCAGTGCGGGCCGTGGGGGCGGTGGGAGCTCCCGGGAGCAGGTTGGCGAGCCTCGCCGCCGCCCGGCGGGGTCCGGGGCAGGGGCCGGGGAAGCCCCCCTGAGCCGGGAAGGGCGTGATGGACAGCTGCTGACATCCGACGGCCCTTCCAGGGGCCTCTGGCGGGAGAGCGAGGAGGGGTCTGCGTCCTCGGAGGACCCATCTCCACATCACAGCTCGCACTAATTGGTCCTCTGGCCGGCCGGCGCGGCGGGGAGGCGGGAGATTGGCACGGCGGCGGGGCGGCGGGGCGGCGGGGCGGGCTCCGGGCGGCGGGGCGGCGGGGCGGCGGGGCGGCGGGGCGGCGGGGCGGCGAGGCGGCGGGGCGGCGGCGGCCCAGGGGCGCGCGCCGGGCGGCGGGGAGCGCAGGGCCCGCGCAGCTGACTCAGCGGGCTCCCAGGCTCGTGTGCACGCAGCCTCCACCGGGGGGTGCTTTGTGGGTCTAGCACCCGCAGTCGCAGGCAGCCTTCTATTTTTAATACCACGGCGACGACTGTTCTTTGGGAAATGTGGGCCCAGAGCCTTTTAAAGAGACATCTGCGTCACCGACGTATTTTTGTCAAGATGTTTCTTTCTGCTGTTTGCTTTTAAAGGCAGCCGCATCTCTTTGGGACTTCAGACTGGGCCATCCCCTCCTTCAGTGGGAAACCCTACAAATGTCCTTCATCTGTCTGTTGCATACATCTGTAGGAATTTCTAGTCCTAGATTCATTTCAGTTGCTCGTGTGACCTCTGGTTCTTGAGTGCCATCAAATGTAAACCCTTAGAGTCAGCTCTCCTGTCTTGGGAAGGGGTCGGCATCTGGGTTGGCTCCCACCCCCTCTGAAGAGGCCGAGGGGTCAGTCCTGTGCTTGAAAGGCTCACCAGCGCGCCTAACCTCGGGTGGTGAGTCTGCTGCACGGCTGCAAATTCTGACTCGAGTCTCAAGCCTGCAGGCGTTTCTGATGAGTCTGGATCATGTAAATGTTCTCTCGTGCGTTCGCCTTTGCCCTTGAACATGCCCACACTTGTGCACGCGCGCGCGCACACACACACACACACACACACACACACACCATTCAAGGCTCAAATAAGAGGTGATGGCAACCTTCTCATTTCTAAGCAGTCACACTACGGCCCTGTCTTAAAGTCCATGCCATTCAGAGAACTTAATAAAACGAAAGAAATAAATTAATGCAATCACAAGTGGAATACTACGCAACCATTTAAAAAAGATTTATTTGGTTTATATTTATTCACATGAAGAAAATGATATATCGGGAAGTGATTAAAGGAAATACCAACCAGTGCACAGTCTGATTTGTTTTTGTAGCGAAAACAGCTGTTAGAAGATCATCTATATATTTATATTTGTGTAGATAAAGAAATTGGGAAGGAAATGCACCCAGTTACTAGTGGTGGTCTCTCTGGGTGGCAGGCTGTAGAGAAGCTGGGTTACTTTGTGGCAGGCAGCATCAATTGTCCCATTTGCTGGTGACCGACATCCCTTCTCTTGGATTCAGGGGAGGCTGAATTTCCTCCTCACCTCAGTCAGGAAGATAGACATATAACTTTGATGTTACCAGTCAGAGAATTCAGACAATTTCAGGTTAATACAAAAGACCCACAATGGACTATTCCGAGATTTTTTTTTTTTTTTCAGTTCTTTGGGGAGAGCAATTTGAGAACAAGCTCTACTCCCACTAAGATTGCTTCCCTAGTGATGCGCCCATCCGAGGCTCCTGGGGGCCACTTTGGCCCCATCAGGAGCTCAACTGGCTAAGGATAGAGAGCAGAGCTCTGATAAGAAGGAGTTGGTCTCTGGATACCATCCTGCACAAAGCAAGATGTAACCCCTGATTTTCTTAGTTACACATACTAAAATATTTCCTTTTTATGTAAGCCAGATTGATTTGAGTTCAGTACATGATCTGTTGCATGTAATATACCTCTTTTATTTTCTAAATTTTTATGCTACATTGAAAGCCAATAATATATACGTACATATCTAAGCTGTTAAAAAGGATGTATGAAATATTATTTACTGATGCTTTTATTAGGTACCAGGCAATGCATATAACTAACCCTCACCTTAATGTTTTAAAGTGAATACCATCATCCCCATTTTATAGATAAGGAAACTGAGGCTCAGAAGTTAAACAATCCAGTCAAAGAGTTAGTGAAACTCATACACAAGTTAACATACACATGATTCTAAACCCTTTAACTATTGTCCATTGCTGCCTTCCATTAATTGAAAGAATAAAAAAAACAAGCTTTAATCTCATATGACAAAGCAAGCATTTCATTTTTTGGCATTCATAATGCACATGTACATCTATCTACCTACATACATATGTATACATGGTTGAATGTGCATGTTTTGGGGGGAATGTGTGTGTGGTATGTGCAGTGTGTGTGTGTACTGTGTGTGTATGATATATGGAGTGTGTATGGTGTGGAATGTGTGTGTGTAGTGTTTGTAGAGTATGTGTGAAGTGTGTGTGTGGTGTATGGAATGTGTGTGTGCTGTGTAGAGTGTGTGGAGTATATGGGGGGTGAGCGCACATGCATAGAATGTGTGTGTGTGTGTATGTTTGTGTATGGAGTATGGAGCGTGTGCGTAAAATGTGTATGTGTGGAGCATAGAATGTAGTGAGGGTGTGTGGTATGTGAAGTGCGTGGTGTGTGGAATGTGTGGTGTATGTGTAGAGTATGTGTGTGGTCTATGGAGTGTGTGTGTGTGTGTGTGTGTGTGTGGTGTGGAGGGTATGTGTGTGTGGAATATAGAGTGTTGTGTGTGATGTGTGGAGTGTGTATGTGGAGTATAGAGTGTGTGTGTGGAGTATGGAGTGCGTGTGTGTCATGTGTGGATTGTGTGTATGTGTGTGTGGAGTAAAGAATGTATGTGTGTGTGTGGAGTATGGAGTGTGTGTGTGGTCTGTGGAGTGTGTATATGTGGTGTGTAGAGTGTGTGTGTGTGCGTGGAGCCTGTGTGTGTGTGTAATATGACATATGTGTGTGTGGTGTGTGGTGTGTGGAGTGTATGTGTGTGTGGTATGAGGTGTGTAGGTGTGGGATGTGTGTGTGTGAAGTATAGAGTGTGTGTGTGGTGTGTGGAGTATAGAGTGTATGTGGAGTGTGTGTGTGGTGTGTGGAGCGTGTGTGTGCGTGTGTGCATGTGTGTGTCTAGAAGTGAGTCGGTGGCTTCTCCCAACCTTCCTGCCATTTCTGCAGGAAGCTCGCGGAGGTCCGATGTTCGTTTGCGCTGCTCAAGCCGTCCTGGTCACGGCCCTGCGCTCCGGTGACTGTCCGGTCCGCTCTGGTTACTTGACTCTCAGGCCTCTGTCCCAGGTGCGCAGGCCATCCCTACTGATGCCGCTCGTCCTGCTCCCAGGTCCCAGCACAAGAGCGGTGCGGTGACAGCAGGTCCCCTCTCGTTTGCAGAGTGGCCGTGCGTCTGATGGGGGTGTGGGTCTCCGTGAGGCGCGTGGCCCATTCAGTGTGGACAGCGAGCAGCAGGTGACAATGTCCTTACTGGACACCCCAGCGCCAAAGCTTTACAGACCTGTACCCCCCCCCACCCTGGGGGCCCGTGATCCCCCACACTGGCCTCGCCAAAGCTTCTTTACTTAGAATGCCCCGTCTCCACATGGTGGATCCAGATGGTTCCCCGGGCTTCTTGATTCTGGCTGTCCTTGTGTCACTGCCCAACGTCCCCAAGCCCAGTGGAGCACTTTGTCGGAGCTGCTGTGTCCTCTTAGCTTTCTGCTTGGGTCTTCAGGATCAGTCCTGTCTCCAGCCTCCCATGCTCCGGGGCCACCTCTGTCCTCACATGCTGCTCCCTCCTCGTGGATTTTAACACGGCCACAAAAACCACGCAGTACTCCGCTTAACACCGGTGCCTTTGGACAGGTCCTCCTGCTCCTGAGAAGAATGTTTTCCTCTTTCTTTAATCTGACTAAGACCTATTTTCCTTCAAATTTGACTCAAGCATCGCTCCACCAAGAAGCCCTTCCTGGCTCCCCGTGTCCAGACGCCCACCCCTACGCTCTCCCTGCACGCTTTCCCCCATGGTGTCCGTGGGGCTCCAAGTGCTCAGTTCCTTTCCGTCTCTCTTTCGACTGTGTGTCCACTGAGGACCGTGGTTGTAGGTTCAGATCTTGAACTCTTCTGTTCGTATGTCCTGGGGCCAGCACGGGGTTTCTCAGAGCACTGAGCGCGGGGGTTTGCTTCCTTGGTCGCTTGCTGCACCGTGGACCCGTAAGAACGCTGTTCTCGCCATCTCTATGTGCCAATTTCTGGCACGGCCCCCACGAACAGGAGGTTCCCCATGGAGGTAAGTTAAATGTTATTAAAGGATGGATTTTAAAATAAAAGAATGTTATATTTGTAAGTATACCTTTATTTTCTCCATTCCTCTAAGCTTTTCTTTTTTTTACAATTTTATTTATTTATTGTAGAGAAGCGTAAGCGAGGCTAGGGGTAGAAGGAGAGGGAGAGACTCTCAAGAGGACTCCGCACTGAGTGTGAAGCCTGATGTGAGGCTCGATCTCATGGCCCTGAGACCATGATCTGAGCCGAAACCAAGAGTTGGATGCTTAAACCACTGAACCGTCCAGGCACCCCACTGTTAGTTTTTTGAAGAGTTTGATTTCTGTGTTTTAAAAGTTTTGTACACAGGACTGTCTAGCACGGTCATGTTCCCAGCAGGTAGTCAACATTTACTGATTGGAAGAAGTGACCTGAGTTCAAGTTCTGGCTCTGCTGGTTTCTTGTTGTAGGACTACTGGTTAAGGAAGTCACGTGTGTGCAGTCTTTTGACTTCTGTACAGTTCCGTATGAATGTGACCTGAACCCCGATCTCTGGACAAGGAGATAGAGAATCCTCCCAGCCAAAGCTGGGTTTATCTCCTTGGAGGGTCTTTTCCTGTTCTGAACTGAGCGTGTGCTTCTCTGTTCCGCTGAGGTATGTGCGTCACACGGCACCTGGTCAAGTCCACTGCTCTACCTGTTCCTCGCAAGGAGGGACCTGGTCCCATGCCCACGGCACAAGAAGGGTACCCTGGGCCAGCTGCAGGGTGAGGCCCCAGGGCCATGGGGGGCTGGCGCTTACCATTGGAGCTCATGATGTCGTCTCTTTTCTATGTGACTAAATGGTTATTCCTTCTAGTGTCTGTGTGAGTTGTGTCTTTCCAGGGATTGTGTCCCCTGAGAATCATGCAGTGATGTGCCATCATGGGCCTGTTGCTCCTGGGGACAGGCATCCTGACGCCCTTTGCTATTTTGCATGCTGTGGGACTCCTCCTCTGGAGGAGCTAACAGGTGTCGCTTACACGACAGGGACCTTCACTCAGTTGTGTAGACATCCCTAGCCTCTGTTACTTCATCTTTAAAATGGGAGCATCGTCCTTACCTCATCTACGATATTAATTATAAGAGTAATCATCCTAGCTAACACTTTTAAATGCTTTATATGCTGCTATTCCATTTTACAGATTAGAAAACTAAGCACAGAGAAGTTAACTGAGTTGCCCCAGGTCACTTAGCAAGGAAGTGGGAAAAAGCATGGGCTTGGCACTGGCGGTTAAAGCTCAGTGAATGCTCACTGTGGGGGTCACAGTAGTGTCGGTTAATGTCATTATGACTGTTACGATGATGATGGGCCTCGTGAAATGATACATGCATAACTGCACTACTGGGAGTCTGCGTCACTCTGGGCTGGACACAGAGTAGAACCTTACTGTGTAAGTATGCCGGGGGCTCCGGGATAGAGGAGGGATGGTCACGGTATCCTTTACAGTCAGGGTAGGCCAGGGTAGATAAAATGTGGCGGGAACTGTGTGTCTCTGAGCGCCTTCTCCATTAAGCTCCACGGGGGAACCCCCGGAGTCAGCACTGGACACTGGCTAAAACAGTGAAAGCCAATCTAGTGATGTCATTGCTGTCATTGCTGGACCTCTGCCACCCCTCCCCACCCCCACTGCCGAGCACCGGGAGTTTTCTGGCTTCTTGGGGCTCTTTCAGATGCTCTGTTGGGTGGAAGGAATGAAGAAAGTGGATCAGATGTTGGCATCTGTCATTTTTTAGGACTGCTAGACAAAGGGCCACGAACAGTTGCTGAAGCAACAGACATTTATCGTCTCACGGTTCTGGGTGCGAGAAGTATGAGATCACTGGGTCTGCAGGGCCACGCTCCTTCTGGAGCCTCCAGGGAGAGATCTGTTCCAGGCCACTCTCCTAGCTCTGGTACCTCCTCAGCAGGTGGTAGTGCACTGCCATTTCTTTTTTTTAAAGATTTTATTTATTTATTTGACAGAGATTGAGATCACAAGTAGGCAGAGAGGCAGGCAGAGAGAGAGGAGGAAGCAGGTTCCCTGCTGAGCAGAGAGCGCGATGTGGGGTTCGATCCCAGGACCCTGGGATTGTAACCCAAGCTGAAGGCAGAGGCTTAACCCACTGAGCCACCCAGGCGCTCCCTGTACTGCCATTTTTAACATGGCAGTCTCCCTGTGTTACTGTTTCTGTCTCCAAAGTGCCTTGTTTTCTAAGGACAATTCTGAGGACAACCATCTTATTGGATTAAGGGTCCCCTCTACTCCAGTAGGAACTCATTCTTAACTAATGACATCTGTAATGACCCTGTTTCCCAACAAGGACACATCCTGAGCTCCTGAAGTTGAGGAGTTCAACATAGGAACTGGGGACACAGTTCCTAACAGTCTCAGACAATGGCCAGTGCAGAGCCACCGCTCAGCCCGTGCTTCCTGCTCTGCAGATGGGCACCGCAGCAGACCACGCAGGCAGGGGGACTGCTGAGCGGCCGGGCCGGAGTGGGGTCAACTTTTACTGCGGTGGCTGGAGCATGCAGATTTGACTCCTCCTCGAACCAACGGCTGCCTTCTCCCCGGGACAGAGGCAGGAGAGAAAGCGTAGCAATAACTACACTTCAGAAACCACCCTGGGAGGCAGCGGGGGACGAGCGAAGGGATAAATGGCCCAGCTGCTGAGCCATTCACTGAACGTGCCTGTCCGCGCAGGCATCCCTGTGACTTCAGTGCTGGAAAAGTGAGTGAAGCGGGAACAAGGACCCGCTAACGTGTTGTTAGCTCACTGTTACAATGCAGGGTGACATTTGCTTTAAAAATCATGTGGAAGTGGTTAGCAAATGCTATTACGGCATTTCCAGAACTTCACCGCAGCTGTTTGCCCTGCAAGGGAGGTGTGCAGCCGCTGAGCCGAGCTCAGCAGTCGGGGCCCTGAGTGTGCCCTACGGGCTGCAGGGCCCTGAGGAGCCCCAGCAGCCCGGTCCCCGTCCCTCAACCTCTCCCAGGCTCCCTGTCCTCCCCGGCAAAGAGGGCATAAAAGCACCTATAGCCTACTGGGCAGGAAGACGTGTGGAGAAGGGAAAATTACTTAAAGGGTTAAAAAAAAAGTATATAAACTCAGATCATTGCAAAAGAAAACTCTGCGTTTTTTTTCCATGCCTCATGACCTTGAGCCAAAACATCTGTTGCATCTCAGTCTTTCCTTCCTTCTGAGTAGTATCAGGATTAATAGAGACCAAAAGCCTTGCATTTTTTGATGGAGGATAGTATCGGAGATCTGGCAGTATGTACACAGAGACATGAGTAAGATTTATACTTTACACGTGCTCAAGGAGGATTAAAAAATGCGGTAAAGTGTACATCATTTCTGCCAAAGACAGGATGGCGTTGGTCAGGCCCGGTCAGTTTCTCAAAGACCAGACTCCATGAACACATATTAAGAAGACGGGAAGAACTAAGTTAATTTTAGGCTTTAACACAGGGACCATATATCTGTGTCTGGTGGATCCGGGATCAGGACCTGGGAAGGGTTTTCTCACTTTGCTGTTTGTTTTTTTGTTTTTTTGTTTTTTTTTTTTTTTAAAGATTTTATTTATTCATTCGACAGAGACAAAGAGCACAAGCAGGGGAATCAGCAGGCAGGGAGAGGCAGACGCCCCGCTGAGCAAGGAGCCCGATGCAGGACTCAATCGGAGGACTCTGGGATTGTGACCTGAGCTGAAGGCAGACGCCTAATTAACTGAGCCACCCAGGTGCCCTTCACTTGGCTATTTATAGGGCAAGATAAGATCACACCAACAAAGGAAGGACTATCTAATAGGATGGGAAGAGGAAGAAGTTTGCTGGCCCCATGGTGGGTGGCGGGAGGCAGGAAAGCCCAGCTCAGAATGAAAGTACTGAGGAAGCCCAGCAGGGCCACTAAGGATGGGTACTGGACCTTTTACATTTTAGAATACTTTTGCATTGTTCCCGGCCTTTAAAACAACCCTATTTTATGGAGGTATTGTGAGTCCAGAGCGCGATAATCAAAGCAAATGTGTTCTAAAATGTGAAAGGCCCAGGGAACTCCAAAGGAACCCTAATGGGTCTCCAGGCTTCTGTCATCAGTGGGAGGATTTGAAGGCCAGGATTAAATCTATGTGCCAAGTTTCTTTTCCCTTGCCCTGTTTCTTGACTTTTCCCAACAATGTCTCACACATTCAGTATTTCCAGGATTTTAGGGGCCCGTCTTAGTGTAAATTGGACCACAGGAATCCCATTCTGCTCCTTGGACCAAACTGCCATTTGAATTCCCCAGGAAGCCTGAGGGGGGTCTGAAACAGTTTATGGTGCCAGAGACTGTGGGGTGAACGAGGGTAGCCTCCCCCAACCCAGAGCGTCCCAGCAGCGAACAGACTAGCTCACGAAGGCCTGACCCCTAGATCTACCCCAGTTAGATCTGGCTGAGGCGCTTCATTTTGTTTGCCTGTCTTTTCCCCTTTTCTGTATGATAAGGAAATATTCTCAAAATCCTAACCACTGTTTTGGGTTTGTTTGCTTGTTTCCTTGCTTTTTCCTTGACTCCAGCTCTTGGTTGAAATATTAGAATACAGAACGAGCAAGAAGGGGTTTTCTGGCCCAGAACAGATAAAAACTCTTTAAAGAGACTGAGCAGAAAAGTGTAGAGTGTGCTGGTGTTGGTGGAACCCGCCTTCTCCTTTGCACCTTTGAGGAACGTAGGCGCGACTGGAATTAGCCCTCTGGAACCTGACGGTCAGATGGCGCAACAGAGCTGACATGGCCTAGATCTGCCCCTACCTGGCCCAGGCCTGGCACCAAGGCTGGCCACCATGTGTCCTGGAAGGACCCAGAAGGAAGGAAGAAATGGAGCGGCCCACAGGGGCTCTCTCAGGAGCCATCGGTGTGGACCAAGGTCTAAAGGCTGGAGTGGATGGCGGAGAGCCCAGCGGAGAGCAATTCGGACAGAGGACACACAGACGTCCAGTCTGCCCATGGCACTTTCACCGTTTCCCCCATATTTCAGTGAACTCCAGAGGAAGGGGGGATGCTGAATGGAATGGATTCCCTCCCGCAGGCAGGCCAGGATCCGAAAACAAAATCCTGTCCAGTTACAGAAAGATCATTTAGATGTCTTGCACGCTTGGGTTTGCAGACTGAGATCCACTTGGGGGGAAAGAAATGAGTTCTCACCTCCCTGCCCTTTCTCTTCCTCTCTATCCACAGCCCCCCTTTTGGGGAGAAAGCAGATGTTGAGCGCACGGACACAGGGGAGGAAACGTAGGCTGGGCCACGGAGGCCAGAGCCGAGGAACGGGGGCTGCGGGGGGGGGGCTGTGAACCCCTTCGCCTGGATCCAGGGCTGCCTCTGCCCTTAAGGAAGGAGCACTGTGGAAGGATCCCGGGCGCCCCATCCCTGTCCTGTGCGCTCCATCTAACTGCCCGGGCAGCTGACACGCCACCTTTGCCCAGCCTCTTCGGAGAGCCGGGCCCCTCCATCTTCTCCTCTCCCGGCCATCTGTTCCTGCTGCTCGGCAGCTCCGCGCTCTGCCCTCGCCGGGGCCTGTCTGCGCAGGAGGGTGTGCGCGCCTCCGACGAGGTGGGCCTCGGCCCCTCCATCACTCTCTGCCGCGAGGAAAGCGCCAGCTGTCTGGCTTCATTTGCATTTTTCTCTCCCAAATAATGAAATTAGCCATGAGTTTCCTGAGGTGATGCAAGACACAGATTTAGGCTGGATGTGTCAGCGCGTGATGGAGAAGGAATGAGAAGGTCGGGGAAGCATTTTGATAACAAATGCGCAGCCCTGAAACGGAAGGGGAGAATTGATAACACATTTTACCAGAAAACTACCTTTCAGCTCAGAGGAAAATGTACCTTATCAGCTCAGAGGAAAGTTAGATGAGGCCTTTAAAAGGTAATGTTCCCTGCCCCCCAACCCCCGCCCCAGATAAAGTCACATTTTATGAACAAACAGAAAAAGATGTCAGCCAAGGATGAATTAAGGATGAATCTCAATGACTGAACATTTCTGGGGCTCACATGCAGAATCGTCTCACGATGATAATATTCCTAGACGTGCCCAGGCTGGGAAGCCAGACCGTGCTGCTCAGTACCGGGGAAGTGCAGAACACCTCCCCCGCTTTTCTCTTCTCTACCATTATTTGAACACTTCTGATGACCAATGAAACAAGAGTCTCCTCATTTGTCACGAAGATTTGGTCACCAGTTCTCTGAATGTTGTCTACATTTGTCGTCTCCATTCCATATTTTAAACTAATTAGCTATCATCCTCGAGGCAAATACACAAACTCTTGGTTGTATGTCCGCATATAGTCTGAAGCAAGTTCTCATGGGAGGACCTTTTAAGATACTATCGGAGTTCTTCAAATGACCCTGTTCAGAGGCAGAGAAATTGGGACATATTACTCCTCTGACATGTAGAGAAAGAACGAAATACTTTAGGCAGGTCAGATGCTATCATTCCCCCCACTGGGAATGAAATTTAAATCCTTCCCAGAATCTAGAATTTTCTACATAATCTGGTCCCTGATATCTCTCTAATGTCCTCCTCCCCCATTTCTCATTCCTTCATTCAACAATTATTTTTGAGCGCCATCTATGTTCTGGGCGCCACACTAGGTATATGGAATGTATCAGTGAACAAGGTAAGGATTTCTACACTAATGGTGCTTGCATTCTAGTGCCTAGTAGGGGGAAACCGGAGTCATTATGTAGAATAAGTAATTCAGTTTCATAGATGTTAGCAGACGGTGACTGCCATGGAGGGAAGAGACAGAGTAAGAGAGAAAGGAAGTGTGGTATGTGTGTGTGTGGGAGGTGGGGGGTATTATCTAAAATAATTGAGAAGGCAACATCTTTTTTAAAAATTTTTTTATTGGAATTCAATTTAGTTAACATATTGTTAGTTTCAGAGGTAGAGGACCGGAGTAATTCATCTGTTGCCTCTAACCTCCGGTGCTCTTCCCATCACGTGCCCTCCTTAATGCCTGTCACCCAGCTACCCCATCCCCCCACCAGCAACCCTCCAGCAACCCTCCAATTGTTTCCCTATAGCTAAGGATCTCTTATGGCTTGTCTCCCTCTCTGATTTTATCTTATTTTTTGAGAAGACAACTTCTGAGCAAAGCCTGGAAGGAGCGAGCTGTGGGGAAATAGAAGGAAGAGTGGTTCAGGCAAAGGAAGCAGCCAGTGGAAGAGACTGGAAGCAGCATCAGGCCCCCATGTTAAAGGAGGTGCATGGAAGCTAGGGAGCCCAGAGCAGAGAAGAAGGGGAGATTGGGGAGGAGATGAAATCCAAGAGGCGGAAGGGGCCAGTTTCGTAAGGTGCAGTGTGCATGTGGGAACATATGAAGATGTTGAGGACAGTACTCCAGGCTTACCTCCATCTTCTGGTCAGTTTCTCTTTCTCTGTGTGTTTTCTCTTCTCCTGAGGTCACTGGTCATTGGATTTATGGCCCTACCTGATGCTGCATGATCTCATCTCCACCCATCACTACACACCTGCAAAGACCCTATTTCCAAAGAAGGTCACATTCTGAGTTTCTTGGTGGACATTAGCTTGGGGCAGGGTGTAATTCAACTCGCCACACAAAGCCAACAGGGCTCTAGACAGGATGGGGGAGAGGCATAAGAGACAGAGAGAGAACAAAGGTGTTTCCAGGTTTCAGCAGAAGGGACTGGAAGGAGAGAGTTGCCCTTTAGTGGGAGGGAATGATTGTGGGAGGAGCCGCAGAGGCAGTGCACAGTCTACCCTGGGTCATGTTGAGCTTGAGATACACATAGACATCCAAGTAGAGGTGTCAAGCCGGCCACTGGATGGTGCCAAGTCCTGATGCATCACGGACTTACCATTTTTAAGTGAAATAGCACATTTTAAAGCTCTTCCTATTCTGGAAAACTGGAAGTAAAGAGAGGTCTTGAGAGTGGCCAGCCTCTGCCATTTTCACAGACAACCAAGTTAACTCAAGAACCCCGCAGCCATTGCCCTGGGCAACTTTCAATTTCTGCCATTCCCTTGTGACTTTAGGCAAGTTATTCACCTTAGACTCTGTGTCCTCATCCATGAAGTGGGATGAAAATAATACCTATCTGAGAATAGTGTTGTAAGAATTACGTTAGATTAAATAGTCTATGTAAAGTGTTTGTGTGCCAGATAAAAGGGGATCACACTTTGGGGCAGTAGGGAAATGTGGGCTCTTGCTGACTCCTGCACACCAAACGGAAATATCTGGACATTTTTACCTCCCAGAACTCAGTCTGTATTGTGCACCTGTCTGTCTTCCAAGTGGAATCAATTTCTTGGGAATCCAGAGAGGAGACGTAGACACTGGAGTATAGATGAGGTCCCAACACATGGCATGTCCAAGTAAGGACATTTACAAAGAGGGTGTTGGGGAGCCCAAGAGAACTTTAAGAACGAGGGATTAGCTACAGCAGAACTGTCAGCACCCCTAGGCACCAAAGGATGAAGAGAGGAAGAGATAACCAGAAGAGTTGTATAGGTCTGGCCTCCTTGAGAGGAACAGAGCCTTTCATAGAGGTCACTCACCAGGCGGGGGGCCAGGGGGTCTGTGGTCAGGTAAATTCAAACTATGGCTTCATTCTGCTCCCTCCATCACTTTGTGTGAGGACATTGTGTTGAGGGAAATCAACCGAACATGGCGGGGCGGGAAGGGGGGGCCCTGGAGTCACTGTCAGAGTGTCTAGAGGTCAAAGTTGGGGGACAGAAAACAGGGTGGACAAGGAGCCACGGGAGCTATGCAACACAGGCTCCTCTTGTCGCCCTTAACCTAGTGTTTCAGGGGTCCTGAGTCCCCCTCTCTCCTTCAAGCCTGGGAATTGTCTGGTCTAGTGTTTGTGCTCCTGCAAAGTGTGACTTGGGCATTTCTTTGCTAGAATATTAATTTGAGAAAAGGAGAGCGAAGGACTGAGCATTTGTTTGTGTAGGAGCAGGCTGCCTACACCCGAGCCCCGTCTGTCTCCAGACGGGGCTGTGCTGCCGCTCACAGTGTGAAGGCCTCCTGGGGGCAGTGGCAGCTTTGTTCTTCATATTACTTTTCTTGAAAGTTTTCCTTTTGATGAATTTTACCAACAATTTCACCGTGGGCTCCCAAATGTGCACATTATAACCAACGGCTTGAAATAAGGGGGAAATAAACTGAAACCTGGAAAGAGTCCCTCCTTCACGCCCCTGTGCTCCATGACCATGACCCCTGAGCACTCGCTCGCTCGCTCTCTCTCTCACACACACACACACACACACACACACACAATGAATCCTCGGTGAAGTGTGCTTCTGTCATTTCTGGCTTGACTTTCATCATAATCGGCCCCTGTGGGGGCATCAGGAGATGAAACATGGTGGAGCAAATAGAGTATCTCTTGCTAATAGCAGGCTCTGGAGCCTTCCCATCTAACTCCAGTCATCACTTCCCTCATTTAAGGTCCTAACTAGTCTTCCTTCTTCTGGGACTGTCTTCTGGCAGCCTCTCTACTGCCACTAGAACAATCTCTCTGAAATAAAAATGTGACCATGTCATTCACCTGATTTAAATATTTTCATGGCCCCTTCATTGCCATACAGAATAATTCAAACTCTTGGGCTTAAGTTCCCTCACTCCACCCTTCTCCTCAGGAAATACCCTGACCCTTAACTGCCCAAACCAGTTAGGACTGTTTCTGATTCAAAACAGAAACAAAACAAAACATGTAGTTGAAAAGCCCTTGGCAGTGTTCTTGGAAAACACGATTCAAGGGTTCAAATAGTAGCACCAGGAATTAGTTTCTCCCCATCCAGAGAAGAAGGCTACGGCAGCACCTGCCTCATGCTGGTGCAACTTCAAGACGAAGGAAAGAATAACCACCTCTGTCTCTTGGTATCTGGTGACATCTTATTGGTTCTGGTGGGGCATGTGCCCAACCCTGAGCCAATCACATGGTTACCAGCTGCTCTGATTTGTCTAGACTTAAGTCAGATGCCATCCTGGGGCTGGTGTTGGAAGCAGTTTCTCTGGAACCACATGGATTGAGACAAAACAGCACAAACGTATCCCCACATGAAAGTCAAGGGCTAGGATTACCAAAATGGTGAGTAAATGCGAGAGGACCAAGAAGAAACCAATGTCCACTTTCCCATCTGTCTGCAACCCCTGCTTTGTCCAGTCTCACAATCTCGAGTGCAACAGCCAAGCCTGTAGTGTTTCAAACAAACCTACTCATTTCATACTGACAAGTCTTTGCTCTACCGTCCCCTTCTTTTAGGCATGTCCTTCCATCCCCCTTAACTTCATCCCTGTCCAATTGGTCAACATCTTTCATCTTTTCAGATTCGCTCTTAAAACCCATCTTTATCTTATTTCCCAACTTGCTGTCCCAGATAGGAATTTCTCTTTTGAGTAACCT
Organism: Mustela erminea; assembly: GCF_009829155.1. Taxonomy (NCBI): domain Eukaryota; kingdom Metazoa; phylum Chordata; class Mammalia; order Carnivora; family Mustelidae; genus Mustela; species Mustela erminea. The sequence goes on along the minus strand of NC_045630.1, from coordinate 57,220,651 downwards.
ATGACCGATATCCAGTTCCGCACAGGAGTCTGCCATAATTGCAATAACACCTCATTGTGTTACTGTTACACAGGTCACGGAATTTAATCTAGACTCCAGGGGTTTTGAGTTTAGGAATCACATCCTACTCATCTTTGTAGTTCTAGTGCCTAATCATTGCCTGAAAATGTTCAGCAGATGATCACTGATAGTGAATAAACAGACTGAACTATGGGATACCTGGGAAGACGGCACCAATTCACCGTTTTAGGTATTCCATAGAAGTAGAGTCCTCAGGTTGAAGAATAAACACAGTGGTAGTGGAAGGTAACTTCTTAAAGGCAATATTTCATTTCTTAAAAAAAATAACTCATCCATATGACGCTTTTATTCTCCCAGTATCCTGAAGATAATGAATATGTAGAATTCTACAGAATCTCTAGAATATCAGTAAGGAGCTGTCAATCATCTGGCATGGTATTAGGAAAGTAAATATTTAACTGGGCGGCACATCAGCTAAATAGAATGTTGAGAGTAGCTCCATCATCACAATCTTCATTGTCACTATCATCAAAATTAAGCATGTAAATACCCAACCCTGTTCAATCCTGTCTTTTAGGTAAAAACCATAGTAGGACAGAGCCTTTCAAAGTCTTCCTGAGTAGAGTCTTAATAACTAGCTTCAAATGGTAATCTTCTTTCCAAAACACTCCTCCTTTTCATAGTTCCTTTAATTCCAATTAGATGAAGAAGCAAGCATGTTGAGGGTCCTTAGGTCAATTACTTGACCTCTCTGAGACATGATCTTCCCACCCCAGCCCCCATCTGTAAAGGAGAGGTGAGGATAACGACCTGTCTGGTTCGGGAAGGGATGTCTCTGCGGAGAGGTGGTGACGGCCACCAAACAAAGCATTGTCTGGATGTTGGTTGGTCCCATCGTGATTTAACAGCTGAATCCTCCTGTCTGCAGGACAGGCGGCACAACTCAAAAGTGAAAAATTGAACTTTAAAATTATAGCTTCTGCACATTTCCCCCTGGGAGAAGTCATATACCCAAATGCTAAGGACTAGCATAGATGAGGGTGCTTCTGGACCTTTCTAATATGCTAGCACAGATTTCTGTTCGAAGTTGCACACTTTTCCATACGATGCATGGGAAAATTTTGCTTTATGTTCAATGATTTCCTTCTAATCGTGGTGAAATAGGAATTAAAACTACTGCTGATCATGTTCTATTTGATTGAAACAAACTAACTGCTTCTGAGTTTCATTCACAGAATTCCCATATTTAACTGGACTCCTCCAACCTTGTGTCCAGCGTGAGTGCTGAATGTCATCGTCAAACATGGAATGGCTCAGGAAGGACACAAATGTGTCCCCTGTGGGGTTGAGGCCCTTCCTGGGCTTCCCTTCCTTTCTCTCCTCTGTTCCTGCCTCACTGTCATCACCGGAATAGACGATTTCTTCTTGACAGCTCTTCATGTCAGTCAAAAGTCTAGGTCAGACACTTATCAATTGACCCGGTGTTAAAGGTAGACACTCATTTCAGCATCTGTCAATAGCCTCTTTTGATCCATTTAGACCAGAGCCTGCATCCCTGTAGTGATTTATACTGATGCGTGCACAGACTTTTAAAGACAGGGAAACCTTTCTAGAACTCCAGAAGTCAGCCAGCATGTGGACTGCTGCTGCTTCTGTTGCTTTCAAACAAAGAACCCTGGAGGCAAGATTATACCTGGGGAATAATAATACCTAAGACCTTCAAAGATCCTGACTATGGCTCTGACTCTGAAGCTGGGCGCTCTCCAGGACCGGAGGATGGAAGTCCCGTGTTCCTTCTTCAAATCCCGCGCAGCCTGTGTCCTCGCACTCATCAGTCGGGGAGGGCTTTCCACCGAGTTAGCTGAGCTTATTCCTGAGCCACCACACTGTGGAGCTGCGTTTCCAGAGGGCAGAGGCCACCGCTCACCTATACACTCCCTGGAAAAGTGCCCCCAAATACAGGACACAGGGCCACCGCTCAGTGTCCCTCTGGACCAGTCTAGCCTGATCTCCCCTCTGACTTGGCAAAATACCAGGGAGCCTTCCTGCTTGAGCTCAGGTGTCTTTTCCCCTCACCAGCCCCCCTGGTTCCTAACAGGATAATGCACATTTCACTTTCCCAGGTGTTTGTCACAAAGCTGCCAATCCCTCCGTACTTAGGAGACAGGAAAAGAAATGTGAACATGTAAGAAATTCAGAGGGGCCGAGAAAATTTTCCTGACACGCTCCTGCTGTGACACCACGGCAGTTGAAGAAGGCCTGTCATTGGGCTGTCAACCTTTAACCTCCCCCAGACGTATTTTGAAATGATGTGAAAAGAATTGCTGTGCTGTACCATTGGGTCCTTCCAGCTCTGCGTGTCTGTCCTTGATGTCAGTCAAAAGTAGTTAACTGGCACCCATGGTGCCTTAAAAAAAAAACCCTCCACAAAATATCAGTAATGACTTTAGTTAGGAAGACTAGCTCTTGTCAAGTAATGACTTTTTGACATAAGGTATTGTTTACCTAGGCAACGTTCTCTTACTTGCATTTTAATGAGCCTAATTAATAATAAGTTAGGAGGCCTCGGCTATTTCTTCACAGCTGGACCATATGCACTAATTACTCTGAGTGTGGAAACCTAAAATAATCCATTTGGGCAGAAGAAATTGTTTAAATATACAGAAAACCTTGATTTAAATATACATATTTGCCTTCTCCTCTTATTGATGTCACCTCTGATATCAAAGCAATTTGCAAATCATTAAGGCCGACATCCCCTTTAAAAATGGAGGTTTGGTTCGTGTTGTGTTGGTGGAAGTTTTTGCTGGTAGAAGTTTCCAGAGTTTGCACGAGAAACTGACTGATAGATTTGCCCGGCACATCCTGTGTGTACTTCCTGTGTGTAACAAGCCAGAAGAATTCCCAAATGCAAGAATAAACATCAGTAGTAGTGAAAGGTGACCTACTGGTGGAAATACTTCCCATGTAAAAAATAAATGACCTCCAAAGGGCCACTTTGGAGTTTACGGAAGTTTTTTTTTTAGAAGACTTTTATTTATTTATTTATTTGACAGAGAGAGAGAGATCACAGGTAGGAAGAGAAGGAGACAGAGAGAGAGTGGGAAGCAGGCTCTTTGCTGAGCAGAGAGCCTAATGTGGGGCTCGTGGGATCCCCCTGGGATCATGACGTGAGCCAAAGGTAGAGGTTTAACCCACTGAGCCACCCAGGCACCCCACGGAAGTATGTTTTAATTGGCTTCCTGAAAGTGAAGTTTCCCGTTTAGCTTTTGCAACTTCCCTCAATAGACTCTTAGGAAGTAAAATAAGTATTTGGAATGAGGGCAAGACAACAATTCCAAAAGAAGGCAAAACACCAGGTCCCTGGATAGATTTTCCGAGAACGACAGGACATCGCAGCTCCCTGCCTCCAACTGGCTTGCATTCGCACAGGGGAACCCGAGGGCGACTTTACTTGGGAAAGGGCAAGAAACCTTATTTATTGCCTCAGAGAGAGTTCAGTCCAACGGGCAACCAGACATGGAGCTGGAGGCGCAGGTTTGGGGACTGTCCCAGGAATCCTGTGAGCTGAGATGCACATGCGAAAGGAAGGCTAATCTGTGGCAGAGCATTGAAATACTTGAGCACAGAGTCAGTTATTCATTTTTTTTTCCCAAAAAAAATCATGCTAAACTGCATGATTTTCTCGGTTGTGGAAAGATCCTGGAGGAAATGTCATGAGGAACGCTTCAAGAAAGTGCTGCTCAAAAGCCCTGGAAGATTCTTCCAGAAGCCAAACGGACGACTTGAGCACTAAGACCTCAAAGTATGTGAAATGGAAGAGAGATTCTGGCATCGGGGCTGTCTGAGGAGGCCTGGTCCTCTTGGAGTGACTTTTGGACTTCACCAGGTCCCCATCCACCCATGTTTTAACAAGACATAGTTCAAAACAGTCAGACACGATCCGAGCTAATTGGTGGATTCAGCAAGAAACCTGGGAAAAGGTCATGCTGAGGTTGGAAGGCATCAGGCTGGCAGAGTTAGCAGATGCTCTCCAGAAAGGGCCTTGGAGTGGAGGAGCTCCCTGCCAGGCACCATATGTGTGACGGACATGACGGTGAGCACGGGATGCCTGAGCGAAGGTGACAGACTGGCTCTCATTTGCACAGAAAGAAACTTCCCTCGGAGTAGACACAAGTGAAATAATGTCCACAAATTGGGCACATTTTCAGGCTGCTGGCCACTTGGCAGAATTTTTGCTGCTGTAACCTCCTCCCCCGAGGAGCAAAAAAAGCCCACACTATTTACCATGACAGGACACCTGTCCCAGCTGTCCCCCCAAGGCTCTCGAAGACAGCAGAGGAGGAATTACAGAATGTAGAGACCCAGTCGCCAGGCGTGTTGGAAGAGCACGCCGCGAGCTCGCTCACACAGAGGCCCCGAATCCCCCCGCCCCCGCATCCCAGTGGAGGCAGGATTCGGTTAGCTGAGAGTGGGAGCCCGCGCTCAAACTGGCGTTGTCCTGACTCCTCAGACAGAGCTGGTTTCTCTCACTCTGCCTTCCCGAGTTCGAGCCGGAGAAACTCGGGATGATTGCATCACAAAATGACTGTGTGGAAAACTGCTATTTCTAATGGGACAGGTGTCATTCTCTAAGGACATTTGCGGGTCCCCAGTATACACGGAGCTTCCCTCTGCCTGCCTTTGCTGGAAACTTCTTTCCATCCCTCTGTGTTATGTTCTTTCCTGCTCTTTACTTTGAAAACTTACCATTTGAGACTGCCACTTAAATCTATCTTTTATACCAACGAGAAGATGCTAAAAACCCATTCTGGTGTCCTACAGACATGCGTTGACTGAGCGCCGGCAGGTGAATGGTTGGCAAGCACGTGGTTTTGGGGACTGAACTCTCTGAAGGAGCTCCGGCAATTCGCTGGATGTGACTTCCCAGCAGAAACTATTATTGTCTTATTCTCTGCCCCCCACCTCCCGACACCTAGCTGCAGAAAACATTCAGCAAGCACCTAGGTGACTACAGAGGAAGGAGTGGCAAAAGAAGGAGGTCTCTGACCTGGGAGCTCCCTGTCTTCCCACATGATGAAATAGGCTTGTGTGGGAAGTTAGTCATCAGTCAACTGGTAGTGGTGAGTCAATCGTCACCTCAAGGAGGACACTGGTCCTGCAGTGAGTCATCATTTCCACCACTTTGCATTGACCTGTATCATCGAAGCTGTCCTTTTCACGGAAGCTTAACAATTGCCATTCACACACAGGTCCAAGGCCCCTAACTGATTCTGCACAAGTAGAACATGATCATTTTGGTAATTGTATTCCCCAGTGGACTTTGCAGGATGACAAAATGGAATGAATGGGTGGGTGACAGTTAGGAATGAATGGGTGGGCTGAAAAGTATTTACTAAATACTTACTAAATATTTACTAAAAGTATTTACTAAGATGAAAGGTTGGCAGTCAGCGCTCAGGCACCCACTGCTGCCAAGACTCCCTCCCGTCTGACCACCAGCCCCAGCTTCTCACCCACTTGTCCTTGGCCTGGGGACTCAGCATGAGGTTTACTTACCAGCCCTGGGACCTGCACACACACAGAGAGAAGTTAGTCTGGATTAAGCCCAAACTGAAATTGATCTTTCATGCCTTGAGACTGGATTGACATCCAAGCCGGATTCTTGTTCCAGAGCCCCATCCTTGGGTCAGCCTGTAAACCAGAATTATCCTCCAGAATGTGGATGAGGAGAGTATGACTCTGTGTTATGTTTAGAGCATTTTATGGCCCCCAGATAGACCCTGGGCTCCTCCTCCAGCGCTTTTACCCCAGCAGCTCCCTTCTCTGGAAATTTCTCTGCACGCCACCCTCACTTGCCCAATTTGTATCTTAGAAATCTACTCTTAAGGACTCCCATTTCAACCTGTCTCGTATCCAGAATCCTTCCCGATGCCTTAGTTACAAATTAAGTTTAACCCTTTTAAAAATAATGCCTCTTTACTTCTGTGTATTTTATAGGAAATACAATTTTCTATTGTATTAGCTTGCTATTTCTGTCATAAAAACGATCACAGGTTTAATGACTTAAGATAACACATTTATTATGACGTCACAGTTCCGTAGGTCGGAAGGAAGTCTGCATTCGGTGTGGCTCATTTGGATTTTTTGCTTACCTCTCACTGGGTGAAAGTTGAATCTGTTAGGGCTGCAGTTCTCACCTGGGACTCAGATCCTCCACCAAGCTCTTCGGGTACTGGAAGCATTCTTGTCCTTCTCAGTCTCCAGGTGTCCTCCTCCATCTTCTGCTCTCAGGACAGAAGAAGCCCTGTTCTAAGGGCTCACAAAACTACACTGGGCTGGCCAGGATAATCCAGGATTAGCTCCCTCTCTCAAGGTCCCTGATAGTAACATCGATCACAACCACACAGTTCCTTTTCCCATGCAACATAATATATTCATGGGCATAACACCAGAGGGTGAAGGTCACAGCGAGCTAAATTCTGCCTGTCACTCTGGTCAAGCAGCCTCTAGTACGGCGCTAGCTTGAAGTTAATGGTGACCTGATGTGGCCAGGCTTGGACACCCTCCTCATTTGGCCAGCCTGGGAAAGATCACTCAGATTATTTAAGGGACTTCCAAGGGCCCCAAAGATTTGGATGTGACCCAGGAAGATTCTAGGATTTCCCAAGTATGAACTAAAGGAATGCTCTCACAGAGGCAAATAAGATCTAGACTTGTGTTCAGTTCAACTTCTAAGTAGCCACAAGCTTCTGAGTTTGGGAACCCCAATAGTCTCTGATTTATCGAGAGATGATAAAGATCACACATGGTTACATGGACAAAAGTACCCCCAAAAGCTAGAAGCACCACACAAACAGGGCAACCATTTCTCATTGCTGCCATAACACGTTACTACAGACTTGGTGGTTTCACACAACACATGCTTATGATCTCATGGTTCTCCAAGTCAGAAGACCAAAATAGGTCTCAGTGGGCTAAAACCAAGGCGTTGGCAGGGCTGCTTTCCTCTCTGGAGGCCCCAGAGGGAGAATCTGTCTCCTTGCCTTTTCCACCTCCTAAGGTGCCCTCATCCCTTGGGAACGACCCCCTTCCTTCTTCTAAGCAGTGGTGGACGGTAGTGTCTCATGGCTTCCATCACATGTGCCTCCTCTGCCTCGATCATCCACTTGTAAGGACTCCAGTGGGAACACCGGGCTCATCCAGAGAATCCTAACCATCCAGGACCATCTCTGACTTTTCAGTTTAGTTGATTAGCAACCTCAGTTCCATTGGCAACTTGAATTCCCTTTTGCCATGTACTGTAATATAGTCATGGGTCCTGGGGATTAGAACAGGGACAGCTTTCAGGGGCCATTATTCTGATTACAATGATTCCAAAGCCAATCACCACTCACTCCTGGAAAAGACTGGTTGGCCACTTGCCTGGGATTAGGGTTGGGACTGCGGCTGTAAGATATTAGAAGCTACCGCTAGGCTAGTTTCTACTTGGTGGCTGGATTTCCAGCCCCCTCTCTCACAGACAGGCCAAAGAGAGAAGTGCTTTGCTAGTTTTCCACCCTGAGAGCCAAAGGTCTGTGTTTGTTGGTTTTTTTTGGTTTTGAGGGTCTTTCCTAAACCTCCATGTCTCTCCTAAGCTGCTCAGGTAATGCCCAGTGGGCACTTTTTCTGCCATCTTTTTCTCTGGGAGTCTATGTGAGACCATTTTTTGCTATCCTGGTCCCCCCTCTCCATTTTCCCCATGGAGTTCATATAAGTAACCAGTCGACATAGGTTCTAGCTAACATCTATATCAAGCTACACAGTGCAAATCCTCTGGCTTCATTTATTCATTCACTAGAACATTTATTGAGCCTATTAGGTCTGATACTACCAATCACAGTCAACATCACCAGCCAGATCCTCGTTGGACTAACACTTAAAACATACAGGTGGTTCTCATTATTTGCAGGAGTCGTGTTCTATAAAGTGGCAGAGAACAGTGCAGTAGTAAATCAGAGCCTTCGCTTTGGGGAGAAATAAAGGGTTAGGTTCCTGCAAGCCTCTGGTCACATTTTCATCAACTGATCAACCCTAATCTTGTTTTATGCGTGTTCTGTTTAAAGACACCTTATTTAATATTGTTGATTCATTAGCATTGAACTCATGGCCAAAAGCACCATAACTCAGACCTCAATGGAGCTGATCAAACATGTGCATTTTTTTCTGTAGGCACACCACAGCCTCCTTGTACTTGGGAAGGCTCGGCAGCAGGACAGCATGGCACTTGGGAGCCACTTCGAACAGCAAAATCACCAACAAAAAGCACTAAATTGTGGAAAAGGTGCCATTAAACAGACCATGAAAAGAACACTTGTTTATTGTATTTGGACGCTGAAACAAGAAAGCAGAACATCACTCTGTCCAACCCCAGGTGACGCAAAGTTTTCACGACTCTGCGAGTGTCCTCCTATGATCACAAAAGCACCACATGAATGGATTTGGGGGTTACAAATAAATTTTAGCAAGTCAATAAATTCCAAATACAGAATCCACATCTAATGAGAATTGACCCTACTTCATATAAAAAGGTATGCCTGAAAAATCAATTAAGAGGCAATGTTGTTCACAGGCCTTCCAAATGTAATCTTTTTCTTTTTTTTTTGAAACAGTGGTAAAAAGTATCATTTGCATTTATGCAAAAGATAACCTTCTGAGACAATGAAATATGCTGGAGATTTGGGTTCAGTGGTATTCACTTGAATACCTGAAGGCTATTGATTACTTGTCTAATTTGTATCATTTCTCTTGGCTCCTTAGACAAATTAAGATGTTCTGCCATCTGATCTACCCTCAGCGATGCCTTTTACATTCTCATTCTTTTAGCCTCTCCCAGTGCACAAATGTCCCCAGGTTCTTTCCAATCAGCCCAACCTTTCTGTGGGTGGGTCTACTGGCGAAACTCGGACCCACTGTCTGCCTCGTGCCTTTGCATCCGTGGTCCTGGCCTGCTTGGAACTCACAGAACATTCTCAGCAGATAAGCCAAGGCAAACTCACTTCCAGAGGGTGACAGGTACAGGAGGGGAGTGAATAAACTCAGTCTATCTTGGCTTGTGCATTTTAGGTGTAACAGTAGATTCTTTTTCTGCATCTATGGAAGAGGGATAATGGTAACTGTTGTGCCCCCTTCATGGGGCTTCTCTTAGGAGGCTGGAATTTAAATAGTATTGGAGAAACTTGTAAACTGTATATAAACATTAAGATTATCATAATTTCTCTGGGTCCTTTGCTGCTGCTGCTGCTTCTCTTCCCCCTGTCTACAGGAGAAATTTCCACCCTTAGGAAAACAGCTAAAACTCTAATAATGTCATGACTTTTTTTGTGAATGGTTTTTGCAAAACCATAGTGACTATAAACCTTAGGACTAAAGCAGAGGTTTGGGGATTTTTTTCCCTTTTATCAGACCCATAAATCACAAATATTATCTAGGTCTTGACTCTTTTTCCTTATTTGTCAAACAAGTTCTAAGGTCCTTTAACTTAAAAGCAGTGCTCTTTTGGCAGTGGCATCACAAAAACAATAATTCAGATGAAGCATCTGTCACCAGTCTGCATGGATAAGACTCTTCCCTTGCACTGCAGTGGACAGAAAAGAAATATCACCCTTAACGTTGAAGACAACAGGTAAATAAAACACCTTGAGAAAAGTTGCAAACACTTCTTCATTGCTAACTAATTTTATTTTCTAGAGAATGATTTAAGAAAGAACAAGTCATTTAAACAAAGTTAAGCAAAGAACTCTTGAGGACTTCCCCAGTGCATTCTGGCCATCCAGTCGCCCAGCAAGCTCATCTGGTCCACGTCTAATGCCCAAGGACCATGTGGGGTCATGAAGGATCCAAAGAACTGGAGCCAGACAGAAAAGGACTGAACCCCAAGCTTGACACTTACTTAAGTCTGAGCTCAGATTACTCAACCCCTTGGAGCTTTAACTTCCCCACATGTAATGTGGGGATAATTGTTATCCCCTCAAGGATTAAATACAATTTTGAATGTGAGACCACTGCCAAGCCTGGCAAGCAGCACACAGGTGACCAAATAAATGGTAGGTTCCCCTCCCCCTTGTGTGAGCCCCCACAGGGAAAAACTGAGAGGGGCTATGTTCACATGGCCATATCCACTCCCCATCCGGGTTTACGTAACATGCCCTCTACTAAGTATTGGGGGAAAAGATAATATATACTTTCCATCCTAAAGGAGCTTGTAACCTAGTGTATTTAATCAAAGGACAGGTCACACTCATTGTAAACTGAATAAAACTTTGGAGAAGAATATTCCTTAAAAAGTCAATTTTGGAATCCCTTATTTCAATCTTTTCTCTGAGATTACTTTATGATGATGGCAGAAGTTGCGCAGTACATTTATTTGTTTTCCCACAGAGCTCTTCTTTTGAAAAATCTACTGAGTTCTGCCAGAAGAAACTCATGACATGTTGTAAGTTTAATTATGTTCAATTCATTAACACAATTAGAGCTGTGAACAAATTTATTGACACAGCCAGAATCACTTAGTAACAGGCAGTAAGTCATAGATTAAAAAAACTCGTTCTTGTAGGCCTCTAAACTCTGGGAATGAGAAATGGGAAATTCATCTTTAGTTCCTTGGAACAGTTCTGAGAGACTTGACCAGAGGTTGCCACTAATAATTCATTGCAAGAATCATTCATATTTTAAGAATGGTTCTTATGTCCCTTGGAACATAAATTGAATCTCCTTGAAATACTACTTTTCATTTTAACATAATAAGTGATCCAAACAGGAGATTTGATGAATATGGATTTCACTTTAGCTTACTGAATCTGGGGATGGAGGCCAGCTCTTGCCTTCTCAGCGAAGGCCAAAGGAATACTGCAGGTTGAGAAGAACCAGTGATCAAGTGCCTCTCCTTCTGAATTAATCCTTTCCAGGTGAATTTTTGTCCTTCCTTCTCGGTTGAATTTTCCAGACAACTGGCCAAGAAACCTGGTGCACATATATGAAGCAAAGTTCACAAAGATTTTACGGTCCAGGGTCGTTTTAAGAATATTCCTTTGAAAGAGAGTCAGTCTGTCAATATCCAGGTGAAGAATTTTTATTTTTATTTTTATTTCTTTCTTTATTTAAATTCAATTAGCTAACTTATAGTGCCTCCTTCATTTCAGATGTAGTGTTCAATAATGTTACCAGTTTCGTATAACATCCAGTGCTCACCACATCACGTGCCTTCCTTAACGCCTCCTTTTCACCCAATTACACCACAGGCAAAGAATTTTAAAGATGCCTCTACAGAGTACTAAACTTGGTTGCTGTGGTTCACTGATTAAAAAAAAAAAAAAAAAAAAAAAGCTAATCAAAGAAAATCTTTAAAAAAAAAAAAAGTACACCACTCACCATCAGCAGAGTTTTATAGCCAGAACTGTCTACTTCCCTGAACAACCCTTGGTTGACACAACATTGTTGGCAAACTGAATCTCCAAGAAAGTTTCTCACAAGAAGTTTTGATAAGCAAGGCTAGGATACTTGAAATAAGTATCCTCTACCTGGGTCTGCTTATACTCTTTAGCTGGGGGCTTTTTTGTGATGCTGGAAAGTGAGCAGATCTGCAGGTCCGTTAGCAGCCTGCCTGGCTGTGACCTCCACACTCTGCTGACTTAGCAGCCAACCAGACTGACCTTCAGCACCTTCTCAGTGTTTCTGTAGCATCTATAAAAATGGCCGTAATAATTGTATGTCACAAATACTTGCTTTAAGTTTAAATGAGATGCATGAAAAAATTTCAGAATAGCAGCTATCACCTTGTAAACATTCACAGAAATGGTAGCAACGATCATCCTGCACAGCCTATCACCAATCCCAACCTTTCCGTGGAGCTTATATTTTAAGCTGCCTGGCCTTCCCCAGATCCTGGAACCCAGGGACCTAACAATGAATCTGAGATTCTTATGTTACTTCCCAGGTACTCTTTCTCATTACCAGATGAATTCTTTTCATGTAAAATTAACTTATCATCTTTGCAAAACAGGGAAGTTTTAACTGGGAAATAAATCTGCATTTTATTCCCCTTCAAATGCAGTTTAAAAAATTTCAGCTGACGGGCAGTGTGGTTTAGTTAAGAGATAGGAAGCAGAATTACAGATGGAAAGTTAGACATGGGCTTGACACATTCAGAGAGTCGTGAGCTGGAAAATGCACTAACTACCTAGTAATGGGAAGCCATGTTCATAGTGGAATCTGATTTATAAAGAAAACACACGAGATACCACACATGGTCAAACAGCGAGTTGTTAGGTTTCCGCTGCACAGAATGTTTGTTTCCGAAGGTCACAAAATGGTGGCCAGTGGATGTTTCGTGAGACAAACTTCACCTGACACCCTGCATGCTCTAAACTCTAATCTATACTCCGTGGTACCTGGCTGAAGTTGAGTGTTGAATGGTAAAGCTGAGTAAAGTAGTTCAGGAGCAGATAGGCACCGTCATATTAGAGAAAATTCAACAGAGATCAATAAAAATGATTAAGGGGCTCAGAGAATTGATTTTTGAGAAAAGATTAAGAAAAATAAATGTGCAGTTTGACACATAGCCAAGGAGGAATATGATAACCAGGTGGTCAACGAGGTATATAAGACACGGCCAAGAAGACCTTCTCTAGGAATGTGCAGACAGATTCCCTACGGCCTCTGGGAACACAGTCTTCTCCAAAGAGGGGGTAGAAAGCCTTGTCACTGGAAGTACTGGTAGCTCAAATGTCAGAAGCTTATTGAAATTTGGTGGTGTGTAAGTGGGAAAGATGACCATATGCATGCCTTTATTTATTTATTTATTTATTTATTTGCAAGAGAGAGAGGGAGGAGAGAGAGCTAGGAGCAGAGGGAGAAGGACAAGCAGACTCTGTGCTGAGTGAGGAGCCTGACACAGGGTTCGATTGCACCATCCCAAGATCATGACCTGAGTGGAAGTCAGACGCTTACCCAACTGAGCTACCCAGGCGCCCCAAGGTTTTAGTAACTTTTGGGCACAAGAATACATGTGGTGTTAGAGTTACAATTTCAACCAAGCTCTTATTTTCATGTTGTTAATGTTCAAATGCTCTCAGACCACATGATTAAAATTAAGGAATGATAAATAATGGTAGCGTACAACCAGATAGATCACTGCCCTTAAATAAATACATATATGAGGGCATGCATAAACACATCTGTAGTATAAATACATGCATACAAAACAGATGGGCACACGACATGCGTACATACGTATATATATAAATCTATCAGTTGAAATGTCTGTATTTAGTGATGTACCGTCATTAAATGTACCATCCAAACTGAGTTAGATGATGACGGAGCCGCTTAGTGAATTACCTCTGTCCTTTGTTCTGGCAGTTTCCAGAAATGGCTCCTATGCCAAGTATGAATCATCTTTTTCTGGCACTGGGAAAGCTATTTTCAGCAGAGCCACACTGCAGGGTCATTATTCTTAAGGCTGCATTATAGGGCATCAGAGGAAATGACATAATCCGACTCAATTCACAGAGTGGCAAGTGGAGGAAGCTTAAGGCTACATCAAGCCAACTACATATTCTCCCCCAAAAGTCACAAGACTTCTTAATACAGTCCCTGAGGGAGAAAATCTCTCTCAGGATAAATGAGGGGAAATGGCCTGAACTAGACCCTGCTGGTCTAAAACTTCCTTCCTATATTTACCGTAATAATCAATGTATATAATAATATACGTAAAATAATATAAGTTGCCTTTATTTATATTATAAAAGTACATACTCAATGTTTGGATGCTATTTTTCACACTTTCCATAGAGCGTATTAGACCTTTAATAACCATCATAATAAAACGGGCAGGGGATAAAATGACTCTGAAAAAGCATCAGGGAGAAACATCGACCTGTGTAGTTTTGACGACATAGCCTCATTCGTTGGAAGGTACAACTTAGATTTACTTTTCTCATTACTGAAAGAATGCAGGGGGTTAGAGTGCCACCTTTCCACCGCTGGAGGACTGAAAGAGAATCTGCTGTTCCTCTCAACCGAACTGCGGGTCGGATCCCACCAAACAGTCCTCCTAACGGGCTCTTAGTCTTGCTATTCTCTGAAGAGGGCTTTGCGCCACTCCCCACGGATGAAGGGGGGACTAAGTGGCCACGTTGTCATTGGTGCTGCTTCGGAATGTTAGCGAAGCCAACATTAACCCTCGACATCCCCGTGTCATTTTTACTGCAGATTTTTCCATCACATTTTTTTGCTGTTTTTACAAGTGGTGCTATCACTGCACTGATCTGCCCCGAAGAGATCTAAACATGCTGGTTTGTAATCAGATAGCAGCAAAACAAAACAAAAGACACCATTATGATCCTAAGTATCTTGTGCTCCAGGAGAGAACCACAGTCATTATTGCGTATAAATGGAACTTGGGAGGCAGGTCAAAGACAGCCAACACGGGGCTTTTGAACTTGAGTTCCAGACTAGTTTCCAGATGGCTTCTGAACCACCCTTGGTTTTGCTGCCCTTCCTTATTTCTATTTTTCTGAACCAATGACCCTCAAGCAGTTGGAAAGAATTACCTGTGGCCTGTGTAGCTCTGAAAGTTTTAATTGTATTTACAGTCTCATTTGTCATTTCTTCTTATTTTCCTCTATTCCTCATGTTCCTTTGTGCTTGCTTCTCTCCTTCCTCTGTAAAATATAAAGTGGAGAACGAGTGAAGAGACTCACAATGGAATCTGTAGACCAGAGGGACAAAATTGAACCTTTTCCCCCTCCTCTAACCTCCATGGCATTAAAATACCATTTCTCTCTTGCGTTTGGAAAAATAAGTTATTTGTAAGAACATCTCAAACAGTTTATTTATGCACGTACATATGCATTTTCATTTAACTTTTTATTTTGGATCACTTCTTAGATTTTCAGAGCAGTCACCAAGATAGTGCAGAAAGTTCCTGGATCCCTCAGCTTCGTCTAATGTAACATTTTACAATTGCGCTACACTGGCTGAAACTAAGATGTTAACACTGAGATAACATCACTAAGCTACAGACTATTCAGAATTCACCAGTTTTGCCACTCATGTCCTTTTTCTATGCCAGGATCCAATTCAGAATCCCGCATTGCATTCATTTGTTATGTCTCCGCTGTCTCCTCTAATCTGTGATGGTTTCTTAGTCCTGCTTTGTTTCATGTTTTCTGTTTGATACTTTAGAAGGTTGCTTGCTGGTCAGAAGCTTTACAGAATGCCCTTTATTTTGTAATGGGTTTATGAGATTGGAGGGAAGATATCGGAGAGGTAAAGCACACATCCTATCAGGGGGTACATGGGAACAATGCAATTTATCACAAGTGATGTTCATCTTGAGTGTCTGGCTATGGTGATATCTGCCAGGTTTCTCCACTGTAAAGCTACTGGTCTTCCCTTCGCAGATTCTACTCCTTGAAGTGAGTCACTAAGCCCAGCTGACACTTCTCTTAGAGGGGGAAATATCTGCTTATATTATTCCAGATTCTTCTATAACAAAGGTTTGTTCGTTCTTCCCCATTTCCGTATTTATATCAGCAGGCACTCGGGTACATGTATTATACTTTGGATTATAATCCGATCCTATCATTATGACTTTTCCTCCAATCGTTCAGGGTGGGTCCCTGGGATTCTTTCAGGTTGAGTCCTAGATTCTTTGTCAAGGTCTCCCCACCTTTTTTTCTTTTTTTCCCCCAGCATTCCCTTACTTTTGTCACTACATTACAATCCTACAAGATGCTCTCTAGAGCCTTCATGTATTGCTTTGATTCACGCCTACAATCAGCTACTTCTCCAAGGATACCTGGTTCCTGGTGTTCGAGAACGATGTTCGAAAACCAAGCTGTGGGCACTGGATGTACTCGTAGCTACTGACGTATCATTGCTTCCAGGCTATCTCAGGAGACGGGGTTAACGTGATCCAGGTAGAAACACATATCTCTACTGCTGTGCCTATCTGCATGTATGTTAACATAAATCATACTTGTATCTTCAACTCTAAGCCACCACACAGGCATTATTCTAGCCACTTCCTCCACTTCTGCCTGCATATTTATAACTTGTTTCTCTACCACTGAGAAAGCTGGCCCGCACTAGCTCCAATTTATTTACTGATTTTTTTTTCAGCTCGAGTATGCATGTAGATTAATTCCAAAATTGATAATGCGCACCGCTATGAGAAAAAAATATTTACCAACCAGAGTATCTTGTTTATTCAGTTCTTTTTCTTTATCTTTATAGTGTCCAGTCAAAACACTATTGCTCCAAAGTTAATTACATTGGCTCCTTTCCCCGCTAACTCTTTTATTGTGCCGTACTCTTATAATAAAATAGGTACAATCTTCACTGTATCGTGGGACCTTCAACATTCTGGTTGATTTTTTTTCATTTGCACACACAGCAAGGCTTACTCTGTTACATACAGTTCTGCAGGTTTAACAAATTCATACTTACATATCCACAGAACAAGAGAATACAAAAAAGTCCCATTACCCTAAAATTCCTGCATGTGGCTGTTTTATATTTAATCTCTCTTCTTCTCCAATTCCCCAGCAACCACTCATCTGCTCCCATTCTTACAATTTTTGCTTCTCTATAATGTCATATAAATAGAACTAATTACAGCTAACTACACATTCTGTAGCATTTTGGTTTTGCCTTCTTTCGTTCAGCAAAATACATTCAAGATCCTTCCAGTGGTTGCATGAGTCAGTGAACACATCTTTTTTATTGCTGAGTAGTATTCCATTATATGGATGTGCCATCCATTCACTTGTTGAAGGACATCTTGGTTATTTTCAGATTTTGGACATTATGAATAAAACTACGGGAAGCATTCACGCACAGGTTTTGGCATAAGCATGTTTTCCACTCACTTGGGTAAATATACTTACTTGAAAATAAATTCAATTCACTTGGGAACGGGATCGTTGGATCACATGTTAAGTATCTTTTTATAGAACAAACTGCCAAACTGGCTTTCAGACTGGCTGTACCACTTTGCATTCCCCACAGCGATGAATGAGGTCCTGTTGATCTTCATTCTTGTCAGCATTTGGTATTGTCACTTTTTATGGTTCTAATACTTCTAAGAGGTATGTAGCAGTATCCCACTGTGGTCTTAATTTGCATTTATCCGATGACAAATGACATTGAGTATCTTTTCATCTGCCAGCTTCATTATTTTCACTTGCCATCATTGTATCGTCTTTGGGGTAGTGTCTGTTCATACATTTCTTGCCAATTTTTAAATTACATTGTTTTCTTATAAAATTAACTTCAATAAATATTTCCCTATCAATATGGCTTCTTTTTATGTGAATTAAAAGAAAACATCTGCATATCTCTTTCACAAGTGGGGAAGATTTTCCAGTCAATTCCCAGTGTTTATGGTAGTTATGTTCCATAAAGTCATCACAAACACTGAATGAGCAAATACTGAACCACTGCTCCTAGCAGAAATATGTACATATACAAACATACCTCACATAGCTTATAATCTTAAATCCTAAAAATGACTCATTGTGATAGACTGTTTTAGTTTACAAAAGGGAAAAGGAAGTTCTGATGTGTTACCTACTTGATGGAGGTATAGCACTGATAAGTACCAGAGCTGGACTTCAAATGCCCTGGCCAATGGGCCCCAAGGCAGGCCTCCTCCCACTGCATCCCCCTCCCCAATCAGCTCTGCCCCAGGCTGGGAAGGTGAGCCATGAGCAAACCACATTTTTCACCGCTGCAAGCATGTCCACAAATGAGAGTAAGAGAGCTGATTTGGGGGTTACAAATAGATTTTAGTAGGTAGGTGAATCCACAAATGCAGAATCTATGAATAATGAAGACGGACTATACTTAGGAAGCTTCTGGAAACAAACTCAGGCAAAGGATGCTATAAAATAGTTTTGACTTAGCACCTTACCTTGAAGAGGCTTCTATATAGGGGCGAAATTATGAAAAAATATATACTAATCCCATTCTTGTCCATCTACTTTGCCTCATGGGATTCTACCTAGTTTGCATTAAAAATTTTTTTTTCTAAATAATGAAAACTGTAGTTCACTCTATTGCATGTGACTGAGGATCTAATATAAATATGTTAAAGCATTGTATATCTAACCAGGCATCTGGTCCAATAAATCAAAGTTCACATATTTGAAGGGTAATGACACTCAACGTGTCACCCACTACCTGCCTCTGTGGTCACAGTCTCCTGTTAGAAGGGACTGCTCCAGCTGTCAGACGTTACTCCCCTCCCCCTGGCTTTTGGAGCCAGTATTCCTTGGATCTTTTCTTTTTCCTACAGCAGACCTACATCTATTAGAGGTGGGCTGACTGGGGATGAGTCGAGAGCACAGAAGCTGATTGATGGAGCATGGTGCATCCCTTAATTAAGCAGAAGCTACTAATAAAAATGAACTTAGTGGATGATTTGTGGGGTCCTGGCCACACAGCCATATGTGCCTCACAGCAGTAGGAAACAGGAGTGGCACCCAGCTAGTTCCAGCTTAGACTGGAGACCATATTTTGCTGTAAAAGGGGGGAAATCTTTGTGGGTCCTTTTGGCTTTACAGAGCAAAAATGGAAAGGACCCAGCATAACAAGTTGTTGGTATTATTTATGAGCCTGTGTCTTGGGGACTCTGGTATTGGTGCCTTACTTCTGTCCTCCCCGACCAGGAAGCATGGGGGGCGGCTGAAGAGGAGTTCTGCTTGGTTTCTCCGAGTCCGGCCGCATGGAGGTGGTGAGAGGGGCAGGGAGAGTGAGGGCCTGGGCGACCCACGAAGGGTGAACTGGTGACTGTGCATTTGTTTGCTGCCTTTTGAAGAGTTTCAGCTAATGTATTCCATGGAAAGAGCACTGTGTTTGTCCTGAGACAATTATTATTCCAGAGAAACTCTACAATGTGGTCAGATTACATTAGCCTTCTCTTCTTCAAGGAGCTCCTCCAAGCTCACTTCCTCCATGACACCACCCTAATTAAGTGCCTGCCCAACACAGACACTTGCCCCTGCGGCTAACGGCCCGGCTGACACACACACACAATGCTGATGTCTGGTGTGCTGCCTCCATTCCTCGCTGATCTTAACTTTCTCTCTGTTGTCCTATTTGGGGCCCAGAGAAGCTCAGGGACATTCTGGAATCAGTCATCTCCACAGGAAGGTCTTCGAATAGCAGGTTCTGGGCATCCAAATTCTCGGGCTGACCCTCCCTGACCACCCTCCATCCCCATGCCTCTCCCTGTGGAGCACCTCTCACACACTGCACATTTTACTTCCTCTTTGTGGTCTGTCTCCCACTAAAATGTAAGCTCTGTGACATCAGGAATTTGGA
Source organism: Mustela erminea (assembly GCF_009829155.1). Lineage (NCBI taxonomy): Eukaryota > Metazoa > Chordata > Mammalia > Carnivora > Mustelidae > Mustela > Mustela erminea. The sequence goes on along the minus strand of NC_045630.1, from coordinate 57,201,262 downwards.
TTTATGTACTATCTCCCCAGCTGGTAGAACAGTGCCCAGCATTGTAGACAATAGAAACCTCTTGAATATAATAATAATAATAAAAAGATCTTTCCTGGAGTAATTTTCCGAAGGCAGAGGATATATCTATTCAGTTTCACACCATGCAAGTTCTTGCTATGAATGGTCCTTTAGCAAATGTCTCCAATGACAAACACAAGGATCTGACTGTCATTTGCAGTGGTTGCTGTATATTTAGAGCAAGAGACCCATGGGTACAGCTCCTGTCAGGAAGAACAGACTTTGCTGGTTTGTTGTTTTCTGTCCAGATCCTTTCTTCACAATGAGATCTTCTGCAAAGTCTTCCACTGACTCTCAGTTAAAAAGGTACATGGAAATCAAAGCCCATCAATTTTTTATTCCAACCTTAAGATCAGGCTACCATCTGGCTGCTCAGAGCTCAAAACAGTTGGTGTCTGGAAGAAGTCATGAACCCGAGTTAATGTTAACATTGTTTGGAATAAAACTCCCTTCCTTTCTTTCTTCCTTCCTTCCTTCTTCCCTCCCTCCTTCCTTCCCCTTTCTCCGCACCCCTTTCTGTTCTTTCTTGTATTTTTTCTGTACGTTGGTGGCTAGCGAACAATGCATATTCATAAATGCTGATGAGGTGGTAGATGTGATCTGACATGGCGGTCCAAAGAGCAGCAGGACATGTGTGGGTTGAAGAATGATGGCTCGCCGTAAATGTACTATGTACCTCCTTGGGGGGCAGAAGTCCTGTTCTGTAGGCCATTTTCTTTACTAAGGTCACATTTCTTTTAGTGCACCTACAGTGAAGTTTCAGATATTTCTGACTTTTGTTGGACTATACTTTTATTACTAAATTTCCTTCATAAAGGGATCATACAACACATGTTTCTCCAGTGTTTATCATAAAAAGGGCACTGTGTTAGGGGTCAGAAATAGAGTCATATATGATTTTACCCTCTTGCCCCAAAATCAAGTACTGGATTTTATTTGAGGCCCAGCAAGTATTAAAGAGAGAGTCTCAAACAACACAAAGAAAATACTCAGCTTTGAGGGGCTTATAGTCTTGGTAGGAAGCTTAGTGTTTCATTCACAGCAAGAAAACAAGAACAATACAAAATGACTGCTGCAGTTAGGGGCGCTACTAGTTCAAGTTCAGAATTTGGAGAAAGAAAGTGTCATGCATGTAGGGCACTTTAGGATATTTCAAAAAGCGTAAAATATGGTCTACGGCATTTACTCCTTTATACTCTAAAAAATAAGATGACCTAAATAGTCAAATTATTTTTGCATCATTTACTCTATAATGCAATGGACAGAAGACATGAAAATAGACATTTTTCCAGAGAAGACACGCAGATGGCCAACAGACACATGGAAAGATGTTCAACATCACTCATCATCAGGGAAATACAAACCCAAACTACAATGAGATATCACCTCGCACGCATCAGAATGGCTAAAATCAACAACACAGGAAACAACAGGTGTTGCCAAGGATGCAGAGAAAGGGGAACCCTCTTACAAGGCTCAAGCTATTTTTAATCCATTGTCTCACACTTGAAATTTCTTAAGGGAAGAAGATAGAGAAGAAAAGGGAAAATGACAAGTAGTACTTCTAGGCATGGAAGGTTGGTGTATTTAGATTAAATGAGGTAATGAGGCCAAGTAAAGAGAGCTAGAGAATAAAAAACCATGGAGGAAAGATACTGGGGCCAAAGTGTTAAAACAGCATTTCTTTTAGCTGTGCATGTACTCCTAGTTACCCAGGTCAACTCAGCCTCCAGTTTCATAGGTAGCATTCGCTGCTTTTCATTTTAAACATGACTTTTTCTTATTTTTCTTCTTTATTATTGAAGTGTAATTGACATACAGTATTACATTAGTTTCAGGTGTACAGCATAGTGATTTGATGTTTGTATACATTACAAACTGATCACCCCAATAAGTCCAGTTCCTGTCATCAAACAAAGTTAGTAAAATATTATTGATGGCATTCTCCATGATCTAAATTATGTCCCCATGGTTTACTTGTTCTATAACTTGAAGTTTGTACCTTTTGGTCCCCTTTGCCCATTTTACCCCTAACCACCTTACTCCACCAAACCCCTTTGCTCTGACAACCAACACTCTGTTCCCTCTGTATATGAGTCTGGGTTTTATTTTGTTTTGTTCACTTGTCTGCTTTGTTTTTTAGATTCCACTTATAAGTGAAATGATAGAGCATTTGTCTTTCTTTGTCTGACTTGTTATATTAGCATAATACCCTGAAGACCATCCATGTTGTTGCAAATAGCAAGATTTTATTCTTTTTTATGGCTGAGTAGTATATATACTGCAACGAACATAGGGGTGCATACATCTTTTCAAATTAGTGTTTTCGTTTTCTTTAGATACCCAGAAGTAGAATTGCAGGTAGTTTCATTTTTAATTTAATACAAACTCCAAATAATTTTCCATAGTGGCTTCACCAATTTATACTCCTACAAGTAATGTGTAAGTGTCCCCTTTTCTCCACATCTCACCTATATTTGTTATTTCTAATAGTTTTGACAATAGCCATTTTGACAGGTGAGAGGTAATATTTCATTGTGGTTTTCCCTGATGATTAATGATGCCAAGTATCTTCCCATGTGTCTGTTGGCCATCTGTATGTCTTCTTTGGAAAAATACATATAAACATTCTCTCCCAGTTTTTTACTCAGACTATTTTGTTTTGTTTTTGATTGAGTTGTATGAGTTCTTTATGTATTTTGTATATTATCACGTACCGGATACATGATTTGCCATGATCTTATCCCATTCAGGAGGTTGTCTTATAATTTTGTTGACAGTTTTCTTTGCTGTGCAGAAGCTCTTTGGTTTGAGGTAGTCCCATTCATCTATTTTTGCTTGTGTTGCCCTTGCCCTAGAAGTCAAATCCAAAAAGCATCGCCTAAGACCGATGTCAAGAGTTACTGCCTATGTTTTCTTCTCAGAATTTCATGGTTTCAGGTCTTAACAGTCAAATCTTTAATCCATTTTGGATTAATTTTTGTATATGGTATAAGGTAGTGGTCCAATCTCATTCTTTTGCATGTAGCTGTCCAGTTGCCTTAACACCATTCATTGAAGAGACTGTCCTTTCTCCATTGTATATTCTTGCCTACTTTGTCGTAAATATTGGACCACATATTCATGGACTAATTTCTGGGCTCTCGATTCTGTTCCACTGATACACAGGTATGTTTTTATACCCATACCATACTGTTTTAGTTACTATAACTTTGTAGTATAGTTTGAAATTGGATCATGATACCTCTGGTTTCATTCTTCTCAAGATTGCTTAGGCTATTTGGGGTTTTTGTAGTTTCATAGAAATTTTAAAATTGTTTGTTCTAGTTCTATGAAAAAAGCCACTGGGATTTTGATAGAGGATGCACTGAGTCTGTAAATTGCTATGGGTAGTATGACCATTTTAACAATATTAGTTCTTCCAATCCATGAGCACCAAATATATTTCTATTAATTTGTGTCTTTTTCAATTTCTTTCATCAGTCTCTGATATTTTTCAGTATACAGGTCTTTCACTTCTTTGGTTAATTTATTCCAGGGTATTTTCTTTTTTGGTACAACTGTAAATGGTCTTTTTTCTTGTATTCTCTGATAGTTTGATATACGTGTATAGAAATTCAACATAGTTTTGTGTATTTTGTATCCTGCAACTTTACTGAATTCATTTATTAACTTTGTTTTTTGGCCTACGGTTTTCTATATATAGATCAAGTCATCTGCAAATAATGAAAGTTTTAGTTCTTCCTTTCTAATTTCGATACCTTTCATTTTTTTGTTCTTATCTAACTTCTTTGGCTAGGATTTCTAATACTATGTTGGATAAAAATGGTCAGAGTGGGCATCCTTTTGTGTTCCTAATCTTAGAAGAAAAGTTTTCAGGTTTTCACCACTGAATATGATATGAACCTTTTAATGTATTTTTGAATTCAGTTTGCTAATATTTCTTTGAGGATTTTTGAATCTATGTTTATCAGGGATATTGGCATATAACTTTCTTTCTTCCCCTGTCCTTCCTTCCTTCCATCTTTCCTTCTCTTTCTTTTCTTCCTTCCTTCTTCCCTTCTCCTTTCTTCACTTCTCCTTTCTTTCCCTCCTTCTTCCTCCTCTTCTTATCTTTCTCTTCTTCTCCCCTTTCTATCTTCTTGTGTGTGCGTGTGTGTGCGTGTGTGTGTGTGTATGTGTGTGTGTGTCTGTGTCTGTGTGTGAGAAATCTGTCCAGAGTAATCCAGGGCAATCCTCGTCTTGTAAAGTAAGTTTGATAGTGTACCCTCCTCTTCAATTTCCTGGAAGAGTTGGAGAAGAACAGGTATTAAATCTTCTTTGAATGTTTGGTAGAATTCACCAGTGGAGCCATCTGGTTGTGGATTCTTGTTTGTTAGGAGATTTCTGATTACTGATTTAATCTCCTTACTAGTAATCCTTCTACTCTGATTTTTGTTTATCTTTTCAAAGAAGTAGCTCTTAGTTTCAACCCTCTTTCTTATTTTCAACTGACTGCATTGTTAGTTTCTGGAAGGGCAGGAACCATGATAGACTAGCCTATTTCTAGTATGATGAATAAGAATGACTCCTCTCACAATTGGGGACCCTCTCTTAAACACAAAATTGATATTAAAATAGGTAACTGGAATATGAAAATAGGAAACTTTAAGGGATTAAACAGCTCTAGTCTTCAGTAGAAACTGAAAAAGTGGGGCCCTGGCCAAGGCAGAAGCCCAGAGGAGTCTATTTCTGCAGAGACCAATTGAACTCTCATTCTAGAAACTCTCCAAGCGTCCTTCTGTCCTTGATGTGATTTCTCAAGTATACTTGCCATCTATTCATCTATATGGCAGGGAGATTTCTCAGTATAGGTTAGGAAACTGACTTTTTTGCAACAGTTCTATCATGTATGAGCCTGGGCAACATCAGTTCTCTTTTCCAAGGCTAATTAACCCTTGGGTACACAAAGCACTGAGAGTCCCAACTTCACAGAGGGCAAATCATGGTCCATGGTGAAAAGATCATGGTCCTTGGGAATCAGACAGACCTAGATTTGAGGTCTGGTTCCACCACTAATTAGATATGGCACCTTGAACAAACTGTTTATTTTACCTGCAAAAATGATTATGAAAATTGAAAGAAAAGGGTACAGAAAATTAAAAGGAAAAGCATACGTCTAAAAGCCTATGTTACTGCAAATAACTAAGGGCAGTTTCCTTATCTCAACAAATCTAGGAAACAAGGTTCTGTAAAGAGCTGGATAGTAAAAAACAAAAACAAAACCAAAACAAACAAAAAAAGAAGAGCTGGATAGTACATATTTTAGACTTTGTGGAAGATACACTCTCTGTCGTAAGTACTCATCTCTGCCACTGTCCTGCAAAAGCAGCTATAGACAGCACGTAACTGAAAAAGCATGACTCATAAAACTTAATTTATAAAAACAGGCAGCTGGCCAGATTGGCAAGCAGTGCTTCTCAAACTTGAATGGGCATGAGTCACCTAAGGATCTTGTGAAAATTCAGATTCTGTCCTGTAGGTGTACACAAGGGCATGATTTTGGATCTCTAATAGGCTTCTGGGTGCAATGTAGACACACATAGGTAAGGGGAACCCGGGAAGCTTTTCTGATCATCAGACCACTCTGTTTATTTCATTTGACTACTTAGGCAGTGTGCTAAGTCCTTTTGGACTGCTATAACAAAAATACCATATGCTGGGCAGTTTAAACAACTAACATTTCTTTCTCATGGTTCTGGAGGCTGGGAAGTTGATGAATAAGGCGTTGGCAAATGCAGTGTCTAATAAGGGCTCGTGCCCTGGTTCACAGATAGTTTGTCTTCCTGTTGTGTCCTCACATGTCTGAATGAATGAAGGAGCTCTCTGGGATCCCTTTTATAGGGGGTGTTAATCCCCCAAAGACCCTACCTCCAAAAACCATCACATTAGGGAATAAGTTTCAATGTATGAATTTGGGGTGGGGGGGTGGACACAAACATTCAGTCTCTAGTGGCTGTCAACTTCCCAAACTCTTTCACCTAGTTCATATTAAGATATATCTACCATTTCCAACTCTATGTATCTTTGAAGATACACACCGATTTGAGATTTAATGCTAATTTTACTTAGACTAAGAGCAATTTGTCCCTGGTTAGCTTCTGTGCCACTCTCTCTCATTTTTGTAATAAATGAGCTCTTAACTTAATGGGATTGTTCTAGAATTACACAAACTGGCCATCACATCTCACCTACCATGGTGATGTTTAATGATACACTCTCCCAGTCTACTCCAGGAGAAATGACTTCCTCTGATGGCCTCCTATACCATTTGTAAAGATGCCATTTTCTATAAAACTCTTGAAAGAAGTACCAGTCGGCTGGAAGCAGATAGCAGGTAGGAGATGTTAATCAGCCCTGCCCAAAGTGAGTTAAATTTAGTGAAAACACAAGGGATAAATGATTCAATGAATAAAATAAAGGTCTCCAAGAATTTAACAATGAAGATAACAAAGACCTATCCATGCAAAACATTAATGAAATATATTTTCACACACTGTATTTTCCAAAATACAATAAATCTGACAGTTTTTAAAAACTCTGATCTGTACCTTCGAAAGTGAACACATCTGAAAAGTCCTCTCAGCTCCACTGAAGCTCTGTGTAAAACTCTCTCAATCCACAGCCACCTTTGAAGGCAAAGAAAATTAAAGAGAGCACAGTCTCATTTCTGAGACTCACGATCACTCCAGCAAATCGGTTAGGACAAGAACAATATCATAATGTCTGTCCTACTTTGTCTAGTACCAGAAGGGTTGGTTATATTTAGCCAGGAGAAGAAAGCTCAGAATGGTAAAGATACAAGCTCACTCAGGGACAATTTCCACAAGGAGGTGGGGGAGAAGTATGTCTGTGTTAAGAGACAGGAATGTGAAAAGCTGGGTAGACTTACCAGCATATGATAAATACAAGTTTTATCTACTGACCATAACAATGTAAACATTCTCAAATGACTGAAGCTGATGATAGAAATTCCCAAGCAGTCAGTCTAGTACAAGCATCACGGAGGATTCCTTCACAGCTAAAAGACACCATGCCACGTGCAGGGGCTGCGTTATAGGATGATATCAATTCATTGCCTCTTAGCTCCAACTCCATTTTCACTGTCCCATCTGTAGATAGAGATCCAGGTCCTTTCAACATTTTCCCTTTGTCAACTGGCATGATGCTAGCTGTCAGTAGAGGGCACCAGAGAGATATCAGGGTGAAGGGCCTTCCCTCCTAGTTCTAGAGTGTTCAGTGGACAGGCTTCTGCAGCCTTGTGGTGTGCTTCTCCAGCATGGCTTGGTTTCTCCAGCACCAGGCCCCTGGGACCCTCTAGTGCCAGGTGACTTTTCACTGCTCGGCTCCTCAACTGCGGTGGGCTCCTCCTGCATCTGGTTCTTGCAGGACGGGCTGCTTCTCCAGTGCCCACATCTTACAGCGTCTGCCACTTTCTGGGTGACCCGCTCTTGCAACTTAGCTTCTCCAGTGCGTGCCTCTTGCAGTGCAAGGCAGAGGTGTACCCCCTCGGCCACCACTTCCCCTAGGGAATCCCCTGAGCAGCCGTGTAGCCGAGTGGCTCCAGAGAGACACGTCCTCTGAAGAGCTTTCCCCAGACCAGAAAGGGTAGATTTCTAGCAAGTTCTGCTGGCCATCTCTCTCCCACACAGTGAGCCAGAGCCATGCCCTCCACCAGGCCTCGCACACCAGATGCTCGAGCTCAGCACCAGGGCTGATGGCTGCTCCTTTTTTCCGCTACCCCCCCCCCTTTTTTTTTTAAGATCTTACTTATTATTTGAGACAGAGAGGAGGAGCAGCAGAGGGAAAGAGACAAGCAGGGCTTGATCTCTCAACCCAGAGATCATGACCTGAGCTAAAATCCAGAGTCGGATGGACCGTCAACTGAGCCACCCAAGCACCCTTGCTACTCCTATATTCTTCCCAGTTCTCTATATTTCTTATTTGCCAATCCCTTGCCACTCCAACCTTATGTTAGAATTACCAATTTTTTTTATATTAAACTTATCTTGTTCAAATTACTGTGCGGTTTTGTATCTTGATTGGGCCCTGGCTGGTATATTCTGGTTTCTGGGAGTCATTACAAAGTAATTTATGTCAGTGGAATTAGGGCTTGCATAATTGCCTTTTTTCCCCTATAAAACAAAGCAGCCATGTAATCTGTAATTTATTTTCCCTTTCCAAACCTACTATTAAAAATGCTGCTCTCAATTATGGGTCCGATTTATTGACATATTACTACAGAGCTCTATTCTGAAAGCTCCTTCAGATGCATGACTTTCTCTACACAGAACACCAAAGCCAGGATGACTTCACTACAAGCCTCTTCGGAGAGCATTATATCAGAGAGCAGATAGAGCCCTGGGAAAGTGATCTCATTACCTCCTCTCTTCTTCTTTTAATCACTCTCATCTCGCAAGACAAAGTTTAAAAGAACTTTCCATTGTCCCTTTCCATCTTATGGCTCCACTGGGATGCTGTCCCATGCTTTTCTCAGCAAACAGAGAGTAAAATAAAGGTGTCTAAATTCAACCTCTCCACATGAAAGAGAGATTAAGACATCTGAAAAACCTTCAAATTTCCTTGACTTCGGTAATTAAGGTAGGAAGAAGCAGGAATGGCAAAAGTAATACAGTCACATCCCCGAATATATCCTATTCGTGGGTTTACAAGACCTCACACCTTGGACACTTATGAAACATGCTGAAATATAGCTACAGCCCAAGAAGGGAGAAATAGATGATCTCTTCTAGACCTCTGGTTATTTTGAAATCTTAAATGGGTTTACACATTGTTAAATGACAAACAGCTATGTGAATTCGTACCTCATTTGATCAAAGCCATTTTTAGTGATCTATGAGGAGAAACAATGTCAGCTTATGGACAAATTCCACAATTTACTACTCTAAATAAAGTATTCTTTTCCCATGGTTATGTTATAATCATGCTATTTAAGAAACTGTAGTGTATTAGCTCTTTAAATGTTTAAAACCTCAAAAATAATTTGAAATTTAGGTATACTGCCATGCAAAGCATGAGAATGAATTTGAAGTCAATGTCTTTACTGTTGGCGAGTCCACAGTAATAGCTCGCTTCCTCTCTCTCAATAATCTGGACCTATGCCAGCTTAGGCTGCTAGTATTTCTGGTATATAGCCATGATTTGGCTGTATCTGTTAATAATCAATACAGACTTAGTCAGCATACCTTGAGGGCAACACACAATATTAGCTTCCCATTGCTGTGTAACAAATTACCACAGATGTAGGCGCTTAAAACAACACCTACTTATTAGCTTGAGGTTCTGTAGGTAGAAGTGTGGGACATATGCTTGGGTTCACTCAGGCAATCACAAGGCTGAAATCAGGTGGTGGCTGGGCTGCTTCTTCTAGAGTCTCCCAGGGGACAATCTGTTTCCAAGCTCATCCTTATTATTGGCAGGACTTTGTTCCTTGCTGTTGTGGGACTGGGGCCCTACTTTCCTTGATGGCTCTTATCCTGGCCCTCTCTCAGTTCCTAGAGGCCACCCACATTCCTCACCACATGATTCCTTCCATTTTCAGATCAGTGATAGTGCATCAAATTCTTCTCATGCTTCAAATCTGATTTAGCTCTTTCTTAGCCAGAGAAAGCTCTGTTTTAAAAGGTTCATGTGATGAGGTCAGGCCAACCAGGAGAATGTCCCTACTGTACCATATAGCACCAAAACCACCCCATTCACACTCCTGAGAATTATGCAAGGTATGGATACCAGGGGAGTAGTACATTTGGGAGGCTATCTTAAAATTGTGCCCACCCAACACATCTAAGACAGAAAAGAAGTAGACCAAGTTAATGATTCAGAGTTTTCCCTGTATAAACCGAAGTTCAAAATACAAAAAACAAAAAGAAAAAAACCTTGGAGGAGAGATACAATTGAATTAAAAATAAGTAAGGGCCTAGATGTAGTAGATTAGGTTTACTAACAAAATGCTGGAATAACAGAAACAGAGGGCACATCCTGGAACAGAAAAGAAAAAAAATAAGTATGGAATACATTTATAGAAGGGAAAGAAAAACTGAAAATTCATTAAAGCAAAAGGTGATACTTGGAAACAATAGGTTCAATTAAATAAAATATTGCGTTTCTATTCTATGTCAGAAGCAGAAGTCAACCGAAAATGAAGTAACAATAATAGTTAACATATACTGAGTACTTACTATGTGCTAGAGCATTTGGGCACTATTCTGAGTGATTTGCACATATTTCTTCATTCAGTATTCAAAACATATTTAGAGAATATTATCTTTCTTTTATTTGTGGAAAGTGAGGTGTAGAGAGATTAACTTGCCCAACATCACCTTATAAGTGGCCAAGTCAAGAGTGAACCCAAGAAATTAGCCTCTAGTGCCTAGTATATCATTATGTTTCCTGTAAGGAAGGGAATGAGGGAAGCAGGAAGGGAGAACTCTAAGGAAGAAGCTGGAGTAAGAGAGACCTAAGGGCAAAAAGAAAGTACCTGATTCCTTTCCTTCATAGCACAAGTGTTAGTGAGGTGATGACCATGGGTCCTCCCTTCCTGGTAGTTCCTGGATGGTCACCACAAGCTTTTGCTTCTGGGCCACCATGTTCTAACTAACCCATTCTATGACTGACTTTCCTTCAGATACATTAATACCTTAAACCTTATTTATTGTAGAGCAGACTTTCTGGACTAGGAATTATCCACTTCCTCTGTATTCATTCACTCATTCATTTATTTATTCAATAAATATTTACGAGTGTCTTTTATGTGTCAGATATTGTTTGAGATGCTGAGATTCAGTTGGTTGACAATACAGACAAATCCTTGTCTTTAGAAAGCATGCATTCTGATAGTGGTGAGGAAACGAAGCGGGGGAGGGAGATACTCAAGTGAACAAACGCAACAAGGACTATGAAGTAAATAAAGCAAGGCTGAAGTAATAGTGATTGGAGGGGTAGAGATGTTAGATTTGGTGGTCAGGGAAGGTCACTCTGATAAAGTATTATTTAAAGTGTGACTTGAATGACCAAGATGGAGCTAGCCTGTAGCTTTGTCTATTTCTGTTCTGTTCTGTATTGGTTTTACAGTTTCATGCATAGGGACAATGTATTGCTTTTTAATTCTTGTAGGGAGCACCTCACTAAACTCATAACACTAAACATATCTTTTATTTTTTTAATGAATTTGGATGGCAGAATATCAGTGAGCTTACGGGAAGTTAGGAATCTGAGTGGTACCCCAACATTCTCTCCCCAAATAAAAATTGCTCCTGAGACCTAGTATGTTATATATTATTTTTGTTGGCTTTATCTGTAGTCAGTTTTAGATGTCTGGGGATAAATGCAAGTCATGGGCAAGCAATGGTTATTTGGCCAGTCACTGTAAAATATATTCTTGGTTCAGTTTTATTATTCAAAGAGTATGGGATATAAATGTTGCTTATTTTCAGAATGAGCTCACTGCTTCAGTTCTTCCACATTGTTGCCTTTAATTAGATTTTCCAATCAATCATCTCTGGGTATTGCTCCATGTCCAGAAGTCCATATTAATAAAACGTCTGCTTACTTATAAGAATTTGGTGAAAAGTTTAATTTCAGGATGTTAATCCATCTGGCCTTGCCAACTGCCGAACTACAGAAGGATTAAGTTGGTGGTAGAGGGAACACCATCTGTTTCTGAGAATTTAGTTGATCTCTGCATGATGAGCAGGAAGTCAACTGCAAGACTGAAGAGCCAGGATGGAGAAGAGAAAAGTGAAGAGTTTACTGGGCCTTTATTTCATTCATGAGCACAATTTTCACAAGATGGATCAACATTAAAACCAACGAGCACAAGGCTTACGGTATTTAGCTACTTATTAGAAGAAATCATGTCCATGTATTTGTCTTTCTTCCTTCCTCTTTGGTAGCAACCAATTGTTGAAAGGAACTATATTCTTTCTGCCTAAACATTTATTTCTTCAAATGAAGTAACCCGTTTATCTTTTAGTGTTGAATCAAGAAGGCAACATATAATATAACTTGAGTCAAATGTCTAGGCTAGTTAGCTCAGTTGACCCTGTTATTTTATCAATGATCCCTAAATCCTAAACTCTACTTTTAGATAGTTAAGTTAGTGTTATGCAGGAACATTCCACACCCAGAACTCCATCTTTTTTCTTAGCTCAGTATCTGAAAGGTCCCATCAAGAGATAGAGATGATGCAAACCATCACATTCATTCAACAAAAGTACTTCTAAGTCCATGTCCTAGTGATGGTGACCTGGTTGAATTGTGACCGGAAGAGCAGCATGTTCCACCAATCAGTGAGTGTGGTTTGGTTTTTGGGTAAAACTAGGAACAACTGAAGGAGCTGGTGGTAAGGAAAACCAGTTCAACTGAACATTTGATCTTTTTAGACAGCATTAGAAGCTCTCTCTGAACCCTCTTTCCACAAGCTTCTGTGACAGTTACAAAGATTTCTATTCCTACCCATTTTTTTTTTCTTTTCATTCTCTTCTCCTATGCTGCTTCTGGCTTTCTGTTCACTTTTAACCACTTTACTGAACTAATCCCTACCACTGATTCAGAAATAACTTATATCCTGATTGATGTTTCAATTTATATTTTTGGTTCTGACTTCTCACCAGAACCACAACCTCACAATTTCATTTTCACTTAAATATCATACAGTCACTTCAAAGTAAATATATCTCAGACTGAATCATCTTCCCTCCTAAACCAGGCCCATTTCTAAGAATTACATCGTGTCAATATTCTCTAAGTCAATGGATTCTTCATCAGGGACTCTTACCCATTTCACCAAGGCCTTCTTTTATCCATCGAACCATTTCCCTGGAGTCCACTCTAAAGATATTTTCACCAGAGGATTCATTTAAGTCATAGCTCTTCCATTCCTTTTAAGCAAAGGCATTTGATATTTGATGTGTATCTAGTTTGTGCCACCAGCTTATATAGGCTATATAGGTCAAGTGGGGAGATGTTAAGGGTTCTGCTACTGTTTAAAGGTGATCTGACTGTTAAAAAAGTAATCAGACCTAACAAGTGTAATTCTTATCTCAGATAGTCACTGTATCTATTTGCCTAACTTCTCCACAAAAATTTGCACCTAGAGAAAGAGCCACCAAATTGTATTAATGATTATTCATCCACAAATTTCAATGGTTTCCTGGTGGTGACAGATGGAGAAATATGTACTCTAGGTGGCCTCTCTGAAGTTTGGCAGTAGATATGCATGATCTCATGCAACAAAGATAGAACATTCTCCAGTTCTCTTGGCAGAAGATGATGAGGAGTGTAAAAGGAGATTAAGTTTCTAAGCAATATTTTCTTCTAAAAATCTTCTCTAAGTACTTTATAGAGAAGTAGGACTCCTAAATGAAACCTGCCAGGAACTTAAGGTACGCATTGCTACCAGACAAGGATATTCTAGATTCTAGGTATTTGACACAGCTTTGAAATCTATTAACTTGAATAACAATGGATAAAAGCTAATTAATCATTTTTTAAACTAAGCCAAACCGAAGTTCTGACATAATGTTTACAGGTATCACTCAGTTCCATTGTCTTGTTCTCTTAATAACTTAGCACTGAGAATCTTGCCAAATATGGGTATTTTGACCCCTGTGGTCTGCTCAGAAAACAGTTCTTTTTAATGGAAGCTGCACTATCAAGGGCACAGTTGACATACTATATAATTCCCTAATTCAGTTTGAAGTAAAGGAAGCACTGACATCAACCTTGGATCAGTACCCAAACTACAGCATGTTCAAATTATTAAAGAGCTTTAATCCATTTCCCATTTCCATATTCACTGAACTTTTATCATATTGAAACCCAAACACCAAGGATAGTAAATAGGTTTCGACTTATATTCTACTTCAAATGGAATAATGGCTGCCTGGAGAGCTATGTGGAAAAGGCTCTTGGGCCCAGGTCAGTAGAAATGAGGATTGGGATTAGCACTGTCTGCCCTGAAGAGGTAGTAGTAGAAACAACTAGAGGATGAAGTTCTGGAACCTAGAGGTGTTTAGCACAGAAAAAAGAAATCCCAGCTGAACCCTGGTATTTTCCTCAAATGCTTGAAGGACAGCTATATGGAAAACAGAGTCAACTTTTTCTAAAGTACCAAATTAGTCTAAGTGAAATCACAAACTCCATGTAACAAAGAAATTTTAAATAATTAGAGAAGTCCAAAAAGGAACCTATGCTCTTGAGAGGAAGAGTCATACCCAAGATGAGAAGTGCTCAAGGCATGAGTATGGATATTATAGGAAGGATCCCAGCAAGTGTGGGAAATTAGAATAAATGATTTCTTAGGGATTTTACCATGTGCCATCAAGCCTCAAATAATGAAAAACATTACCTTTCAGAGGGGGGCTACTTGTATAGAGATAAAAACAAACAAGGGAAGACATCCAACTATCTCAGATCAAATATTTAGTATTTCCACTGAATTTCATCCCAATAGGAAGCAGTGTCTGTATCTTGCCATAGCACTTCAAAAGCTATTTTGTATTTGACATTAAAAAATGCATCTGAAATTGGACATCGTCTTTTAAAACCTCAGCATTCAGGATTCTACTGTGGGAGTGCGGATATACCTGAACTCTCAGTCCTTGCCAGAATGCAACTTATCAAAGGCATTTGTGCCGTACATTGGAAATCAACTGGTTGCCTGGGAAGGTTAGGTATAGGATTCGTTATTGTCCCATCAGCCATCAGCATCTTTGCCACAGAGTGAAGGAGATGGGGAGAAAATCACATAAGACAGAGATGAAAGCTGTGTAGTCAGAAGAAAAAAGCCTTCTTGATTATGCTGTGGACTTTCTGGAGTCTTTAATTCTCCTTCTAGCCCGTCTTCAAACTGGCATGTGGGACGTACCGTAGATGGATCGGGAAGCTCATCAGGAGAAGCGCACACATATATCTTGTGGGTTGATTTTTTATTTGCCAGCTCAAGAGGAGCAGGGAGATTTATTTGGAAGGATGGTAATGAAGGCGGGGAGGCACTAGTTAGACTGCAGTTTCTGTTCCCAGTATGTTATTTTCACTTTTTTCTCTTCCTGATGCTGGGTGACTTTCTTTATTTCCACTTATTTTTCTTTAAAGGGGGGGGTATTCTGGTATAATAAGCCAGTGGCTGGGGGGGTGGGGTGGAGAAAAGATGTGGAAACACAGAATCTCTGTGTGTCATTTTTGCTGAGATATTTCAAATGTTTTAATTATATTCTACCTTTTTATTCCAAATACATTTACTTATACACAATTACATACTATCTGAAATAATTGTTTTCTTTATCCCTGAATGGGATTTCATGTTCCCTTTCTTGGTATCTTTCTTTTGCTCTGCCTTACTAGAATGAAATAATTCACTATAATAATAAAAAATCACTTTCTTCCTTCATAACAATAGCACGAGGAAATGGGCTGACTTTGCTGGACCTTATACAGGGGAAGAAATAAGCATCACCACCCTGATCTGAGCCAAAGAATGGAACTATTCACTAAAAGGAAGGAGTAAATTGATATACTCTTGATTTCCAGAATGCTGTTTCCTGCCAAGGAGACAAAGACATGGCCTTTGGAGGCCTGTTAACAACTCTCACTGGCTCATCGTTTTAATGCAACAACTAATCACCTGAATTGAAGAG
The DNA here is from genome assembly GCF_009829155.1 of Mustela erminea. Classification (NCBI taxonomy): domain Eukaryota; kingdom Metazoa; phylum Chordata; class Mammalia; order Carnivora; family Mustelidae; genus Mustela; species Mustela erminea. The sequence goes on along the minus strand of NC_045630.1, from coordinate 57,185,507 downwards.
TCATACTAGACCTGAGTTCAGTCCCAATTTTGCTCTTTACGGGATCAGTTTAGTCACTTACCCTGTCATAATTTTTTTCATCTGAATATGGGTTATGATAAATCCTAACCTCATATGGCTTTGGAAATATTAATTAGAATAATTATGAACCAAACCATGCAAATAGTGTTTAATTATTGAATTCGCTGATTTTTCAAAGTAAACATTGGGTAAAAAGGCCAGATGTATAAGTGCATCCAAATGCTTGCTGAATGCCTAAAATCAACTGTAGATGGTCAAAATTTAGTAGAGCAAACTCTTGATTATATGGGTGATTGTTATTCACTTTCTGATATACCCTTAAGGTCTGTATCTCTCTGCCAAGATTTGTCTTTTATTTTCCCCACTTCTGCAATAGAATGTTATAAAAAATATAGGATCAGGGATTTTGGAATATAAAATATTCTTGTTACTTGTGTTTATAAAATTCAACTTACAAAAGCTAAAATAAAAATTTAATTATCTATGGGTTTTTTTCATTATGAAATTACCCTTACCATTTTGTGCATGTATGAAATCTAAGAGTCTTAATATTGGAAGCTTCATGTCAAGAAACAGGTATGTACCAGGGGGATCCAGGGTGGCTCAATGAATTAAGCATCTGTCTTTGGCTCAGGTCATGATCCCAGGGTCCTGGGATCAAGCCCTGCATGGGGTCCCTGCTCAGTGGGGAGTCTGCTTCTCCCTCTCCTTCTCCTATCACTCCTCCTGCTTGTGCCCTCTCTCTCTCTCTCTCTATTCTTTCTCTCTCCCTCTCTAATAAATAAAACTTAAAAAAAAGAAATATGTACCAAATTTTCTTTTTTGAGCAGATTGAAATTGTGAATGCATATATCTCTGAAAGTAATGTTATATTTATTATTTATCATGGTTAAGTGTCCAGGGCAGTCCAGAAAAACCTATCCAAATCATATCCTACTTTTTCTAGAACAGGCATAAAATTTTAGAAATAAACTACCACATATCATAGTATTTCTATGGGAAAACCTGAGTTGGGAGACTCAATGTGGGGAAACAAATTCATCATCCAGCTGCCTTCCTCCCATTTTCATTCTAAACGGGGGGTGGGGGCTACAATGGCTTTTAGTGGGACTAGAGCAAGGGGAGATTTAAGAGAGGAAGGCATCTTGGTTCTTTCCATAGTTGGGCGACTGTGGCCATTGCTGCTATAAACATTGGGGTACAGATGGCCTTCCTTTTCACTACATCTGTATCTTTGGGGTAAATACCCTGGAGTGCAATTGCAGGGTCATAGGGAAGTTCTATTTTTAATTTCTTGAGGAATCTCCACACTGTTCTCCAAAGTGGCTGCACCAACCTGCATTCCCACCACAAGGGTAAGAGGGTTCCCCTTTCTCCACATCCCCTCCAACACATGTTGTTTCCTGTCTTGTTAATTTTGGCCATTCTAACCAGTGTAAGGTGATATCTCAATGTGGTTTAAATTTGAATCTCCCTGATGGTTAGTGATGATGAACATTTTTTCATGTGTCTGATAGCCATTTGTATGTCTTCATTGGAGAAGTGTCTGTTCATATCTTCTGCCCATTTTTTTATATGATTGCCTGTTTTGTGTGTGTTGAGTTTGAGGAGTTCATTTTAGATCCTGGATATCAACCTTTTGTCTGTACTGTCATTTGCAAATATCTTCTCCCATTCCGTGGGTTGCCTCTTTGTTTTTTTGACTGTTTCCTTTGCTGTGCAGAAGCTTTTGATTTTGATGAAGTCCCAAAAGTTTATTTTCACTTTTGTTTCCTTTGCCCTTGGGGACATATCTTGAAAGAAGTTGCTGTGGCTGATATCGAAGAGATTACTGCCTATGTTCTCCTCTAGGATTCTGATGGATTCCTGTCTCACGTTGAGGTCTTTTATCCATTTTGAGTTTATCTTTGTGTACGGTGTAAGAGAATGGTCAAGTTTCATTCTTCTACATATAGCTGTCCAGTTTTCCCAGCACCATTTATTGAAGAGACTGTCCTTTTTCCACTGTATATTTTTTCCTGTTTTGTCGAAGATTAATTGACCCTAGAGTTGAGGGTCCATATCTGGGCTCTCTACTCTGTTCCACTGGTCTATGTGTCTGTTTTTATACCAGTACCATGCTGTCTTGGTGACCACAGCTTTGTAATAAAGCTTGAAATCAGGTAACGTGATGCCCCCAGTTTTATTTTTGTTTTTCAACATTTCCTTAGTGATTCGGGGTCTCTTCTGATTCCATACAAATTTCTGGATTATTTGCTCCAGCTCTTTGAAGAATACTGGTGGAATTTTTATCGGAATGGCATTAAAAGTATAGATTGCTCTAGGCAGTATAGACATTTTAACAATGGAGTATTATGCCTCCATCAGAAAGGACGAATACCCAACTTTTGTAGCAATATGGACGGGACTGGAAGAGATTATGCTGAGTGAAATAAGTCAAGCAGAGAGAGTCAATCAATTATCATATGATTTCACTTATTTGTGGAGCATAACAAATAGCATGGAGGACATGGGTAGTTAGAGAGGAGAAGGGAGTTGGGGGAAATTGGAAGGGGAGGTGAATCATGAGAGACTATGGACTCTGAAAAACAATCTGAGGGGTTTGAAGTAGTGGGGGGGGTGGGAGGTTGGGGTACCAGGTGGTGGGTATTGTAGAGGGCACGGATTGCATGGAGCACTGGGTGTGGTGAAAAAATAATGAATACTGTTATACTGAAAATAAATAAATTTAATTTAAAAAATAAATAAAAAATAAAAAGGGGCACCTGGTGGGCTCAGTTGGGAGACCATGTGACTCTTGATCTTGGGTTGTGAGTTTGAGCCCTACACTGGGTGTGGAGATTACTTTAAAAAATCTTTAAAAGCTATTCAACATAGTACTAGAAGTCCTAGCCTCAGCAATCACACAACAAAAGGAAATTAAAGGCATCCAAATCGGCAAAGAAGAAGTCAAATTATCACTCTTCACAGATGATATGATACTATATGTGGAAAACCCAAAAGACTCCAATCCAAAACTGTTAGAACTTATACAGGAATTCAGTAAAGTGTCAGGATATAAAATCAATGCACAGAAATCAGTTGCATTTCTCTACACCAACAACAAGACAGAAGAAAGAGAAATTAAGGAGTCAATCCCATTTACAATTGCATCCAAAACCATAAGATACCTAGGAATAAACCTAACCAAAGAGGCACAGAATCTATACTCAGAAAACTATAAAGTACTCATGAAAGAAATTGAGGAAGACACAGAGAAATGGAAAAATGTTCCATGCTCCTGGATTGGAAGAATAAATATTGTGAAAATGTCTATGCTACCTAAAGCAATCTACACATTTAATGCAATTCCTATCAAAGTACCATCCATCTTTTTCAAAGAAATGGAACAAATAATTCTAAAATTTATATGGAACCAGAAAAGACCTCGAATAGCCAAAGGGATACTGAAAAAGAAAGCCAAAGTTGGTGGCATCACAATTCCGGATTTCAAGCTCTATTACAAAGCTGTCATCATCAAGACAGCATGGTACTGGCACATGAAATGGCACATTGATCTATGTGTCACATAGATCAATGGAACAGAATAGAGAGCCCAGAAATAGACCCTCAACTCTACAGTCAACTAATCTTCGACAAAGCAGGAAAGACTGTCCAATGGAAAAAAGACAGCCTCTTCAATAAATGGTGCTGGGAAAATTGGACAGCCACATGCAGAAAAATGAAATTGGACCATTTCCTTACACCACACACAAAAATAGACTCAAAATGGATGAAGGACCTCAATGTGCGAAAGGAATCCATCAAAATCCTTGAGGAGAACACAGGCAGCAACCTCTTCGACCTCAGCCGCAGCAACATCTTCCTAGGAACAACGCCAAAGGCAAGGGAAGCAAGGGCAAAAATGAACTATTGGGATTTCATCAAGATCAAAAGCTTTTGCACAGCAAAGGAAACAGTTAACAAAATCAAAAGACAACTGACAGAATGGGAGAAGATATTTGCAAACGACATATCAGATAAAGGACCAGTGTCCAGAATCTATAAAGAACGTAGCAAACTCAACACCCAAAGAACAAATAATCTAATCAAGAAATGGGCAGAGGACATGAACAGACATTTCTGCAAAGAAGACATCCAGATGGCCAACAGACACATGAAAAAGTGCTCCATATCACTCGGCATCATGGAAATACAAATCAAAACCACAATGAGATATCACCTCACACCAGTCAGAATGGCTAAAATCAACAAGTCAGGAAATGACAGATGCTGGCGAGGATGCGGAGAAAGGGGAACCCTCCTACACTGTTGGTGGGAATGCAAGCTGGTGCAGCCACTCTGGAAAACAGCATGGAGGTTCCTCAAAATGTTGAAAATAGAACTGCCCTATGACCCAGCAATTGCACTACTGGGTATTTACCCTAAAGATACAAACGTAGTCATCCAAAGTGGCACGTGCACCCGAATGTTTATAGCAGCAATGTCCGCAATAGCCAAACTATGGAAAGAACCTAGATGTCCATCAACAGATGAATGGATCAAGAAGATGTGGTATATATACACAATGGAATACTATGCAGCCATCAAAAGAAATGAAATCTTGCCATTTGCGACAACATGGATGGAACTAGAGCGTATCGTGCTTAGCGAAATAAGTCAAGCAGAGAAAGACAACTATCATATGATCTCCCTGATATGAGGAAGTGGTGATGCAACATGGGGGCTTAAGTGGGTAGGAGAAGAATAAATGAAACAAGATGGAATTGGGAGGGAGACAAACCATAAGTGACTCTTAAGCTCACAAAACAAACTGAGGGTTGCTGGGGGGAGGGGGTTTGGGAGAAGGGGGTGGGATTATGGACATTGGGGAGGGTATGTGCTTTGGTGAGTGCTGTGAAGTGTGTAAACCTGGTGATTCACAAACCTGTACCCCTGGGGATAAAAATATATGTTTATAAAAAATTAAAAATTAAAAAAAAATTAAAAAAAAAACAATCTGAGGGGTTTGAAGTGGCAGGGGGGGTGGGAGGTTGGGGTACCAGGTGGTGGGTATTACAGAGGGCATGGATTGCATGGAGCACTGGGTGTGGTGAAAAAATAATGAAAACTGTTATGCCGAAAATAAATTTAATTTTAAACAATCTATATTATTATAACTCGGAAAAAAAAAAAGAAAGGAAGGCAGTTAGTGAGCGAGGAAGAAGACAGGGATGACAAGAAAATATAGGTGCAGAAAGCTGGGGCTGTGTGGCTTTGTTTCAAGCTGTCACCGCTTTTTCTTTCCAGTTATCCTGAGAGCACTCTGGCAATAAAAACAATAACAATGACCATTTGTTGAGAGCCTGCTGAATTAGAGGCACAGTCCTCAGTGTTGTTCACATGCAGTCAATCCTCTTAACAACCCTGAGAGGAAAGTATTATTATTCTAACTCTTATAGACGAGAAAAATCGAGGCTTAGGGAGGTTACGAAATGCTGCTGGGACCAGGCACATAGTAAGCGACAGAACCACCTGAATGAGCCACTTCAGTTGCCAAAACTACCAACCAAGGGCAAAATCCAGCCCCGGCTGCGCTCCACATGGTTTGCACAATATTTTTGTAATTAAAACCTTTGCCAACACTTAAAAATGGAGAATTTTATGTAAGCAGTTCCAGCTTCTCTCAAAAGCACGTAGTTTGAAATCACTAGGCCTGCCTTCTCTTAAGCAAAACCAGGTGGACCTGAGAAGTGGCCGTCATCCTCAGAGAGAATGGGTGCCCTCCAGGGTTTGGGTTTTTGCTTGCCCTACGTCCCCTCATGCCCTTACAGGACTAACTATAAATAAAGTCAAACATGCGTACAGGGAAGTGCACAGCTCATAAAATACCCCTGGGGATAGAGTATTATGCCTCCATCAGAAAGGATGAATACCCAACTTTTGTAGCAACATGGACGGGACTGGAAGAGATTATGCTGAGTGAAATAAGTCAAGCAGAGAGAGTCAATTATCATATGGTTTCACTTATTTGTGGAGCATAACAAATAGCATGGAGGACATGGGGACTTAGAGTGGAGAAGGGAGTTGGGGGAAATTGGAAGGGGAGGTGAACCATGAGAGACTATGGACTCTGAAAAACAATCTGAGGGTTTTGAAGGGACGGGGGGTGGGAGGTTGGGGTACCAGGTGGTGGGTATTATAGAGGGCACGGATTGCATGGAGCACGGGGTGTGGTGCAAAAATAATGAATACTGTTATGCTGGAAATAAAAAAAAAAAAAAATACAGCTCACTGAATTCTCACAAATAAGACTGTGCAACTATAATCTAAAACAAGAAGCAGAACATGACCAGCACCTATGCTCACAGGAGGCCCCTTGAGTTCCCTCTGTCACTATGGCCTCAGCCCCACCAGAAATTAAGTCTATTTTTTCCACTTGAAGTGGATGCGTTAATATATCTGAATGTATGTTGCACGTCTGATGGCCTTTACTCAACATTACTTTTATGAGGCTCTTGTTTGTTACTGAGAGAAGGAGGAGAAGGAGTTAACTTTTGTTGTTGTATTCTATATGCCACAAATTGATTATAGTGCAATTTATTATCATTTCTAATACTGGTGGCCATTTGGTTTTTTTCCAACTTTTGGTGGTTGTTACAGATGGTTCTTCCATTAATACTCTTGTATCTTTCTTTTAATGGGCATATACACACAGCTCTTAGGAGAGGATAACTGGGTCATGGGACATACGCATGTTCCGTTTTTGTGTCTATAGCCAAAAAGGCTTTCCAACATATTGTAACAATTTATATTTCTACCAATTTACTGGATGAGAGTTACAGGAATGCCCTATCTTGTTGCCATTCTTTTAAAATGTTACCTATTATCATGAGTATGTACAAGTATCTCAATGTATTTTTTTAAAAAACAGTTCATTGGGCTGTAATTAATGTGCCATAAAATTCAACCATTTAAAATGTACAATTTAATGGTGTAGGCATATTCATAGAGCTGCTCAACCATCACCATAATCTGACTTTAGAACATTCTATCACTCCAAAAAGAAACTCACAAACATTAGCAGTTGCTCTCTACCCCCACCACTAGACAACCACTAATCCCCCACTCTCCATCTCTGTATGTCTGCCCATTCTGGACCTTTCATATAACCAGAACCACACAATAAGTGGTCTCTTGTGACTGGCTTATTTCACCTAAGCATAATGTTTCTGAGGCTTATCCATGTTGTGGCACATATCAGTACATTATTCTGTTTCATTGCCAATAATATCCCATTGTACGGATGGACCACATTTTGTTTATCCAGTCATCAGCAGATGGGAATTTGGGATGTTTCTCCTTAAGGGCTATGGAAAAGAGGGCTATAAATATTTTGTATATTTTTGTTGGTGAACATATGTGCACATTTCTTTTAGATATACATCTAGGAGAGGAAGCGCTAGGTCACGGAATATGCATATGTCAAGTTCTAATGGCTATATATGAACAGTTTAATAAAGATAGTCCACAAACTTACATTCATACCAAGATACTGGATGAGAGTTAGAGTTACTTGACATTTTGGTATTGCCATTTTTAAAACTCCTTGTTTTCAAGAGTAGTTTTAGGTTCACAGCAAAACTGAGAGGAAAGTACTTAAGTTTCCCCTACACCCCTTTCCCTCACACAGGCACAGCCTCCTCCATTATCAGCATCCCCCACGGGTGTGACACATTGGTTACAACTGATGAACCTACATCGACACATTATAACCACCCAAAATCCTTACTACTATATGGCTCAACTCTTGTATCCTTCAAGAAATTGTTCTTAACTATTCCCATTCCACTTTAATCCAATCTTCTCACATTTTAGGCATGCCACAAATTAAAATGTATCTTATACTAAATAACCATGTTTCATTTTTAGTTACTCCTCAGACTTGTCATGTCAACTGAATGTAACTTGTTGAGGGTAGCAATTTCGTCTTCGTATACCAAAAAATTTCTGTACTAGCAGGACTTGTAATAAAGTACCTAACTTTTTTTTTTTTTTTTTTTTTTTTTACTTAACTTTCATTCAATTGGATTATTTTCACATTGAGGGGTGTGAAAACTAATTTTTGTTAGGTAGTTGTAGTTTGGAATTAAATATAAATGCCTTAAACTAGATTAAGTAGCACAGACTACTTCTGAGCTGAAAAATAGGCTAACTACGGAATAATGTAAGCCTAACAAATAATCATTATTAGGTTTCATTATAGGAGCTTGGGTTTCATTTATGGTTTGTAGGGTCTTACAATCTCCCTGTAAGGCTGCAAATTAATTTCTCAACTTAACATTAAACACACACTGGATGTTTTCCCTTCTATTTGCTTCAGTGATTTATTCCAACTAGTATGCATAGTTTCATCATTTCTTAATATCAGGATTCCTTCATGTACAGACGCCACACTTTGTGGCAAGGATTGCTTAACACCACAGTGTGCTAATGAGATGCAATTTCACAATCATAAATATGAGTGTGAGAACAATAAACTCAGTGTACTGATAAGTGACTGTATTTGCTAGTACCAGCAGCAAAGTGATGTCCTCCTCAATGAGTTTAAGTGTTTAGACATGAAAGAGTACTTAGCAACACCCTTCTATGCCCTTGTGAGGGACCCTGCTAGGGACACTGAGCTCCAGAAGGAGTAACCCAAGCACAAGCCACAGACCAAGCTGAGATTTCATTCTATTCTCACAGTTTAGATTTACAAAATGGGAGAAGCGATAAGAGTTTTGGGCACTGTGGGCTTTTTGTAAGATACAACAAATAATCAGTTACATTTTCAGTCCAAATTAATGCCATTTCTCTCAGTTAGAATCCTTCACTGGCAGTGGTAAGTGAAGAGTTAGGAAGAGTTACTGTAGAAGACTTAGGAAGTTTATCATTAAAGATGTAACACAAAAGATGGCTGAGCTGCGGTTTTAGATAAGCTTAAAGACTAGAATTTAACCCATGGAATACAGACCAACCCAAATTATGTTCACTCACTCACTCACTTACTTTTCAACAAAATTTTATTCTGATGTTTTATGTCATTTTAAAAAATATCTTTGGTGAGTGCTGTGAAGTGTGTAAACCTGGTGATTCACAGACCTGTACCCCTGGGGATAAAAATATATGTTTATAAAAAATAAAAAATTAATTAAAAAAAAATCAACAACAACAACAAAAAAATATATTATGTAACTATTCTCTGCCTTCACTGTAGGGCTTGAACTCACCACGTGGAGGTTAAGGATCACATGCTCTTATGACTGAGCAAAGCAGATGCCACTATGTAATGGTTTTTATAATCTGGAACTTGGATCAAGTGTGCTCTGCTAGTTCAGCAATTCTGCTTTTAGTCATCACTATGATATTAGACAAGTTCCACATACAATTTTGTGATTTTATTAATATCCCACTTTGTTTCTAAAGGGTTTTGAGCCATTTTACAGGGGGGAAAAAGTAAAATGGAAGAGAACATTAGGGCAAAGTTAAAAGCTGAAGGGGAAAAAAATGTGATTGAAGGTAAAATAAGCCCATAAATGGACACTGTGTGGATGTGAGAGGTAGGTTATATATCTAGGGGACCAGAATAAAAAGGGGATAAAATCAGTAAGAAAGATACTGGATTTCCCTAAAATAAGAACACAGTCTTGGGGCACCTGGGTGGCTCAGATAGTTAAGCATCTGCCTTTGGCTCAGGTCATGATCTCCAGGTACTGGGATCTAGCCCCACATCAGGCTCCCAGCTCAGCAGGGAGTCTGCTTCTCCCTCTCCCTGTGCTTGTGCTCTCTCTGTGTCTCTCTCTCAAATGAATAAATAAAGTCTTTAAAAAAAAAACTAAAAAAGCAAAGAATGCAAACTTGAATTTACAACCACAATAGTATATTATATAAATAAGGAGAATTAAGGAAAATTACTAATTTATAGATATGAAAGATTATTTCCTAGAGGGAACACTTTACCCAAGCAGCAATCATAACCTGACTTCAGGATCAACCAACTTCCTGTATATCCAAGTGTGTATCCAAAATCATATACAACGTAACTATCATAAATGAGACCAGTTAGAAATAACATTCCACAAAGTATGCATTCAAATGAGCAGTGGTGCCATTATAGGCATTATTTTAGGAAAGTATTTGCTATTTTATAGCTTCTATTCCTTGAAAGGTTTTTGGAACTTCCTTAACAACATTTATACAACAGATATTTTACTGTGTGCCAGGTGCTCTGCTAGATGTTGGATACAGGACATTCATCATGAGAGACAGTTATTTGACCTCAAAGAAATTAGAGATAGTTTGGTGGAGGGGAGACATTACTTGATTAACTATAACAAAGTTGATGCATATTTTGATTTCAGAAGAACTGGTGATCCAACTCTGAATGTTCTCAAGGCATATTCCTTTAAACACCCACAGTGTTCTTCATGTTTTTAATGGGGGTCAATATTCATTCAGAATTTAGTTTGGTAAAAAAAGATGGGAATCAAATTATCACTTAGTTTTGGTCAGACATTATGTCTAACTTTCTTGAGTGGCTCATATTAGAAACAAAGAAGATTTTACGTAAGTTGATGCAGCAAAGTAGTTTTCCAGATTAAACAGATTGCTCTCCTCAATTATAATTGAGGTGGGGAGGGGCAGAGGAAGAGAGAGAAGGAGTCTCCCCATTGAGCAGGGCGCCCACTGGGGCTCCATCTCAGGACTCTGAGATCATGAACTGCACTTAAGGCAGAGTCTTAACTGACTGAGCCACCCTGGTGCACCACCAAATTTGGCTCTAAATCAATGTTAACTGTTTTAAAAGTGAATGTTTCCTATACAACTTCACAAATATTAATTCCTTGAATAATTCCCTCATTGCATTAAACAGTTTTAAAATTCCAGCTTAGCCTATCATACAGACAAGGGCAAGATTATGGACTGAATCACAAGACTTGCTACGTAGCTTTGAAATGAGCAATGTTCAGACTTTCTAATACAAACCAACTGTCTTCTGAATTTGTGCTAAAGTCATAATCAATAAATACTCACCCAGCACCTAAAATACCTAATACATTGCTAATGCTATGAAATATTCAAAGGGTTAGAAGGTGTACTCTAAACTTTCACAACTTAACCAGATACTTGTTTTTCATTCGGAAAACACTTACTAGGTGAATACAATGTACTGGGTAAAACCCTAGTACTAGACTGTCTTTTCACTCTCTTTGCAGCAGGGACCCACAAATGTCTTCTCTATTTAAGGGAGACTATGTTTCTGGTCCCACACCTACTGGTCTATGTCTGTTGCAAGTTCAGTGTCCTGAGGGGGTTCTAATTGGTCTGATGGGTCCTCATCTTCCTTAAGCTAGAGCTCTCACACCAAACCACTTCATGCCATTCATATTTCAAACCATTCATCATTCACACTTACATGTTGGCTGCACTCAACTTGGATAACCAAACTGGTCTCATCAGTTGTGACGAGGGCAATGGGGTCAGAATAGGGCCACTTCAGTGGAGCCATTTATGGCACTTTTGATCACCAGGGGCTGTAGTTGTTGACAGATGTTCTTGGAGGGAGAAGACCCACTATCCACACACTGTGTGTACAGAGATCCACACTATAATTAATTTATGAGCAGTTGGATGTAAAATATTATAGTTTATTGAATCACTATAAGAAGTATGGATTAAATATATATTTTTTGTAAGATATGTTTTTATTTTACTTTTAGAACTATAAAATGTTTGAATGAACCAATGATGTTTGCAATTTCTCCTTTGGACAAATGAGAGAGAAAGAGGGCAGGATAGAGAGAGTCAGACAGAAAGAGAAACACTTCAGAGGTTAAGAGACTTCTGTCAAGGTTACTCAGCAGCCACAGTAGTAGAATCCAGGATTCCAGGCAGTGGGGGTCTTCTACTGCACACTCACTTCACACCTTAACCTCATTTTTACATTTGGTCTTCTTTTATTTTCTAAAAAAAAAAGAGTACAATGAAAGAAGAAAAAGAGGGGCACCTGGGTGGCTCAGTGGGTTAAGCCTCAGTTCATGATCTCAGGGTCCTGGGGATAGAGTCCTGCATCGGGCTCTTTGCTCAGTAGGGAGCTTGCTCCCTCCTCTTTCTGCCTCCCTTTCTGCCTACTTGTGATTGCTCTGTCAAATAAATAAATAAATAAATAAATTTTAAGGAAAAAAAAAAAGAAGAAGAAAAAGAACCCAGTAAGATGAGTTCTCAAATTCTCTATTTAAGTCTTCTTCCCTGAGAGCTGGCTCAGTGGAAAGTCTGAGAGGCTGTGCTGTGATTTGACTCTTATCTTCTGGAATTATCCTATTCTCTAACCTCATTCTACACTGCTGCAGGTACTAGTAACCAAAGCTGATGGTGTGTGCCATTAGACACATGGGATGCTCAGCCCATGTGCCTCAGTCATGGAGAAACACAGCAGAATGTCTTCCTATCAGCAAGTGGGTTGTTGTATCATCTTTATTCAAAGGACCACAGAGTCAAGAAGAAGATACTAAAGAAATCTTAGGTTTTGTTTGTTTCTTTCTTTCTTCTACTTCTTCTTCTTCTTTTTTTTTTTTTTTTGCTAATTCATTATGACTAAATTGGAAAGGGTTATAAATTCACGTAGTGTCAAACTGAGTGACAATATTTAATCATTTCTCTTGTCGAATTAAAAAACTCCCCCCTCCCAACAGGCAGATACACACACACACACACACACACACACACACACACACACATATTACATGTCCGGTTATTACTTTCTCTTCATATAGCTTCTTTTTCCTTACACAGTTGCTAAGACCTCATTTCTTCCGGAAAAAGGTAATAGAATTTCACCTGTTCCCTAATTCAGGTGCTAACCAAACCTATTTTTCATTTTAATTTTTTCTCAGCTATTTGAGTCATTTATATGCCAAATTCCTGTGAAAAGGTGGGGGGTAGTGCATTGGTTTTCATGCATAATTTAATTAAAACTTAATTCATCTGGTCTCAAAGTTGAACCACACTTTAGCAGAAAGATAGCCTGGACCAAAGCCCATCACAAAGAAGAATGTGAAAAACTTAAGGAACACGTAATGCAAGAAAGCTCACATCAATGCCAGATTAACCAGTGATTCACCTCACTTTGCTAAGTTTTCTTCACTCAAATCCTTAAAGAGACTCTTCTGCCTGGAAAGATGAATGTAGCTAAAAAGACAGCAAAGCAATTCACGCCCTCGATGCAACACAGTACAATCTGATTTCAACCAAGCCACCTTTAAGAAACTATCAAAGGTTACAAAAATGACCCATTAGTTACAAAGAAAAATTAAAGAAACTAAGAGTCATATTCTAGGCAGAGAAGAGATTTTAAAATGTGTGTGTGTTTAAAATCTAATTCATTCTCAGCAATTTCAGTGGCGGAAATCTTAGTGTATTAATCAAATTGGGCAGTGTAGGCTCTGTTTATCCTAAACACAGGCACGCTATGGAAAGAAAGATTAATCTGGTAAAGGCATCACTATTCTAATCGGACTGATGGGAAAACGTAGTGTGGGTGTAAGAGGCAATGTTGGGTGAATTATAGTGAAGTGATGAACTACCTTGAAGCTGAAGCAATCAAATAGATAGCTCTAAAAATTACTATGGCATCTTTATTCAACACTTTGGTGTGAGTGTCCCCGTCTTGGCCTTCTTTACAAAGAACAGAAGCACTTTGTTGTATTTGGTGAAATTAAATCTTAATAGGAGAGCCTCAGCTAAGGCTGCTACCCTTCACTTACCAAAATTAAACAGTAGACATTAATTTCCTTTCCAAGAAGGGGAGATGACATTTTGATAATATTTTCAATTTACAAAATAGTTAAAAATCCAAGAGAAGCGTTAGCAAACATTTTTTTAAATTTCTATCACATATTTCTGTCACATATCTGTGCATTGTGCACTCTTTTTAATTAAAAGTAATGTGAAACATTTGTTACTCATCCCTGTCTTCTTTATAAATAATTTAGCAAGTAATTCTTTTGTCTTCAGAAAAAGAAGATAATTGTCTCTAAATTATTATGATCGAATAGAATAAAGTCAAGATGTTTTTGTAATTGGTAGACAAGAGCAAGTAGTCCCTATTGGAGTATTCTGTTTTAACACTTTGTTTTTGTCTGATTAGATACAAATTTTATAAAATGATACTACAAAGAAGTATCACCCAAAAAGGAAAGGCAATCATAATCTCACTAGCTAAAGATAACTATCATTAACATTTTGCCCTATAAGAATGTATACATATACATATAATATACAAGTAAGCACATTCAAGTGTGTTTTTATACATATATACACATTATATATGTATGTGTATACACACACACCCACACTCACGCACCCCTTTTTTTAAAGGAGTCATACTACACAACCTTTTGAATTCAGCCTTCTTTTCTTAGAAATAAAGGCATTTTTCAAATTAATAGGTAAAGATCTTTGTTAACATTTTTAATGTCTTCATAGTTTTGTGTTTGTCTTATTTAACTTACCATATACCGAGTATTCATATTGTTCTCAACCTTTCCCCGTTATAAACAGACTGTATCTTTTCTTTTTATTATGTTCAGTTAGCCAACATATACTAATCATTAGTTTCTGATGCAGTGTTCAATGATTCATTAGTTGCATATAACACCCAGTGCTCATCACAAAACATGCCCTATTAACACCCATCACCAGGTTACCCTTTCCCCGCTCACCCGCCTCCCCTCTGTAACCCTTAGTGTGCTTTCCAGAGTCCAGAGTCTCTCATGGTTTATCGCTCTCTCTGATTTCTTTCAGGCTATATTTCTGAACTAACATCTGAAGTCATACACAAATATGAAAAATTTTATTTCCACTACGACATACTGTGAATCTCAAATACTAGATAAATGTTCCCATATGCAATGGTACTTTATACACCTTTGAAACCACAATTCTGCTTGGCACTATGTTTTTCTATTAGCTCAGAATATTTCATATTTCCCTTCCTATATACCTTTGGAGTAGTTAAGAGGTAGATACTATCTACATTAAACACACTAATTTTTGAATTGAAGCCTCCAAAGTTGAAAGTGGGGGAGAAGTGATACAACACTAAATCTACAGAACAAACATAAGCTGCTTGAATCTACTCTGTGCGCCTTCCAATGCTCTCCTGGCAGTGCTTTCCCCTCGGCACCTGGGAATTCCTTCCAGTGGGATTTCGCATTCCTGCCTCTTTTCCTTCAGCTACGGCGATCTTGGCTGTCTTCATCTAACACCTCCTTTACATTAGGCTGAAAGTGCCAGAGCACCTAATTAGTCTTACTTTGATTCTAATCACTTCCTATTCCACGACTCCTCAACAATTACACAGTTTTCACTGAGAGCTCCTTCTGTGATCTTTTGTGTATGTGGGTATCTCTGTTCTTCTCTCTACTATTAACTCTGATAATCAGAGATCCTAGACACTCTGTATTTGGAATCCCCTAAAGACAACTCATACTTTAAATAACACACATACTGAAATAGTATTTTAAACTATTTTAGCTTTTGGACACTACCAATATTTTTTCACTGAGTTGTGTAAAACAATTTTATTGTATTAATTAACTTAAAGAAAAAGGCTACTTCAGATTTTTGTCAATTTTATTAATATATTTTGAGTTTTCTTTGGAGAAAAGCTTCGAAAAATAAAATCTGTCATTTTTGAATGTTAAAAACCATTAAATTAGAGTGAAAAATGGAGTCATATGATATATAAACATTATATCATGGTTTTAAAAATGCTTGAGAATTAAAGTCAATCTTGATTTTTTTAAATTTTTTAACATACTTTTTGAAGTCCTTCTTATCAAAAATGCGTACCTTTAGATAATTTGCCCAGCTTTTGAATATAATTTTCCATACTTTGAGAAGAGATCAAATGATGGTAATACAGTTTGGAAATCCTGGGAAGAAAAAAGATCAAAGATTACCACAGAGATCTTATTGACTTTGTCTTTCTATTATTATTTCATTATAATTTATATCATATTAAATTTCTAGACAGATACTTAACTACACTTCAAGTTTCCCACCATATCTTCAAATAAGACAAAATTGTCAGTTAATTTTTATCAGCTGAAAGCCAGAAGGACTGAAGCTTCCTCAGACACATAGCTTGTCCTAGCTATGGGTAGCACTATTAAAAATCTCTGAGCGATGCAAAGGCTAGATGCACTTACCTGTCTTCAAGAAACTCACACATCTGTACTTTTTATCTTGACCTATAAGGCCCCCACATAGCTGTGCTTTGGGGTCCTTTCTGATGTGGCTTACCTTCCTCTACATTTCCCCTCAATCAGTCTTCTTTAGCAACACTTCTGTTTATTTGGACACATTTCCTCTCTGTCTTTATACTTACAGATGCCTCCATCCAGACAGCCTCTTCTCCACTTATTTCCATGGCTCATTCCCTCCTTTTATTGCATTTCTGTTCAAAGGGGCCCTCCCAGACTATCTGTATATATAAAACAGCACTCCTGAAACTTTCTATCACCTCAACTGGCCTCTATTTTCTTAATTACCCTTCCTCGATGTTACATATTTATTTATCATGTGTCTCACATGACAGCATAAGCTTCATAGGAGCTTCAGCCTTCAGCTCAGATCATGATCCCAGAGACCTGGGACAGAGACCCACATCGGGCTCCCTGCTCAGTGGGAAGGCTGCCTCTCCCTCTCCCACTCCCCCTACTTGTGTTCCCTCTCTTGCTGTGTCTTTGTCAAATAAACAATTAAAATCTTTAAAAAATAAATAAATAAACATTTGTTGACCGAATGAATCCAACAGGAAAGGTGATATACTGTGCCAAGTACCACAGCACTGATTCAAAGGAATGTTACAGGCGTTTAGAGGGGAAATCATTCTTTTACTCAGTAACCAGAGAAGCAGCATCTGATTGAGGATAAAAATGCCCTTCATGCATGTGAAGAAGGCAAATAAATTAAAGAAGTAAAGTACTAAATCAACAGTGAATATTGCAAATAACAGTCAGACCAGATAAAACTGTATGTGTCTCCTCCTACGGAAGTCTTTTCTCAATGGAGACGATTTGGGACAGTTTTTGCCTTTTTTCCCTTTAAGAAAACCCTGGAAGAAGGACCTCCACCCTGAGCCCACCTCTTTCAGAGAGGGTCGTACATTACAAACACACAAAACATAAAGGTACCAAAGAACA
Source organism: Mustela erminea (assembly GCF_009829155.1). Lineage (NCBI taxonomy): Eukaryota > Metazoa > Chordata > Mammalia > Carnivora > Mustelidae > Mustela > Mustela erminea. The sequence goes on along the minus strand of NC_045630.1, from coordinate 57,168,258 downwards.
CGCGAGTGTGTCTGCCGCCAGGGACCTGGCTCTCTACCCTGGCGCAGCCGAGCTCTGAACCCTAAGTATCTGTTTTTATGACTAATGCTATTCAGGCCCCAGGGAGCAGCTCACATCTGTTGCTCTGTGTTAGTGAAATGAAAGTGACTAAGCCCAAGTGACATGAAGGACAGTTATGCTGTAACAGACACTGCTTTCAAGGATGAAATGAATTTAAGTGACAAAGATGCTTAGATAAAAAAAAAAACCAATCAATTTGAATAAAATTCTTCCTCTTGGATAGCATAAATGCAGTAGAACTTCATATAATCGAGCATTACTTTTCTGGGGCACCAAAAAGCCATACTCTTGCTTTCTTTTATTCCAAACTGTGATTCCAGAAGTACTCAGGAATTGATACCGTATTTGCGAGAGTTGCCCTTGACACAGCAGGAATATTTTGCAACAGTAAATAGTTCAAACTACTCTTAAATTTGAATGTATGAAATTTAGGTATATGTGTGAAGCATGGTAGGATTTTTTTATGTAGGCACTTGATGAACTCAGAAACCTAGGACTGTGAATAGTTTCAGTTTTATAAATATATGTAATACTTTAAATTTCAAAAAAATAAATGAAAATATTAAATTTATCTAAATGATCTTAGTTTAAACTTTTGATATTTATTAATTATATTTATTCCTCATTTTGACATAACAGATGATTCTGAATACATAAAGTAACTCATTTTTTAGATATATAAGTTTAAATTTTTGTTTTTTACGTTTACTTTAATTGACAATTGCTAAAAATATATTCAAACTGTACATGCTTTAAATAGATTTAAATTTTCTTTTAAAATCCGGTTTATATCATTATTGATAATATAATAATTAAGATCTTGATTCTAAAAATAATAAAACTTAAAAAAAATAATGATTCTGCTGAAATACAAGAAAATAAATTATATGGAATACATAATTATGCATAACTTGCATGTCTTTATTTTATTACTCACCCAACCAACAGATAACCAAGTCATGGAAACAATTAGTAAATTCTGTTATCTTTGATTTTTTGCCAACTTTCATTCTTAATTTCATATGTAGTACTTGATGTTGTTATAAAAGTATTTTTTAATTTTTAATTTTTTAAAAAATTTTATCTATTTGACAGAGATTAAGATCACAAGTAGGCAGAGAGGCAGACAGAGAGAGAGAGAGAGAGGAGGAAGCAGGCTCCCTGCTGAGCAGAGAGTCCGATGTGGGAATCAAACCCAGGACCCTGGGATCATGACTGGAGCCAAAGGCAGAGGCTTTAACCCACTGAGCCACCCAGGCACCCCATAAAAGTATTTTAATTATGACAGAATGACAGAACATATTTATTTAACAGTTAACTTGATTTGTAACTTTTCAATCATATACTACGTGGCTTCCATTGCTCTGACCTTGGGCTCTGCAAATGGCGGAGGTGGGCCTGCTCTTCGTGTGCTTAGAGGCCTATTCAACGGACCCTCAGCTGCTGCTTCTCCAGAAACAGAGGGCTCTTCCTCCAAAGGCCTCACTTTCCAAATCAACCTTGCATCTGTCTTGTAAACCACTTTCATATTCTGAACACCCTTCTAGAAGCAGCTTACCAAACTGATAGAAATGAAATAGTGTAGTCCAAGGTTTATTTACCTCTTACATTTCAGTTAGTTGTCCACACTGACCAAAGTATTCTGGTGCTGATTAGGCTTACTTTATAGTAATTCTTTCCCTTATTATGTAAGTAATTTTTTGTTTCCTTCTCTAATACCATTAAGAATGTTCTTTTTTTTTTATTGATGAAGTTTTCATTTGGTTATTCTCTTTATTCTCTGATACCCTAGACATCACCTAATCACTGACTTTTGACAATGGTGGTATTATATAGTAGAAAGGGCTCTGGCCTGGCTTTGGAGCTATTGATTCATTTGTCAAACATGTACTGGGCCCCATGCCAAGCTCTAGCCTACCAAGAACCAAGTGGGAATCCCTGGACTACCACTTACTAGTGTTTTCAGCTTGGCTGAGGTATTGAATCTACCTGAATTTGTTTACTCATGTGGACTCTAGTTTCTGGTCCAATATGTAAAAGAGTTTGGAAGTCATTACTCCCATCATCACAACAGGAAAAGCTGAACAGATTTCAAACCAACTCTTCTTAGATCCTTCAGAAAACTGAGGTCACAGGGCAAACTTCTGCCTTGAAAGGAGGAGAGACAGGCAGGTACCAAGGTTCACAAGCTACTGGGAGCAGAAGTTCAGAAAGAGAAGTGCACCAAAGAAAGTATCACAGGAATACCTTCAACCATAACTGACAAATTTCTGGTGGCTCAGGGTGGGCCATTTGAGAGTTAAGAACTCTGAGGCACCCCATCATACTGGGGTTCCCATGCTGTCCTGAGTTTTACTACTAGGAGGCCTACCGGGTTCACACTGTGAACCTCACTCTTGCTTCCAGCAGAGGGAGGGCAAAAGTAGCCATTTGAGCTCTCTGTTCTCCTTAATAAAGCCTGTCTGGAGTGCAAATATTTTACCAGCCTGAGGGATCATCAAAGCCTGACTGATACAAAGAAAGAGAAATAAGACTTACTAAGACTGAGACTTAATCATAGGACTATGGAATTTCCCCTTCTCACAACTTACCAATTCATCATTAGGCTGCTGTGTAATAACACAGGGATCAGAGCCAAAATAACTAAAAGTCTGAGACCCCATTTAAGAGTCTCTATTTACACTCAACAAAACAAAACAAAACAAAACAAAAAAGCAGGGAGAGAAGGAAAAGGACACTGAAGAAAATTTTAGCTTTGACACAACAGCTATAGTCAACAGTGAACAGCCTAATTCCTTGGCAGAAAACATAAACATTCACACTGAAGTCCTATGTTCCTTAGTTCTTTCCACTTGATATATCATGTCTAGAGTCCAACAAAAAATTAAAACTCATGCTAAAAGGCAAACAACAAACCCCCAAAAACTAAAATCTGAAGAGACAAACCAAATATCAGAAACAGACTCAGATACGCAGAAATGTTGGAATTGTCAGACGGGGATTTAACTACGGCTGATATGCTAAAGGTGCTAATGTAAAAAGATGGATAATACACAGGAACACAAGGGTAAAGCAAGCAGAGACACAAAAGCTAAAAAAGAACCCAAGGAAACACTAAAAATCAAAAATGCTATAATAGAAATAAAAAATGGCTTTGATAGATTCAGTAGGAGCTGGACATGGCTGAGGAAAGAATCAGAGAAATTTCTAAAACTGAAATGCAAAAGGAAAAGAGAATGAAAAAGATGAACTAGCAGATGCAAGATATGGAACAGATATGCAAGAACTGTTAGACAATCACATTAGGTATAACTTATGCATACTGGGAATATCAGAAGGAGAAGACATAAAGAAAAGAAGAAGAAATGTTTGAAGTAATAATGGTTAAATTTTTTCCTAAATTAATGACAGATATGAAACCAGATTCAGAAAGCTCAGAGAACATCAAAAATTTACACCTACGCATTCATATATTCTCAAAAAAAGCCAAAGGCGGGATGGAGTGAGAAACCACCTTCCAGATAGAGGAACAAGGATAAGAATTACATTATTACATTGGACTTCTCTGCAGAAACCACGCAAGCAAGAGTGGAGTAAGAAAGTGTTAAAAGAAAATAATCACCAACCTACAATTCTGTTTCCGAAAAATTATCCTTCAAAAGCAAAGGAGAAACAAAGACTTGCAGACAAACAAATATTTCAAAAACAAATGAAGAGATTTGTCACGGGTCACCCTCCTGTGTAAGAAATACAATTTCTTTTCTAAAGAAAGAAAACTTTGAAATTATCAGAGAGAAGGAAAATGAAAGAGGTTAGAAGTGAGAAGCATTACATTACTGGGTATTTACCCCAAAGATACAGATGTAGTGAAAAGAAGGACCATCTGTACCCCAGTGTTCATAGCAGCAATGGCCACAGTTGCCAGACTGTGGAAAGGGCCAGATGCCCTTCAATAGACAAATGGATAAAGAAGATGTGGTCCACATATACCATGGAATATTATGCAGCCACCAGAAAGGATAAATACCCAACTTTTGTACCAAAATGGATGGGACTGGAGGAGATTATGCTGAGTGAACCAAGTCAAGCAGAGAGAGTCAACTATCATATGGTTTCACTTATTTGTGGAGCATAAGGAATAACATGGAGGACATTGGGAGAAGGAAAGGAAAAGTGAATTGGGGCACAGTGGAGGGGGAGACGAAGCATGAGAGACTGTGGACTCTGAGAAGCAAACTGAGGATTTTAGAGGAGAAAAGGGGTGGGGAGTTGGGTGAGCCTGGTGTGGGTATTAAGGAGGACGTGTATTGTGTGGAACACTGGGTGTGGTGCATAAACAATGAATCCTGGAACACTGAAAAAATAAAAAGATGTGAGGAATATTATAGAAGAAATAAATGAAGGTAAAATAAAGCCTTTTATTTTCATTTTTTTCTTAATTACCTTTCAGATAGCCATTTTGTTCAAAATAATAATAATATACATACATTATATATAATATGTACAATATAGAAAATATAACATATTCAGGGACTATAGTTTATGCATGAGGTAAATGAATGACTACAATACTATAAGGAATGGGGTGGGGTTTGGAATAATCTGTTATAAGGTAGATGAACTACGTATGAAGCAGTACAGAGTTATTTGAAAGTAAACTTTGATGAGTATTATTTGTGTACTCCAAAGTCTAGAGCAAACACATAGAAAATTTTTTTCAATAAGTATAACTGATATGCCAAGGGAGTAGAGAAAATGGAATCATGTAAAATGCTGAATAAAACTAGATAAGCCTGGAAGAGTGGAAAGCAAAAACAAAACAGAAACAAAAGACCAAACAAGGTAACTGATGGAAAACAGCTAATAGAGTAGACATTAATCTGACTATATTAACAATCACTTTAAATGGGAATAGTCTAAATATATGAATAAAGAGGCAAAGAGACTGTGGAAAAAAATAAGATCCAATTATATGCTGGTTCCATGAAACCTGCTTTAAATGAAAAAGACACAAACAGTTTAAAAGTAAAGGGATGGAGAAGATATACCATGTTAACATTAGCCAAAAGAACGCTGGAGTAACTATATTAATTTCAGACAAAATAGACTTCAGAATAAGGAAATTGTCAGTGATAAAGACGGGTATTTCAAAATAAAGGGGTCAATTCTCAAAGAAGACATAACATTCCTTAATGTGTATGTGTGTGACTACAGAGCATCAGAATACATGAAGCAAAACAGAACTGCAACAGAAATAGTCACTGTAGTAGTTAGAGATCTCAACACCCCTTTCTAAGTAACTGACAGATCCAGGGGTAGGAAATCAGTAGGTACACAATCGAAAAGAACAGCTATCAATCAACTCTAACTGACATTTATAGACAACAATAGCTGACATGTTCTTCTCCAGGTCACATGGAACATTCATCATGATAGACCACATTTGGGGCCATAACATACACCTCAACAAATTCAAAAGAATATACATCATACAAAGTAGACTCTTAGATCACAATGGAATGAAACTAGAAATCAGCAACAGAAAGATAGCTGAAAAATCCCCAAATATTTGGAGGTTGAACAAAATACCTCTAGATACATTTGGGTCAAAGAAGAAGCAACAAGAGAAATTTAAAAAAATATTTCGAACTAAATGAAAATTAAAGTACAACTTACCAAAAGTTGTGGGATGCAACAAAAGGAGTACCTAGGGGGAAATTTATAGCACTGACTGAACACAGCAGACATCACTAATTTAAATTCTCACTTTAGGAACTAGAGAAAGAATAAGTTAAATCTATAGTAAGCAGAAGGAAATAAAATCAGAGCAGAAATCAGTGAAACTGAATATACGAATTCAATAAAGAAAATCAACAAAACCAAAAGCCAGTTCTTTGAAAAGAGTAATATTGATAAACACCTTGCCAGGCTAAGAAAAAAGAGAGAAGACACAGATTACTAATATCAGAGATGAAAAATGGACCATCAGGACTGATTCCATGGATATAAAAAGGATGATAAAGGAATATTATGAACTCTATGATCAAAACTTGATAACTTAGATGAAATAGACCAATTCCTTAAAAGATACAATCTAGTAAAATTCACACAAGGAGAAACAGATAACCTGCACAGGCCTATATCTATTTTAAAAAACTGAACCAATAATTGATAATCTTCCCAAATAGGCCTAGATGATTTCACTGATATTTTCTACCAAATAAGGAAGAAATGATACCAATTCTGTTTAAATTATTCCAGAAAATAAGAGCAGAGGAAGCACCTCCTGATTCCTTCTGCTTCATCATCTATAAAATGGAGATACCTGTCTCGCAGGGTTGTTGTAAGGATTAACCAGGATAAAATATCTGGCACTTAGCACTAATTTTTTCCTCCCCCTTTCCTTCAATGGCTAAAGTCTATTCATAATCTACCTATTACGTTCTTTATTTCTTTATTTCAAATTAAATAAATTCCATAAACTCCCATGAGAAACTAATTATGGAGCAGTAACGAAGTGAAGCAGGACTCAGAAGACTTTGATCATAATCCCCATCAGTAAAAATATCTTGAGGGCACCTGGGTGGCTCAGTGGGTTAAGCCACTGCCTTCGGCTCAGGTCATGATCTCAGGATCCTGGGATCGAGGCCCGCATCGGGCTCTCTGCTCAGCAGGGAGCCTACTTTCTCCTCTCTCTCTGCCTGCCTCTCTGCCTGCTTGTGATCTCTCTCTGTCAAATAAATGAAATAAAATCTTTAAAAAAAAATCTTGAACAAGCACTCTGAATATATGTCTGATTGTTTGTTTTTTCAGTTTTTATTTATTTATTTTTAATAAACATATAATCTCTTTTTATCCCCAGGGGTACAGGTCTGTGAATCACCAGGTTTACACACTTCACAGCACTCACCATAGCACATACCCTCCCCAATGTCCATAACCCCACCCTCCTCTCCCTATCCCCCTTGCCACAGCAACCCTCAGTTTGTTTTGTGAGATTAAGAGTCACTTATGGTTTGTCTCCCTCCCAATCCCATCTTGTTTCATTTATTCTCCTACCCCCTTTGCCCCCCATGTTGCATCTCTACTTCTTCATATCAGGGAGATCATATGATAGTTGTCTTTCTCCAATTGACTTATTTCACTAAGCATGATACCCTCTAGTTCCATCCACGTATTCGCAAATGGCAAGATTTCATTTCTTTTGATGGCTGCATAGTATTCCATTGTGTATATATACCACATCTTCTTTATCCATTCACCTGTTGATGGACATCTAGGTTCTTTCCATAGTTTGGCTATTGTAGACATTGCTGCTATAAACATTCAGGCGCACGTGCCCCTTCAGATCACTACGTTTGTATCTTTAGGGTAAATACCCAGTAGTGCAATTGCTGGGTCATAGGGTGATTATTTGTTTTAAATTTTGCAGGTATAATACTGTGATAGCAAAATGTCATGTTAAACAGGTATACAAATGAGGTAAAACTTAATGTAAGTAGAAATTCTAACATGTTCTGCCTTCAGTCCTGTGGCTCTTCTTGTGTATGTAATTGTGGACTCCTCTAATACAATGAGTAAAGCATGACTTAACCCTGTGTTATGGTCTCACCTGGGCCTTCCACTAACATCTGAACATCTACAGTGTGTAAGTACCATGCTAGTCAGCTTCCGACTAATTGTAACTGAAACTTAGTCGTGTCTTCCCAGGAGACCTCACAGGCTAGTGGGAGAGTCAGACAACAGGCATTTATAGTTGTGTAGATAAACAGGCATTGAATTTTCAAGTACCTACACTCTCTATTCTGTAACAGAAAAAATTTTCACAAATTCTTTATCACTTTTTTTTAAAATTTAAAACCCCAAATTCTTACTTGGCCCTAGCTAACCAGTAACCGTTACCTATGGTATAGCAAAAGATGAATATGCCATTAAGAAAGCTTTGGTTTGGGAGAAAATCTGGTGCTGTTCTCATTTGTTTAAAATTTGCCTCTGATACATGAAACAGGCCACCCTGTCATGGGAAACTTTCGAGCTCGAGAAAACCACCTGCACAATACTCATGCAGTGTCACTTTTTAAAAGGGGGGGAGTGCTTTTCTGAAAAATAACCTCATCAAGAAAAACACTGGGGACAGTAATTCTAAATCCTGCCATAGCCTTTGCTTGCCAAAGCAGACAGCTTTTGCTATTAGGATGCCCAGCCAAACACAAATAATCCACTGCTAAAATGAGCTCCTTGGGACAATTTAGGAGTCTTTGGAAGTGAACGGCTCTTTGAGCTGGAATGCAGCCCAGGTCCATTTTCAAACCCAAGTCAAAATGACAAAGAGCAAATTTCCTGGGCCACTCACCCCCTAAGTGTAAGATTACTTTAGGTTGGCAGCTGGGCTGTTTATCTAGTTATTTAAGGTTTTCACCAGATACTCACAACTGAGTACTTAAACAACCCGCTTCAGTGTTGGTAAGCAGGACAGTCCTGATAACATTACAACGCACAAAATCTCCGAGATTGGAAGGACAAGACAGAAATCAAAGGTTATACATATACTGTTCAACTTAAAATATTTTTTTAAATATTCAAAAAATAGCTCTAAAGCATTGCAAAGGTTTTTCTTAGAACTTAAAAAAAGGGGGCGTGCAAAGAACTTTTAGCTGAATACTTAATTCATATTAACTGAAAATACTTCCTGAATGAGACCGCAATTAAGTCTAGTTTGCACGTGGAATTTTCCATAGTCTTCAAATGAGAGTTTGTAGGCAGGCTTAAAAGATAGCCTGGCATTATTCCCGTACAATCAAACTTTGCTCTCATTACATGTGGAAGATGCTATGATGACAAGAGCATTTCTAGTTTTGACAAAAGAGTATGGTTAAAAGTTGTAGGAGTGGGGCACCTGGGTGGCTCAGTGGGTTAAAGCCTCTGCCTTCGGCTCAGGTCATGATCCCAGGGTCCTGGGACTGAGCCCCACATCAGGCTCTCTGCTCAGCAGGGAGCCTGCTTCCCTCCTCTCTCTCTGCCTGCCTCTCTGCCTACTTGTGATCTCTGTCTAATTAATAAATAAAATCTTAAAAAAAAAAAAGTTGTAGGAGTTAGTGTCTTCTCCCTGTTCACTCTGCAGTTTCAGGAAAACATCTGAAAGTGTTCTCTATTATTTGTGTTCTTCTCAATCTCACAGTGTTAGAATTTATCATGTTATTCTTTCAATTAAACCATTTGTTCTCAAAGAAACCATTTCTAGCTGACCCCAAGTTCATGATGCATTGTCAATCTGAACGTGGAAAGAAAACCAAGTTCATGTGTATATTACATTAAGATTAGCATACCATGGGCGGTATTTGCAACTGTGGTTTGAAAACTTACGATTTCTTCCCTGAGGTAGTATCGCTTTGGAACCAAGCTGCCTGAGTTTGAAATCCAGCTTCATTCTTAAGAGTTCTGTGATCCTGGACACCTAATTTAACCCCTGCAATTCTTATCTCCTCATTTGAAAGAGATAAGATGAAATAACATGAAAATAGTAACACTTTACTCAGTTGTTAAAATGATTGAGTCCATACGTATAAAGCATTTAAAACAGTGTCCGGCATATAGCAAGGACTTGATAAGTGTTAGCTATTTTCAAAACTAAGAAATTCTCAGATACCCTAAAGAGTGGGGTGGGTGGAGGGAATAGTTGTGAATGAATAACCTTTAACAGCTGTTTATTCAAAGGTTATTTATATCTGACTTTGGTATACACATTCCTACTTTTCATTTCAATTGGGTACATCCAAAATCTAGTATTATATATTTGAGTTTCTGCTGAATCTTTTTCTATTTTTATGTACCTTTCTTCTCGGTGGATATATCTTTCTTCTTAGCTACAGTTTTAATAGTTTTATCTGTTTTCTTTTATTTAGTTCATGCTCCTCCTCCATCATTGTAGCCTTGGTTATAAATGCACAGGTGGGAAATGGCAGGCCAGATATGTAAAGTGAAAGGTACGTAACGGAGTTTCTTGTATGACCAGTTCATTCCATTATGGTATCTGTGTATTACGGCCACAATAAGAGAGATATAGGATGTAAAGATCTTATCAGAAGGAATAGATCAAGATAAAGAAATATATTTGTACATATAAAATGTGGCCTTATCCACTTAATTTCAACTAAAAACAGTAAAAATGTCATCTAAATAAAAGTCTCTGAAATGGAACATCCAACTTGATATAATGTTGGTATTCAGAATGATCTGCGTAGCTTTTTAGTTGGTTTGGTAACAAAGCTAATGATACCAGGGTAAGAGATTCCAGGAACATTATTTTCATATAGAAAGACAGCCCATTTTAAATAGAGGGAATGCTGTATGAAGCTGGCACTAAAGGAAAGTTCGGGCTTGCATATGGTTAGTGCACTGGAAAATGGGCTGCAAAAGTATTCAGAGAGAGTATTGGAATGGCTTACAGAAAACCACTTACAGAGGTGCCTAGTGGCACATTTAGTTGAGTGTCAGAGTCTTGGTTTCAGCTGAGGTCATGACTTCAGGTTGTGAAATCGAGCCCCGTGTCAGCTCTGTGCGCTGCATGGAGTGTGCTTGCGATTCTCTCCCCCTCTCCTTCTGCGAACCGCCTCTGTGCCCCACCCCCATGACCTCGTGCTCTCTCTCAAATAAATACATAAATCTTAAAATAAAAAAGAAAATAAAACCACTTAGAATGGGGAGTAAGAACTGAAACCAGGATTGTGACATTCTTAAATACTGCATGCTTCTTAGTAGGAAAAAACTGAATGCCTCTAGGTAATTTGGTACTTGAAGACAATTCTCAAGAGGGGAAATAACTGCTAAAAGACGGACCACATGATTTTCACAGTTGTATTCTCCAGGTTTAACACAGTGTATGGTAGGGGATTGGTAAATATTATTTGGCTGAAGGAATGACCGAATCATAAAGACACGGCCTTGGGGAAACCACAAATCTGCTCCAAGTGTGAGCCTTCTGGAATAGCACCTCTTCATCCTCTCATTCAACCCTGTCACTCTAGAAGCCAACAGGAGATGGAAACTATGTGCCCAGTTCTCCATCATCAAGAGAGTCCTTCTAAAGTCCCCTCCACCCTCTGGAATATTCCATCTTCCAGCCAGGAGATGCTATACCCAGGTCCATCAGTATCTTCAGTAATCTGCATCTAAACGTGTTCAGGAAAGAGACAGAGAAATCAGGAAGACAGGGAGAAGGAGAGAGAGTATGTGAGAGAGAGAGAGAGAGATAACAAGCAGCAAAGGAGAAAATAGAGAAAAAGTGAGTAACATACTCATCTGTGAGCTCTATGGTAAATGGACATGAGGGTGTATTTGTCTTGTATACTACATCACCAGCACCAATAGTGTCTGACCCATCAGGACTCAATAAATCGTGACTGAATGGAAATAAAAGACTTCTCATTGTGACTCAGTACCATTAGAGTGCCTGACCCGTCAGGATTCAGAAATCATGACTGAATGGAAATACAGGACTCTGTTTTGCAAAGATGATAATGCCCAGATTTCCCAGGAAACATCCCAGAGCAATGTATACCATGATGACTTCTTTATAAGAACACTAACCATTGATCCTTACTATTCAGATTCCTTATTCACAAATTTACTAAAATTCATCTGTAGCCCCCAAATCAATACCCATAGTGCTTTCACAGTCACTCACAGATACAAGCAGAGTGGAAAAAAGTTGAGTCCCCTGAGACACACATCCCAGCTGACCTGCTTTTTCATTCCAGCTCTCACTCTGTAAGTAAGTGCCCCTTGCACTCTAATTTTAGTACTACCTTTTTCATCTTTTGTGCCTGTTTTTGGTAATTTCACTGTTTAAAATGAACCTCCAAGCGCAGGGCTGCCTTGCTGTCTAGAGCTCCTGGGTGTCAGGAAAGCTACTATGGTCCTTGAGAAGAAAAGATGTTTGTTAGCTAACCTGCACTCAGGCAGGACTTACAGTGCTGTTAGCTGGGAGTTAGATGCTAATGAATCAACAATATAGATTTACTTAGTTTCAACAGAAACACACATAAAACAATGTTATGTATTGGCTAGTTGACAGAAATGTTGACCACAGGCTCTCAGGAACCTAACCCTGTATTAGGTTCAGGATTCACTGACTCAGTGTTCATGCGGACCTTACAGATCATGACCACCTCGAAGACAAGATCTACCGAGTGCCTCCTGCATAGTCAAGCTCTATCACGGCGCCCTGACTGTTGTGTGGACTTCTATATTCTCCGGAACACTAAAGATGCCGTGCCTCCCAGGGCACAAACTATGCTGAATGAACAAATGAATGAATGAGAACACAAATAAAAATACGAACTAAGGGATATACACAGCACTGTTTAGTATTCCTCAAGAGTGGGTTGCAAATAACTTTTTGTGAACATTAACTGTGTAATTATATTTTATATAATTATATTACTATATATAATTATATACTATAATACAATCATAACCTGACATTTTAGTTTTGTGAAGATATTTTCATTTCAGTATAATTTCTGAGTATAAATGAAGCTTTCAATGAACAGAATTCTCAAAACCCTCTACCAAACCTAGATTTTCATATCATCACCAAGAGTTATCTTATTTATTTAACTTCTTTCTGCTCCTTTTAAAGAACTGGTTTCATTCATTTATTCACTCACTCTTTTCTTTCTTTCTTTCAAAAAAAAGTTAAATGACAACTTAGGCCAAGCACTATCCTAGGCTGTAGAGCAATGAAATTAGTCGGGCAAAAATTCCTGTCTTCATGAAACTTAAATTTCTAGTGACTGCAGATGGAAAATAAGTAAATAAATCAGTCAGGTAACAGTAAGTGCTATGAGGGAAAACGAAACAGGGTAGGGAGAAGAAGGGCTGAGGGAATTAAAGAAAGGGCCTGCAATTTCAAATCATGCAGTCAGGAATGCCTGGTTTCAGATGACATTTGAGCAAACTTGAAGGTGATGAGAATGTAACTATGCAAACTAAGAACATCACAACCACCAATTTGTCACTACAACATTAGTATCATTTCAAGTAACCTAAATCCACTAAGCTACCCTAAAAAGACCGAGTTATCTGCCTTAAGACTTTTCTGATGTCTAAAGCTTATTTGTGCACTTGACATCAGCAGTGCCGAAAGCAGATGAGCATCAAGCAAGGTCTTTTTTTGATGGAACCTATTCATATTTGTTGGTTAGCTGGAGTAGAGGCCCTTGCATAATGCATTGCGTTCACTGCCTTTTCTCTGTAGCCAGTGTAGCAGGGGCAGCATGGCCTTGTCTGTGAACAGAGCTCCATTCATCATGTCCTCAACAGGCACTGCCACGGCTGTGCAATCCTCATGCAACACGCACTGACACCTTTCTGGCTCCCCACGAAGAGGTAGGTGTCCAATAGTGCACCAGTGGTGGGGCCTGGCCCATAACTTCTAATTCCCACTGGTGCATTTATAGCCCTTAAGTAGCACAGCCCAAGAGAGAGATTTGGAGAAATAAAGAGGACTATTAATAATGGTTCTTTCTTTCTTTCATTCAACCACAAATGGTGTCTCCTGTCAAAAAGTAATTAGCCAGAAAAATATTCACATAGAAATAATACTTGATGCATTATCTGGATAAGTGGCAGCTGGAGAAAATTTTTTTATAGCAATAACTAAATTTAGTCAAGGTTAGGTTTTGTTTTGTTTTGTTTCTTTCAACTGTTTGCTCCAGAGAGAAAAAGTGAACCCCCTACAAAAGAAGTAAAGATGAATTTTTCCTCCATGTTCCTTGAAAGTGTTCACATCTAAGTTTTTGTGAAGGGATTTATTATTGCGCCTTGGTTAGCTGGAGGGGAGGCCTCTGCATAACATATCTTGTTCATTTTCTAAGTACCAACTGAAAATGCGAACACCCCTGAACCAATAAACTAGCTCATTTAAAAGGCACAGCTAACCAAAATGAAGGGCAATTTTCTACTTATTTAAATGGCTTTAAAATTACAAATCTTACCCTTGGAGTCAACTAGTCATAGGATTTTAAAATAAAAGTAATATTGTCTTGCCTTCATAAAAGCCAGTCTACCTCCTCCTGTATACCATTTTCAACAAATGATGTTTTTTACTTGTTGGTTTACTCTTTTACTGTGAGAATGTCTGTGATACTGTGTGGTATGAAAATCAAGAAATTAGTCTCGCAGCAGGGAGTCTGCTAACAACACCATTTTAATCTTATCCTTTAAGCAGTGGCAGAAAACATATTAATTGCAGTTTAATTTGTGCAACAAATATTTCATTTTAATTATGCTTAATTTTTGTCAAGCTATAAAAATGTCAATAGTTCTGACACTGTTTTTTCTTACAAGTTTTTTTAAATGAAAGAATTAAAATCAAGTGCTGTTTCTGAAAGAAATTATGGAAGATTTCTAATTACTGCTTATGTTTTTGAAAAATGGCTAATCTAGAAGCCCCAAAATAACATCTGGGAACATGTGAACTTGAAGCTTTATTACTCAATGTTTATAATTCTTAATAATATACACGCATCATTAATATAATGGAATTCTCACAGGAAGGGTTTTTTTTTTGTAATTATAGGCTATATCAATAACTGTCATTGAATGGTACATTTTCTCTATAAAAACGCTTTTGTTAATTCCTCTCAGGAAAACTAGGACAAGAATAAGTGAAATTGATTGCAGTTGATATACCACACTGAAGAAAAGAGTATTTACCATGAACAGAAGTAGAAAGAAAAGTGTCAAAACCACCAAAGTTGAACAGTATTAATTATATTTAGAAATATTTATTAAGCTCTCACTAGGTGGAAATCCTACCCAAACATTAAGCTCCATGCAAAAAGGCTACCCCCTTCTGGAAATCCTTCTCTCTCCAGATGTGAGTGAGATCTCCCTACATGCCTATGGTCCATAATCACACTTTTCTCACCCTCACTGTCTTTGCTTTTTGGCTGGTATCACAGTAATTTCCACACATTTTCATATCCCTTATGAGATGATAAGGTTCCTGGGGGCAGGATCTAGGCCTTCTGTGTTCATCTCCTTTATCTATCACGTTCAAATATACTTTAAAATGAAAATCTACTGGCATGAACAAAATGTTTTGGGTGTTCTGTTTTGGGAAGTAACACAATTATTTCCAAAGTCTTGCGATAAAACTTTGTATAGACCTGTACTTCAAAATTACTCATCTAGAAGACTTCCAGTGTTAAGATGGCAGAGCAATAAATTTCTTGCCCTATCTTATCCCATTAGAAATCCGCACCCAAGAATAGAGAATTACAAACATCTGTAAAACTACATCTTCAATGAAACTGGGAGATGGCAGCGACCCCATGTTGAGAAACAGATGAGGAATGTTCTAAAAACCCGTTCTAAAAGGAACAGAGAACAGAGATACCTTTGTGTTCGCATTCCAGTGAAATTCCAATGTATTCTTCCTTCTAAACCCTCAGGCACTGGCATCTTCAGATATTTCAGAAGCCAAAAGTGAGGCTGAGGGTTTGGCTGAAAGTCTCTGTAAGGAACATTTCTAAGCTTCCTTCTCAAGTGTCCCCCAGGAACCTCCCTGCTCTTCTTTACCATGTTTAGGGGGTCTGTTTTCTTTCTTTTTTTTAATAAACATATATTTTTATCCCCAGAAGTACAGGTCTGTGAATCGCCAGGTTTACACACTTCACAGCACTCACCATAGCACATACCCTCCCCAATGTCCATAACCTCACCCATTTCTCCAACCCCCCTCACCCCAGCAACCCTCAGTTTGTTTTGTGAGATTAAGAGTCACTTATGGTTTGTCTCCCTCCCAATCCCATCTTGTTTCATTTATTCTTCTCCTAAGGGGGTCTGTTTTCTGAGTGGAAATAGAACAAGAACAAAAATTGGAGACATTAGGCATAGTAGAGGGTAAGGGTTAGGGCACTAATTAAGTGGAAGTCTTCGCACTGAATGTTGAGAATACCATACTACCTTGCAGCCCCACTCCCAACTCCCAGAACATTAGCACATTTGGCAGATTAGGGAATTTTGTTGGGAAAGAGAATGGCTATGAGTAGTGGCCCCTCCACAGAGTTACCTCTGAGGTGAAGGCTATCAAATAAGCCTTACGCAGGCACATAATGCATTATTTCAACTAGAATTTAAAATTTTTTTTTTTGAAGATTTTATTTATTTATTTGACAGAGAGAGCTCACAAGTAGACAGAGAGGCAGGCAGAGAGAGAGAGAGAGAATGAGAGAGAGAGAGAGGGAAGCAGGCCCCCTGCTGAGCAGAGAGCCCGATGCGGGACTCGATCCCAGGACCCTGAGATCATGACCTGAGCTGAAGGCAGCGGCTTAACCCACTGAGCCACCCAGGCGCCCTCAACTAGAATTTTAGTGTCTCATTTTTAATAATGAACAGCCCAAGATTAACAGATGTTTGCGAAAAACGTCCAACCTAAAAGACAGAGACAGTTATAAAAAAGAAAAAAAAAGGATGAATTTGAAACAATGCAAGAAGTGGAACAAAGTATAATTAAAATCTAAAATATTCTAAGAGACATTAAAATATATGTTGCATCCATTAAGCAAGTACAGGCTGCTATTTAAAAAAATTAAAAAGAAGAAAGAGCTTTACTGAATAATACAGAAGCAGGAAAAACAAAACAAAACAAAACAAACAAACAAAAAACAACCTGAGAGAAAAATTGTAATTTAACACCAAGAAATGCTCCCAGGAAGTAAAACAAAGGGACAATGCAATGGAAGTAGAGAAAGAGGATTTAAAGCAACACAACAACAACAACAAACCAACTTGAGAATGGATGTAGAGAATTTGATCTCTTACTATTGAAACTCCAGGAGAAAGAATCTCAGAATACAAGTAGAAAAGAATTAGGAAAGAATGCAAGTAAATTACACCCAAACAGAATGACAGATGCCAGAGGCTTAAAACAGAGTAGAGATAACTTTCAACTTAAAATTCTCTATGTTAATAAAAAAATAAAAAAAAATCTAGATCCAATCAGTATCAATTACATGTGGGATGGAATTTTCAAAGATAGTAATTATACTGAAAGCCTGTTATAGAGCACAGGGAAACTTGACGAGAAGTGTGAAGAAAATCAAGCAAATGGGGATAAATGCAATTATTCCAGGAAATACAGAAAGTTATACAAGAAAGAAATATTATTGTAGAACACTTCAGGGCTTAATAAGAAACAGTCTTTCTACAATTAAAAAAAAAACCAAAAACCTAATATAGAAAGGCTGAATATTTGTTGACTCAATTTAGAATTACTTAAAGAAAACATGGAGAGGATGGAATAAAAAAGCTAAATTCCTATCTTCCATAGTTGAAAGTCAATAGTCTAAAACTGATAAATTAAGATACAGCATATTATTTAGGTAGAAGGTAAAAGAATTGAAAATGGTGGTTTCTGGAAAGTAGGAGTGGACATGAAGGATGGGGAAGGAGTGGGTCACAAGTATGCCACTTTACACTCTATGTCTTTGGACATATTTGCTTTACTTTTACTATGTATATGTTTTATTTTGATATAAACAAAGTAAATAATTTTAGTGCATTAAAAAGTTTACTATTCTTAGAATTAAATTTCCTTTCTACTTGGATCATTATTTGTCAACTACATTCTTCTCAGTAATTGATGACCTACTTTTAAAATTACTTATTTAATAAACATTTATCCTAAATACCTAAATGTATGGTTTTCCACACGCTATTTTTAAAGGCCATATTTCCCTTTCTGACTATTTTTAACAATGTTTCCCGTAAGCAAGTCTATATAGTACTATGATGCAGGTAAGATAGTCAACGGGAATTAATGTATTTTATAATGCCAACTCCTTTCATAAACTTTTGGAAAATTATATATACATTTACTAGTCTATGTACAATACTTAATGTCTATATTTAAACCAAAATTATTAAAGACGATGTTCTACTTTCTGAACTAGTGTCCTTTTCTCCAACTAAATCAAATTAAGAAAGCAATGTGAATTTCCTCACAAGCTATTTCATACTTGGATGCCCTTGAACTTTACTGAGTGTGAACTAAAAACATATGGAGGTAAAATACATTGATATTCAAAATACTAAGTAATGTTTATTTGCTGTTTTAATGTACTATTTTTTGCAGAACATCTATATATAAATTGGAATTTATTTAAACTTTATAAATAAAAGACTGTCAAATTCAAGAACTTTGATACATATAAAAATTTAATCTCAATATTAGTACATTATTTCATTATTATTTTTAAGTAATACAAAAATTATTTAAAGATTAAGAAGATATAAAAATGGAACAATTTAAATAATTACAGCCTCTTAAAACTCTATGGTTGGCATGATCACACAATATGGGAGAAAAATTCTTTTGAATAAAGTTAAATTCAACTATGTATGTATTGTATTGACTTATATCTCTTTTTTTCTACAAATAAGAACTTATCAGAAGAGTGCCTGGGTGGCTTAGTCTTTAAGCCTCTGCCTTTGGCTCCAATGGTGATCCCAGGGTCCTGGGATAGAGCTCTGTATCAGGCTCCCTGCTAAGCAAAAAGTCTGATTCTCCCTCTCCCCTCCTCCTGCTTGTGTTCCCTCTCTCACTGTGTCTCTCTCCGTCAGATACATAAATAAAATAAAATAAAATAAGAACTTAACAGAAACAAAGTAAAAAATAAATATGTCTCAGAAGAAAGAGAAATTAAGGAGTCAATCCCATTTACAGTTGCACCCAAAACCGTAAGATACCTAGGAATAAACCTAACCAAAGAGGCAAAGAATCTGTACTCAGAAAACTATAAAGTACTCATGAAAGAAATTGAGGAAGACACAAAGAAATAGAAAAATGTTCCATACTCCTGGATTGGAAGAACAAATATCGTGAAAATGTCTATGCTACCTAAAGCAATATACAGGTTTAATGCAATTCCTATCAAAATACCATCCTTTTTTTTTTTTTTCTCCAAAGAAATGGAACAAATAATCCTAAAATTTACATGGAACCAGAAAAGACCTTAAATATCCAGAGGAATATTGAAAAAGAAAGCCAAAGTTGGTGGCATCACAATTCCAGACTTCAAGTTCTATTACAAAGCTGTCATCAAGACAGTATGGTACTGGCATAAAGACAACACATAGATCAATGAACAGAATAGAGAGCCCAGAACTCTATGGTCAACTCTATGGTCCTGCTTCAACAAAGCAGGAAAGAATGTCCAATGGAAAAAAGTCTCTTCAACAGATGGTATTGGGAAAATTGGACATCTACATGCAGAAAAATGAAACTGGACCATTTCCTTACAACACACATGAAAAGAGACTCAAAATGAACGAAGGATCTCAATGTGAGAAAGGAATCCATCAAAATCCTTGAGGAGAACACAGGCAGCAACCTCTTCAACCTCAGCTGCAGCAACTTCTTCCTTGGAACATCGCTAAAGGCAAGGGAAGCAAGGGCAAAAATGAACTACTGGGACTTCATCAAGATCAAAAGCTTTTGTGCAGCAAAGAAACAGTTAACAAAACCAAAAGACAACTGACAGAATGGGAGAAGATATTTGCAAATGACATATCAGATAAAGGGCTAGTATCCAAAATCTATAAAGAACTTATCAAACTCAACACCCAATGAACAAATAATCCCACCAAGAAATGGGCAGAGGACATGAACAGACATTTCTGCAAAGACATCCAGATGGCCAACAGACACATGAAAAAGTGCTCCACATCACTCAGCATCAGGGAAATACAAATCAAAGCCATAATGAGATACCACCTCACACCAGTCAGAATGGCTAAAATTAATGAGTCAGGGAATGACAGATGCTGGTGAGGATGCGGAGAAAGGGGAACCCTCCTACATTGTTGGTAGGAATGCAAGCTGGTGCAACCACTCTGGAAAAAAGCACGGAGTTTCCTCAAAAAGTTGAAAATAGAGCTACTCTATGACCCAGCAACTGCATCACTGGGTATTTACCCTAAATGTACAAATGAAGCAATCTAAAGGGGCACGTGCACCCGAATGTTTACAGAAGCAATGTCCACAATAGCTGAACTATGGAAAGAACCTAGACGTCCATCAAGAGGTGAATGTATAAAGACGATGTGGTATATATACACAATGGAATACTATGCAGCCATCAAAAGAGATGACATCTTGCCATTTGACGTGACGTGGATGGAACTAGAGGGTATTATGCTTTGTGAAATAAGTCAATCAGAGAAAGACAACTCTCATATGATCTCCCTGATATGAGGAATTTGAGAGGCAATGTGGGAGTTTTAGGGGGTAGGAAAGGAATCAATGAAACAGGATGGGATCGGGAGGGAGACAAACCATAAGAGACTCTCAATGTCACAAAACAAACTGAGGATGGCTGGGGGGAGGGTAGTAGGGAGAGGGTGGTTGGGTTATGGACATTGGGGAAAGTATGTGCTGTGGTGAGTGCTGTGATGTGTGTAAACCTGGTGATTCACAGACCTGTACCCATGGGGCTAATAATACACTATATGTTAATAAAAAATTATAAATAGCTTTTAAATAAATAAATAAATAAATCTATCTCTCTGTGGTCAATATACAGTAACTTCTAATTAGTTGATATCTTTTTAAAATTATACTTTTGAAACTAAACCACTAAGGTAAGTTATATTCTCAGTTAATAAAGTATATGAAGTTGATATTTATGAACTTGAGAAATATTGAACTGTTAAGTAATTAAGAACTTACATAGTTTGCTTAAATGATTCCTCTATTTAATAAGACCTTTTTTTTAATCAGAAATATGAAGTTCTGCTCCCTCCTAAAGTAGATTCAATATAAGGAAAAATAAAACAAGTATAAAACAAGTAGCAAGCATACACAACATTAAGTTCTAAGGAGTTCAGATTTGGGGCTGAGGTGAGCAGGCTGAACAGTTTAATGGGGTATTAAAATATCTTATAGCCATCAGCAACCTGAAGATTAATATGAATTATTTGTAGAAAACACTTCTGAATTTAAGCTTGATAGGTTAAAAGCATTCCAGACAAATCAGAGGTAATTCGTAGGGTCTTTTTAACAAGAACCAGGATGTTCTTTACCTTATTCAGTAAAATTTTGTCATGTATATATTTACTCCACTTAAGCAAAGAAAGGAAAAGTGTAAGATTTTATATTGAAAAGCTACAATAAAACTCTATCATGAACATAATATAAATACGGTAGACTGAAATAATTATGAGTTGTAGATTTATTTTATGCAAACATTTTTTAGCAATGTAGTTTAGGATATTAATGTCTAACACTTGCGTATATTTCTTATGTGGACAGATGCTTAGCTAATATAGATCATGATATAGGTGTTAGTCATCATTAATGCTATTTCTAGAAACCCATTAGTTTCCAAAGCCTGGAAATTAATGGTAGAGTATTTCAATTGGTTTTCTCTGCTCTACAACTAAAGTTAGAGCCTATCCAAATTTTCAAAACTGTTACTGTGATTTAACGGATATTAACCGCACAATGTTCTATGAAGTTCTTATCCATCATGGGGTTTAGTTAATTAGCCTGGAGGAGCAATCTCCTCTCCAAGAAATCTTGTATTTAGAGCCCTAAGAAAACTCTTGTCCATCTCTATCATCAATAACACATAAAAGAACTGGCTATGGATGGCTATGGATTGGCTAGTAATGTCTGTGTCTTCATGAGTGGAACTGAAAAAGTCATCAAAGAATTATCCCCAACAAACAATCTGGTTGTCAGTTATACCCGTAAGTTTTTTGAAGCTTTCAAATAACAGATGTAATTCTCAGTTTAAATATATTGTTTTGGATCTCCTTATTTATGACCTAATTACAAGTTTTAAAGTTGGATTGGGGGGGGTTATTATTTTTTTTTTTTAATTTTATCTCTCCAAGAGATTTCAGGGTAACTGGAAAACATAAAATTATTGCACTACAGAAACCAAGCTGGGGTCTGGGCTTTACACAGGTTCTACAGAGACCCACCGTGTGGAAGGCCCCTGTGCTAGGCATGGAAGAGTTGCAAGTAAGAGGCAGGACCAGGTTAGAAGTGTAAGTTTTCATCTCTTCCACCAATTATTAGTGCTGGAAAACTATGAAATGAGGGCAAGTGAACTGGGTTGCCTTCAAACTGGAGCCTGGAAAGAGGCCTTGATCTAAAGAGACAGAAGAACCAAATCCATAGGCTCTCCATATTGGTGAACAGAGTGAATGTGCCTAGTGCTCTTCAGCTAGGAGAAGGACAGGAGGAAAAAATGTATACAGTCCCATGGAAGAAAAATTAATTCACATATTAAAGACATGGAGGTAATCAGACATCTAAAAGTCATCATTTCCAGGAACCCAAAGAAAATGTCAGTGTTAGAGAATATTTGCCAACTTCAAACAACTCCTAAAAATATGGATTCTATAAAACAGAGCCCATAAAAATAAGGTCAGAGATATTCGGTGAAATAAGTAGATAAACTAAGATTACAGTAGCAGAATTAAAATTCACTGTAGAGACAATTGGCTACTCAAAGTTGAAAGGATGGAAAAAGTTGTATTTTAGAATAAAGAAACTAACTCAAAAAAGCAGCACCCCCCCAACACACATACACATAAAATCAGTCAGCTGAAATATTTCTTCCATAACAGTGATTGATAGAAAGTCACGAAGCAGTATCTATAAAGTTAAAGGAAAAGGTTTTGAGCCCAGTCCTTTATACATACTCTAGCTGTCACTTACACAGAAAACAGCAGAAAGGTCTGATATTACATTAATTAATTGGGATTAGAATCAGCTGCAAATGACAGAAAGCCCAAATTAGTGGTGATTTAAGAGAAAAGTCTATTTCTCTTTTACACTAAAGTCCAGAGTTGGTGTGATAGTCTACAGGGTAAAGGACCCAGGATTCTTTTATATTATTGCTCTACCTTTTGTGGCCTGCATTGATCCAAGGATTACAATGATTGAAGATGTCAATCTCTAGCTATGAAATCCCCCATTCTAGACATCCAGAAGGAAGAAATGAGAAGAATGACATTCATTTTTCTTTAAAAACACCACGGGAGGCTATCCATCGTGGGGCTCTTGCGTTCCTACATATCTTGCTGAATGTGTCAAAATCTCAGAGTCTTGATCATTCTTTTACTTGTAATAAGGGTCACTTCTCGGTATTGTTTATATGACTAGCAATCCTGAGAAGCAATGTAACACCACACACGGTGTAGGTATCACACAGTCCTGCAAAAGCAACTGGTCTTCTTCTGGGCAGAGCAGGCTTGCTTACTGCTTCCTATAAAAACAGTGGATTTCCTACATACAGGGATTCAGGGCTCTCTTCCTAAGGCACATCTGTGCATGCACACCCTCCCTGGCTCTCTGTACCCCCTTGTGAGATTTGGAGGGAACTGGTACAACTCAACTCCTACTGCTTCTGCTCTGAGGAACAGTCTCTGACCTAGGAGGCTTATGTCTTCTACCAGCATCTATGGCACTGAGACAGACTGATTTACCAGCTTGTACAGTTCTTTCAGTGAGAGTTCTGCTTTTAACTGTCCTTCATACCATAAGACTTATTTATGTGGGGAACAATTCAGGAAAATAATTCTTAGGAGTTGAACCCATAGTTCTGCTTACATTCCATTTTACGGCACACAGTCACAGGACTAAAGGGTGGCTGATGAATTAAGTTTTCATTTCAGGCACCCAGGTGCCCAGGTTCTAGCAGCACAGACATCAGAGATTCTGTTCATTTAGAACAAGAATTGGTAAACTATGGCCCACAGGCCCAAGCCAGCCTACTGCCTAGTTTTTAAATGAAGTTTTACTGGAATACATTCGTGCCCATTCTTGTATGTAGTGTGTATTGCTTTGTGCTATAATGGCCAATGTGAGTAGGTTAACATAGGCCATGTGGCCCAGAAATCCTAAAATATTTACTCTCTGGCCCTTTAAGAGAGGGTTTGCTGACCCCCCCAGTACAGAAGAGGAAAACTGATACAGAGAGACAATGAACTTAAGGCCTCACAAAATGTACTGTCCATGCCCTCCTTCAAATAAAGGCTTCATGTATATCCTATGTATCAAAGAAATGATTCTTATTAATATTTCAGGTGAAGAATCAGTAATATTAATATGATCTTGAACAAAAAAACAAGATGCAGGAGACTGGAACGCTATTAACAAATTTCAAGAGATTGGTAAATATTATACCCCAAAACTGCAGAAAATGTATTTTTTTTGAAAATGTATTTTTTTAATGTACTTGGAATATTTGCCAAAATGACCAGATCCTGGGCCATAAATCAACTCTCAACAAATTTCAGGAGATTAAAATCACAGAATTTGTTCTTTGACCACAGAAGAACTGGAACTAGTAAACTAATAAAAATGTAACTTGGAAATCTTCAAATATTAGAAAATCCAATAATATACTTCTAAACAAAACATGATTTAAAATAGAAAACCTTTCAAGATTTATGATGAAACCTTGTAGAATGTCACTAAATCCATGTTTTGAAATGTATAGCCTTATGCACACATATTAGAAGCAGACTGAAAATGAATTATTTAATTATCTATCTTGAGAAGTAACAAAAAAGAACAGCAAATTAAACCCAATAAAAGTGAAGAAAGAAAAAAAGTAAAGAGAATATATTAATAAGTAGAAAATAGCCCTTAAATTGGGAAAATCAACAGTCAAAAGTTAGTTTTATGGATAGACTGAAGAAACTGAAAAGTCCTTAGCAACATAATAAAACATTTATATATCATGAATAAAACAGGTGACATCATTATATATACCATAGGCATTAAGTATTTAATAAAGGAGATCATGAACAGTCTTTGCCAGGAAACATGAAAATTTAGAATAATAGGTCAAACTGAAAAAACACAACCCAGTAGACGTAAAAATAGAAATGTGAATAGTCCTGTACGAATTATAAGCACTGAATAAATAAAAACCCACCCAGAAAGAACATCTCAAAAACCAGGTAAATTCTCCCAAATATTTAAGGAAGAAATCACACAATTATACAAATTCTTCCAAAAATAGATATAGGGGAACACTACCCAGATATGTTTATGAGGCCAGCATAACCTTGACACCAAAAAGCCTGTATAAGGAAGAACAAGTAGAGACAAACCTATTTCACAAACATAAGCATAAAAAAATTAAACAAAGTATTAGCAAATTGAACGCAGTGACACATAAAAATGAAAACATTTCAAGATCAGGTTGAATTTGTGCCAGGAATAGAAGAATGAGTTAACAATAAAAAACAAACAAACAAACAATATAATTGCCTACAATAATAAAGAAATCATATGATCATATTATAGATGGGGAATACACTTACAATAAAGTTTAATATCTATTATTATTTTAAAAAGTCATCTCTTGAAACTTTATCATATTAAAGACATCATATAATCATGATACTTATCATACTTTATCATATTAAAGACATTTTATTTCTGTATGATAAGGTATCATGATCATTGAAAAAAAACAGTATAAGTATTCACCTGATATCAGAAATGACTGAGATGAAACAAAATTTTATTTTTTAGAAAATGTAACTTTACACGTAGAAAAATATCTATAGATGTTATTATTAATAACCTTAGCAAAATCACTGAATACAAAGTCAGAAGTGGGAAAAAATAAAGTTTCAAAAGAATACGTAAAAAGACAAGACCCCACAGAGATCCCCAGCCTCTTCCAACACATGAACACTTGAGTACACAGCAAGAAGGTACCAGCTATGAGCCAGGCAAATGGCCCTCACCAGAAGGCAGTGATGCTGGTCTTGATCTTAGACTTGTAGCCATCAAAACTGTGAGAAATAAAGGTCTATTGTTTATAACTAAAAAAAAAAATAATAAAGTATGATATCACTTATGTATATTTTAATGATAAATAATATATATCATTACCTCATAATATATATAATATATATATAAAATATATAATATATATAGTAATATATATCATTAAATCTCAAATCTCAATTTAGAGATTTAACCAATTATTTTTTGCTGTACTTTATATAGCTATGTACTGTATATACATAAACATACACAGGTAAAATTTTTCATAACTAAGAATTTTATATGATCCTTAGTGAGAAAATAAAGAAATACCAAAATTTATCAAATGTAGTCAAAACTCTTCTCAGAGGCTTATCACCGTAAATGTTTCTATCATTTCCTCTTGATACCCCCAAAGCTTTCCCTTCTTTATCCCTGAAAATAATCTAATGTTTGACTAAGAAATAAAGGCAAACAACCAAATATATGTAGAAACTTTATATTGCACATTATTTCACTTCTGCAGCATATTGTTTAATAGATGCTTGATAATAAAAATTGTATGGTTAAGTACACATTTCCATCACTTAAACATAAAACAAGTATTCTATTGTATAAGAATCATGAAAATACAAAGAAAATTTACTTTAAAAATTAACAAGTTTTAATATTGTATAAACACATGTGACTCTATATGTGTCTATGATATACATACATATCTCTATATTTATATTGTTACATATTTTCCAATTTGTAAAGCAGAGATAAATTATCTTGAACATTACTTCTAGCTATGATATTTCTATTATATTATGATTACTGGAAAGTCTTCTAAATTTCTGCAAAGAATTTGTAAAATCTTAGAAACTGGCCTATGATAGGAGAAAGTAAATTTAAAGAGCTAGCAGAGTGTTATGGTCGACAGCCGTGACTTTGGCAATGATTAGCTTTACTTAGTCTTAATTTGTAATCTACAAAATGAGAAGAAATGATAGTGACAGAAATGATAACATCTAGGTGAGTTTGTAATCTATAAAATGAGAAAAAAATGATAGTGATAGAAATAACATCTAGTTGAGTTCTGGGGATTAAAAATGATAATACACCAAAAGCTCTTCCTTATTGCATGTCCATTTACTAAGAAAAATATGAAAAGGGAAGAACTGAAACACAGAGAGACTTTGTTGTTCATATAGCCCCTGCTCCAAAAGAAACAGAATAAGAGAAACATCCAAAATGGTTTCTTTTCTTTTCTCTTCTATTCATTCACTTTTTTTTTTTTTACCATTTTAAAGGACATAACCTACGCAAGTAGCATTTCATACATCTCTTACTGAATTGTTTGACAAATCAAGGCAGTACACTGCATACAGCAGGTGCTCCATAGTTGCTAGTGATGAATAAACATTAAAAATGAGATTTAATTGTCAACAGGAATTGCAATCATGCCTGCAAAATGGCTAATTCCCTTTTGTAGAGAAAATAAAAACCTTTTTTTTTTTTTTTTACAAGATTTTGTTTTTACTTATTTGACAGAGAGGGAAGCAGAGAGAGAGGGAATACAAGTCGGGGGGAGAAGTAGGCTTCCCACTGAGCAGGGAGCCCGACAGGGGGCTCCCATTCCAGCTCCCTGGGATCATGACCTGAGCAGAAGGCAGACACTTAAGGACGGAGCCACCCAGGCACCCCAGATAAAACCTTTCAATAGTTGAACTCCAGGTTTATGAAGAGTGATTTAAATGGGAATATACAGATCTTTGGTCTTAATGCTTCAAAATGTTTGGTTCAATGAAACATGGAGACATCTTATAAAATGGCATTGTGTGATAAAGTGAGAGCTATTGTTCCCTAACAATAAACTCCAATCTATGTGTTAATTTCACAGAAACTCTTAGTGGGTTTTTAGTCACCTAAGCACCCCCTATGATTCTCCTATGCTACATTATACATACATAAGAAAAAAATGATATACGTGGATATGCTTTATTGCTACCTTTAGCAGGATTGAAACAGTATATCAAATTTTATTTTGGTGGCCTTTTATTAGCTTTCTACCACTTGATCAGCTGATAACACTAATAATAAATTTTTTTTTATAAACTAGAGTTTGCAAGTCCTGTCCCGAGACTGTAATATTTCAAAAAACAGTCTAAGCTTTAGGGAAAAAACCAATTACAGAAACAGCATTAAAAATGCCAAGCACCGGGCAGAAGCAATTCTGGATCAGCTTAAAAAAGTGATTGATGAAACTCTAATCCAAGCTGAAGGAACAGTTTCACGACAAGCTGTGACCATTCCACACACTTCATTAGCTGCCATAATTAGCCTGGTGTTTCAATTTGTTAGAACTGGTGGGGACAATTTTCCTCAGAATGCAAACATCAAAAAACAGGGTCCTTCAGACTTCAGAAGAGGCTGATGAGAGGCTTTTCTAGTCTCTGTTAACTAAAAGATTAATTATTGCTGATGGGAGCCTGTGCTGTGATTGTCACTCTGTCTATGTGCATTACTTTTAGCATTAGAAGAAAGATATGGTTGACACTGCACTACTCAATCAAGCAGCTTCACATTAGTGCACAAAGTCGGTTTTAATATCCAGGCTATTTTTGATTGATTTGTCTTCCTGTTTTCTGGGACCAAAACTCACAACTATTTTTTTAGATCAGAATTTTAAAATAGTTTCTAACATATTGAGAAGTTTGGTTACTGCGTCTTGCCTCAAGTTATGGCTTCCCTTTTTACAGATCAGCAAATGAGTGATTTCATATATTTCTATCATCATATAGTGGCATCTTCCAGATATGTTTATACGACTACAAATGTTTAAGCTAACCTATAAAGCTACATTAATTTTAACTATGTTTATAAATACAGCACTATAATCTTATCCCTAGATTAACGGAATATACTCTGATTTTCCACGATGTAAATTCATGAAATCTAATTAGAAGGGATGCTAAGAAAGAAAATCCTGTACTGTTTCCTTAGAACAAAAGGGATTTCTTTTAGTCCTTTCACCATCAGCAAAGCTGACCCAAAATTGACAGGATATGCCTAAAGACAGTGTTACTAAAAATTTCACTGAAGCCTTAATTTTTAATTCCTTGGAGTTATTACTTATTTGCATTAGCACAGTTATTTTTAAATCCCAAATTTCCACTTTACGTATCTTTTTTAAGCAACTTATCTCTTTGACCTATAATGAATAAACAATTAAGGTATTAAGGAAGCAATAAGTAATCAAAAACACTGGTGGTATTTTCAAATCCACTACATTGTAGTGAAAAAGTTTTAAAATAAAAGAAAACAGAACTACATCAGAGGAAAATGGTTATCTGAATTTCCAGAGGGTATTTTCCATAGGTTTTATTAAAGTCAAATCTTTATTATCCCAAACAATTGGGCAAATATGTAATATGGAGCAGTAGTAATAGAAAATAAGTTAATTCTAATATTTTAGTAGCCATATTAGAAATAGTGACAAGGAACAGATGAAAATAATTGTACGGCAATAAGATATTTTAACCCCCTATTTTATTAATATGAAAATATGAGTATCTTACCTGTTTTCTGCACTATATCTTTGAAATCCAGTGTGTACTTTACACCTAATAGCACATTTCAGTTCAGACTAGTCACATTTCAAGAGCTCAACAGCTACACAGGTATCACATCAAACAACAGAAATTTATAGAATGTAGAACTTTCCTTCCCAAAGAGTAGTTTTTCTGCTACTTAGTGAACAGAACAATTCTGGGGTTCTATGAAGTCACATAAGATTATAATACAAACATATGCAATAGCAGTTTAAAAACTTTTTACAATGAAGAGTAAAAGTCCTTCTACCTCCATAAGTGGACACTGGTGAAATCCAAATAGATACTAAGAATCACAACAATCAGTTAAGATAACGTGAGACAAGAAATCAACAGGCCAAGCATACCACTGAGACTGAATATAGCCACATACAGGGCCAGAAAGACAGTGCCCATTCCTTGGGCAGGAATGAATGGTTAAAACAAAATCCAGAATGCTTCGGTATGGTCCTATTTGTCATTAACACATGTTAATGTTTTACTATTACTGTCAGTAAACAGCTGCTAACCCAAGCATTATTTCCACCATCCCTCACAATGCAGCAATTTAACAGTTACTAAATATCCCAGCAAGGAGCTCTGGCTCTGGGATTATTGTCCACTCTAACTGTTTAGTACTTGTGAAGTACTTGTAGTAAATAATATTATCATGCCTAGAATATTTATAATTAGCTGACCATATTACCCTCATTAGTTATCTGGTACATACGTGGTCAATTTCACTACATTATTGTTTTTGATCTTTTTTATAAAACTGCTTCTTCCTAAAATCTCAGGAAACATGTTCAGAACCAAGATATCTAGATTTAGCAGCTCTAAACAGCCATACAAAAGGCACAGAGAAACTAATCTCAATTGAGTCTGCCAAGCCATTTGCTATTCCTAAAACATTATAGAGATTATTTCTGTTTGGGTATTGCCGTATGGGAAAAGTTTTACTTCCACAATTCTACATCTCTATCATTTATCCTTGATTTAATTTTTAAACAGTGGAGGATATACCCAAAGTAACTCTTAGAGTTCACACATAATATTCAAAGTTGTGTTCAATCATACATCTTAATAATGTATAGACAGAGAATCTTGAGATATAGATTATAAAATAGCACAGAATTTGAATAACTTCTTCAGTAGTGAAGACTTTATAATTAAAAAAGGAAGTAAATAGAGCTGAAACACTTCTGTCCTTTGTAAAAATACTTCACAGAATATGGCTGTTTGTCATAAAAAATGGGTTGATTTGAGAAGGCTGGAAATCAACCAAACTATGATTTGCCCCATCCGAAGACTTTTGTCTGAAATCATCTCACACTGCAAATGGAAGAAGTCTTATACCAGAGGGGAGAAATCATGAAGCATAAGAAATAAATGTCTTAGTTGATTTGTGACTTAGAACAAAAGGATACTACAGAAGAAATACTTCATTTTCTCCCAAACAGTTATTTACTAACATGTCACAGAGTAAATGAGAGAGCCAACACATTCCTTTAGCATCTGAGAGCAACCAACTTAGGATTTGGTGTGGTATATTCCTACAAACATCATGATAGAAAAAATCCTATTTTGTGAGCCCCTTTTGGAAACTACACAGATTCTTTCTTACTGTCTTCAAAATGATTAAGAGTTGAGCATAACTTTGGTTGGAAGGAAACTTCAAATTTCAGGACTAGGTGTAGAATCTGCAATCTTTGGGAAAACATCTGGTTTTGCTGTTTGATGGAAAAACAGTTCTAAATCCCATACTGATCACCTCTTTCAACATCAGCATGAATATTGCCCCCAAAATCCCAAATCAAAGACTAACGCATGCATATTCCTGTAGTCAACTTTCGAACCAGAGCCTTTACAGGAAATTTTTATGAGAAGGAGAGAAAAGAATGTAAAATGAACATCTTGAAGGATTCAACTTTACAGATTTATACCTGCAAGAAATAGGAAGTCATGATCAGAACAATATGATAAGATGCTCACTCATGGTTGGATTACTTAGATAATTTAATTTTTCTTCAATTTTTCTTCAATTTACTACAGCCATACTAGAATTCTTTTAAGAAAGCTTTCCTCTGGAAAATAAGATTAGATGAAGATAATTATGCCAACTCTCTAATTCTGGAGGAAATGCTTTTGGAAGCTGAAGTGGAAAATGACAATTTGTTTATTTCTGTATAGGCAGAAATCTCTGAACACCTAGGAACATCACAAAGCTCCATTCAAATTCATTTCTGCTTCAATCTCCCTAAAATGGATACATGGATTCACAATTTTTAGCCGTCACAGACTCTTTAATAATGCCTATTCCAAAACATATAACCTTAAAGGCTTAAGGACAAAAGAAATGAAATGACATGAGATCAATGTAGAGAGTTCTTGAAAATCTTTTTTATTCCTTTACTCCAATCTTTGCTTTCTGACAAAGTGAGTTAACTGGGGTTTTGGTTCCATTTGATAGTACACACCTAGGTAAGTTATTATTTTTGGCATTTGCTGTCATTAGAAAAATTGAAATCAAATTAATGGCACAGAAGTCCTGCTACATTAAAAGGCTACCCCAACATTTCAACTTTTATTCAGGTGAAATGGTAGTGTTTTCACTGAAATCTAATTTCTTTTCTTTACTTGCAAGATTTGGATTCATTTCCACATTTTTATAAAATAGATATTTGAAAGTAATAATTGTAAACAAATACTGAAAAAAATTTGTTTATTTGGTGAAATAAATCAGTTTTCAATAAGATTAAATTGATGGCATACAAATGTGTGTTTTTTTTTTGTATTTGTACTTTATTTTTAGACAGAAGGTCCATAGTTTCAATCATGTATCTAAAGAATCAGATGTCAAAAAATGTATTAAAGTATTAATGAAAAATCTTAGCATTACTTCTGAAGAAAATAGCCATTTCCTGATTTTTATCCACAACAGCCGAACTGTGGAAAGAGCCGAGATGCCCTTCAACAGACGAATGGATAAAGAAGATGTGGTCCATATATACAATGGAATAGTACTCAGCCATCAGAAAGGATGAACACCCAACTTTTGCATTAATATGGATGGAACTGGAGGAGATCATGCTAAGTGAAATAAGTCAAGCAGAGAAAGTCAATTATCATATGGTTTCACTTATTTGTGGAACATAAGGAACAGCATGGAGGATACTAGGAAAAGGAAGGGAAGAATGAAGTGGGGGGGTAACTGGAGTGAGAGACAAACCACGAGGGACTATAAACTCTGGGAATCAAACTGAGGGTTTTAGAGGGAAGGGGGTGAGGGGATGGGCTAGACTGGTGATGGGTATTAAGGAAGGCACATATTACATGGAGCACTGGGTGTTACACGCAAACAATGAATCATGCAACACCGCATCAAAAACTAATGATGTACTGTACAGTGACTAATTTAATAAAAAAATTAAAAAGCCAAAATTGAAATTAAAAAAAATAAATAAAATGAAAACCCACTTTGCCAGCCTTTATATCAAACTTCCCACATAAAATAAGTAGAAGAAATGAGTAGATAAAATGATTTCTACAAAGGGAAATATGGTTAAGTGGAAGAAAGCTGGTGACTTGATTTATATTAGTGATCTAGTGAGTCTACCTAAGGGGACAGTTCTTTTGTACTTAAGTCCAAGTCCACACCAGGTAACATGCACCTGTAATAGAAGTATACTTAACAATTATACTTCCATAGAGAAAATAATTATAGTGTGGAATATCACTTTTATTCACTTTTATGTGTATGTTTCGGTATGAGAAAGCAGGTTCTTCAGTTACTTCCCCTCTCTTCCCCACCCAGCGATGCCTTTCCTGTATGTGGGTATGTGTTCATAGAAGGATTTGTGAGCTTAATGGGGCAAATACAGACAAACTCTGAGTATATGTAGCATACATACTTCAGGCAACATGTTCTGGAGGCAGCAAAATTTTGACTATAATATTTAAAAACAAAACCAAGAAGACACACAAATGGCCAAGAGACACATGAAAAGATGCTCTCAACATCACCCACCATCAGGGAAATGCAAACCGAAACCACAATGAGATACCACTTTACACCTGTCAGAATAGCTGAATCAAAAAGATAAGAAATAACAAGTGTTGGCAAGGATGTGGAGAAAAAGGCACCCTCAGGCACTGTTGGTAGCAATGCAAACTGGTGTAGCCACTGTGAAGACAATATGCAGATTCCTCAAAAAATTAGAAACAGAATTACCATATGATCCAGTAATTCCATTATTGGTATTTACTTAAAGAAAACAAACACTAATTCTAAAAGATATGCACCTCTATGTTTATTGCAGCACTATTTGCAACAGTCAAGATATGGAAGCAACCCACGTGTCCATCAGCATATATACACAACGGAATATTATTACTCAGCCATTAAAAAAAAGCCACTTGGACAACATGGATGGAGGTGGAGGGTATCATGCAAAGCGAAATAAGCTAGACAGAGAAAGACAGATACCATATCATTTCATTTGTGGAATGTGGCACAAAGAGAAAAAAAAAAAGACAAACAAAACCCCACACTCTTAAATACAGAGAAGAAACTGTTGGTTGTCCGAGAGGAGGTGAGTCGGGGGATGGGTGAAACAGGTAAAGAGGATTATGAGTACAGTTATCCCGATGAGCACTGACTAATGTATAGAACTGTTGAATCATTATATTGTACACCTGAAACCAATATAAGACTGTATGTTATTTAAATTTAAATAAAAAATCAATTAAAAAATTAAACTACGTACACTGTCATCCCCTATGAAGTCAGATATATAACAATAATAATGATTATTCATATCAAAAAAAATTTTTAACATTTGAAAAACATGACTTTCTTTGCTTTGGCACAGTAGACTTTACGGAGGCTATTCTATAAGTCATACTG
The DNA here is from genome assembly GCF_009829155.1 of Mustela erminea. NCBI lineage: Eukaryota > Metazoa > Chordata > Mammalia > Carnivora > Mustelidae > Mustela > Mustela erminea. The sequence continues at coordinate 57,133,907 of NC_045630.1, read as the reverse complement.
TACTCTATAGCAGAAAGAAGTTTTCTTGAAAGTGAATTTTATTTTTATGTTACCATGTTGTCAAAAATCAACCTTAAAGCTACCATTGATTATTTTAATGCCACTAAGCCATAACTTTATACTATATAATAGCTATCTTATGAGATGAATTTCTTCATAAGAATACCAAATACTTAACATTTGATACCTGAAAATCTCCCAATCTGACAGATTCATGCAACTTGAGATCCTTTTTTATTGTAAGCATTTATGTCCATTACACATAAGTAAGATGAGAGTTAAAAGTTAAAGAAAGGAAATTTTATCAGTAATGTTTTGGGGTAAAAAGAAAAAGTATATGTTACCTGTGAATATATCTAATATATTCTATCATCTTTTTTTCTGATAGATTTTCAGAATTTTCACTGTACCTTGATATTTAGGTAATGCTAGCCATAAATATGGAAACACACTTTAAAAATAAAATATACACTTTACATATAGTATTTTTATAACTCCTCAATTAATGCTATTGGAATTAGAAAGTATACTAATACTTGCAAATTAGATTGCTTCTATCCTTTGGACATTATTTATGTATAGTACATGTCAAAACTAAAATGACAGATGATTTCTGAATTCAATTAGAAAAACAATATGCATGTCTCAAAAATCAGAGATAAAGTAAGCAGAGTTTCAGATTCGAACAGTATAGTTTCAAATTCTATGTATTTCTTTTTAAAAAATAGTATTTTGAAGAAAATGCTTTAGCCTTTTTTAATGATTTATAGGTATTAGCAATATAAATGAATTTCTACTGAAAATGTTGACAAATAAAATGGAAGTAATTTTCTTAATACAAGCATGACATAAAAGTGAAGGAAAAAAGTATACAGCAAATGCTATTTGCCCTTCATTATGGTTATAGTAAACATTATCCCGATACATGGCTGGTAAGCTGCAACGAAATTTGGGATCGACACACTCAGTCTTCTAATGACAAATAATTAGATGCATTAACAAAAAATACTCTGAAAATATGTATAATAAAAACATGGAATAAATGCGCAGAACTGATATTTATCATGAGAAAATTCAATTTTAGACTAGAACGTGGTTTTTATATTAAGGTTTAATTTTTAAAATACTATACTTGGCAGTCAACCATAACTTCACTTGGGAGAGGGGGGTATAGTTAGGAAAAGCTTCCCTAAGGAAGTAAAGGGAGGAAACTAATACATCTCCGTCAGGTGTGGATGGAAGGGATTCAGAAGACACCGCGGTCGGGGAGGACCTGAAGTGCTCTGTCTTGGGCGTTCAGTGTGAGCTGTCTCTGGGATGAGTAAAGACAAAAAAACAGAAGGAGGAGTCATAGAGCCACTTTTTTCTCTAATGCTGCTTACAGGCAAGTTACATGATTAAATGAAGAAGGTAGGGAAAGCAAGACATTTATAATACAACAGACAAATGACAATGCATTGCTAGTTAGACAGCATAATAAGTACCATCTAATTTTCTCTTTGAAATCCATTTATTCTTCAAAGCCTTATATCATCATCAAGGGACCACATTTTCCAACTGAGGAATTACAGAGGAAGAAAATTAGATTTTATTAAATATTCCAATTGTGAGCAAAATCTTTGCAAATAGCTCTTGGAATAGATTTAATAAGAAAGTAAGGTCAACATTTGTATCTTTCCAGCCGGCAGTGTGAAATGTTTTCACTGTTTTTGTATCTTAATGTTATTTAATAAATATTCTTGAAGTCAGTTGCTGTCCAGACTAGCAAGTTATCACTTTTTAGTCATCTGATATCTCACATTTGTTAACCTTTGAGCATGCTAGTGAATTTAAGTTTTCCTCTAAGAGTTGGTAACCTTATAATAGCCACCTAAAAATAGTTCAGAGACAAATCTGGAGTTAATAACACTATTTTCAATATGCTACTAGCATAATAAAAGTTACAAACTGCAGAATTCTGCAGATCAGTTGGGTGGTATGGCTTCCACCATCATATTAGAATACGAGTATTTAGTTAAATAACCCTGTGAAGAGCATCTTTGGGAGAAAATATGTTGGATTAGGCATTATTTGGAAAATACTGCATTAAGTATGTTAAAAGAAACTGAATTCACAACAATAATTTTTAGAATTTCTTTAAATGAATTCTCAAGTAGGAATCCCAGTGAATGAAACAGTAAGTGCAGTTCTGAGCTTCTCTGCACATTATATAAAGTGATATGAAACAAGAAGGTAACATGAAATTAGAAGTGTTTGACTTGTCCTTTATTTTTATGGTATCACTGCTGGTTTCCTTTTCTTTTTTGTAAGAGTTAAAAAACAATATTAAGTGCCCACTGGGAGGTTTACCAAAATGATTTTTAAGGTACTGCTTTTTATATTCTGACATAAAATCAACTGAAAATACAAAAGGATAGGAATGTTTTCTATAAGTAAAAATTCAGCTTGATAGCAAGCTTTCATATATTTGTTTTAGAAGCAACACAAGTTAGACATTATTTACATTTGAATATTTAATTTTTGTAATAGTAAAACATGAAATATTTATAGTATGGAAAATAAACTTATATTAATACAAGGCAAATTAATCTTTTAATCATCTAGGACTCAATCAATTTATTAACATTATTTTATTATTACCTTCTAAATAGCTTTTATAATGTTAACACATGAAAATGGGGCTAATGACAGAGAAATTTTTAAGTGACCCAGAGGGCATTAGAGATTTAGGATATCATTACAAAATTAGCAATCCAAATATACTAATAGAAAAACAGAGTAGGAAAAGAAACCAAAGGATCATATACATAATAATAACTAAAATGTATGGTGTTTATCATGTTGGGTAGTCCAAATCACTTATATAATTCCCTAATTCTGTCATCAGAGCAAACTGTAAGTAAGGCAAAATATTTTCCCTTTCCACAAATGAAAAAACCGAGATAGAGAATTCAAATAACTTGTTTAAAATTTTATGCACCGAAGTAGTATCTGAAATGAGAGATTCTAAATCCAGAACGTAATCAGTAGGACTGGGATCACAAGAAGAAGAAGAGATACATTTCTCTCTCTCTCTCTCTCTCTCCCCTCTCTCTCCACGCATGCCCAGAGTAGAGGCCATGTGAGGACACGGCAGCAAGGCAGCCGTCTACAATTCAGAGTCCTCACCAACCCTGACAGCACCTGGTCTTGGCTTTTCCAGCCTCCACAAGTGTGAGAAAATCTGCTGTTTAAGCCACCCATTCTATAGTACTTTATGGCAACCTGAATAAACTAATACAATAACAAAACACATACGTACAACAGAGATGACTACATAACAAGAGTAAGTTAGAAAATAAATGAGAAAAGAATTTTTTCCCAATAACAATAAAGTATAATTTATTTAGGAATAAGCCTAGTAACAAATGCAAAGAATCTATGTGAAAAAACTAATTTGTATTAAAAGACATCGTGTGCTCTTACAGGAAAAAAAAAAAGGCACAACTTCATTAAAATCAAGAAAATGCTAATTAAAACTGTACAATCTGAGGGTTTTGAAGGGGCAGGGGGTGGGAGGTCGGGGTACCAGGTGGTGGGTATTATAGAGGGCACGGATTGCATGGAGCACTGGGTGTGGTGCAAAAATAATGAATACTGGGGTGCCTGGGTGGCTCAGTGGGTTAAGCCGCTGCCTTCAGCTCAGGTCATGATCTCAGGGTCCTGGGATCGAGTCCCACATCGGGCTCTCTGCTCAGCAGGGAGCCTGCTTCCCTTCCTCTCTCTCTGCCTGCCTCTCTGTCTACTTGTGATTTCTCTCTAAAAAAAAAAAATAATAATAATGAATACTGTTATGCTGAAAATTAAAAATAAATTTAAAAAAACTGTAATGTTACACCTATCTGATATTGGCAAAAATATGTTGGCAGGAATACTGAACATCCCTGCTGAACGCTAAGTTTGTAAAATATTTGGAAAAATACATTCTTATGAACAAATTTAAGGATGTACATATACACTCAGCCATACCTTTCTTTCATATAGGAAGAAAAAGGTATGTAAAAGAACCAATGTAACATTCAAATCAGCATGGTTTATCAGAGCAAAAAGGCTACCCCGAACCTCACATTCATCTCCAGTAAAATGGATAAATTGTGGCAAATTCATGTGTGAAATATTTTTTATCAGTGAAAATGAAATGCAGCTACACACAGTGAGTCTCTTGTATAGCAAGTTGCTAAGAAAAAAAAACGCATGGTATAATTCGCACACTTATAAAAAGACATCTATATAAAGTGCCTAATTATGTAAAACTAACTACTACTTGGGAACAAAAATACATGTAATAGAAGTACAGATAAAAGTGAAGAAATTATTAAAAATTCAGGATAGCAGATACCTCTAGCTAGCAACAGAAAGGACAGAATCGTTAAGAGTGCCACATAAGACTTGAAAATAATAGGAATTTTTTTTTCTAAATCAGGTGCAGAGTTCACTATACCATTATATTTATTTTTTATTTTTTAATTTTTAAATTAACATATAATGTATTATTAGCCCCAGGGGTACAGGTCTGTGAATCACCAGGTTTACACATTTCACAGCACTCACCATAGCACATACCCTCCCCAATGTCCATAACCCCAACCCCCTTCTCCCAACCCCCCTCCCCCCAGCAACCCTCAGTTTGTTTTGTTAGATTAAGAGTCTCTTATGTGTACCATTACATTTATAAAAAATATTCTGATATTCTGTATCTGCTTGACAAATAATTGAGATAAAATTTTTTAAATATGTAATATATAAAACTGTAAGTCTGATGCCTATAATAAAAGAGTTAACATAAAATCAATATAAAGTCTACAAAAACCCCAAAGTAAATAAAATAGTAACTAAATGAAGTGAATAATAAAAATAACAGAATTGTTAACCATAAGAAACAATAGAGTAAACGATATTAAGGAAACTTGGGAGCCATTTGTAAAAAGTGTAAAACTGAATAATCCTTATACAAGAATAAATTTTAAATCATTTTACAGTATATGAAAGGTAGCAAAAGAAACATAAGTGATCATTTAATATTTAGAAAAACTTCACAAGCGTATCTTAGGCAAGAACCATTTCCCTCTCAAAGTAACTGACAAAAACAGTTTGTTACGTAGCAAAAATTATTCCAACATTTGATACAGAGAAAGTGTCAGTACTATAATTTCTGGCAATACAGCAGACTAGACATGCAGAAAACCTCTCTCACTTAAAATTTCTGGATAAAAGATTTTAAGGTCTTTTCAATGCACGGATGAGCTGGAAAAAAAATAAGGGGATTCTAAAAAAAAAAAAAAAAAAAAAAAAAAAAAGGCTAGCACAAGTCTGGTATTTGTTCCAAGGCATATATTTATTTATAGTCCTAGTGTCTGGGCATAACATGGTACATGGTCAAGAAATTGACAACGCGACAGCAGCAGAGTGTGGGAGTTACACTGGAGAACTCTGTATGAAACCAGCATTCCTTTAAAAAACCAACATTCCTAGTAGGTAAACTAGAAAAAGAAAAAGACCCTATTAGGAAGACTTTGACATATGCCCCTGTCTCATTCTTGGCTCTGGGTTGAGTGGAGAGGAAAAAAAAAAAAAGAAGTCTTTCATGAGAGTTCCTTAACAATGAACTTGAACTCACAGAGGTGTGGCTATGAAATCAAAATTTAGTTTTTCTGTTAAGCTCATGGCAGAAACAAACAACAACCTTTTATGAAGAAATGCGTACCTTAAATCAGGGATCAAAGAATTCCCACATATAAAGTTTCAAGGAACAAAAACCCCCAAGCAAATAAAAATATCTATTTATTAATAAAATAAAATTAATGATGATAAAATAATACTCAGAGATGATGAGATGGAGGGAAATGGAAATTCACATAAATTGCCAGTTGGACATGTAAATTAGGTCACCCTTTCTGTTTAGACATTTGGGAAGATAAATCAAAAGTCTTAAAAACATGCATACTCTTTAACCCAAGATTTCTCAACAGTGGCACTACTGACATTTTAGGCAAATAATTCTTTGTAGTGGGGAGCTGTCTTGTGCAGTAAAGGAAATTTAGTAAGTCATTGCCTCAAGGTGGGTGCTAGATGCCTGTAGCGCCCACCTCCACCCACCTCTACCCAGCTGCGAGAGCCAAAAGTGTGTTCATACACTTCCCAAACTGCAACAGCACCTCTGGTAGAGAACAACTGCTTTAAACACATTTGTAGGTAAAGGTTAAGCTGTAGGAGCAATGGCCCTCAGCATTGCTTCTAAATATGAAAATTCAAAAAGATGAATCTAAAAGATAAAGTAATATATATCATAGAAAATTGGTTAAGTAATAATTTCACACAGCACAGTAGATCCATGATAGACTTCTTCTATCTTTAAAACAAAAAGGGTACTTCACTCTCTCTCTCCCTAAAGCCATTGCCCTATCAATCTCTCTTCTCCTTTTCCAGCCAAATTTATTCAAATTACTGTCTAACTAGATCAATCTCTCCCTTTCCTCCATCCTTCCTACCCCATACTGTTTTTTACTCCCTCTTCAAACCACTCCATTCTGGCTTAGTTCTCCATATTATCACTGAATCGGCTCTTGCTAAGTAACCAATGACTTTGATTTTGCTAAATCTAGGGGGCTTTTTCAGTCCTCATCTTCTTTAACTTCACAGCATCATTTGCCATGGCTCATCACTCCTTTCTTCCTGCATTATCTTTTCTTGACTTCTTTGATAAGCATATTCTTTTGGTTTCCTTCACATTTATCCACCTCCTTTACAGCTCATCCAACTCCAAATGGTTATTAAGTGCTGGCATTCCTCAAGACTTTCAGTTGCCCTCTCATTATCTTATGTTTTACTTTAGGCTATTTCATTCATTGTCAGGATTTCAATTATTATTTATGAACTCAATATACTAAATTTTATTTGTGAACAAGATCCACTCAATTCTGTGACTCTGGTCCATCTGTTGTTTCAAGCAACAAACATGGATAATAGCTATTTATTTAACATCTCTACCTGGATGAATCAAAGTCGTCTCGATCTCAAATGTGTGTAAGATTAAGATCAAGATTTTTTCCCTACAATTGCTCCCAAAATTCTGATCCTTTTCATTTCCCATTCTCAGTGAATAGTATCACTGTAAATTCAGTTTGTCCCTTACAGAGACTTAGTAGTAATCAGCAAACTTTTTTTCTTACTTTATCATCATATTGATTTCATTTTCAATTTTAACACTATTTGTATTCTTAACACTTCTAAAATTAATTCACATCTCTACGTATTTACTGCCATTCTTCTAGAACAAATCATACATTTTCTTTATGGCAGTTCAACAATATGTAACAAAAGCCTTAATGATGTGTTAGCCTATTATCAAAAAGACAAGGGCTAATAAGTGTTGGTGAGGATACAGAGAAAAGAGAACCCCTACATACGGTTTTTGGGAATGCAAACTGGCACAGTCATTATGGAAAACAGTATGAAGTGCCTCAGAAAATTAAAAATAGAACTACTGGGGCGCCTGGGTTGCTCAGTGGGTTAAAGCCTCTGCCTTCAGCTCAGGTCATGATCCCAGGGTCCTGGGATCGAGCCCCACATTGGGCTCTCTGCTCAGCAGGGAGCCTGCTTCCTCCTCTCTCTCTGCCTGCCTCTCTGCCTACTCGTGATCTCAAGTCTGCCAAAAAAATCTTCAAAAAAAAAAAAATAGAACTACTGTATGGCCCAGCAACCCCACTTCTAGATATATAGCTAAAGGAAAGGAAATCACTATCTCAAAGATATATATATACCCTCGTGTTCATTGCAGTTAACTTAAAATATTCAAGACATGAAAATAACCGAAGTGTCCACTGATGGATGAATGGATAAAGACAATGTGATAATGTGATACACAGACACATACGCACACACGCAGAAATATTATTCAGCAATAAAAAGGGAAATTTGGCCATTTGACACAACAGGGATGAAACTTGGGGGCATTATACTAAGTAAAATAAGTCAGAGAAAGACAAATATTATTTTATTTATATATGATATCTAAAATAGTCAAACTCACAGAAATGGGGTAGATTAGTACCCAGGCACTGTGGGTGGGGGAAATGAAGAAATATTGGTCAAAGGGAAAAAAATGTTCAGTTATAAGATGAAAAAGTTCTGGAGAACCAACGTTGTGAAGAGAGTGTATTTTAGGGGTGCCTAGGTGGCTCAGGGGGTTAAAGCCTCTGCCTTTGGCTCAGGTCATGATCCCAGGGTCCTGGGATCGAGCCCCGCACCAGGCTCTCTGCTTAGCAGGGAGCCTGCTTCCTCCTCTCTCTCTGCCTGCCTCTCTGCCTACTTGTGATCTCTGTCTGTCAAATAAATAAATAGAATCTTAAAAAAAAAAAAAAGAGAGTGTGTATTTTAAATGTCACCACACATATACACAGAGAAAGGTAATTCTGTGAACTGACAGATGTATTAACTAATCCTGTTGTGGGAATCATTTACTAAGGTATATGTGTATTAACCAAGAACAATATTATATACCTCACTTTTATCTCTATGAGCATGGAAAATCCAAAAAAGTTAGGAAAAAAATAATTTTCTCGGCCTCTATATCACTCACGGTTCTCCAAGGAAAGAGAACTAATTAAGAATGGTGACAGAGAGACAGAAAGACAGGAGTTTTTTTTAAGGAAATGGCCTATCCAATTATGGAGTCAGGAAAATCCAAATCTGCAGATTAACCTGTCAGGCTAAAAATGCAGGCAGGTAAAAACCTATGGGATACAGCAAAGGCGGTCCTAAGGGGGAAATACATAGCCATCCAAGCCTCCCTCAAAAAAATGGAAAAATCCAGAATACACCAGCTGTCTCTACACCTTAAAGAACTGGAGAATCAACAACAAATCAAACCAACTCCACATGTAAGAAGGGAAATAATCAAGATTAGAGCAGAGATCAATGAGGTAGAAACTAGAGCCACAGTAGAACATATCAATGAAACCAGAGGCTGATTTTTTGAAAGAATCAATAAGATCAATAAACCATTGGCCACACTAATCCAAAAGAAAAGAGAGAAAGCTCAAATTAATAAAATTATGAATGAAAAGGGAGAGATTACAACTAACACCAAGGCAGTAGAAACAATCATCCGAAGTTATTATCAACAGTTATATGCGAATAAGTTAAGCAACCTAGATGAAATGGATGCATTCCTGGAAAACTATAAACTCCCAAAATTGAACCAGGAAGAAATTGACAACCTGAATAGACCAATATCTAGTAACAAGATTGAAGCAGTGATCAAAAACCTCCCAAAAAATAAGAGCCCAGGACCTGACGGATTCCCTGGAGAATTCTACCGAATTTCAAAGAAGAAATAACACCTGTTCTCCTGAAACTGTTTCAAAAAATTGAAGCAGAAGGAAAACTTCCAGACTCTTTATGATTCCAGCATTACTCTGATCCCCAAACCAGGCAAAGACCACACCAAAAAGGAGAATTTCAGACCAATATCAATGAGGAATATGGATGCTAAGATTCTCAACAAGATCCTAGCAAACAGGATCCAACAGCACATTAAAAAGATTATCCACCATCACCAGGTGGGATTCATCCCTGGGCTACAAGAATGGTTCAACATTTGCAAATCAATCAATGTGATAGAACAAATCAATAAGAGAAGAAAGAAGAACCACATGGTCCTCTCAATTGATGCAGAAAAAGCATTTGACAAAATCCAACATCCGTTCCTGATTAAAACGCTTCAGAGTATAGGGATGGAGGGAACATTCCTCAACTTCATAAAATCTATCTATGAAAGACCCACAGCAAATATCATCCTCAATGGGAAAAAGCTCACAGCCTTCGCATTGAGATGAGGAACATGACAAGGATGCCCACTCTCACCACTCTTGTTCAACATAGTATTAGAAGTCCTAGCAACAGCAATCAGAAAACAAAGAGAAATAAAAGGTATCCAAATTGGCATTGAAGAAGTCAAACTCTCTCTCTTTGCAGATGATATGATTCTTTATATGGAAAACCCAAAAGACTCCACCCCCAAACTACTAGAACTCATACAGCAATTCAGTAACGTGGCAGGATACAAAGTCAATGTACAGAAATCTGTGGCTTTCTTATACACTAACAATGAAAATACAGAAAGGGAAATTAGAGAATCGATTCCAATTACTATAGCACCAAGAACCATAAGATACCTGGGAATAAACCTAACCAAAGAGGTAAAGGATCTGTACTCGAGGAACTACAGAACATTCATGAAAGAAACTGAAGAAGACACAAAAAGATGTAAGACCATTCTATGCTCTTGAATCAGAAGAATAAACATTGTTAACATGTCTATACTGCCTAGAGCAATCTATACTTTTAATGCCATTCCGATAAAAATTCCACCAGTATTTTTCAAAGAGCTGGAGCAAATAATCCTAAAATTTGTATGGAATCAGAAGAGACCCTGAATCGCTAAGGAAATGTTGAAAAACAAAAATAAAACTGGGGGCATCACGTTACCTGATTTCAAGCTTTACTACAAAGTTGTGATCACCAAGACAGCATGGTACTGGCATAAAAACAGACACATAGACTAGTGGAAAAGAGTAGAGAGCCTAGATATGGACCCTCAACTCTATGGTCAAATAATCTTCGACAAAACAGGAAAAAATATACAGTGGAAAAAAGACAGTCTCTTCAATAAATGGTGCTGGGAAAACTGGACAGCTATATGTAGAAGAATGAAACTCGACCACTCTCTTTCACCGTACACAAAGATAAACTCAAAATGGATAAAAGACCTCAACGTGAGACAGGAATCCCTCAGAATCCTAGAGGAGAACATAGTAACCTCTTCAATACTAGCCACAGTAACTTCTTTCAAGATATGTCTCCAAAGGCAAAGGAAACAAAAGCGAAAATAAACTTTTGGGACTTCATCAAGATCAAAAGCTTCTGCACAGCAAAGGAAACAGTCAAAAAAACAAAGAGGCAACCCACGGAATGGGAGAAGATATTTGCAAATGACAGTACAGACAAAAGGTTGATATCCAGGATCTCTAATGAACCCCTCAAACTCAACACACACAAAACAGGCAATCATATCAAAAAATGGGCAGAAGATATGAACAGACACTTCTCCAATGAAGACATACAAATGGCTATCAGACACATGAAAAAGTGTTCATCATCACTAGCCATTAGGGAGATTCAAATTAAAACCACATTGAGATACCACCTTACACCAGTTAGAATGGCCAAAATTAGCAAGACAGGAGACAACGTGTGTTGGAGAGGATGTGGAGAAAGGGGAACCCCCTTACACTGTTGGTGGGAATGCAAGTTGGTGCAGCCACTTTGGATAACAGTGTGGAGATTCCTCAAGAAATTAAAAATAGAGCTTCCCTATGACCCTGCAATTGCACTCCAGGGTATTTACCCCAAAGATACAGATGTAGTGAAAAGAAGGGCCATCTGTACTCCAATGTTTATAGCAGCAATGGCAACAGTCGCCAAACTGTGGAAAGAACCAAGATGCCCTTCAATGGACGGGGAAGATGTGGTCCATATATACTATGGAATATTATGCCTCCATCAGAAAGGATGAATACCCAACTTTTGTAGCAACATGGACGGGACTGGAAGAGATTATGCTGAGTGAAATAAGTCAAGCAGAGAGAGTCAATTATCATATGGTTTCACTTATTTGCGGAGCATAACAAATAACATGGAGGACATGGGGAGATGGAGAGGAGAAGGGAGTTGAGGGAAATTGGAAAGGGAGGTGAACCATGAGAGACTATGGACTCTGAAAAACAACCTGAATGTTTTGAAGGGGCGGGGTGGGGGGTGGGAGGTTGGGGGAACCAGGTTCTGGGTATTAGAGAGGGCACGGATTGCATGGAGCACTGGGTGTGGTACAAAAACAATGAATACTGTTACGCTGAAAAGAAATTAAAAAAAAAAAAAGAATGTTAGTTAATTGGTTCTTCAAATTTTTTAAGTTATAGTTTTGAGCCAATAAATGTAATATGAAATTGCAAAAAAAATGGAGGCAGGAATTAATATTACAGTCATGCAGCAGGATTTCTTTTCCAGGAAACTTCAATTTTTGCTCTTAAGGTTTTCAACTGATTGTATCAGATCTGCCTATGCCATTCAGGGTAATGTGCTTTGCTCACAGTCAACTTAGGGTAGATGTTAACCACATCTGCAAAATACCTTTACAGCACCACTGAGATTACTGTTGATTAAATAATGGTACAAATGCCTAGTCAAACTGACACATAAAAGCAACTATCATAGCCCTGACTAAGAGATTTCACTTTCAGGGGCGCCTGGGTGGCTCAGTTGGTTAAGCAGCCTTCTCCTGATTTTGGCTCAGGTCATGATCTCAGGGTCCTAGGATCGAGCCCCATGTGGGGCTTTATGCTCAGCAGGAACTCTGCTTTAGATTGTCTCTCCTTCCCTCTGCTCCTCTCTCCTGTTTCCAAAATAAGTAAGTAACTCTTAAAAAAAAAAGAAAGAAATTTCACCTTTGGGAATTCATTAGGGCAAAGATGTATGCCTATGCAGCGGAAATGCTCAAACATTATTGTTCAGTATGGTTTGATAGGGGCTCAACTAGAAAACCCACAAATATCCCTTGGACTTTTCCATGCCAAACCTGCAGACATAGCCCAACGACACTTGAATAAGCACTGTCAATGTTAACTCTAATATTCATATCATGCTTCAAACACATCCATGATTCCTAAGATCAAAGTCCAACTCTTTCTAAGACACCAAGAATATTTACTAGCTATATTTCTATTTATTTTTGGGCTCTTGATTCTGGGAAACCTCCTCTTTGGCAAGTCAAATAAAGACAACATGGGGGGAGGTCACAGAAAGAAATTAAAGCTATGATCCTATACCTAGGAATGATGGCAAAAGGTCTAGAAGCCTAAAGTTTTTGCTAATATGTTAACCCAGTTTCTGACAATAACAATAAGAAAAAAATAAACTGAAGTATTTGAAGTTTTTTTTTTAAATTAAGGTTAAGAGTTTAATCGTAGAGAAATGCAGTTAACATATTCCAAGATTTCTATCAGATGAAGAATTTAATTCTTGTTATCCTAGATTAGTAATTACGCAGAGAAAACTGGCATATGTTGAATTTTTAGAGGTAAACTTACAGCAGAACTCTTAATAAAGTTCAAGAATCACACTGGGAACAAAAACTTCTGAAAGAATAATTTTATAGGCAAGCTGTTAACCCTCTGGCTGTCAAACACTCTGTCCTACACCACACTGCGCAGCTGCACATCTAGGGGCGAGCACCTGACCTGGGGGATGGAATCTTACAGATCTCAGGAGGAAATGTTTGCCACAGTCTCTTTAGCACTCTACAGTTATTAAGGATCTGGTGGAGAGATCTCTCAATCTCAGACTTTACTGAAGTTACAAAATAAAAGCTTTTTTTTTTTTAATGGCTTCCCAGGCTTTACAAAAATGTCCATTATGTTTGTTCATCACTCAAATGCAGTATTTTAGACTCAAATGCAAATTAAGCCCTTAGGTTAATAATCATAGACTAATACGGTCAGATCTAATCTACTAAAAATCCTGGATACATCACTGCACATATTATTTTCATTCACAAGTTAAAATTCAAATCAGAAATCCTTTGTAAAAGTATAACTAAAAATTACTACACAATATAATAAATCTATCAGAAACAAGGTGGTTAAAAAGCAAAGGTAGTGTAAATATATATATCTTAACACTATTCTTAGATTAAATATTATTTTGATAAATAATATTTGGCTCTATCCAGTTATCTAAAGTACATAAGAGTATATATAAATATACACATATGCAAATGCATATACAGATCTATAACAAAAATTATTTAAACTTATTATTTTCCCTGAAGCTTAGTGACCTCAAGAAGACTGACTGATTCAAGGATAATCATAGCAAAAAAATAATTGAAGAATTTTAGTCCCTGGTGTTTTGTGAGAGAGAAAGAGGGGAAAAAAAAACAAACCTAAACTGAATACTTGATTATTGAAGGCCATCCTCATAAGCAAAATATTTTCCCTCAATTACACCTAATTATTTAATTGTTTACATTTACTAATGAAACGAAACAACACAAAACCAACAACTGTAAGGGGCTGTTTTTCAGCAAGTGCATAATCATCAATCAACATATACAGAAAGATTTTTAAAATTATATGAAGCTGGTCTGTTTAAATAGAAAGGCATATTTTATCCCAATCAATGCATAAAAGTAAAATTATCCGTAACTGAGGCATGTTTCTCTGCCATACAGTTCAGCTGTAATGATCCCCACACACTGTACTTGCACATCAATTATGATAATCATAATCACGGTCGTTAAGCTGAATGTTCATTATTATCAGGATGCTGGTGACAGCAGATTCAATCACCGGGTGCCATGGGCAAGCAGTCCCAGTCCCACCCAAGCTTCTGCAGACAGCGATGTGCCACATTAAATCTATGATGTGTTCCACATCCCACTCCATTCCAAAAGCCATAGACGGTAAAGGTCAACTTTATGTTCTGTGCAATATGCTTAGGTTCTCTAAATTAATTCTTTGGAGTACTAGATATTTTTATGCTTTGTAGCTTATGAAATCCTGTTTGGGACCAAAATGCATGTGAAAATAACAAAAGGGGCTGCCCTACTGTTGTAATTCACCTACAATAAGGCATATGAAGAAAGGCTCCATCAACATGAACCATCTTAAAAGTCTCTTTCTGAATTCTGCAAACATGGGAAAACATGAAATAGTTCCATTAAAATCAGTCATCTAAAATGCATATGAGAACTCATTCCAATTCAGATAAAGGCCTTAGACTATTATTTCTGCTCCAGTAAATATGAACATATGTGAATGTTTTGACAACTAAAAGAATGTTTTTAGTACACTGAATTTTTGTATTGTCCAACTTGTTTAAATCTACCCAAAGAGATTAAACTAATAGTAACTGACTGGTATATCTCCTTATTGAATTTCACTTCTATTTTAGATATTGATATAAGCACAGTAGTTTATAAACATCAATTATTTTCCTGAACTTAAAGTTTTGCCATTAAGACACAGGCCTAGAATCTAACAACTTGGGGGCTTTTACAGATTAAAGAAATGTGAGTAAGGAAGGGAAGGAAAAATAAAGTAAGATGAAAACAGAGAGGGAGGCAAACCATAAGAGTCTCTTAACTCTAGGAAACAACCTGAGGGTTGCTGTATAGGAGGTACGCAGAGGGATGGGGCAACTGGGCATTCAGGAGGGCACATGATGTGATGACCTGCAACTACTGAATCACTAAATTCTACCTCTGAAACTAATAATACAGTGAATGCTACCCAAATTGAATTTAAATAAAATTTTTTTTAAAAAGATTCAACTCAAGTTAATTAAAACTTACCATCACTAATTACATAAAAAAGAAATATGTTTTATTACATTTTTATTATAGATTTCCATGCATTTAAGAAAAATGATGTATGCTATTTTTCATTATTGATTTTCATACTATGAAGAAAAAACTGTACTATTTGCTCTCCTTTGTTGACTTTCTGATGTCTTTGTTTTTTTTTTTTTTAAAGATTTTATTTATTTATTTGACAGAGAGAGATCACAAGTAGGCAGAGAGGCAGGCAGAGAGAGAGAGAGGAGGAAGCAGGCTCCCTGCTGAGCAGAGAGCCCGATGCGGGACTCGATCCCAGGACCCTGAGATCATGACCTGAGCCGAAGGCAGCGGCTTAACCCACTAAGCCACCCAGGCACCCTTCTGATGTCTTTGTATAGTGTTCTTCAAATCAACAGCATTAAAAATAAAACAAATATTAAATAATATTTGATACTTAATTGATTTAATGTGAATGTGATTAGAGAAGGAGTAGCTAATTAACATTTGTTTTTCTCTCAACTGATACCTTTAACACTGTGTAACAAATGACTGGAAAATTAAAACCTCCATGCTTATAGGTGAGAGAAGAAAAGGAAATTCTCCATGTAGATAATCTCAAAACATGATGGAAGAGGTGGAGAACAGGAACCAACTATATTTAATTGAGTTGTTTCTTGGTTGAAATCAATTTATTGCTTTCAAATAATGTTACATATACTTTAAATGTTTGTAAAGAGTCTATCTTCCCACAGAAAAAGCATAAAACCAGATCAGCCTTTCCTTCGTCAATATTTTGACCTTAACTCTAGCCGCCTTAAAACTATCCTTACTCCACTAATAAGGAATAAATTGTGGTCTCCAACCTCATTAATCAAGAAACTAAGGGTATGTGCTTTGGTGAGTGCTGATTCACAGACCTGTACCCCTGGGGATAAAAATACATGTTTATAAAAAAATAAAAAATTAAAAAAAAAAAGAAACTAAGTTTTTAAAACTAAAGAAAAAGAAGCCTTCTTTTAGCAATTTACTGAACCCAATTCTCACCCAAATGACTTAACATCAAATCAAAACATAAATTATGTCTAACAGTTCTAAGACTTAACCTACAAACAATAAAATGGATACCTCTCTAATGTGCTGATTACATTAGCCACGCAGAAGAGTAATTTGTTTAATCTATTTATTTGAAGAGATCAGAAAGTAGGAAGAAATAAGAAGGAAGGGAGAGAAGATGAGAAAGATGGAATTTCAATTTTCATTTAGTATTTTTCTACATGCTTTTATGTAGGGTTAAGTGGATTCATGATTTATAATTCATGATTTATTGATTTCTTACTAATTTTTATTATATTTATTAAGACTTCTCCCTATACTTTTCTCTCTTAATTTTCAGAGTCTACAAGAACAACTACTTGTCCTTAATGTTTTAAGTATGTATACTTTTTAAAAGTATGGAGGCACAGCACAATTCCTCAAAAGAACAAAATAAACTTTTTCTCTTTAGCGCGGATCCAAAAGTGTCTATATTTCTATGAGTTTGCTTACTTCTGCAAGACAGATGCATATTCTAAAATATGTTAGAATGTATGAGGTGAATTGATCATCTAAAACCAAAAAGTATTATATTATTTTAGGAAAGAAACATTTGCACAAGGGTCTTATTTACTCAGAAGCAGCTTAATGCCCTAAAGTAAGTCATTTATATTGAAGAAATGAGCACTTCTTTGAATTAAATAAAATTGTGGGAGGGCATAAAAGCAAAAAGATGTTTATGTCAAATAGCAAATGAGATGTAGATCACATTACATACATTCAAAATATGAAATTAGATAGTTTAAAAATTATATTTATCCTACATTCTGAATGGTTGCCTATCAGGTAAAAACAAATGCCAAGAATAACATTGTCACCAGTATTTAGGTTTTCAATCAGTGAGCCAAATTGAACTACTCACTGTACCTATTCCCTATGATGTGGAATTACTTAGTATTTTAGATCATTTTTTAAGACAGAGGACTCAGCAGGTGGAAAAGAAAAAGGCACTTTCTAAAGTATCTGTGTTACTCTCCAGTGACTTACCCTTGGTAATCCCATATTTATAATGCCCTAAAAATAGACTTTTCCTTATAGTTTGATAAAATAAAGAAAGATCTCATTTTTCTTAAGGGTCTAACATATGTCTTCCTCTTGAGTAATGAGGATATGTCTGCAACTTGTATTTTCCTTTTCATCTTTGCCATCCACAAGCTGAAATTCCTATCACTTAGCACTGCCATAATGGTTTCCTTTATTTTGTGAGTATAGACACTGTTCTCATCTAAGATCATTTCCTTCTATTTTTATTTCTAAAATATAAGCTTTACTGTATTTGCCTTTTAGTAAGGTGTCTTAAATCCTTCTGAAAGGAGGCTGTGTGTAAATGAGTAAATCCTCATTGACAGCCTATTAATAGAACCAGTACAACTGGTATGCTCTATGGATCTCAGTGGCTTTAACCCCTTTCCAGAAAGTCACTTACAACTTCATTTTATCTGCGTAATTATTTCTATAAATAAGTTATAGTTTCTGTTAGATAATGGGCTTAACACATATCAAAAACTTCCCTTTTACCTCATTGTGTAAGACACCTTGGTATTTTCCCTATTCAGAAAATTTTCTCTAAATGCTAACAAATGTAACTCTGGAATCAATAAATATTTGCTTTCTTCTCTTCTGTATCATATATATATGTAAATATCACATATATAAATATCACATATATTTCTATCTATTCCTATCTATCTACTTATACCTGCCTACTTATTTACTTATCTTTCTATGTACACACAGAGATTGAGAGAATCAAGAGATCAAGCACTGATCTCCATGTCTGAGAGCTTGGCTATTCTTAATCACAGATTCAAGTTTTGACCCTGGCTGGCTTTGGCAAAGCCATGATGTATACCATAGATCATAGGATAGCTGAGTCATTACCCATAAAAAACATGAAACGCTAAAAAACAAAAACACAAATCTCTTACTGGCTAGAGAAGTTAGCAGTGTTATCTTTACATGAAATAGCTATAAATAATTTTATAACCATGAAGGTGTTAACTGTATGAGAATATTTATGTTTGTTGTAATCAGTGTGTTATTTTTAGCCTTTCAAAAAGAACATCATTTTTTAATGTTGCACTAACTTACCTTGTCACAGATCCATTTCTTGGGATTTTCATCTCTAAAATGACGACTTCCATAAGAATTGGGACCATACTTGCTTGACGAATGCATTAATGGGGTATACTTTTTATTTTTATGGTAAGTAGAAAATGGCAAAAACCTGAAAGAACATTTAAGTGAAGTTAATTTTATTTCTGCAAATATTTGATTAAAAACATTAAAATTTAGAGAAGTAGTAAAGCATAGTGAAAATAAAACATGGTTTGGAATCAGAATAACTGCATTCCACTTTAACTTCTGCCACTATCTCTGTTACTTTTATGAATTTCATTTCTTATTCAGCAAATGGAGATAGTAAGACTTTTTTCACAGAATTTTTATGTCTCCAATATTCTGGAAATGCAGAAAATTTTAAAGAATAAATCTATCAATTAATGATGCCAGGTAATTAAAAATTCACTGTATAAATAAAAATGTTTTTAATTTCAAAAGGGCATCCAAAAATGAAAAGGAATCCCATTATAGGAAATTCTCACTGAAATAGGTTTTCTTCAAAGTTTTTTTCTTTTTTTAATTGAGGTACAATGGACATACAAGATTGTATTAGTTTCAGGTATACAACATAATTTGACATTGTATATATTATGAAACGATCATCACAAGTCTAGCTAACATCCTTCAACATACATAGTTATCTTTTTTTCTTGTGATGAGACGTTTTAAAGACTTACTCTCTTAGTAACTTTCAAATATGGAGTACAGTATTATAAATTAAGTGTCCATTATATATTACATCTCCATCTGTACCTTAGGTCCTAATAATAATGCTCTGGTTTCTCTTCAGATCGTATAAATCTTTCGCCTTAGGTCCTAATAACTTACTGATTTTATAACTGGAATTTTGTACCTTTTGACTCCCTTCACCCATTTCACCTACCCACCACCCCATATGGCAACCACCAATCTGTTCTCTGTATCTATCAGCATATTTTTTAAAAGATTTCACGTAGAAGTAAGATCTTATGGTATTAGTCTTTTCTCTGTCTGACTTATTTCACTTAGCATAACACCTTTGAGATCCTCCATGTTGTTACAAATAGCAAGATTTCATTTTTGTTTATGGCTGAATTATATTCCATTGTATAAAACACTGTTTTTATACATCCACTGATGGACATGTAGTTTGTTTCCATATCTTGGCTGTTGTAAATAATGTTGCAATGAACATGGGGATGCATATACCTTTCTGAATTAGTGTTTTTGCTTTCTTCAAATAAATATCTATGAGAGGAACTGCTAGATAATATGGGAGTTCCAGTTTTAATTTTTTGAGGAACCTCTATATTGTTTTCAATAGTGGTGGCACCAATTTACACTTCCACCAACAGTGCACTAGGGTCTCCTTTTTGTCTATATCCTTGCCAACACTTGGTATTTCTTTCTGATATTAGTCATTCTGACAGGTGTAGTAGGATCATACTCATTGTGGTTTTGATTTGCATTTTCCTGATGATGAGTGATGTTGAGCATCTTTTCATATACCTGTTGGCCACCTGTATGCCTTTTTTGGAAAAAAAATGTCTATTTAAGTCCTCTATCCATTTTAAATTACATTGTTTCTCTTTTTGCTATTGAATTGTATGAGTTCTTTATACACTTTAAATATTACCCCCCTTTTACAAATATATGATTTGCAAATATTGTCAACAATTCAGTAGGTTGACTTTTCATTTTGTTGATGGTTTCCCTTGCTGTGCAGCCTTTTATTTTGATGTGATCCTACTTGTTTATTTTTGCTTTTGTTGCTTTTGGTGTCAAATCCAAAAAAATCATCACTAAGACTGATGTCAAGGAGCTTATTGCCTGTGATTTTCTTCTAAGAGTTTCATGGTTTCAGATCTTAAATTCAAGTCTTTAATCCATTTTGAGTTAATTTTTGTGTATACAATAAGATAGTCACTCAGTTTCATTCTTTAACTCAGCAGAATAATGAAAGCATTTTTGGTAGGGGTTTTGAGTAATGAGGCTTTTGGGTCAACCATACCAGTATTCAGATCTTAGCTTTTGCCCTTGCTACCTGTGTTCACTTACAGAACTTACCTGACCTCTATGAGATTTTACTTCCATATGAGGTTGTTGTAAGGAATGAGTAATTTCGTATATGTAAAGCTTAACATGGAAGCTGAAAGAGCAAATGCCCAATAAATAATGGGGGTGTTAAAAGTAGAAGTAAATGTAGAAGTAGCCTGTTGTCATAGCCATCATCAGTATTATTATTTTAATGTGTTACAATCAACATAAAAGATAAAAATTTTAAGATCCATATAATTTTTCATGGAACATCTAAAATTGTAATACGCTTTTTGTGTAATGTGGTGAAATGTTTAAATCCCTCACCAGAGTCCTCTGAAATAAGAGTAAAGAATTTTTTTTTTAAGTTATAAACCTATAAGAAGAAAGCAGAAGAGAAAGATGAAACAGGTGACAATACCAACAAATTTTTGCCAGGTGAAAAGCAGATAGAACATTCAAAAAACTGAAATCTCAGTTCCAGAAGAGGGAGAGGCCAAAGGGGAAGGGAGATTTTGCAGAATCCCTGTGAAGTTCAAGACACCAAATGGGATATATGAATTTCAAATCAGTGTCTACTCCTTGAACTCTTCCCTTGCTCATATCTATGTGAATTGGCACTGTACTTAAATACTGCATTCAGACAAATACATCGTCTCAAAAAGATACTGAGAGTGACCAGAGAAACAACTTCAAATATCGACATTTGAAAAACTCTTAATTAAAAGTCGATCAGTCAAAAAGTCACTCTCACATACAAATACATTTCTAGTCTGAATTTTAGTGTCTCCTTTAATATAAATCTAAGAATGGATTATCAATTGGGGAAACTACCAACATGGAAGAAAGGCACATATCCAAACATAAAAGATAGTCTGGAGGAAAGAGATTTAATGAAGGAAATAGGAGTAAACCTCAAAAATTTTTTTATTTAATTTAATCAAAGAGGATATGGTACTAATGAAGTTGGAGCTAGATGTTGTTTAATTAAAGAAACTAGAGAAAGATATCTGGGCAATAAGAGAAATTTATATAGTAAAATGAAATATTCTGCTGAGAAGCATATTCTGAAATTGTGGCTTTAAAGTTGAACTCTTCAACAGAGTTACTGACCCATAACCATATGTCAATATTTTCACATATATTATCTCATTTAATTAAGACAAGGAAGGGTTTTTTTAATCTCAATTGAACTGAAAATTTGATTCTTTGCCATTGCACTTATATATTTGTTTAAAAACAATAAAGGAAAGCAGCATTATTAGTTCATTAATTTTCATACTTCTCTACAATTCCTTTTTAATGTTTATTAATAAATTCCTTTTTAATATTTTCCTAAGAAAACATCTCTAATACTATTTAAAGTAAAAACAAACAAACAAACAACACAGAGCTTTGAATTACAAAATTACACAAGCATGTATTACACATGCTCTTGGGAAAACAGCTCTCATATAAGACAGATTATGGTCCTTCCAGTGCTAATTTGCACATGGGATGGACATCACACACACAAAAATTAATGTGGCCCCAATGTCCCTGAGTATACAAAGGGGGTGCTGTGAGCCGGCTGCTGCACTTACAGTTTTTATCACTTCTGAATTGCATTTTAATAGTACATTTTTCTTTTGTGTCTGAACAAAATTTGCTTTCTCAAGGGAATGGTTGGCTGAGAAGACAAGGCTGAAAGACTAAGTATTTTCCTGTCCATGAGTTAATTTTATTTCATTCAGCCATAATGTTTCACTGAAGTAACATGCATGTGTACTCTTAAGCATATGTACATATGTGTATATATAGGTATACATATTCAAAATGTTTAATGTTTTATAAATAATTTTCAAATATTAATCTTCAAATTTGGAAGAAATTCTTTAATTCTGAAATGGGATTTGCTCTATAAAAGTATAAATAGCTATGAAAACCCTAAAAAATCAATTTAGTTAATAATCAAACTTTTAGATAAATACCAATTATTTTTTCAAAATGTTACCTTTTACCAGTTTTAAATATATATTCAGATTTACCTCATACTTGCAGTGATTTCTTTTCAATTAGCTGGATACCATATTAAAGAAGATATGGGTTAGCTTTTTATTTTATAACCTCATCAAAGATTCAGGTCTGGAAGAAATTCTAAAATACAATGTGGAGACACAGTGCTTTCATGACACCTCATTACCTGAATGTGTGGGCAGTTAGGAAAGAATTTATAGAGGTCTCAGGAAGCAAAAATTTAAAAATAGTCAATTAGCTTCATGGAGAATGGGTCCACTGCAAATACAAACTATTTAGTATTAATATACTTAATATTATTTTCCAAATAAGAAGACTAATGAATTATCTTTTTTTCTCTTTTAACTCCCTCTTACTTTCCCCCTTTTTTTAATAGTCCAACTATTGCCACTCATAAATCTAGGTTTTCCTCTGACCTGAATTGCATTTAATAGTTTATTTCACTGCAAAATAACTAAAATCTGCAAATTATGAAACCCTCTTGCCTACTAACCCAAGCCTATATTCTTCAGCCCAGCTGTCAGGCTTCTTAGAATGCACTTGATCTGTTCAGTCTCCTACCACTTCCTGTCTGCCATTCCACTGATGCCAATCTGCTCTTTCTCTCTGTCTTTCCAGCCTACCTGTGTCTTTAACCATGTTCCTCTCTTCCAGATATGCTGATCCATACCCTGCTCATCTTTTAAAATCCAGCTTAACACCCAGTTTTCCTAGGCAGCCTAATTATCCTACTCTAGTCCACATTGATTTCTCTGCTGTCTTAATAAAATTCATTCATTAGATAAACATTAAATGAAGTACTTTTATATACTAAACATTTTGAAAAACACTGAGATAGAATGATGAAAGATGCACTATCCCTAAGAGGAATTCACCTTAGCAGGGAGTGGAGAATGAAACAACACAGGAGAATGTGTTAAGTTTTGTGTCTGATGTATGCACAAGAGGTTACTGAGGCAGAGAGGAAGGTTTACGTTTGTATATGCATATGTGTTAATAAATGCTTATTTTTGGAGGGTTTACTGGCAAGGAGTTGGGAGATGGGACATAGAAAAGTTATCTTTTTAGACTGTGTGTGCAGAAATGAAAGACATAGTCAAGTTAAGAAGCTGGTAGAGGTTATTTTAAACAAAAGAAAATATATACAAAGATACAGAGGTGAAGTAGAGCATAAAAAGGAACGCTGAAAGAACTGAGAGGGGTTCAACATAGCTAGAAATTGTGTTCTTTATAAAGGAAACAAAGTAGATCATGTAGAGTCTTATGGTGGATATGACTGCATGGTAAATAAGGAGAATATATATAGTTATATATTACAGATCTTTTTACATTACAAAACATTTGTCTTTATGTTTACATTTATATTAAAGTTTGACTGCTCAGGAGGGTAGCTATGCAAGCCATGATGGATTCTAGATAGGTAAATCGTCCCAAAATGGACATGGTGATAACAATTTAGAGATGCCAAGATACATGCTTAAACACATCTCAAACATCAAACATGCCCTAGATCAGCCCTCTCTCTATTAAACAGCTCCTAGTAAAATATATGCATTAACACAGGACAGGATAAAGCGACACTTTTTTCAGGATAAGGAACATTTTACTACAAGTTAGGAATTCGGTTCCAGACCATAATAAATTTTCCAGTGAGCTATGCAAAAGAATGCAAATAAGCTTTTGCCTAGGCCAGAGGCAAAAGAAATAGTAAACCAGAGTAAGACAATATCTAACCTGAACTGTAACAAATGGGTCAGACTGCATTAGACATATATGGAAATTAAAGAAGAGCAAGCAAGTCAGGGGCTGGTATGAGTAGATACTCAGAGGTTAAGAGCTTGGAACATGCACGTAGGATCCTTTAAGTGTGTAGCTAATTTGCTTGGAAAACAGAAAGAATGCTTTTCAAAGGGTACATTCTGGCTCCTATCAGAACAGGCTAAGCTTCAACAGTTTTATCTTACTTTAACATCTGTAGGAACTATTGTCCCAGTGACTTTATTCTTTCCTCACTAATACTATTGCCAAAAGTGGGCTCATTATTTGGGCTCTAAGCTGCCCTGAGAGGCAGACTTGACCATAGCATTACCAAGGCTAATAAATCCGGAGGATCAAGGAATGGTGGCTGATTACCACATTGCTCTCTTCAAATCATGCTGCTAAATCGGATGCTTTGTGATTCTTTGATACCAAAACATGTCTGACATTTTCTTTTATTGGAAAAAATATTTTTCTTATATATGAATTATAAAATAAATAAGAACTCTTATGTAATAAGTGCCTCTCAAGAGATCCACTTTTTCTTGTGGGAAAGGGAAACAAAAATACTTTTCCATCATCTCAGACTGATCATAAAATAATTTAGTTTTCAAGTTTTTTAAAACCTCCTACACTTTATAGAGTAGAAAATATAAAGTAATGAGATGATGGCATAGCAAATAAGGGCTTGTGAATTTTACTGTCTTAATATTTGAGTAATTAAATTTCATATGTGCAAGCAGTAGTTTACTTCTAAGTGTATTAAGAATGACTCTAAGATAATTAATATTGTTTCTTAACCATGCACTACTGAGTTAATAAATGTTCAAAGAATCTCTCAGAAAATCAATTATCAGTTTTATCTATGTACAACACAGAGTGGGAAGCATGCCGTTATTTTTTCTTATAGCAATAGTTGTTGCTATAATGGGTTTTTGGGGGACTTGGGGGGTTTTTTGGTAGCAGAAGTACAGATATGCTCAAAAGATCAAAAGCTACATTAGTAAAGATCTTAGTATATGAGCCACCTCTCCCAATTATTAACAACACTGGAAGGGAAGACACTCCCCAATGGGGATACAGGAGTGAGCGCTAGAATTTACCCCAAGATCTTTGCTTAAAATATTTGGGGAAAAAAAAAAAAAAAGGAGCAAGGATTCAGAGCTTTGTAATGTTCAAAATAGAACAGTTATTTAGTTGGAGGTAAAGAAAGTAAAATAGGAGGGGGGAAAAAAATCCACTCTGGGCTAATTAAGAGAAGGCATTTCCTTTAATTCCAGAGGGAATTTCTCTAGTCCATGAAACTTAATTGGACAAGCAAAGACACCTAGGTGTAAAAGTTTGGAAAGACGTGATGAAAGAATTGAAAGATTAAACATGAATCAAGCAAACTGATTTAATCTAATAGACCAATCAACAAATAATTTTCATGTTATCTTAAAGGTACACCTGCTCAAAAATGATTCTATTAGACTTCAATATTACAATCATTATTATAATGTAGAAAACAGTAGATTTAATGTTTTGAGGGCTGAGTTATAACCAGTTCATTTCTGCTCTCATTATCAGATGACTCAGTTCTCATTAACCAATCAGAGCTTTTTTTAAAAAAAGATAGAGCACTTTGATAAAACACATAATTGGAAATATGCAAATTATTTTTGTCAATTATATTTTGAGACATATTTTAGATTTGTAGTGTGTATAATTAATAATGAATATTGAATTAATATAATGAATAATGAATGTATATCATTTTGCAATATATCTAAGTGAAATCATTATGCTGTACGTTATAAGCTTACACAACACTATATGTCAATTATGTCTCAATACTGAATAATTTTAGCTTACTAAAACAATAATCAGGTTAAGTGACTCAGGTCTGATTCGTAAAAAGGGGTCATAAAAAGCTGAATATTTTTTCTTAAATACAGACTAATCTAAATTTTAGAATAACCTCAGCAAATTAAGACTTTTCCCTACGTTCAATATGAGAAATAAAGTATTTTCACTATAGGTATGAAGAACCCAAATTTCTAGATAAACCTAACATATAACTCACTAGTATCAATAGAATGATCTCAAAATATAGTCCACTGCTCTATGAAGATGTTTTAGTCCACTAGAATTTTGGTTGAAGAGATGTTAATGAAATGAGCAACAGATTGGGACAGGAATCAGATGGGCTTTATTTATGGAAGAAAACAGCTTTCCCTGAGATTTTAATGTAATCATAGCTCTAAGTGTTTAATACATAAAGTATTTTATCCTTAGAGTGGAATTCAGAGCAGAAATTTAAAACTCATAAACTATTTAAACAGCAATCTCAATAGCACAGGTCTCTCCCCCAGGGTGGAGACAGAAATGTAATATTTAAGGAATGCAAATGGCAAGACTATCTGTTCAACTAGACAGTAAGCTTATATTGCAAGCTTCTAAATTTAAATGGAAAGACATATTTTGCCCTTCTTCCTACATTTTTCTTAGCTTAAAAAGAACTCCCAAATATATTATTATTAACGATCTCAAGGCATGCTTACTCAGTAATTTTATTATGGCTATGCAACAACTTTCTGACATATGTTTTGCAGAGTTGACTGTTCTCTAGTTAATTGTGAAAAATCTTTAAAAAAAATCTCTGCTAAAAGATACTAAATTTAAATGTTCCAGCTAAGTAACAGTCACACAGGCTCTTCTTTCAGGCCATTTATATCAGATGTTTTAAACTTACAAAGATGCCAATATAGCTAAAAAGGATGAGCTCAGATATTTTAAGGACTTGTATAATTGACATAAAGAACATATAATTACACAGGTTAACTATACTGGAATTAAAATGAAAAAAACTTAATAAAAAGGAACATGTAATTAAGAAGGAATATAAGGCTGTGGGAAACACTTGTATAATTTATTGTTAAGAAGGTCTAAGGAAAAAATAAGCTGAAACTAAAAAAAAAAAATCATTAAGGAAAATAAAATATTCTTTGTTGAGTAATATTCCAGAGTAGCATATTCTAAACTATGATCTGTGGATGAGGAGATTTCTCAACCAACTATATTATTAGACCTACAAAGCCAGGAGATCTCTATTTTGTTTACTGCTCTATCTGCAATGCCTAATACAGGGTCTGGCACATATTAGGCCTGCAGTAATATTTGTTGAATGAATAGGTGAATAAGTTTGCAAAATACTATACATTATATGTCCCTTCTTTGAAGTTCACACTAAATAAAAGTCTATTTAAGACTGAGAAGCCCTGTAAATGCCACATTAAAAAAAAAAAAAGTTTAACTGTTTTGAATGTAACTTTTTCCTAATTTATTTGATAGAAAATTCATTGACATCTTCCAGACTAGCATTTTAAGAGACACAGTTTGGAAAATTCTACTGGAAGTAAGAGAAAGAGAAACAGAAGCATAGGGCCCACCTATTACTGGGACTAATAGGGTAATGTTAATAAAGGTCAAAGAGAAATCACAATGTAATTCGGTTTTTTTGCTTGATTTTTCTTTCAATGAGAAAAATTTTAGTGACTGAATTAGAGAGATTAGGACAAAATAAATGAGAGTTCAAGCTCAAGCTCAATACATAAAAAAATAAAAATAAAAATTTTTTTTAAAATGGCACTTATCATCTGTCAAGTATCGCATTCAGTGTACTGCATCAGTCATGGGCTCTATTTCTTGAGGATCTTATTACCTAGAACAAGGGTCTCCATATTTTAATCTGGAAGGACTAGGCAGGTAACACCAGTCAGTTAGATATAAAAACGAAGAATGTAAAAATCAAATTATTGCCATGTAAGAGAGTGGGCCACTGTTTCTAGATCATCTAGTTTTTAATATAAGCTGGAAAATCTGGATTCTCAGAAGACTTACTTATCATTTTCAAATAATTTAATTTTTAGAAAATTGGTAGGATCCAAATATAACACGTCTGAAGACTGTAAGCAACTCAGAAACCACTAGTTTATAACCTCTGATTTAAAATTTACATGTGAGCACCTAGGACTTTCAATGGCTTCAAGGTCTCTAACTAAAATATACTGTATCCCACGTTACTGAGCAGACCTATGGATGAAATGCAAATTACTATCAGTTATTCTTAAGAAATTGTGACTATACCAAAGATGTTCCAAAATGACTTTAAAAGCAGAAGAATACAGATTCTACAATACATAGGTAGCTTAAGTGGATGTTAATTTTCAGCACAATTCTGAAGTGGAATATTAAAATTCTAGAAAAGTGGCGACATATATATAGCATGGGCACATATATGATACTGGCACCATTTTAATAATTTAATATGTCTATATTTTCCTATTTCAAAATTTTACATTAAAATTTAAAATATGAACTTAAAAATCTTAAATTAATTTTAAAATATAAATATCTGAATATTTTAATATATGTATATTTTATGCATATATACACACACATATATAAAGAGATGTATGTACATATAAACATATATATCACCATGGGTAAGAGTAAAACTTTAGACATTGGCCTGAAGTTTGGCAAAGAACTGGATGAGTTCTTTTATGATATCCTGAAGAACATGGGAGAAATAAGAACTAGCTGATAATTAAAGAAGAAAGCAAAGCTATCAAGGAATGACTTCCCAGGGGCCCAACCCAATACATTCTTTTAATTCTCACTTGACTTGACCTCCGGATCATGCTGTTCATCCATTCCTTGCAGTGGATTTTCTTTTCTTTACATCTGCACAGAATCTCCTGATGCTCTTCCTTGCTTTCTCAGTTTCTTGACGGACTTACATTTTCTGCCAACACCTTGTGTTAATGACACTTATCTTAACCAGAACGGTGCATCAGACTCACTGCAGAATATATCGCAAACACATCTGCCTACTGAGCCAAAATATCTGTGACTGAGGGAGGCATATATATATATAATTTTAAGCCTCAAGGTGATGGAGATGAGCAACCTAATTAAGAACCATGGTCCTAACATTAAAGCAACTCCAAGAAATCTATACTTAATCTTCTCTCTATATAGTTTCGCCTCTAGGAGATTTTTCTACCTTGACCAAGGTTTTCCTCTACAGTGATTATTTCTAAATCTTTATCTCTATATACAGTGTTTTTCTTTGACTCAAAACCAGTATTTTCAAATGCTCACTAGGAATATCTACCTAGATGCAAAATAGGAAATCTTAAATAGAGCTGTTCCCAAATTAAACTTATACCCCAAACCTCCATCTTATCAAACCTATAATTCTTCTTACATAGACGTACTTCATCTTATTATACTTTGTTTTATTAATCTTTTCAGATATTGTGCTTTTTACAAACTGAAGCTTTGCTGCAACATTGTTTTGAGCAAGTCTATTAGAGCCATTTTTCTAATAGCATTTGCTCATTTCGTATCTTTGTGACACTTAGGTAATTATCAAAATAAATCAAACTTTTTCATTATTATATTGTTACAGTGATCTGTGATCAGTGGTCTTTGATATCACTATTATAACTGCTTTGGAGCACCATCAACTATGCCCATATAAGACAGGGAACTTAATAAACATTCTGTGTTCTGACTGCTCTGCTAAACTGGACTTCCCCCCCATCTCTCCTTCTCCTTGGGCCTCCCTTCCCTAAGACACAAAAATATTGCAGTTAGGCCAATTAACAATCCTGCAATGGCATCTAAGTAGTCAAGTGAAAGTTAGAGTCCCATGTCTCTCATTTTAAATCAAAATCTAGAAATGACAAAGCTTAATGAGCAAGGCATGTCAACAGCCGAGAGAGGCCAAAGGCTAGGCCTCTTGCTCCACTCAGCTAAGCTGTGAAGGCAAAAGAAAAGTCTTTGAAAGAAGCCAGAAGTGCTTCTCTAGTGAACACACAAATGATAAAGAAATGAAACAGCCTTACTGCCAATTTTGTGTGGTCTGATAGAGACACAAAATTTTGGAGATATTTGGAGAAATTTTGTGTGGTCTGGATAGAATATCAAACCAGCCACAACATTCCCTTAAGCCAAAGCCTAATCCAGAGCAAGGCCCTAACTCTGTTCAATTCTGTGAAGGCAGAGAGAGGTAAGGAAGCTGCAGAAAAAAAGTTGAATCTAGCAGAGGTTGGTTTGTGAGGTTATGGAAAGAAGCCATCTCCAAAATATAAGAGTGCCAGGTGAAGCAGCAAGTGATGATATAGAAGTGATAGCAAGTTCTCTGAAAGATCTAGCTCAGATAATTCATGAAGGTGGCTGCACTAAACAAAAGATTGTCAATGTAAACAAAATAGCCTTCTACTGGAAGAAGAAGATGCCATCTAGGACTTTCACACCTGGAGAGAAGTCAATGCTTGGCTTCAAAGCTTTAAAGGATAAGCGGACTTTCTAGTTAGAAGCTGATGCAGCTGGTAACTGTAAGTTAAAGCCAGTGCTCATGTACCATTCCAAAATCCTAGGGCCCTTAAGAATTATGCTAAATCTACTCTGCCTGTGTTCTGCAAATGAAATGACAAAGCCTGGACAGCACATCTGTTCACAACATTAAATCCCACTGAATATTTAAGCCCACTGACCACTCACTGACAATATACCTGGTCACCCAAGAGCTCTGATGGAGGTGGACAAGACTAATGCTGTTTTCATGCCTTCACAAGATCCTCTCTGCAGCCTATGGATCAATGAGTAACTTTGACTTTCAAGTCTTATTATTTACCAAATACAATTTTGTAAGGCTACAGCTGTCATAGATAGTGAGTCTTCTGAAGGATGTGGACAAAGCAAACCGAAAACCTTCTGGAAAGGATTCACATTCTAGATGTCATTAAGAACATTCACGATTCATGGAAAGAGATCAAAA
This sequence comes from Mustela erminea, assembly GCF_009829155.1. NCBI lineage: Eukaryota > Metazoa > Chordata > Mammalia > Carnivora > Mustelidae > Mustela > Mustela erminea. Next base: position 57,102,639 of record NC_045630.1, on the reverse strand, counting down.
TATGAACATTAATAGGAGTCAGGAAAAAGTTGATTCCAACCTTTATGCGTGACTTTGAGGGGTTTGAGATTTCAACAGAGGGAGTACCCACAGATATAGTAGAAATAGGAGAACTAGAATTATAAGTGGAGTCTTCATGATAAAACTTGAACAGATGAGGAGTTTCTTCTTATAGATGAGCAAAGAAAGTGGTTTCTTGAGGTGCGATCTACTCCTGGCAAAGTTGCTGGGAAGACTGTTGAAATGACGACAAAGGCTACAGAATACTACATAAACTTAATCAATAAAGCAATGGCAGAGTTTGAGAGGATTAACTCCAATCTTGCAAGAAGTTCTACTGTAGGTAACATTCTATCAAACAGCATTGCATGCTACAGAGAAATCGTTCCTGAGAGGCAGAGGTAATTGATATGGCCAATTTCACTCGTCTTAAGAAATTGCCACAGCCACTCCAACCTTCAGTAACCGCCCTGATCAGTCAGCAGCCATTAACATTAAGGCAAGACCCATAACCAGCAAAAGATTACATCTTGCTGGAAGCTCAGATGATAGCTAGCATTTTTTAGTAATAAGTATTTTTATTTTTTATTTTTTATTTTTATTTATTTTTATTTTTTTTTATTTTTTATTTTTTTATTAGAAAAGAATGCCTTATTAATTATCCTTACACATTTAAATATTTAGAGCCTTTTGAGTTTTTGTTTGTCTCAAATTTTTATTTAAATCCTAGTTAGTAAACATGTAGTGTAATATTGGTTTCAGGAGTAGAATTTAGTGATTCATCACTTACATACAGTAAAAAAGTATTTTTAAATGAAAGTATGCACATTTTCAGACATAAGGCTATTGCATACACTTAACAGACAATCTACAGTGTCAATGTAACTTTCATATGCACTGGGAAACCAAAAAGTTCTTTTGACTTGCATTATTACAATATTCACTTTATTACATGGTCTAGAACTGAACCTGCAATATTTCTGAGGTATGCCTGTATTTTTTCCTTAGTCAAGGAAGGATATCACCTTCTGGCCAATCAACTCAACCAGAAGCTATCAAGTCAAGGCACTAAAAGGATTCTCTGCCTGGCAGCCCTCAATCTGAAGAAATATTTGCTCATGGCCCTACTCCCATAAAACAATGTATTTGATATAATATAATACATCCTTCCCAAGATCACAACTGGGATTTATATATACACGTGTATGTTATGCTTTATTTTATATATGCTAGTTTTATTTATATGCTTTATTTATGTTAATTTAACATATCCATTATATTAACACATATTTATTATTTATTGTGTTCCAATCCTATGACTTACATGGGCTAGTCTGATTTTATAAATTGAGCAAAACAGATTATCTTTCAGGAATTTGAACTGAAAAACAGAACTAGCTGTGGGTTCTAGAGCTGGAAGGTTATACTGAATCAGGTCTGGAATGGCCATGATAACTAAGTGTAAGCTGAAGATTTATGAGAAAGAACTACTAGCAGATAAAGCTAATCAGTAGAAAGGAGGTCAGAGGCAGAAAGTAGAGAAAAATAGAGAGGACACTAGAGAGAGAAACCATGGCCCTGCAGCCCACAAGGTCACTCTAGTCCAATTTTTCTTTGGTTCCTCATATTTCTGTAAGATTCCTTGCTGTATCTTTTCAAACACATCCTTACCTTTTTCAGTTACCTTGAATGGATCTTTGTCCTTTGCAGCTAAGGAAGCTCTAAGACAGTGATTCTAAATGTATCTGTGTCCTTGACCAACCATCTATACCCTAACGGACTGTTGCCTAGATTTGATGTAGGGTTCATAGGATTCTACTTATAAAGCTGTCTGTCAAACTTTCCATTACCCTCCACTACCAATGTCCTTGTCCTACTGCAGTCCTCTTTATCTCTGAACTGGACTATGGTAATGGTCCTCTAACTAGTCTTTGTCACCACTGACTCCCAGACCTTCGCCAAGAACAGAGCTAACAGAGTGATATTTTTAATCTATCTGACCCCTCTCACTCCAGTGATGGTTTTATACCACAAAAGGCCTTTTATATGATTCTTCACCATGGTTCACATGGCCCTTTACGCTCTGACTCTACCCAGACTTTCCAGCTGGTCTCTGCCCCCTTTCATGAGGTACCAAAGCCATGAGCTGAGCTTCACAAGGCACCACAGAAGGTGAGCTGAAATCCACAGAAGCCACACACTTTGTACACAGAGATGGCTTTATACAGGCTACCTCCTCTCCCCGTTCCCCTTGCTCTGTCTGGAAAATTTCTTTTCAGGCTTCAAGTTCCTTCTGACTCCAACACACTTTTAAACACTAAACCGAATCAGGAAAACCTGGGCTGTATAAAAGCCATACCCAATACAAGAATGCTGAATATGGCACAAAATTACTATACTTCTTTCAAGAGAAATTCCATGGACCTCATCCACTGACCTAAAGCTCGTTGGCAAAAGTTGATCTAGCATATGTCAAGGTATTATATTAGGAAGTGTGCATAGAATCTGATAATACATAACTAAAAGACTACAAATGTCTTTTTATGACTTGTTCAATTACATACACCAAAAGTATGCTTAATATTCTAAGGGTATCACTGAAAGTATTCCAAATTTTCACCATTATGTTGATGTTATAAATCTTAAACTTCTTTAGCCTTAGATGTTTGCAGAAACAGAATTCTAGTATTCTGTGGTCATTTATTTATAAAAAAAAAAATTTCTTCAGGGAAATAGTGAACAAAACAAGAGCCCAGTTCTCACAGCAGAGCCAAAGTAATAAAGGGCTCTTTTGTAGACAAATTCTAGAACTTCTTAATTATACACAGGCTTATTATCTGTATCTCCAGTGTTATAAAGTACCAGAACTTCATTAGAAAAATTAAGCTGGAAAAATGAAGGCAACACTTTGTAAATTTCCAGTGGAAATTAGCTGGGAGAGGCAGAGGAATACTGGATCAAAAGAGGGTAATCATGCTTAACTGTGCCCTAGAGCACCCGCATGTTTAATACGATTTGCACAGTAACTACCTCTCCTATTACTGCCTGTTTGGAGTATTCTGTGTTAATGGGGTTAGCTAATTTAGTATTTTAACTTAAAAAGGCTCTGCTGATTAATAAATGTTGCACACTGTGCTAGTAATTAAAATAAATGGAAGAGTTACAAATAAAAGTTGAATTGTTAAGAAAACATTGTCTGAAAATATATGATAATCCCTATTTATCATAATACAATAACAGTTCAGAAAATATGCAAATTATAAAGGTCTAAAGTGTTTGAAAATCCCACAAGTCAAAAAAGTTTTGAGATATGTTAGATTTCTTTATCACCACTCTTTAAAAATATAACCAGATCTCATCTCTATGCATTTTTAAAAATGCCCTTTTTAAAAATTATTTAGATCTAGTTTCTTAACATTTCCCAAGCATTTTTCCAATGGTAACTGTCTATTAAATGATACTTTATTAGAAGCAATAATAAAAGGTTTAAAAATGACTTATCTATTTATCAAGATTTCTGTCTAAACCGGGTTGCAAAGCTGAGGGAATGAAGGCAGATACGTAAGATTCACAGTTGCTGAATATTTTTCACTAGTGGCAGCAAATGGCAGAGTTCAAGAAATGGAGTTTGTTAGTTTTGCTTTCCTACTAAATGTGTACAGGATGTGTCCCATTTCCCCTGATCTGAATAACGGAGGGTGACAGAAGAGGCCATCCCATATGCCACTTTGGATTATTTTGAGCTAAAGGCACTTGAAAAGAATAGGTATAAGAAATGTGATCTGAATCCCCCACCCCTTGTTTTTCCTTAAAATCAGGACATAACGTGCCCATAGGACAGCTGACTTCCCCATATCAAGAGGAAAGAAATGTTCTTGCCCCCAGAGATGAGGAGTCGAAGCCGAGAGAATTTTATAAAACAGAACTTGTTAAATGACTCTTGTCTTCCTTTGGTCTCCCCACTCATTTTATTTTTCTGCAACTGTTTCTCATTGTATACAAGCTATACAAGCTAACGTATAAGCACTTAGGACTTGTCACTTAGAGGGTATTTACTTCCTTGTGGGGCTCCTCCTGCGTCACGTAATACTTATTTTTAATAAATGTGTGTGCTTTTTTTCCTATTATTCTGTCTTATGTCAATTTAATTTCCAGGCCCAAATGAAGGCCCTAAGGGGTAGAGGGAAAGTTTTACCTCTCCTACAATAACTATCAGAAAATTAACACTTTTTATTTTCAAAAAGATGTAGAGACAACTATTGAGTGGTCCGTACTCAGGTTTTATGAAAGCCTCCTCAAGTTTAAAATATAATATCCTTACACTATGATTCAATCATGAACTTCTCTTCATAGGGAGGTTCCAGCCACAATTATATTTTTTCATCCTCTAAATGACCATACCTTCAACCTGTAGAAGAATTTCGAATCCTTAGGAATCTAAGGATTTTCATCAAGTTAAGTTCAGGTTTTTAATTAATCTAAACACCAAAGTCTGATATAGCAAGGTAGTTCCTTAATTTGATAAACAAGCTATAGCAGTTTTCTATTGCTGCTATAACAATACCACAAAGTTAGTGGCTTAAAGAATACAAATTTATTATGTTAGACTTCTGGAGGTCAGAAGACTGAAATGGGTCTTATTGGGCTAAAATCAGGGTGTTGGCAAGGCTACATTCCTTCTGGAGATTCTTCCCCCCACACACACCCTTAAGGATTTTATTTATTTATTTGAGAGAGAGAGAGAACATAAGCAGAAGGAGAGGCAGAGGGAGAAGCAGACTCCTTGCTGAGCAAGGAGCCTGACGTGGGGCTGAATCCCAAGACCCCAGGATCATGACCTGAGCTGAAAAAGCAGACGTTTCACTAACTGAGCCAGTCAGGCACCCTTCCTTCTGGAGATTCTAGGAGAGAACTTATTTCTTTATCTTTCTCAGTTGCAGGAGGCTGACAGCATTCCTCGGTTGGAAATGCCTACACTGTACTTAAAGGCAGCAAAGACAAACTGTTTTTCCCATATCACATTACTCTCACCTTCCATGTAGTCCAATCTCTTTCTGCTTCCCTCTTCCACTTTTAAGGACCCTTGTGATTACAGTGGGTCCACCCAGATCATCTAGGATAATCTCCCCATCTTTAACTTCTTAATCATATCTGCAATGTCCTCTTCATCATAGAAGGTAACAAGATATTCACAGATTCCTGAGATAAGACTGTAGACTCTGGTTGGGGGGGGGGCATTATTTTGCCTCCCAGAACACAGACTGGCACTGACTTCCACTGCAATGTCTTAAATCCATTTGAGTTTGGAACCAGTTATAGTCTGCATACTCATATTCTCTGTATTAAGTCAGAACACTGACTACTAATAGAAGGTATTAACATATAGGACCTTACCCCCTCTGCTAAGACTTTTAGTGAAGCCCATATCAGCCTATACCACCTGACTTATGATCATCTACTCCACTCCACCTCTGTCACCTTGATGGGTAAGTTAAACATTTACTTGGATAGTTCTTCGAAGGCGTGGTGGGAGGCTCTTCACCCTTAGTAACAATGACTTTTTTCTCTACTTCATCTGGGTAACTTGCACGGTTCCATTTTACATTTAAAAATAATCTTTAAAATGTTCCCTGAGGGGCACCTGGCTGGCTCAGTGGGTTAAGCCGCTGTCTTCGGCTCTGGTCATGATCTTAGGGTCCTGGGATCGAGTCACGCATGGGGCTCTCCACTCAGCAGGGAGCCTGCTTCCCTCTCTCTATCTCTGCCTACTTGTGATCTTTCTCTGTCAAATAAATAAATAAAATCTTTAAAAAAAAAATGTTCCCTGAAAAAAATATAAAATATAAAACAAGTATGTTGTTGTTTCCATTTTTAAAAATTTTTTTAAATTTCATTTCAGTTGTTTCCATTTTTTGAAAAATAAAAATAGTCTTTTTTTATGTTTTTAAGGGAATTTCAGATTGAGTAAATCATGGGAGTTAGAAAATTTCTTAATGGAAGCAGAAGAGAACAAGGGATATAAAGAGAAATGAAAGCAGCTCGGTACCTCTGGAGCACAAAGAGTTTCTTATGAAATGTGGCAGACTGGCTAAAGAAACAGGCCTAGACCCCATCCTGAAGGACCTTGTGTCTTGTGACACAGAATTAAGATTTATCCTAGAACTGATAAAAACCCATTAAAAAGTATTTTGTCTGAATAATGGCTTGCTTAAATTTCTCTAGTACTGAGGTAAATGCACTGAATGGGAAAAAGACTGGAAAGACCAGATAAACTTTTTATAACAATTAAAAGAAGAACTTGTAAGTGCCTAAATTAAATTAGTAGTAGAAAGGGAGAAGAGGGACTGAATTTGAGAGACTCTTAAAAGGTAGACTAGACAGGATTTGAGGACCAAGAGAATGCTGGAAAAAGATAACAGGGTAACTTTTAAGTGCCTATGCTGGGCAGAAAGTTGGTTACAATTCACATTCGAGATAAGAAGAAACAGGCCAATGCGGGATATACTGAGTTGGGAACATATGGTGAAGTAAGTGAAGATGGCAACTGAAAAAATAAATCTGGAATGTTAAGAGTAGGATCTTAGAGATTTAGAGTGGAAAGCACTGGCATAGAGGTGGGAGTTGAAGTCTCTCAATCAGAAGCAAACACTCACACAGGTTACATAGAGAAGAAGAAGGTAAAGAAAAGAGCTGAATGCTGAGTCCTGCCATCACCTTAGCTCTTTCCCATTACCTCTCACCAAAGTATTGCAATATTCTCCTCATGGTTTTCCTTCCTTCCAGCACATTTCTTCTCAAATACACCTGTCTCACAATCCAATACATATTCTTTCTATGAGGTCCTCTTACTCAAAAAACTTAATTCTTCATTATCTACAGATAATGGCCTTGAAGCCTTGCCCACTTTCTCCTTCTACTGCCTCCCACATGAAGATTAGCTTCTGTCAGATTGGGTCTTCGCATTGTTCAGTGAACTTTTAACTACTGTCATTTTTTTTTCATACCATCAATCTGCCTTTATCTTTTATCAAATCTAAACCATCTTTCACAGAACCAATTCAGTCATTTCTTTGAAGAACACCTTCCTAGACCAGCAGTGATCAGAGCAAATGCTACATAAAAAAAAAGAAAAAAAAATTAAAAGAAAAAATCATGACACTGTCTTTGATACACATTTGATGATTTTCAAGTACTTATCTATGGCAATTTGTACTCAGAATTTCACTAGTTTTTCTGATTTGGTTTAAAGCCAGAAGCGTAGAATTTCTATGGGAGCAGAGAATTTGTCTATTTTATTCACTGCTAAATCCCAAGAGTCTAGAACATTTCTGGATATGCAAGCATTTGTTAAATCAATGAATACCTCTGTATATTTTTTACAGTATCTAGATGAGAGCTTCTCACATAAAGATTACTTAGCAATTATTTACTAATTGCTTATTTAATTTCCTGGTTTCACAAAGATAGACATATGAATAAGGAAAAAATGAAACTGGAGTAAGTTTCTTCAGGAAAAAGAACAAACAAATAGAGCTCCAAAATACTTCCAAAAAACCCCCTGGAATCCATACTCAATGTGTAAAATATTGTCCCACTTCCTATGCTTGTTTTCCTTATTTGGAAATAAGACTGTTGCAGATGTAGTAAGATGAGCTTTACGGCCTCTAATGTAGACAGGACCCTCTGCATTAAAAAAACTATGCATCTCTGTGGTTAGGGAATACTTTTTTCCTAATTCCTATCACAGAATTCTTATCTGTAAATACACAAATTTCTAACAGTTCTTTTGCCTCACAAGATATAACTGTTATGTAATATATGAAAACCAAAATTGTTTTAGAAGCTGCTACAAAATATCACTGCTTTAATTCTTTAAAAAAAAAAAAAAAGATTTATCCACAGGCCAGTTGCTAAAACCAGTTGCTTAGTCCCCTTACTAAAAACATAAAAACATAAAGGTCCAAATCTTTAAGTAACTTCTTGAGTATTCCCTGTTGGGTTTGTTGGGTTGGCTGATAATCCTAGATGCATCTTCAATCTGAAAGTTTCAGGGTAAAGGGTCATCAGCATTGGTATCCATAGAGGTTGAAGATATTCACAGGTGTTCCATAGAAAGTACAAGTGGAACACCTTTCTTCAGGGAGAATACTGATCTCTCATCCCTCCAAGCTTATCAAGGAAGACACTACAAAAGGATACTTCTGGATCTGCACAGTGATTTCCGTAGAAATATGGAAATGTGGCCAATTATTTGGGCAGTTAATCTTGTTATTTCATAAACCTTTGTTTGCATCATTGAAAACAAAAATAATTCTGAGTAATATAACTCTTTAGATATTCATCACTAAATTGCACATTTTGCTTAACTAAGTCTGAGCAGCATTGATCTTCCATAATCTCTTTGGTAAAACAGATCTACCTCCCCAAAACCAACTGGAAATAAATGTTTTTCATTTCTTATTTACCACACATTGGGTCACTGTCAATTATTGAAAAAGGTATGGAATTCTCTATAGGTAATTATTTCATGTCAAGTAATTGCTACAAAATAAAAAAAATTATAAAAATTACTTGAGATGCATGCCAATTTTCTTTCATCTGAGTTTGTGTGGAAATTTTTATTTTCAAAGAGACTTTTCAGAAATGCATGATTAAAATTATGCACATTATATATCCCTCCTAACTTATCAAATGATCCAAAGTCCACCGTGCTGGATGAGAGGTAATTCTAGTTTCTTTACATAATAAAACATACTTTGCAATATATTTTGGAATTATTATTACGTGACATTTATAATATGATGACTAGTTCACATTATATTTATGTAAAAATAATAGTCTATATGTTGACTATTATATAGTAATTTATAATATTTTATAATTATGAAATTATAACTTGTTAGAATAATATAATTATTTTGTTATTATTTATAATATTAAAGAATTATTATAAGATACAATACAAAGATAATTATAGGATATACTATAGGACACTCATAACTTTTAAAAAGCTATTCCAGATCTTAAATGGTCTGTTTACAAACTGTATATGACTATATTGATAACAAATACCTTAAGAGAGAGGAAGTGCTTTGGAGAAATATGTCTGAGTTGAGACCCAAATCAGTGAGGCTAATAAAATAATTTTAAATTACATATGCTATTAGATCTTCCTTTATCTTTTTTAGATAACTTCCTTAGTAAAGACACTAACCTTCTACAATGCACCTGATTTATTAAATTTATATCAGTCTTTCCAAATTAAATTTAGTCCACATTAAGAGAAATGTTTTTGTTCTATTGGATCTTATTTTAGAAGCATCATAGGCTTTCACCAGATAATTAAGGTAATTATTTTCACAGATGCGTGGACAGTAGTCACTTATCCCCTTGAAATGCCATTCATTCTCTTTGAGTAATTATATACACACACACACATAAATATATATTACATATATACACATACATAAATGTGTATATATGTCTGTGTATTTATTTATATGTTTGTATATATGTGTGTATATATTATATATATATAAAATTATATAGCATATTTGCATATTGAAAAACAGTTGCTTCTGAATAGATCAAGAGTGCCACTACCTTTTCTCACAAATAAAAAATTCTCTACAATATCAGGAAATACAAAATGTTAAATTTTGTTAAATGTTACCATGCATGCTACAGCTATTTTTTTTTTTTTTTAAGCTAAGAACTCACATATTGTCATTTATATTTCGCATCCATTCCTGTCTTCTGAACTCCTCTCTGGCCACATTTAACTCATTGATTGGTTCTGCTACCCGCAACGTTGGCTCCAAAGGCTTGTAGCGCTGTTCCAATACTTCAGTGATATCACGGAATGGTCCCTGACAAGAAAGAATGAGGAAATATTTTATTATGGAAGATGTTTTATCATATTATCAATGATTAAGGGTGCTGAATATAAAATTATTTTTTAAATTATTTATTTATTTGACAGACAGAGATCAGCAGTAGGTTGGAGGGTCAGGCAGAGAGAGAGGAAGGGAAGCAGGCTGCCCACTGAGCAGAGAGCCCAAATTGGGGCTCGATCCCAGGACCCTGGGATCATGACCTGAGGCGAAGGCAGAGGCCCAACCCATTGAGCCACCCAGGCACCCCTACCAAATTATTTTTAAAGAACAAGCTGTTCTCTGAATTGGAAAATATATAGAATATCACATCTTCAAAAAATGCTCACACAAGTAGAAATGATTAAAGTATTTTAAATTAGTCAGAATTTTTCCCTACTTACATCAAAATACTTTTTATGCTGAACTGTTAAATTTGTAGTTGTATTACTTTGTTTCTGATGTAACTTAAAAAGAATTCTCTCCCTTTTTAAGTAAAAATATTAGAAAAGATTCTGAGCATTGCTTTCAAAAAGCCTTCTTATCAATAGAAATAGGATAGCACCTATTTTTTTCACTAAAATAAAGGTTTTAAGTGAATGCCTCATCCTGCATTTAACTGGTGACCCTCCAAAACACAGAGGGCCATAATTTTAATTAATTTAAGTGTTCTTTGGTAAAAATTTTAAGTTCTATTGCATAATAACTCTAATACAATAGCAACCATCTAATGACACAAATACGTAACAGAGGAAACCCCATAAGATGCAACAGTGAAGTGTTTTATAAATGTCTTACCTTTAAATTAGTAGTTACTTATACTAATTACTAGAATCCACTGGTTGTCTAATTAGTATCATATTAAGCACAATACAAATCAGAAGTGGCCATGGATTTTGCCATGTCATTAATTACATGTTGCTTTTTTTTTCACCACTATTGTTGTGCAGGACAGAAGTGATATAAAATGGACAAGGATTCCTGATCATATTCCTTATCCTTAAAGATCTCTTCTTTAAATAGGTTATCACTAACAAGACACAGCTGGAGTTACTGCAAGCACTGAGTGAAGACTGTGGGGCTAATAAAAAGAAATGATTCACGCCTCATTTATGTTCACTTATGTTTTACATTAATAGAAACCAATAATAGGAACCAGTTACCATAAAAGTCATGGACCGTAAATAACACAAATGGCAAATAAGTATCATCCAGTACTTTTCACAGCTGGACAGGAGGATTGCTATATTTGAAAGTAGTTAATGGATTTTTATTGGAACTTTACTTTTTAAAGATACAGTAACATGATTCTGAGTTCACTATTAAGAAATCAATAATTTTTTTTTTTTTTACAAATTCTTTATGTTTTACTTTGAGAAATTCTATGGTTTAAAACATAATACATGGTTATGTTATCAGAGGAAAATGACTTCTTTAGACCTTTTTTTCCTTATGTGTAAAATGGAATAAAAATTATCTCACGAAAGTGCTCTTAAGATATAAAAGACAATGTAAGTAACACTGTTAGCATTGTACTGAGAACATACTAAACATTCACAAATGATATCCCTGGCTTTTTTTTTTTTTTTTCATTATTAGTTTGAAGAGAAGTTTGAGGAAGGTTTTGAACAATAGCAGCATCAAATATATGAGGAATGATGCAAGGCCAGGACATTGAAAGGACCTGCGTTCACAAGGACCTGCATTCACAAAGAGGAATGGTCTTCTAAGTGGCCAAGCTCTATCTTCTAAACTTTGTTGGTGTATCAGTGTAACACATATCCATTTGTGACTTACTCTACTGCTTGTTCTGGAACTTACTATTTCCAAAGAAACTAGGAAATGAAAAAGGAGGAGCCGAATTCAAGCAGCAAAACTTAGAATGGAAATAGACCCTGTTGGGTTCAGTATAATCTTTGTGACCCTAATCCTCCATAATTCGTAATCACACCCATCTCTCTATCTCTCAGTGCCTGGTCCACACATATCTTAGACACTTAGACAAATGTCTTGCCTTTGAGCTCAACAAACTTCTCCCTGGTTAGCAAATGACATTAACCGTCAAGCTTTTCCTACGCCAAAGCTTCTGTTAATTTCTATTTCTGTTGACAGACTGCCTTTCAGATCTCAAGTGATCTGAATATTGATCATACCTGGGGTGACATGGGGCCTCAGATTTTGGACATAGCTTCAAACTTCAGGTCTGCTCTTTGTACTCATTTCCAAACATTAATTCCTAAAATGCCTAAACTCAACCTGAATCTGTAAGTCTCCTTTGACACTTAACTATAGTTTTCCAAAGTTTTACTTTACTTGCATCCAACCAAATCTTAAGTACAAGGGTCAGATATATTTATGTTCTTCTATAGTTTTAATGATCCATGCTATTTTATAGTCATCGTATATTTTTAAAATTTTCTCAAAGCTTAAATAATAACAAAGTTATGTTTTAAACTCCCAGGATTGCCTCATACACTTAAGAAATTTCCCTCCCTAGCACAGACAGACCATCAGAATATAATTACCATTTATAGTATAGCATATATAATTTTAAATCTCCCTAATGATGTATGTACCTTTAATATTATTAGATAACATATAGGAAATGTGGTTCAGTCCAATAAAACCACAACGTAAAAATCCCATTCTGTACAAACAAAAATGGAAAGGAGAAAAAAAAAAGAAGGAGAGAACATGAGGAGAGAAGCCAAAGGAAGTTGAGAGAGGAGGTGAGATGACATGATGGGCTGAGGAAGAATGGGAAGGCAGGAAGGGAAAAAAGGAAAGGAAGGAAGAAAGAGAAGATTAAAATGATATGGAGCAGAGGGAGGAGGACCAGGGACAGGAATGAAGGAGACCGGAAAAAAAGGAAGAGAAAAAGAACAAGGGAAGAGAGGAAAAGGAAGAAGGGGCAGAAAAGTAGAAGAAAATTAACAAGATCATTATTTTGTAGTATGCTAGATAAAGGTAATGTATGAGGGTATATGTACACACATATGCATGTATGTATATCTGCAAATATCTGCATATGTATACATATATACACACACATAAAGTCTTTCATACACATGTATATTCCATATATATGCACATATACCATTATATGAATGTATATAATATTTTCTATGTGTCTTCACATATATACTTTTGTGATATAGTAAGAAATACAGGGGCAACTGGGTGGCTCGCTTGGTTTAACATCTGCCTTCGGCTCAGGTGATGAGCCGGGAGTTCTGGGATCAAGTCCCCTATCAGGCTACCCGCTCGGCGGGAGTCTGCTTCTCCCTCTGACCTTCTTCACTCTGGTGGGCTCTCTCACTCTCTCCAACAAATAAAAACTTAAAAACCAAAAACCAAAAACCAAAACAAAACAACAACAAAAAAAGAAATCATAATCTAGTGGTTTTTGTCACTGATTCCTGGCATAGAACTCCTACCTAAACTGCTTGGAATTTCCTGAATGATGACTTTGTTATTGACAACAAGGTTATAGCTGAGATTATGCTAATGAGGTGATTTAGGTTGGGCCCCCAGAAGCCTCTTGATGAAACCTGTCACCAGAAAGACCAAATGAGTAGAAGGTTGAAATTTCTAGCTCCCGCTTCTGATCTCCAGGGAAAGGTAATGGAGCTCGAGATTGAGCTTTTTAAAAGAATCATAGAGATCTGATGGGCTTCTCATCACATGGGCGTACACATCCACATGCCAGGACACAGGCACATCCCATCTCCCTGAGAACAGAAGCCTGTGCACTCTGGACCTTTTCAGACCTCACTCTATGTTCTTCTTCACCAGGCTATTTATTTTTATCCTTTATAACAAAGCAGCAAATGGAAATAAAATGACTGAGTTCTATGAACCATTCTAGTAAATTATCAAAGTTTAGGATGGGGTCATGGGACCCCTCAACTTACAGGCAGCTCAGTAAGAAGTATAGGAGACCCAGAAATTGCTACCGCTATGTGACATGAAGAGCAGTTGTGTGGGGTTAGGCCCTTAAGCTGCAGAGTCTGCACGAACTCCTGGTAGTGTTAGAACTGGCTTGAATTGTTAGATACCAAATGGTATTCACAGAATCAAAGAATTAGTTGTTGGTGCTGGAAAACACCTCGATCACATATATATTTTTTCCAGATGTATTTATCCATTTGTTATATTTATTTACTATATTACATAAATATATGTATATACATCTTCCATATAAATAAATATAACCATTTTTACATGTATATTATATATGGTTAAAAACTGTCCACATATATTATTCACATATATCCTGTATATACCTACATGTATATATCTTCCATATGCATTCCATAAATACTAAATACATATATATATATAAATAGAATGCTATGGAAGGGGAAACCATTTAAGTACTAAAAGGACTGTATTGAGAAAAGTACATTAATAGAAATGAAGAGTGAATACAAACTAGTATAAATAAGCCATATAATAAAAGCATTAAAAAAGCAAAGCAGTACAGTTAATATGAACTATAAGTATTATAAAACTCATATAAAATGATATTAAATGTCCATGGTTAATGTGAATATTATACAGTATGGCAGTTTGGTCTGGATGACTTCTAGACTGTCTCTAATTCAGAAACATTTATATACCTGTGTCTTATCAATACTGTTTCCTAAGAAGTTCATTCAGAATTACTCTATGAGTTCCATGTATTACCAATAGCTATCTCATTGAATACAGCGTAAAATATGGATTATTAAGTATTCAAATATACAATGTTATATCTGATACCTTAGCAATCATTGAATACTTAATACACAAGCAATAGAGATACTATAGTTATCTCCTTTATAAAATAATAAACTGAATTGCTTATTCTCATGGTATCATGTAAAATCTTTCCTTGCATCAACTTAAACAGTAATATGCATAATTCAAATGGTAAAAATTCAGTTACTTAGAATATAAAATTTATATTATATTTGTTTTTAAAAACTGTTTTAGATGTCTTTATTAGAATACTGGTATAACCTATATTTTGAAAAGAATAATGAAACCATACTAAGAAGGTATGTTCCAAAATAAACTAAAAAATTTCCAATTATCTCTCTTTTGTTCCTTTGCTCAACTCTCCCCACACTCCCACTTTATTTCAGAAAGAGGGGACACTCTCAACTTCTATGTTTTTTTTGGATAGCTTTTTTTTTAAGTTCTTTCTATAATATAGTATAAGCCATCAGTTAATAGTATTTTTTTAAAAATAGTATTAACGATTAGTAGTTTTAAGAGAGCAAAAAAATGCACAAATAAAGGGAATAAAAGACCCAATTATAGAAAGTGAATGCACAACATCACAAATAATTACAGCAAAGTGGAAGTTACTTTATGGCATAGATGAACTTGTGTTTAGCAAGCTGATGAAATGGTTGGGGTTGTGAAAACCTGTTTCTAAAATGACCTTCAATGATCCCACTTTCTAGGATTCAAACCCCTGTGTGGACTGGACTTAAGCACTTCTCAAAAACAAAATATGGCATAATAGGAGGTCACTTATGGCATGAGGTCATAAAAAGACTGTGACTTCTGTCTTGAGAAGTCTCTAACTTTTGGTTAGATCACTACCCTGAGGGAAGCCAGCTGCCAGGGAGGCAGCTCTGTAGAGAGGCCAATGCGAGAAGGGACTAAGCTATGACCACAAGCAACCATTGGCTCTCCTCATCCTCCTGCTCTTCCCTACAGCTGAGTTTTCACATAAAATCACAGTCTTGCCTGACCCTTGATGACAACTTCATGACAGATCTTGAGTCAGAGGCTCTCACCTAAACTGGACCTCCAACACTGACCCACAGAAAACCTGATGGTTTAAGCCATCAGGTTTTCAAGTTATTTATTACATAGCAAAAGATATACAGAGGAAAGCCTGTGTAGGGAATTACTTGATGGGAGTTCTGGGAATCTGGCCATGTGAACCCAAATCAACCCAACCCTAGGTTGATGCCCCCTGGTGGCAGCTATCTACTCCAGGTTAAGTATCAATGGAGATGCTAGAACTGTTGCTCACTGGGGCCTTTGGGAAAGGGCCTATCATCACGCAATACAACCCACTCCACGGTATAGCCCTTGGAAGTCGTTTGCAACTCCAGGTCTACAGCAACCCACAGGGAAGATTTCTTTTTCTTTCTTTCTTTTTTTTTTTTTTTTGTCTCTGCCTGATTCTTGCATTGTTTTGGGTCCACCGTAATTCCCTAAACTTATACTTTTAAATTATGTTTACAGCTGTACATAGATAGGAATCATAAGATGAGAAGTTAAGTTGATATTACATCACTATTTGTCAAGCAACATGTTATAAGAAGTACTGGTAGAACAATGTTTGTAAAGAAAAAGGCTAGATCCTAGCCAAGAATCTTAACGTTTTAACTTCATATTTCCAGTAATAAAATTCAGTACCATAGAATTATTTGATGACTTCCCTCATACATATTTTCAACATACCTTATATTTATTATTTAAAATTAGATTCCGTAAAAAACAATTTTCCTTTCTTGTCACAAAGACAAAACAGTAACTTAAAAAAAAAAAAAACAAAAAACCAGCAAGAATACAATCATGGACAGAATTCTTCTATAGGACTAATGAATACCTGACATTGTTTCCTATCGATGGGTGGCAGAACTTCCGATCGAGGAAAGGAACGGGCACTCGTACACTCCAGCCAACTGTTCGGGCTGACCCAGCGCTTGTCTTTAACTTTAGACCTTTGGGATGTTAAAGGCTTTGCCTTTTGTAATCGCAACTCCCAGGGATCAGGATCTTTTCTGAATGGTGAATTGTATATACCCGGAATCTGAAGGAAAAGAACATAATTTTTATTTTTATTTTTAACTTTTCACAGGAAATAAAAGGAAGATGAAGTTGTATCATAAAAATTTTCATATGTTTAAGGACAATTTTTAAGTAGAACTCTAGTTCTTAACTAGAGGCTGGCTTTAAATTCATCTATGGAGATTACAAAATACTCACTTTGTCTATACTCCAGACAACAATTTCAGAGTCATTCATATTTAAAGACTAAAAATGTTAAAAATCACTAAGCAATAGCTTCTACCTGGCATATATGGCACATTTAATATAACTATTTTTAGGAAAAAAAATTGCAGAAGGACCTTAAATCATTCCTTCTGTTAACTATGTGTATATATATTTAATCCTACCCATAAGTCACACATTCACTCACACAAACTCAAATATGCAACGCTTGAACCAGTTTCAGGCACAAAATATGCACTCAATAAATACTTGGTTGCTTTAATGATTACACATTATACACCCTATTTAACAGCAGCTATTTCAAGTTCTCTACCTTAAAATAATAATCAAATTTGGAGATGCCTGGGAAGCTCAGTTGCGTAACTATCTGCCTTCTGCTTGGGTCATGATCCCAGGGTTCTGGGATTGAGCCCTGCATCAGGCTCCTTGCTCCCTCTGCCTCTGCACTTTCCCCTGCTTGTGCTCTCACTTGCTCTCACTGACAAAAAAATAAAATAAAAATCTTAAAAAAATAATAAACTGGTATTTTATATTAGGTACTGTATTTCTGTAGTGTCATATTAGTAGTGTCAATATCAATCATTAATGTTCTTTCACTGATCTTGTCACATATTATACCAAAAGTCAACTTTGTTAGCATGCACCTGCTATGCAATAGAGGTTCAAAAGATGTAATATAACAAATGTTAAATTCAAGTTTAGCAGATATTCATTTTCTGAAAATTCAGTGGTGTCTGAGTATACAAACAGCATACAACCATATTTTGACACTCTTTTCATACATACAAATTCATACTCATAAGGAAGTTATTTTATTTTTTACTTTTATAAAGATTATTAGTTTAATTGAGGGGGAGGGGCAGACGGGGAGGGAGTAGGAGACTCCTGGCTGAGTAGGAAGCCGGTCGCAAGCTCAATCCCAGAACCCTGGGATCATGACCTGAGCCGAAGGCAGACGCTTCACTAACTGAGCCACCCAGGTACCCCAGAAAAATTATATTTTAAAGGAGAGTATGATTTATTTGGTTCCCATGTAGACTCTCTGGACTAAGGTAAAGAATGTATCCATTAAACCCATATATTTTTCCTAAAATGTGCCTTTCTGTTATGCTACCATTATATGCAGAGATTTTTCTGGTCACTGTATTTACTGATGGAATCAGCAGTTCCAAAGTATTACGATTACCTAAGATCCTTGTCTTTGAAAAACTATCTTAGAAAGTTTTATATTCTTGGGACGTCTAGGTGCCATGATCTCAGGGTCCTGGGACTTAGTCCCACATCCAGCTCCCTGCTCAGTAGGGAATCTGCTTCTCTCTCACTCCCTCCATCCCTCCCGCCTTCTCGTGATCTCTCTCCCTCTTGCTCAAATAAATAAATAAATAAATAAAATCTAGAAAAAGAAAAAGAAAATTTTATATTTCTGGCCTAATATTTCAATTAAATGTTAACCTTCTTCTAATACCAACAGAGTCTAGATTCAGTGTCCTATCCCTAATGCTCCATTAAGAGCCTGGGACAACTCTGTCAGAGTTCCTACCTACCCACTACGTTGTTTCCCAGTTATTTTTGTGTGTATCAACCTTCCCTAAACAAGCAGCTGGAGCACAGGGCCTCTGTTCTAGGTATTTTTGTATCCCTATGGCCTTCTGGAGTCCCGGGCACGTAGCAGACACTCAAAAACAAAGCATCCTGCAGAAGGACCCGTGAAGCCTCTATTTTACTTTTCTTTTCCAAAGCCAAATCAAGATCGCAGGAAAATGTTTGAGGCTTATTTCAAAATCTTATCAACTTCTTTCAAAGAATTACAGATGATACCCCTTTTCTCTTTATTACTATATCAGTTTTGCTGTGCTTCCAAACACACTGTGATCTAGAACTAAATTATCAAAGACCCATTTGAGTCACCTTCAACTCAACTGAATTTTATTAGATAAAGCCAATTGTAAATACACTCACATATCTTTTAAAAATATTTTTGAACTAGGTTTTCTTTGGGATTTTTCCCCTAAATAATTTATACAAGAAAAAAAGTATTGAAACATTACAGGCAATTGTATAAACCACATTTAACATCATGCTAATATTCTCTCACAATAACACCAAATATCAAACAAGGCAGATGCATATCAGTTTAAATGATGTTAATAAAAGTATGGACACATATACTTAAAATAGTTCTTAGTGTAATTTTGAAGTGGGTGATAATTTTTAAGATGATTTTTAGGGCAAATTTCTATGGTGAGAATCTATCAATCATAATGAGAAGAAAACCAACCAATATTACATTAAAAATACTATTCTGACACAAATATAACTAAATCTCCATAGTCTATGAAAAAGATAGGAGTATGCCATCCTATTTAGGGATGATCTAGCTGACTTAAGTCTGTTAATCATTTCCACAACCTTGCAGATTAAAATAGTAAAATACATACAATTTAACTAGATTATAATTTATCAGTTAAAAATATCTATCTATTTGAATAACTGCTACCAGCCATTAACTTTACCCCATTAGAAATCTTCTTTGGTCTCCTTCCACATTTGCATGCACATGTATACATAGGCTAGATGGGAAATGCAAATAGATCAGTAGACATGATAGCTTTCTTAAATTATATTTTGCAACCTATATAGAGACCTCCTCATGTGTATTCTCTTTGCAATTTAAATCAAATATAGGTAGAAAATATATTTTAATTGAATTTAAAATGTATCATTTAAAATCTTCAAGGTGTCAGTTATTTTAGAAATTAATTTAATACAGTTGCTAACTTACGTCAATGAAAATGGTCCAGCCCTCTCTCGATCTGACTGCAAGCAAATACACTATTTATTTATATTGATACAGTATGCATTTAGCTATAACTTAAGTAAATAAAACAATCTTAACTTACTATTGTCTCAATTGCTACATTTTATCATTTGTAAGCCACTTGTGAATAATGGCTTGTTGTTGATTTTTCAAAATATTACTATGAGTCACAAAAGACATAGTTAATCCTAAGGGGCCATGACATATTTTTCAGTTTTCACATTTTTCACAACTTAGAAGGGCTACTGCCAAGCTAGCTTTTGGGACTTCATTTTCAGCAATAATTTTCTAGAGTGACCAAAACTACTGGGAAATCTGTGCTAACTGTTTAAAAAAAAAAAAAAAGCCTACAACTGAGTTATTTGCAGTACTGTCATGCTAACATTCAACTCAATAAGACCCAAGAAATCTCGGGAGAGGACTCTGCTAATAGCTTCTCACTGACCCCCTTGCATCAGGCTGGGCTGCTGACTGGTGGCCCAGTGGTGAATATGGCAAATGAGGTGTGAAAGCACGATTTTTTTAAAGGCTATGATTCTGACTCTTCAAAAGGGGGGAAAAAAAGGCAATGAGTTATATAATAGATATATATTTTTCTTGAATTCCCCCCTTCAGACCCTCCATCATGGGAACTTAAGCATGACCTGGAATATTAATTATGTCAGGTTGAGCAACGAGCAAATGTACCATTTGTTACCCAGTCACCCTTAGCATTACATTAATATTTTGAACCATTCCATATTTCTAACAATCTATCAGTTGCTCTTTTCTTCTCAGTTTTTATTCTTTAGACTTACAAGTATTATATGGGAAAGTACTTCAGAAATGCAATTGGTTTACAAGCAAATGGATGGCAGATTTGGAGCATCTACTGTTTTATTTCATGGAGAATGTATTTACGGTCATTTTCCACTCATCCACAGACCTTCATTTTGTAATTGCCTGGGGGAAGCTATATTCTAATTCTCCCCTCTTTTCTTTGTTATTGAGGTTTACTTCTAAAACAAGTTGCTGTAAAATGAAAAGAATCTGAAACACGATTTTGTACACCAATAATTCTCAAAGCCCAATGGTTAGTCTTTCCGTATTTTACCATATGAGAAATAAAAATCTCTCATAATTTCCAAGTAACTGCTCACTCAGGAATGAGGAACTATGACGTATACAGGATAGGTGGGAGGATTCAAGTTTTACTTTTGCAAATGTCAATCACACTGCAAACAGGAGCTGATTGCCACATAAAGGAAAAAAAAAATCAAGAAATATTTTCTGGCATCAGGATTCAGAATTTGTGAATACTAGGAGAGATACACAGTTCTAAAAGGTGGGGGCTGCTGATTAAAATATGTTCAGGATTCTAAGCTTTAATCAAAATTATTTTAAAAACGAGACACCAAGCCAGCAGAGAAGAGCAGTAAAGATCTCTACTAACGAGGAAAGTCAAAGTGGGCCAGAGAACTGTGAATGAAGTATTTGTGAGGGTAGGGACTGCTGAATCAACACTGACCAACGCACTTCATCATAATTATCAGGACACACTAGGGCCAGGGGATTTATAAAAATCCCACTCAGCAAATAATTGCCCTGCTGTTAGGAGATAGTCAGAGTGTTAACACACTGTCACAGTCCAGTGTTTAGTAAGATATTCCACATTCAATTACTCTTGCTGAGAACTAAAAGGAAACATGGCCATTTCTCACCACCACAGTTCTGCTTCCACACGCATTTCAGACAACCGCCATGTTAACCCTCCGATACTGTATCCCAGAACAAAGAAGGATTTCATGGAAACACTTGGGATTCACAATGAATGTATCTGGTATAAAACTTATCTACACAAAGCAACATTAACAAAGAAAATAAATATTACTAACTACAGATGTTTTTCTGTGACTTCAATGAAGAAGTTGAATTTTTAACTGTTCTGAGTCAAAGTAGAGAGTAGGGTCATGTTAAATGAAGATCCCTGAGGTAGCTGGCTTCATTAGTTTAACAAATGACTTTTATGATCATTCTGATATCCTAATCACTAGCATCACATGTTAAAATATTTTCAGTAAGTATTGATTAAAACAATGAAATTTAAATAAAACACCATCCTCTATATGCTAATTCAATTCAATAAATATTTAGCACCTAGTAACTTAGAAACACTTTACTGGATCTAAAGTGGGTACAGATGAATGAAAAGTGATCCCTCTCACCAAACCATTCTCAGTGGTGGGTGAGGGGAGAGCCAGGACAGCAATTTTGTGACTGACAATAACATAACCAGCCTGTAGTAAGTACCCACTAATTACTGTTGTAAAAGAGGTTTATACCAGAGGTTACAGTACAACTATATACATCTTTTAGAAAACTGTGGAAAAATATTTGACTTTCTCCTAAAGGTGGGTAGGATGTTGGCAATAAAAAGGGAAGAAAGGCATTTCAGGGTAAGGGGAGGGTAAAAATAAAGACAAACATATTCGTGGTAAAACACAGAGCAGTTGTTCAGGGAATATCACACTGGTGGGTTTACGTATGAAGCTACAGTCAGAGATGAGCTTATAAAATAAACTGGGGCCAAACTCCAGAAGGCTGCAAATTACAATTAATTCTACATAAAATGGAAATCTATTGATTTTCACGTTCTCCCTTAGAAGGTAAATTTAGGAAGAAGTCTGAAGCAGACCTACAGAAACTCCATGAAAACACAGGTGAAAACCACAAAAGAGACAGAGCAAGCATCAGAACCAGACTCAGATATGGTAGGCACACTAGAATTATCAGTATAGAAATTTAAAACAACTATGATTAACATGTTAAAGGATCTAGCAGATAAAGTAGATAGCAGGCAAGAACAGGTAGGCAATGAAAACAGAGACATGGAAATTCTAATAATCAAAAAGAAATGCCAGGGATCAAAAACATGGTAACAGAAATGAAGACTGCTTTTGATGGATTTATTTGTAGACAAGACATGGCTGATTAAAGAATCTCTGAGTTTGAGGATATGTCAATAGAAAATTCCAAAATTCCAAAATGGGAAGGCAAAGAAAAAAGTCTGATAAAATGTAACAGAACAGGAGTTCCTGGGTGGCACAGATGGTTAAGCAGCATCCAGCTCCTGATTCAGCTCAGGTCGTGATGTCAGGGTTGTGAGACTGAGCCTCAAGTTGGGCTCTGTGCTCCATGCAGAGTCTGCTTGAGATTCTCTCTTCCTCTCCTCTGCCCTTCCCCCTTCGTGCTCTCTCTCTCTCCCAAATAAAAATAAATAAATGTTTAAATATATGTATAACACAATATCCAAGAAAGGTAGGACAACTTCAAAACGTATATGCCATGTACATAATGGTAACCCATTAGAAGGAAGAGAGAAAGTAACAGAAGACATATGTGAAGTAATAATGACTGAATATTCCCCCAAATTAATACCAGACACTAAACCGCAGATCCAAGAAGCTCAGCGAATACACCAAGTGAAAGAAATGACAAATAAACACACAAACATATAGAGAGGCATATCATATTCAAACTTCTAAGAATCAAAGATAAGGAAATCTGTGAGAAGCAGAGGTGGTAACCACCTTAACAACAGAGGACACAAAGACAAGGATCACATCCAACTTTCCCTCAGAAATGATGTCCAGAGTGACTAATGTAAACTATGGACTTTGGGTAATAATGATGTGTGGGGGTAAGGAATGTATGGCAACTTCCTGACCAAATCTGTTGTGAAGCCAAAACTGCTCAAATTTTTAAAAGCCTATAAAAATAGGTGAACATATGCTTAGTATATAATACAACAATTCCATTCTTGGGAATCTAGAGAGGTGAAAAAACATGGAACATTACCTATCTCAATACCTGGCGCAGGGTAGACAATCAATCCATGCTTATGTGAATGAATAAGTGAAATGGACCAAAAGTCTGTAAAGGAGGTGAAGACTGCTTATTGAAAGGTAAGACGAAAGAAGAGTGGAAACAGAAGAGTGACATGGACAGGGAGCATTGTATAGAAACAAAATCAGAAGACATGGATCATAATGTTTATTAAAAAGAACATAAGAGAATGTGGACTTACAGAAAAACTTGGGCTTAGAACCCAGGCAGAGAAGGTAGAAAGAGGAATAGTTACGCAGGAGTATCACCTGTTTTGGAGTTACTAGAAATGAGCTCCCAAAAATCCAGGTTGAAAGGTCCAGTGTATAGTTGTAATAGTAGGTCTGGAACTTGGGAATGAGGACATAGTTAGTGACTGGAGTGTTTTCTGAATAAAAATACCTGAAGGTCTGAAAATGGATGGGGTCACTGAGGGAAAGCATGCAGGGAATTCAGGGGAACAGTCAGGAGTGTGCACATATAAGAAATAAGTGGGAGAAGAAATGCCCATGAAGGACACTCAAAAGAGCAAACAGTGAGGGAGCAGAGGCAGTACACAAGGGAGAAGACCGTTTCATGAAGGAGGTCAGCAGTGTCAGAAGCTCAGGAGAGGTGGAACAGCATGAGGACAAAAAGGCACAACTGGCATGGTAATTAGAAGGTGACAGGTGACCTCCACAGAAGCAAACTGTGTTCTTGTGGCACAAATCACATCGTAATTCATTGAATGTGAGGAAAGAAAAAGAAATGGAGACTAATTTGAGTCTTCTAAAATACAGCAATATTATGATGACTAAGAAATTCTCGGGACTAAAGAACATTCTATCCAGCTCCCAAATCCCACCAGGATTTCCCTTTAACTATATTGCATTTTGAAAGAATTTCTGAGAGAAGACTCCATGTATAATACTTTCTGGGAAATCTTCCCCCCTAAACAATTCCTTAATCTTTTTCCTTGTAAATGTTTAAGTACTATTCTACTGATCCTACAAGGACTGGATGAAAACTGCTTATTTTCTTGCTTAGGAAACTTTTCTAGGCCTGTTCCTGTCCCCAACATGTAGCAACCTACCTTACCCCCTCAATACAGCTTCATTTACTTCCTCCCTTCCTCTATCTGCTGCCTTGGCACTCTCCAGATTTGGCTTTGATTCCTGCTTTTCCCATTTGAGTCACAGCATCGACAGTTTACAAATAATTATAAAATACTGAAATTAGCATTGATATGTATAAATACTTATACTGAGAATAGACTGCTCTGTGGGGTTAAGATGGCTGTATTTGAGCAGAGATGTGCTTGGTGTGTAAGGTGAGGGAAGGCATTCCAGAAAACAGCAAGATGTGCAAAGGAACGGAAACTTTAAATAACTTCGATATTAAAGAGCTATAAATAATCCCATATAATATCAGAGAAAAGATATACACTGAATTCTATTGAATACACTACTGAAGAAGACTGAGAAGAAATGATCAAAGATAGAAGGCTGACTGTAGTGTCACCAAGGCCAAAGGAAGTTCCAATACCACAGTGTACAAATCTCCCAGAGTTCTTGTCGACTTATAAACAGGAGATTCCTGGTGTCTTTATCAAGAAGTACTCTGAGTAGAGCAGTGAAAGTGGACACCCAGTTCCACAGTGATTTGAAAACTCCCTATTGCGATGCCTCTAACATGCAATTTCTACACATGCTGTGCTGGCTTATTATACGTACTACTGAAGTCTGAATGACCTAAGAAAAATAGTAAAGCATGTTTTTGTAACCACCACCCACCTCAAACCTTCCCTTATATACCACTGTTCCCCTCTCAGAAACCTAGTATTTTCTTTTGCTCAATTCTTCGATAGTGATTTCATTTGAAAAATGATTTCATGGTTTGGGTTTAAAAAATGCCTTTCAAGACAATTAGTTGCTAAAAGAAAAATACTTAGCATCACAGAAACGGGAAAACTGAATTGAAAATTTTCTTTTGTTAAAGAAAATGTACTAACAGAATGGAGCATTTGTCAAACTTTATTCCCAGTGTTATCTGGGGCTCTGCAAGACACTGATTTCCCAAGAGTCTTTGAAGAAAAATTTCTTAAGCAAACAGGGGGAAGCCATTTTAAGTTTTTATCAAAGTATAGGATTGACTGCCTCATGGGGAAATGCTATGCTGCCTTAATATGGTTGGCTATAATCTCATGACCAGATCTCAAAGACCACCTCATTTTTAGACTACTGTGCTCTCACAGTCTTGCTTGGTAAAACTGTGGCTTCTTGTATGGAAATTATTAATTAGTACCTATTAGGTACAGATTATACCTGCTACTTTGTGATAACTGAGCTGAGTCTTTAGTATTTCTGCACTTTTCTGTGTTATCCTTCAATAAAAATTTTATCTTTTTTAGGTTATCTTTTGCTTCCTTATTTTGCTTTGACCTCCTTGGTGGTAGGGAGCCCAGAAAAATCCACTATGATTCACAACCCTGTTATCTTTTATCTCAAACTCAAACTCAAAAGCCCCTCTGGTGGTAACACAATTTGGACACAAACTTAATTAGAGGGAAAGTAATTTAATCGAAGGGAGTTGGCCAATACAATGTCTTGATCAAAAAACTGATCTGGTCTAAAATGAATAATAGGCTAGTCTCTGGCTTTTGGAGTGTACCACTGGGTTATTTCGCAAGTTTTTATGTGAGCTTTTCATTTCATTCCTCATTTCAAAAATATGAGGAAATAATACCTTCCTTGTACTTTAATCCATTAATTCACTTTCAGTCCATCACATTATTACCATGCTAATGAAAATAAAGAACAGGCAGAGCGACTTAAATTTCTCTACAGTAAGAGGTAATCGGATCAAATAACTATTTATCTATTTGCTTTGCTGTCAAATTGTTCATGCCCAAATAACTGCCTGCCAAATGAATCCCAACTCTCCTTTATATTCTCTGGTATGCTCATCCTCAACTACCCTGTTCCTTTTCTCAATACTTCTGATCCCTTGTCTATGATCCTTTCAACCTTGCCCCATGGAACCCTTCTCCCATCTAAACAATTTCTCTTTGCCCCCAAACTTTTCAATAAATATATTTCTTCATTATGACTGAATCTTCCTTCACCTCTAGAACAGGTCTACTGGACAAAGCATTTTAGTACTCCCCTGTATCACAGTGACTAGGAGAGATTTGCGTTTTCTTAGTTCCCCAATGTCATTTTCAAACCACTACTCATCAACTTTCTTGCAATCTGAATATGCACTCTCCTTGTGATTATCATTAACAGACTTGTTGGTCATTTGCCCATATTATCATTTGCCCATATTATCATTAACAGGCTTGTTGGTCATTTGCTCATATTCATGATAGCCTTTGGCATTTAGTTCAGTATTCTACTATGTACTCTGGGATTTCATGTATAGGGGGTGATCCATCCCAATAGTAAGCCTCACAGTTCTTTGACTCCTTCAACCTCACTGACCTTTATATTACATTACTAGTTAGAGCAAGAGAGATATGGCAAAAACATTTACATTCTTATAGATATTTATCTCAAATCATATGATCACAAAAAGATGTATAATCATGTTGAATAGGATGTCTATGGTTTCAGAATTTCAGTTGATGCCTCAAAGACAGAAATACTTATTTTTAAAAAATTAACTTATTTTAGAGGTGGGGAAGCAGTAGGGGAGGGGCAGAGGCAGAGAGAAAGAGAAAGATCCTCTAAAGCAGACTTCCTGTTGAGCAAAAAGCCCAACTGGGAGCTTGATCCCATGATCCTGAGATCATGACCCGAGCCAAAATCAGGAATCCAACCTTCAACCAACTGAGCCACTCAGGCACCCCAAGATGAAAATGCTTAACAGATGATATAAATACCCACACTTATTCCTCTGGTTCATGGTTCTTTCCTCTAGAAGACAAAATAATCGCCCAACAGCTCTCCAGAGTGCCCATGAAGGCTTGCTTGACTTCCTGTGAGAAGGCCCTGCATGTTAGACCTATGCCTCCACCTCCTGATGCTTAAAGGAACTGATAAGCTAATACACACACACACACACACACACACACACACACACACACACACAAAACATCAAAAACTAATAATGCTGAATTATTGTCTAGTAACTGTCATCGAATAAACAGAAATTTAAAGATATATATATCTAGGACCTTTCTTAGCCCACTTTAAACCATACCTTAAAGAAACCAAAGCATGGTTTTCAAGATAGCCAGATCATAGTTTGGAATTTCATCTTCTTCACTCTAGTTATGTAACTTGGCTTAATTTGGGACATTACAGAATGAAAAGAAAATGTTAGTGTTCTCTTTGCCTTTTCTTTGAATATAAGATTTGCCCTTTTAAAAGTCACACAGAATATATTTTACCAAACACAGGTATCAGTTACTAAAAATTATTACATCTGTCAAAATAATTGTCTTATCTATAATTTTTATTTAATTCAGAGGAGAAATAGTGAATAATTAGGACTGAAATAAAAGCTGCCTTTGTTTTGAATATGAAAGTATTATAAATCAGAATTAGGACATGTATTAGAAATATCATGACTCTGATATTAGAAAATGGGGATATTAAAGTGACAATGTTGTTCTCTTTTATGACTTTACCTATGTTAGGAGGAAGTAGATATAATCATAACACCAATAGTAAATGTTATATGAAGACATGGAGGAAAAAAGCAACAACCATGCCTTGCAAGGTCAGGGAAGGCCCAACCACAATTTTAGCATTCAGATAACTGTCGACAGAGAAGCTGATTTGGGTATGGATATATAAATAACCAAACCAGGTAAAATAAACCGAATCATTTTTTTTTAAGATTTTATTTATTTATTTGACAGAGAGAGATCACAATAGGCAGAGAGGCAGGCAGAGAGAGGAAGGGAAGCAGGCTCCCTGCTGAGCAGAGAGCCCAATGTGGGGCTCGATCCCAGGACCCTGAGATCATGACCTGAGCCAAAGGCAGAGGCTTTAACCCACTGAGCCACCCAGGCACCCGAAACTGAATCATTTTAATGGTACAAATTTAAGACTAATTCAGATGACCATAAATCAACTTATGCATATACAGCATAAGCATAGACAACAAATATGAGTGCAAGATTATATTAATGACTCATAATTTATTTCAAAGATATATTAATATTGAAATCATATGCATATATACAGGTACTAACTTAAAAGGAGATAGAAAATAAAGCTGAATAAATTTAAGAGAAAAAATTTTAACATTCAACTCTTTAAAGGGACTAAAACTAAAACTATAAATGAATGTTTTACATTATATAAGCACCTTGAAAATATTACTTTTCTCTAAACTAAGAGTGATCGTATCCTTTCAGCAAGACTCTCCTTTCAATATAACAACAGCTATTGAGACCTGAAACTTATTTATTTTAGGCCCAAGAGATATTAACAGATAAAGATTTAAAGACAAATTATTTCTCTTTTCTCCCTTCTTCACACCTTCCTTCCACTTACTCATCTTTTATTTTACTGTCGGCTGTGACATGGTATAGATAACATAACTCCTTTTTGAGTGAAATACTTCCAACTGTCAAAAGATATGTCAATAGAAACACCAATTGGTAAGACTAACAGAAAACCTGCCACTTTATACTAAAATATTTAAAGTCATGTTTCTCATACCAAAATGAAACTAATTTTTTTTTTTAAAGTAGGCTCAATGCCCAACATGGAGACCAATGTGGGGCCCAAACTCACAACCCCAAAATCAAGACCTGACTCAGAGATCGAGACCTAAGCTGAGATTAAGAGTCAGTTGCATAACAGAATAAGCCACCCCAGGTACCCTGAAACCAATTTTTAGTATAATTTTTAAATAAACAATTGTACTTCCTCTTTGTTTATGTTTCTTTTGTGACTGTAATACATATATGAAATATTGTGTACACTTTCTATGTCTTTTAAAGTATTTACCTGCCTTGTATTACATAAAATCTCAAGGTCATAGGTGATTTACCATGTTGGACTATACCTTAATTAACACTCAAAAGTTAAGGATACTCATGCTCTTAATAGTGACCTTAATAAACGACATTAGTCAATGCTTGAGTATCTTGATCATTAGTTAAGAGTTCATTTTAAGGGGCGCCTGGGTGGCTCAGTGGGTTAAAGCCTCTGCCTTTGGCTCTGGTCATGATCCTAGGGTTCTGGAATCGAGCCCTGCATCAGGCTCTCTGCTAAGCGGGAAGCCTGCTTCCTTCCCCTCTCTCTCTCTCTGCCTACTTGTGATCTCTCTCTCTCTCTCTCTCTCTCTGTCAAATAAATAAATAAATAAAATATTTTTTTTTTAAAAAGAGTTCATTTTAAAAAAATATTTGAACGTGTAAACTCTCTGGCTGTGTCCCCAGTTTTACAGAGGAATAATGTTTTTGATTGTAGGGTACAAGGGTTAGGAATGGAGATACGCAGAAGATTAAAGGAAGAAGAAGTAGAAATAAAGAAAGAAGATGGATTCATCCAAAGCCTGAGATTTTAAATTCTGGCCTCCAGCTATTTGGTGGAAATATTCCTAACATTTACCAATCCAAAAGAGTGAATTTAAATATTAAGAACGTGGGGTGAGAAGAACTTGTCTATATAAAGTTATTCTTCTAGACTTATTGAAGAGCTAAGATAAACCATGAGCTGACAAATTCTACGTCTTCATTATTTATCCATTATAACAGCACCTAACTTCTAACTGGTCTCATTCTAAAATATTTCTAAAGTATCTTAAAAATAGAAAACTAGTCATAATAATAGTGGGAATAAATCTTCAAATCTATAAACAATTATAGCCCTAATTATTTCATCAGATCTAGTTAGAGCAATGGTATAATTTCCTTGAGTTTCTAAGTTTTAGATTTCATTGCATTATAATTAGGGATAGCAAAAGGAACAACCAAAAACTTAGTCTTCACTAATCAATGAAGAAGCTGAAAAAATTGATTATAATTAACATACCAATAACAAATTTTATAAAAGGTAATAGAAATAAGCATATACCAGTTAACTGCTAATTACTTTGTGTAAAATATCTGCATAAATACAGTTTAAAATATGGTACACTAGAGTATAAAGGTAAGTAAAGAAACATTTATATGGTAGAGAATGGGAACTACTTTGTTACAAATTTTTTCTAATTCTTTTCTGACTTTTGAATTTTCTATTAAAGCTGTATTTGAAATTTTATATAAGCCTGTATCTGTATATGTATATACACATATGTATATATAACACATATACATATATAGATGTGTATATATATATATATATAGGTAATTATTTAATACCTTTAATGCCTAGAAAGAACTCTCCCTACCATACCTAATACATTAAAAATTCACCTCATTGCTGGATGGAAATAAACAGACCCTGATTTTGATGCCCAAAAATAAAACACAATAAATAGAGGACTAAAAAAATCAAGTGCCTCAATTTTATGGATAGGACTAAAATAATAATGCTCATTTAAATGTCTGAATGTTAGATTTGGTATCTGATACACAGAATATTATCATACAAAATTAAATTAAATTAAAATAATTTTAATAGTTAAAACTTCTTTGAGCAAGTTTAACACAATACAAAAATACAGTCCAACTAGATAGAGGTGAAGTAACAGTGAAATTGATTCACCTTAATCTCTGGTGTCTTCATTTTCACAGGATCTCTCCATAACACAAGGAGGGACCCTGGCAATGTGGTCACATGGTTATGTTATTCAGTTAAATTTGTGAAAGTAAGACATCAGTTAATTCTTCTGTCTCTTATGCTCTGACTTATCCTCTATCACACTTCGTTGGGTGGAACCAGAGCAGCTATGGGCATGCTAGAGACGAAACCAGGAAAAAAGCTAAGATGGGTGTGTATTTAATTCAGGTTTGGTTGGATATACTTATGAGAGTTTTTTTTTTTTTTTTTCTGTTACTTCCAAGTATAGTTAAAGTTTTCTAGCAATACCAGTGTAGGAATAACTTTCAGGACTATTCCTGAACGCAGTGGGCAGACTCACCAGGCATCACAAATAAAGGTGCAGGACCACAGGCTGCACTGTACTATCAACATCCTGAACTGTCTGGCCCGGGAGTACGTGCTAGTGAAGAGAACTGCTAGTGGAAGAGTAGTGGGGCTTTCTCAAATGGAGAATTTGATTCTCTCCATTTCCCATACAAAACAGAAGATCCTTCCTTTCAAAAAAAAAAAATAATAATACTTAATAATGCACCATATGCAAATAGGAATGCATCATTTAACTTTCTTACAGTAATGAAAAATTTAGATCAGTGTTCCTACAAAAAGGAGTGAATAACTTTCTCTTTTCACTCCAGAAAATTATTGTCAAATTATTGTCAAAGAAAGAGGCAATCAAAGAGCATGAGGACCAAAATACGGTGAGCAAATATGATAGATCTATCGAGCAGTTAATGAACCTACTGTTATATTTAGAGGGGTGGTGTTCTCAGATGTTAAAATCTGAAATGTGTTTGAAATGATTTTTTACTCATTATGAAAAGTATTCATCTTCCTGTATTTGTAACTTTATATAGTTTCTTCTTGAAGATAGATCCCTAAATTGTATAAGCCTCAGGCCCCAAAACACATGAATCTGTCACATGTACAAGGAGAGGTTTCAGTGTGTTTTGTTTATGGACACATTTTAAAATAACTTTTAAAATGCAGCATGCTGGGACGCCTGGGTGGCTCAGTTGGTTAAGCAGCTGCCTTCGGCTCAGGTCATGATCCCAGGGTCCTGGCATCGAGTCCCACATCGGGCTCCTTGCTTGGCAGGGAGCCTGCTTCTCCCTCTGTCTCTGCCTGCCTCTTTGTCTGCCTGTGCTCGCTCTCTCTCCCTCTGTCTCTGGCAAATAAATAAATAAAATATTTTTTAAAAAAAATAAATAAATAAAAAATAAAATGCAGCATGCTGAAAAAGAAAATATATGTAAGAAATGTAGCTGAGAAAACTTTTCTACCTGAGTGGTCTCTCTAAATTTTATTATATTTTTATATAATAAATTATATATAATAATTTATATTATATAAAATAAATTTTATATAATAAATTATATATAATTTTATTATATTTTTGCCTCCATTTCTTAGATGCATGATGGCTAAATGATGGCAAGGAGAAGAGCAGGGAAGGGACTTATTTGGGGACACAAGACTTTTTTTTTTAACCTTTTCACTTTAACTCTTCAAAGAGCAATGACAATAGACAATAATTTTATCTCTTTCATGTATTACAGGATAATAAAAACTATAATGTTAAAGAGGGAGGAAATAAAATGTACAAGTTAATAGCTAATTCATTCGCCACACTAGTTCAGTCCTTGGCCTTTTCTGAACAGAGACTGCCAATAGTAACAGATGATGTGATGGTTTTGTGATGTGGACAGTTCACTTGGGACCAAGAGCAAATGACCAAACTTGAGGACCTGCCTCATAAACTATGGATCCAAAGATCATAGGTCAGATCTTTATGCACTACATAGTCTTCTGGAAAGAATATATCTGCCAAGTGTCCAGAGGAAAAATGAGTACCAAACAAGAGCATTTCAATCACCAGAAGGATAACTGCTACTTTATATAATATTGTGGGGATAAATGTATTAAAAGTGCTTTGAGCTATTCATAGAAAGGCACCATAGAAATCTATATTATGTTTTCGCTTGCTTCATTCACTCTCTTACATGCAAGGCCTAGTTTTTCTATTTGCCCATGAATTTATTCAGATCAATGCTCCTGTTAAGTACCAAAACATTTCAGAGAGGGTAAAGTGAAAACTCAGTGAATTGAGTTAACTCAAGGAGCAGTACACACTCAGAATGCTAGTGTTTTCAAGGATAAAGAGATATCCATAAACCTAGGACAAAGTCCCTTCCAAATATCAAGTTTATTTAGGTGAATCACATGTAGACCATATATGCAGAACACTCACTAGGGGCTTTCACTGTGGCTGCACCATACTGAGGATGCCCCAACACCACAGAGTTTAAATAAACTAGTTAGACAGCCTTGGGCTGGTTGCTTCATCTTTCAGACCTGCTTTCTTTAACCTGTTAACAAAAAGAGCTAGAAAGGTAAACTCTAAAGATTCCATGCTGCTCTAATATATTCCAATCAGGGGTCCTGTCCTCTGTCAGGGTGAGTTCCTATTTTTATATTTTTCTCCATAGAAACATACAAACTACTGGGAAGTTGGCAAAAACAAATATAAGATCCTTCAAGTAAGACTTATGAATCTACTCCCACTCCTTACTTCCGTAATTCTCAGTTTTATTGCCAGACCTCTTCAACCTAAAAAAATGTGCCATAACCAGGGAGTGGGTAATGTAAAAATTAAGAATTCATTGTTGGGAATGCTGTGTGATGTAGGAAAGAAATAAGAGGAATCTAGAGTGATATTTTTAACTAGGAACACTAAATAGCGATGCTAAGCAAAATGGCAAAATTGTCACGTTTCTCTTACATGGCCTCCTAATTATCTTTCAGTACCTTACAAGACCTACTTTTCTCCCCAGACATTCCACATAGTCAATATATCCCTTACCATCTCTGGCTCCCTTTGTTACCAACCTTGTGCCCATTTTGGTCTTCATACTATAGGCATTGCCTCAGGACTCTGGACAAACTTTCCTCCTTCCTTTTATGATAGCCTACTCACAGTTATTAATTTTCACCGAGCTATACTAATAAGAACACCTTAATAGCTGTCTCCTTTCTAAAAGTATTTTAATTTAGTATGGGAAAAAGAAATATATCTTTAACGATAAAGTAATGGCAAAATCAAAGTGTTAGTGGGACGTATGTGAGATGCTGATTCTCTTTTGGGGGTGGGGGGTGGGGTAAAGGGAAGTTTCTGAGTTTCCAGAATATGACAAGCCACAAGAAGTCACCTATCATATATTTATATGATTTATATGATTTATATCATATAAAGAGAACCTTGTGGTGAATGTTTCCAGGGTATAAAAATCAGACTGGATCAGGATGCCAACCCTGAGGATGAACAAAAGACAAGACTAAGTATAAACGGGCAGAGTAGAGTCAGTCTGGAGAGTGTCAAATGCACATGCTGAAAACCTTGGATTTTATCCTGTGGACAACAGGGAATCATTGGAGGTTTATAAACTGCAGAGAGACATTACATAAAAAGCACTATTTTAGCAAAATTTACCCAATGGTGATAAATATACTGGGAAAAAGAACAAAAGACTAAACAAGAGAAATCATTTTAGAGATTATTACTATTGCTCAGACTTCAGGAAATGGACATAATGGAATTTATTTAGAAGATGGTAGGAGGAATAAACTGAAAGAAGACTGTGATTCTACACAGAAAATGAAAAAGAGGGAAAGATTTTAACAATCTGGATGACTAGGAATAGTCTAGATCATTGATCAAAATAAAGACTGATTTGGACAAATAAAGAAAAAAGCACTTAAAGAAGAAAAAAAAAGCCAAAAAGCAAAAGCAATGAACCATGTGAACGTCCTAAATCAGGTTGCATCAAGCCATGAAGATCAAAAATATAATATACTCAACATAGTGGATACGATTAACAGCCATAAATATCAAGGCATACACCCTTTTGCATGTATATTATGGAAATACAGAGATGGGGAAGGGAGCAGAGAAAAAAAAAGAGAAAGTGGGGTGTCCAGCCTAGAAATGAAAGAGGAACATAGTATTTTTAAGCCAAAGAAGTGGTTTTTATATAAGGATCAAGAGGTATAAAAGTGTGTTCCAGAGAGTTACTATAGGGGTACATTTTGTTATCATACTTGATCTCCCAACTATTGCTGTGGTATGCCATTGATTAAGGAAAATGCCTTCTGAGAAGGATCTCCAAAGATGCTTTCCAACTACACCATATACACGGAGATACATCACACACACAACACACACACACACACACACACACACACACACACACACACATGCTTGCCCATGTGCAGGTACACACTGAAAGACTGCCATTCTTCTCTTACTTCATTACCTCAAATTAAAAGTGTGCAATCACATATTAAGCACAGAATCTCCCCATTCATGATTTTGAGGAGAAAGAGTTGAAAGCAATAAAGGGCTTGGAAGACTTACTGTATTACTTAATTTACACATTTTTTCACCTTATAGATTTGTCTTATAGACATGCTATCCATATCAATATGGTATCCATATCAACAGAGTATCAATTATTTTCATTAAGTTTTTTCTTTTTTTAAGATTTTATGTATTTATTTGACACAGAGAGACACAGTGAGAGAGGGAACACAAGCAGGGGGAGCAGGAGAGGGAGAAGCAAGCTTCCTGCCGAGCAGGGAGCCCAATGCAGGCAGATGCTTAAAGGCTGAGCCACCCAGGCACCCCATGTTATATTAAGTTTTTTAAATTAAGCTACTTTCCTTTCACATACACATGTGATCTGATACAATTTTGAAAAATAAAGTTGCTGAAACCATGTGTTTCTCTCAAAAAATAAGGAAAGACAATGTTTTATTAATATTAATTGGAGCATGGGGTCTTTTTAAAGAATCTTAAATAACCAAAAACCATTAATTCAGTGTCCATATAAAAACAACCCATTAGGGACGCCTGGGTGGCTCAGTTGGTTAAGCGGCTGCCTTCGGCTCAGGTCATGATCCCAGCGTCCTGGGATCGAGTCCCACATCGGGTTCCTTGCTTGGCGGGGAGCCTGCTTCTCCCTCTGCCTCTGCCTGCCACTCTGTCTGCCTGTGCTTGCTCTCGCTTCTCTCTCTATGACAAATAAATAAATAAAATTAAAAAAAAAACAAAAAAAAACAACAAAAAAAAACATGACCCATTAAAGAAAAAAAATGAAAACATATAAGTGATGATGTGAAAATCATTTCCACAAAATGTTACAAATTTTAATGAAATTTATAAATTTTCCTTTTAGTTTTAAAGTAAATGTGTACAAACTATTAAAAGTCATTGTTATAAAATAAAATATAGTTATACTTACTCATGAATATATTTCATATCTGTCCTTTTTAATAGCACATTGAAATAAAAAAGTTATATTTTTCACTGATCAGGAAACAACGTATATAATTCTACATAATAACCTATAGCTCTAAACACTATGATATAGTACTTGAATCTTGGATTTGTATCTGTAACTCTGCTGTTCTCCAGGAGGACCTGTAAAAATGCTGGCAACATTTTAGAGTATCTTCTAATAAGCCAACAATAGGCCTTTTTCATGTAGCTACCAGTAGGTGGAGCAGACAACATAATTTATTACTCAAGAACAAGGACAGGAATGAAAGTCAGTTTATTTGGAATAAAACAAATCTGCAAATGAGATTTTCTTCAAAGGAAATGTGTCCTATATGTGTTAGATTTAGTTTGACTGGTTACTGAATCAAAATAAATAACTTTATTAAATCAATCTTCGCAGAAAGATAAATTAAATTTACAAATGGAAGCAATGTTTGCATTTTACTTATTCAAATCAACTAAAATTAGCTTTCTTTTCATAAAACTTTTACAGGGACAAAGATTTTTTTGATGTGTTCATTTAATAAGGGCGCTAAACTCAATCCTGTTTTACAGGTGATGGGGTGCATAACAAATAGTATTTTCTGGGAAATATAATTGACTAATCCTATTATGTCTGTAGCAACAAATTAACCTTATTACTACTAGTAAATGGTGATTGATTATTTATGCAAATAAGTTACCATGTTCAGCTTTCTGATTGAAATAAACATATACAAAAGGTGCTTTAATATGACTTGAACTTTTTAATTAATAAAACCCTGAGGGGTCTATTAATTCACTCATTGCAATATTAGTTATTTACTTGTGTAATTCCTATTAGTGTTAACATATTTGCTTGCATAAAGATGAGATACTTAATATCAGTAAAAATCGGGAAAATATTTTAGAATTATTTTAAGATATACACCAGATTTGTTACTAACACTGACTTTGAAACTAGGTTATCAGTATGAGTATGTCAGTCTATCAGCATAAGAGTCCTAAAATTATTAAAAATTAAATAACAACATAACTTCATTTATTACCTATATATGAATTCACAAACACAATTTTGACTTAGAAAATTCCTTATCTTTTCTAAAGCATTCTTCGTCTGAATTAACGTTTTATTTCTACTCACCTAAGTGAAGCTATATTAGACTTATGAAAATTCAATATGAAAATTAATATTCTACAAACTATCATTATGTATCATTATAAATCACTCCTAAATTATTAAAATCACCAAAAAAATAGTTCTAAAAAGGCTATTAGTATTAATCCCTTTAAATACATCAGCAGAACTTTTCCTATCCTGATGTACTTATAAAAATTATTTATACTTGAATATTTATTCAGTAAACTTTCCAATAACTGTATAAATTGAGAGTTAAAAGTGACTTAAGCCTTTAATAACAAATACTCAATTCATATCTGACTTTTATTTTATACTTAAATGTGTATTTGATATAATTTGAAATCAAAACTCTTAAAACAAGCCATGAATTTAATCTGTAAATATCTTAGTAATGTTTTAAAACCTGCAGCTTAATTTTTCAACCACAGTCAAGTCATGCTGAGAAAATCAGTACTGATACTCAAATTGAAACATGTGTCTTTCATTCTCTGAGTCTTTTTTAGGTTAGGAAAAGTAAAGATTTTTGTGAAAATAAAACAATAAATGGAATCACAAAATCATAAATATAGGTGGTTGTTAATTTCAATAAGACCACCTATATAAACTGCAATTGAAAGGTGTCAAATTTCTTTCTGGTAAAAGCATTTGTCTGGCATAGACTGAAATCAGAGTGAATACGCCTTGTGGTTAAGGATCACATAGTATACATTTGTATGTCCCACACCTGGTTCAGCATGAGACAGATTGTCGGTACTCAAAATATGTTATCTGGAATAATTGAAGACTTTTAAAGTTAAGATTTATATTCAATCTATTTATTAATATTAGTGTTGGATATCTTTGTTTAGGTTAAGGTGAATATTGCATACTTTCGTTTAGGTAAAGATGGTTTATAATTGTGACTTATCAGTTTAAAATTCAACCTTTTTATATCATAATAAGAACTAAGGAATAAAACATTTGAAATTTCTGGTACTGCCCCATTGGTAAAACTAATTCCCTGACCAAAGTCAACAGATGAGACTAAGATGATACCACTGTTCTATTTCAGTACCAAAAAAAAAAAAAAAGTTTGCTTTGGGAATAAAAGTGTCTACATAGGCTCAAAGGGTTGTATTTTATCTCCAGTTATTTGTGATCGAATATAAAGATCACTGTGACAAAATAAATAGACCAACTTGTCAGAACCAAATGAAAATCTCTGATATGTAATATTCCTCTCCAAGGAAGGGGATTTAAGAACATCATTTCCCCTCTTGCCCTCAGGTCTGTGAGGCCAGTTGTAAAATGGGCGAGGAGAATATTGGGCAAAGACCACTATCAATATTTCTAACTAATCTTCATTAATAATTAAAGCAAAGAAATGAGAAAATGAACGCTTCCAACAACTAAGACAAACAGAAGAAAATGTATAGAATCTTCGTTTATCTCTTAATTATTCTTTAAAAATATTTTATTTATTTATTTCACAGAGAGAGAGAGAGAGAGACTGAGCACAAGCAGGCAGAAGGAGAAGCAGGCTTTCCACCAAGCAGGGAGCCCGACATAGGGTTCAATCCCAGGTCCCTGGAATGATAACCTGAGCCGAAAGTAGACACTTAACTGACTTAGCCACCCAGGTGTCCCTTGATAGATTAAATTCTAATAATAGGACTGTTATCATTTACTGGAACACGAAGGGCCCGATAGTATTTTAAATATATTATATTCAATTCTCATAATGTTCTTTCAAATTGTAGAGTGAAACAGACAATTCCAGGTGATCATCTGATATCTTACCCTAAGTGGGAAATCCTGGATGCCAACTTAGCTCTGATTTCAATGCCCATACTGTTTCTACTGTCATAGTGCCTCAAAAACAATCATTCTATTGGATGCCAAGGATTTCTAGAAACAAGAGATCAGTTTAAGTTTATATACATGGACATTACCAGTAGTCTTCAAGGTATAAACAAGAAGGAAAATAGGCTAGGGAATTGACAGCTTGTATTTGTTAACACAAACACAGCTAAAACACAGTGGTAGTATTAAAAACTCATTAAGATCCAGGAGTCAAGTTACATGGTCAAGTTTGTGAAATAATTTGTTAAACCAGGTGTTTAAATTTAAACTAAAATAAAATCAAAATAAAGAAATTGTGCATATAAAGTATCTATCATACTCTGTGGCACATGTTAAGTACTGCATGGATATTTGCTATCCCATTATTTAAAAAAATTTTTTTTAAAGATTTTACTGATTTATTTGAAAGAGAGCACGAGCAGGGTGAGGGGCAGGGGGAAAGTAGACTCTCTGCTGAGACGGCCCAATGTAGGGCTCAATCCCAGGAGTCCAGGAATATGACCTGAGCAGAAGGTGGATACCTAACCGACTAAGCCACCCGGTGCCCCCTGCTATTCTAGTATTTTTATTAGTAAAAACTTAGTCTTTATGGACATTCTAAAATTTTCCTCTATGAACCCGATATCTAAATACACTGGATAAAAGAAAATTAATAAATGTTTCTGTTAAATCTGATTCTCACCACTTAAAAAATCATTTCTGCCATTACAGTACCCATCATATAAGTATAAACAGTGCAATAAGACCTCAGAATAAGAAGATTCAAAGTATAAAAGGGATTCAGAGTTATCAAAATAAATAACTCTACCCAATAATTACTATCAAGTTTAAAGAATTAAAGGATATATTATGCCTCCCTTAGTTTCATCAAAATGAAAATTACAAATAACTAAAGTTAAAAAAAAGAACTCCTTATGTCATTCTACATCTAGGAAAGTGTAGCCCACCAATTATACAGATAAATTTTTTACAGTTATGAATTTATAACTGAAACTTAAAAATACCACAATTTTTTATTTATTTAATTTTTTTGTTGTTCTTTAAAGATTTTATTTATTTGATAGAGAGAGACACAGCAAGAGAGGGAACATAAGCAGGGTGAGTGGGAGAGGGAGAAGCAGGCTTCCCGCTGAGCAGGGAGCCCACCGGGGCTCCATCCCAGGACCTTGGGACCATGACCTGAGCCGAAGGCAGATTTAACACTGAGCCACCCAGGTGCCCACAATTTCTTAAGTTGTCTTTATTGCCTAAGTATTTAGAATCTAAAGACCTCCATTTGAGTAGCAGACCTATTACTAGTTTTGTGTCTATAAATCATACCATATGTGTCTATAAATCAAACCATAATTTCCTCTTTCAGTTTTCTTATCTGTTAAATGGAAATAACTCAGCTATACAAATACTAAGTAAACACTAAAATAGTTATTATTATTGAAATTACTATTAATTAGCCTACCAAATAGAGCTAGAAGTGCAATTCTCTGTCCTAAATGTACATGGCCAGTCCAGTACTTAATGTTTTTGAATTTGGATGCCTGGAAGCAGGACACTTAATCTCAGGTAACACCCTCCACGACCCTCCACCACAGAACCAGATTTGACTTGCCCAAGTCTGAGACATCTGAATGTGTGACTCCAGCTGGAACTCTAAGACTTAACTTGAAAGTCTATGAGAAAGAATAAAAACCCACAAATTGCTAGTTTCCTGCCTGAACCTCAATTAACAAAACATACTTCAATCCCTAAATTCATGTTGCTTTTTTTTTTTTTAAGATTTTATTTATTTATTTGACAGAGATCACAAGTAGGCAGAGAGGCAGGCAGAGACAGAGAGGCGGGGAAGCAGTCTCCCCGCTAAGCAGACAGCCCCACGTGGGGCCCGATCCCAGGACCCTGGGATCATGACCTGAGCTGAAGGCAGAGGCTTTAACCCACTGAGCCACCCAGGCGCCCATTCATGTTGCTTTTTAACCATATTTCTTTGTGAGCAGAATATTCTACAGGCCAATGTATCTTTTTCTCAGCAACTAGCAACTACGGTACAATCTGAGGCACTAAAATTTTACCATTTATAAGAAAATCATTCTAAGTATTCCCAATTCCACATCTGTTATCACAGTAAGAAGATGCAATTGCTGAAGCAGGTTTGTTCGAAGCTTTACTTGAAAATGTGCAACTAAATTTAGAAAGGGTGCAGGAATGGCTCTAATCTCAACATCAGCTCAAGTAAAAGAGAAAACCTGAAAGCGACCTCAGTTTAATAACTTCTTAGTTCTTGATCAATTCGCGAAACAACAATAAGCCACTCAGAATGGGTTTCAAAAGCGAGGTTATGCCCTTCGTGTTGTGTTATCACAGTGGCAGATCACACTGCTGACTTGGACCTTTCTGCCGGCGTCCCAGCCGCTGCCTCTATGAAGCTGCTGTCGCAGACGACTCCTGGTGCCCGCGCGCACCTACACAGAAGCACGGAATTGAACTCGCAGGAGAGTCTTTGTGATATCTTTTCAACAAGTCATGTCCCATTCAGCCTGCTACTTCATCTCTGTCAGGCTAGGGGCCCAAGTGGTTTACGGGAGCTGTCAGGGACAGGTAGACCGACCTGCTTTGTGCTGAGGAGGTAATGCATCTTTCGGGCTTGGGAATCTCTTTGCTTCTCTTCCCTTTCGAGGTCGGCCTTCTTCTCTTCTCTTTCTTTCATCTCTGCAAACTCCTCCAGTGCCTCCCTGCATCCAAACAACCTGCAGTTATTTATGAGACTAAAAACCTGCTAACATTTTCCTTCTGCCACTGATGATAATCAAGTAAGTTTTTGAGGCTACCGTCACCCACATCCATCAAAATCAGTGGGGTAATCGATCTTACCTGCACATTCCCCTGAATCTTTGCAATCTTTAAAAAGCATTTAAGTGATTTTTCAGTGGTTAAATTTTTTTAAATCAAATATCTACATACTATAACTAATTCAACAGCTGAGGAAATGTATCAGGTCCCAAGGAAGTGAACAACTACATTGCCATTTTCTTTGGTTGAAGATTAGCTATTTTGGACATACCTAAATATCCCAAGAAAATGTCTGAGCTACTGATTTCCTTTAAATTTTGATTTCATGTTTACAAATCTCTAATCATTTATTTTGTATACTAATGGGTAATTTTGAAAATGTGATGGGTTTTATATATATACTTAATTTAGTTTACTCCAGTT
Organism: Mustela erminea; assembly: GCF_009829155.1. Classification (NCBI taxonomy): domain Eukaryota; kingdom Metazoa; phylum Chordata; class Mammalia; order Carnivora; family Mustelidae; genus Mustela; species Mustela erminea. Next base: position 57,059,852 of record NC_045630.1, on the reverse strand, counting down.
AATAGTTCAAATAATATCAACATGTATTATCCTGCACTTGAAAGGTGATTTTGTTCAGTTATAGAGATAATTAAAATAAAAGCTAAACTAGGTGAACAAGTTCATGGCTTTCTAGGTATGATAAATTCTATTAAAATAATGAAAATTTCATCATTTGAGAGTGTATATCTAAGAAATTTAAACAAAAACCAACTTGTAAAATATACTCTGCAAAAAAACGCCTGTAAACCGAATAAGATATTATCAAATATGGAAAAAAAAATCTTTTATTTTCACAGAACAAATTTAACTATTCATGTTAAAATAATGTTTTGAAATTATACATTATTCTTTTTAAAAAATAGATAATGCAACTTAGTGTCCAGTTCTTTAAGTAAAATTTTAACTTTTATTAAATCACCAAGCATTTACCCTAAAGATATCGAGGGAAAGATTCCAAAAATAAAAAAAAAAAAAAAGATTCTCATTTCTACTTCAATGTCTAGAAATATTTTTGTTGCAATTTTCTGTTAAAGGCTACTAATACAATACTTCATACAAGGTTACTTATGAAACACACTGACGTTTAAAAATCACCATGCTATGCTATTGCAGCAGAGCAATTTTTTTCAACATAAGATTAAATTGCAAAATAAATGAATTACTTGGAGTGGCATGGCCCTCATTTTGCCACCCTTCTCTTGAAAATTGCTTATTAATATGAAAAAAGGAGTCAGAAAATAGCCTGTTTTACTTTATGCATAGTATTTTGGGGGCTTCTGCGCCCACAGAGCTGGGCTAGCTGCACATTTAGATTGTGTTGGCAAGCTGGTACAATGACCTTTCTGACCTGCATCTCAAGGCTATTATTAATCGCTAAGTAACCTGGTAAAGCCAAACAAATTTGTTTCCATTGAAAGGATCTCTATCTGTGTCTGAGAATTTGTTCTGTACCAAACAAACCTCATTAACTGTGTCCATTTTTGACAAAGAACCAGGAGTTAGAAGGATTGGTGACCTTTCTTTGTCCTTAAGGTACAAATTTCAAGGCAGGTACATATGAATAAATGAGAATTTTTACCAGGAAAAATAACAATCACATGTTACATAAAAAACTGAATACATTATTAATTTTCATCTTTACTTTTAATATTATGTAAAAAAATGTTTCTTCTATAATTCCTCTCATAAGTCTTAAAGATAATTTAAAATAACCAGTGAACTGCCTCTATAAGGATAATTACTCAGATATGCATGTATCCAATTTTATGTCATTCCAAAGATAAGCACAGTAATTTTCCAAGCAATCACAAAAATAAAAAAAAATACATCTACAAAGACGTCTGTGTTCTATAAATAATTTAATGAATAAGAAGAGACCTTACATAAGAAAGAAAAAAGTATCCAATATAATTGCACACACACATGAACAGGTAAACTGCAAAGAAGTAATATGGCTTGGATACAAAATCAAAAGTGTAAATTATTTGATGTAGTAAAAACAGTCCATCATCTGGATATGGAAACATAAACTAAAAACACCATGTATTCAGGGAGCTTGACAAGGAAAGCAAAAACTGAAAGATAAGCAAAAGAATGTCAGTTTCCAGTATGTAAGGAAAACACACAGTAAACCCAGAAGGAACTGAAAAGCCCTAAAAGTAAATCCAAAAAAGTTTGACAAAACCTTAGAAAAATTAATCTGTGGTAGTCTCAAAACACAAAAGTAATTAATTAAATAAATTTATACAATTTTTGAAAAAGCCAATCTTATGTTCCTGATTTATTGCCATACTTGACAGTGTACAGATATACTGAACATCACAATTATATTCATGTCAAATACTCTTTGTTTAATGACCAAGTAGGAAGAGCTGAATTAATTTTTATCCCTGATATACAAGTTTTTGTTATATCAATAGCAATGAAGAGATGTCTCACTGTAAATGATGCAATAAAAAATTATGATCACATTAAGGATTAAATGATGGAAACTGTTCGAACTAGGTTTCTTTATAAAATTATAAAAATTATCGATTTTTTATCTAGGGAATTTTTTTTTTAATGCAGTACTTCTAAAACAGTTAATTTTTTCCCAAATAATTCCAGGTTGTTTTCAATATATTTTTTCATTTCAAGCATATATACTGTCTTACTTCTATCCTTATAACACAATCCTGTGATATATATGGGATAGTTACTAATTACCTTATTTTACAAATATGGTAACACATGAAGAGATGAAGTGATGTACTCTGAATAACAAATCAGTTAATGGCAGAAATGGAATTAGGATCCTTAGATTTACAGTTTCTCTAATTGCAGATCAGGCTGTAGTCATCCTGATACAAGAAATATTATGCAGAAGATATTTTTTATTGAATGAACCACATACATTTTTTATTATGTTCCTGTTTCCTACTATATAGCTAAAAAAACCTGGGTAAGTCTCAGGTCTTCTTGTATCACTTTTCATATATATAAATTATCTGGTGATACTAGTTTAAAAATAAAGGTAAAAATTACCAAAACTTTTGTAAAGTCTTTCATATTCAATATAGTTTGCTAATGTTCATGATATTTATAATGTTAAAATATTTACATATTCTAATTATGACAGCAATAATAAAACTAAAAATAGCTACTTGGAAGCAATACAATGGAATGGTTCACAGCATGAACTCTGAAATGACACCTGGTTATAAACTCTCTGCTGTGCTACTTACTAGCTGATTAATATCTGAGTCTCAATATCCTCGTCTATAAAATATAAATATATTAGTATCAGTGTCTTCTTCATCAAGCTATTGTGAAGAACAAATACATTAATCTACATAAAGTACTCAAAGTGGGGCTGCCACACAGGTAGGCCCTACACGGGTGTTAGCTATATACTGAATTTTCACTCTAAGCCATGTTCTTCTAGACTACTTCCTTTATCAACTCAAATGGATGCCAATCTTTTATACTTTCTCAACCTCCTCAACAATCTCTTCTTTTCTCTCCTCTGATCAATGTGCAATTTGTGGATAAAATCCATTAAGCAAAGTATGGAATCTGTTTGTTTTTTTTTTAAAGATTTTATTTATTTATTTGACAGAGATCACAAGTAGGCAGAGAGGCAGGCAGAGAGAGAGGAGGAAGCAGGCTCCCTGCTGAGCAGAGAGCCCGATGCGGGGCTCGATCCCAGGACCCTGAGATCATGACCTGAGTTGAAAGCAGAGGCTTTAACCCACTGAGCCACCCCAAGGAATCTGGTTTTCTAAGAGGCAAAGAGGCATGGCTGGTGGGAAGCATGAAAGGGAAGAGAGCCATGCCAATAAATGTTCCTTTTTTCCATCACTGCTGCGAGATCTCGTTGCAAACCCGAGTGGCTAATGGAGAATGCAGTGCATACCTGGTGTACCTTGTTGAGTCACTATGGGACTCCACAGGAAGTGGTGACCATGGCAGCAGGAACTTACCATAACACATCCCTCCCCTCCCCATAGAACCAATGCAGAGTAGCCATGGGAGAAGAGCTGCCCGGTCTCAGGCTTTTTCCACATTCTCCCTCCAGCCTGCATCCAGTGACTGGTGATTAAGGGAATACATAGGCCCAGAGCCTTTGTCTCACTTTGGGTCCACTCTGAAGACCCATCCAAATCCTGGGCTTCCAGTGACTGGCTAATACTTCTGATGCAGGTCAACTTCTCTACCTCCTTTCTGATGGTATTCCCCAAAGGCCCCCCCCCAATACAGTCCTGTACCAAAGCACTGCACTCAGAGTCTGTTTCAATCTCCGACACTTCACTCCCACTCTTCCTCATCCTCACTCCCCTGAACAGTAATATAAAGTATTATAAGTTTAATAAGGTATTATCAGTTTAACAAATAAAGTCTTACCAGTTTTATCCTACACTTACATTTTATTTCCAAGAGGTTCCTGCCTAAAACATACACATTACCACTTTTAATCCTTTTACGATCCAGTAAGGAAGTATTATCACCCCCATTTTATAGATTAGGAAATGAGTCACAGAGATTAAACCTCTGTCCAAACTCCCAAACTAGAAGGTGAGAGTTAGAATTTGAGTACAGGTCTCACACTAAAATTCATCCTTTTATGCAAAATACTATACTCCTATCACACATTTTGCCCAAATCCAATTGAACAACATAAGTTTGAACTTGCACAGGTCCACTTATATGCAGATTTTTTTCAATGAATACATTACAATATGACAAATGTATTTTCTCCTCTTTTATATAATTTTCTTAGTAACATTTTCTTTTCTGGGCATCTGGGTCACACAACCAGTTGGGTGTGTGACTCTTGGTTTCCACTCAAGTCTAATTTCAGGGGTCCTAGGTTGAGCCCAGCATCCAGCTCTCGGGTTCAGCAGGGAGTCTGCTTGGGTTTCTTTCTCCTCTTCCTCTGCCCCTTTGCCCTGCTCTCTCTCTCTCTCTCTCTCTCACTGAAATAAATAAATATTTTGAAAAAAATAACATTTTCTTTTCTCTAGCTTACTTTATCCTAGAATACAGAATACACATACCATACAAATGTGTGTTAATCAACTGTTTATGTTATTGGTAAGGCTACCAGTCAATAGCAGGGTATTGGTAGTTAAGTTTAGAGGGAGTCAAAACTTATACGTCTATTTTCAGCTATACAGGGAGTCGGTGCCCCTAACTCCCACATTGTTCAAGGGTCAACTATATTTTGCCATTGTTTGATTTTCTTATGCATTTCAAAATATGATACTAAAACAATTTATAATTTTTATCTTCTCATCTTTGTAGGTGCAGAACCCAAGAACAAACATCTCTATTCTTTTCTTTAAAAAGGTTTCATATGGGTCACCTGGGAGGCTCAGAGGGTTAAGCAGCTGCCTTCAGCTCACATCATGCTCCCAGGGTTCTGGGATCGAGGCGCACATCAGGCTCCCTGCTCAGCCGGCAGTCTGTTTCTCTCCCTGGCTGCCACTCTCCCCGCTTGTGCTCTCTGTCTCTCTGATAAATCAATAAATAAAATCTTTTAAAAAATAAAAAATAAAAAGTCTTCATAGATCACTTCAATGATAACTAATCTCTCACTGTTTCCACTCTCAAAATCCTTTTATATGACTGTTACATTCTATAATATATTATAGCTGCATACACGCACAACTTCTTGCCTTCTGCCCACCAAGTCCTGACTGAGGTCCTGAAGGTCAGGATTACAGTTTATTCATTAATGTGTCCCTCCCAAAGTATTTGGTCTAATATCTAGTATAAACTAAGTGCTACTATTCTTTTTAACTATTTCGCAGTTGACTAGTCATACAATTCATCCCTTCTGGTGGTTTAATTAGAAGAGATAAGAAGCCACCTTGAGAAAGCCTCTCTTGGGAAGGAGGGAAGAACCAGGATTCTGGCTCTTTACCTATAAAGTGGTTCTCAAAGTGTGGTCTCTGGAAAACAGCATCAGTTTCATTTGGGAAGTGTTGGAAATGCACAATCTCAGGCTCCACCCCAGACCAACTCAGAAATCCTGGTGGGTGGGACCCTGGGGCACTCTCTTGCCTGCTGAAGTTTGAGAAGCATAATCTGCAGCAATGAAAATTATCAATTCTGTTGAGGAATTAAGATGATTCAATTCTACTCACTAATATGACATCATAAAGAGATGCCTTATAGTCAGTTAGGAATTTTAATATGAGTATCACCATATAAGCTAAAGCACAGAGAAATACTACAAAGGAGACATGATATGCACACAATATTTTCATAGAAATCATAATTTTGGCAGAGAAATAAAAAACAGAGATTGTTTTAAAATTATAAATGACCAAAATTTCAGAGGGAACTGATAATATTACATAATCTCTCAAATAAAAACAAAATGTCATCCTCTGTGACATCTTTAAGAAAAAATAATACTAAGGAAATGGATTCAAACAATTCTCCAGAGTCCTCACTCTGTTTTGATGGGAAATGAAGTCAGTGATGTGCAAGAAGCCTTCAAAAAAAAAAAGATAAGTTGAAAAGCATTACTTTCTGCTGTGGTGTATTATGACAGAAGAGTATTTTAGTTAAGTTTGTTGAATGCGTTTTGTTTTCTCTTTCATAATTATCTGCTCTCAATATGTCCATATTAATTTAACCAAATAAACAGACAATAAAAGAAAAAAGGGCGGCAAAGTCTAGAATATAACAAAAATATTAACCAGGAAGCCAATTACATGGTTGGACCTGGTGTGTGACATTCAAAACGATTTGGGGACTGATAAAACCTTGGAATAGATACTCCAGAAGTCAGAAAAATACCCAAAATATTTGCATTAGAAAGAAAAGCTTCCCTTTAAGTCAGTCAAAGCATTTAAACCACTTGTTTTGTCTACCTGGTTACTGGGGCCCTGGACCTGTTGGACAGGCGCTGCCAATTTCATTCAGGCAGCATTTTACAAAGGGAAATCACAGTTTAAAATTAAGGACCGTAGAGCACACAGTCATTCATATTCAAGCACTCAGGCTGCTCCTGAGCTCCATGCCTTACTCTGAAACCTGCAGTTGAGACTTTAACATTCTGAAAAGACTTACAAGAGTCCTTTCAGAAAATATTTTGGGCGCCTGGGTGGCTCAGTGGGTTAAGCCGCTGCCTTCGGCTCAGGTCATGATCTCAGGGTCCTGGGATCGAGGCCCGCATCGGGCTCTCTGCTCAGCAGGGAGCCTGCTTCCCTCTCTCTCTCTCTCTGCCTGCCTCTCTGTCTACTTGTGATTTCTCTCTGTCAAATAAATAAATAAAATCTTTAAAAAAAAAAAAAAAAAAAAAAAAGAAAATATTTTTAGCGACTCCCGAAAATCCTTTCTTTATAGATGAATTTCTCTTCAAAATGCCTAAGCTACTTGAAGAATGAATACCATGAAGAACATTAACACTCATTTGTTTATTCAATTAGTCACAAGTATGTTTAAGATATTAAAAGAAATAAAAAGATGTAAAGGCCAATCCCTGCCTTCAAGCAGCTTACAAATAAAATAACAACAACAACAACAACAAAAAAAAAAAAACGAAAAAAGAAAAACAGATAACCAACTAGACTACAGACAGAAAATGAAACACAGAGGCAGAGCTTAAGCTTGGAGAAATCAGAAAAGGCTTCCTGTAGGTGGCAGCACTGGGAACTGAACTAAAGGGTTGGGAGAAAGGAGCAGGGGGAGGAAAAGAGGCTGGATTACTCACAGGAAACTATGGCTACCTTCGGAAGACGTGGTCCGTCAACAGTGGGGGAAAAGCACTTTAGAGTAGAAGAAAGGTTTCCTGACCTAGAGTGAATGCACTCTCTAAGGGTAATGCTAGCAAATTTGTACTCTATAGATGAGATATTTTGAGAATGAAAAGGTAAAAAAGAAGATAATGGTCGATGTTATAAAATTACAATACCATGACTTCACTCTGATCATAAAAAAGGATCACCCAATTGCTCCATTATTTCATTTGCCTACTTTGCATGATTTTAAAAAGCAGTAAGACTCCATTCAAAGATCATTCATGAAAATCAGTTTTTTTCTTCTTCTGGCTCCTTTGAATAAACTTAGTTGAAAAGAATTTTTTCGTGTAGTATTCTTTCTAAATATATGCACATATTTCACTGAAAAATTATTTTCTTTTCACTGTTCTGGATGGTTGCTATAAAAGGAAGTAAAATTTTATATCATATATATGATGTCAAATAACTGAGAGTGACATTGAGCTAAGTACAACAGTAGGTATAACAATAAAATGTATTTACATAGTGCATTATTTTCAGGAGCTCCAAGGCTTCACAGACATTAATTCAACCTCACAACATTCCACTGAGGTTGGTAAGGGGCAGGTATTATTAACAAGGTTCCTGTTCTTCTTTGTGAAATGAAATGACTTTACAGATGGTGACTTTGAGACACAGCATGGGGGCTTTCCTGCATAAGGGTAGATCAAGGCACATTGCATTTTCTCTCCTTTGTGTATCTTCACAGTGATTCAGCTGTGAAGGAGTATCAAGCTTCTGACTTTTTGTTTGGGGGAGAATTTAGAGTTGAGGTAGCTAAAAGAATTGCAAGATCATATTTACTTTGTGTTCACTCAAAAATCACACATTGTCTCTCATTTAAAATGTGTTAACATTATTTTAAAGCAAAAATAATTGCTGATGCTTTTGCATGCAGTACACTCATACTCAATCCAGGCACATCTCTGAATTAATCAGGGTGCTCTCCTAAAGCAATACAATAAGATAGGATGAGGTCAACATATTTTAAAGAAGTATCACCTGTAATAGTATATTACATATAATTTCAGAAAATTATCTGAGTTTTAGAATACTGCTTGTTGACCAACTATCTTATAATCAGTCTAAGAAGTTAAAGCAGGAGAGTATCCAGATTTATGAATCATCACCATACAACTGTTAGCTAAAATCCCAGAAGAGGAAGTGACTGTCCAGAGCACAAACAGCAAAAAGGCAAATGCATCAAAGAGAGAAAATTAATATTTAAGATCAGGCAAATAAATGCAAATACACAAATAAACAAAGATGAAGCCATTAGAAAAGTAGAAAGGAAACCAGGAGAGAGTGGCCTTACAGAATCTAAGCTGTAAGAGAGATTAGAGAAAAAAAAGGATCAACAGTGCCTTATGCCTTAAAGAACCCAATAATATGAAGGCCCAAAAGCCTACTGATAGAATTAAAAATAATTTTTTGGCAATAATTGCATTTTCTCGGTAACTTTTCTCAATAACTTAAACATATCCTCAAGGACTGAGTGAAAAAATTTGTACGGAAATATATCAAGTACCAATCTGATTTCCACTCTAGAAATACATTCTCAATCAACAATATTCACAATAGCTTTACCGGTCTTTATCACAGAATTAAAAAGGAAAAAGAAGGAACTCTCTTCCACCCGTCTCCTATCAAGAGCTCAGGACCTCAGCTAGCACAGAGGGATGAGAACTTCATTTCATCCATTCCCCTTAGTTGTACTAAAACCACAAACCAACATATTTTAGTCCTTTGCTTTCAAATGAATAATAACTTAATGCTGTACTCTGGCTTTTTTTTTTTTTTTTTTTTAATATCACCACAAAAAAGAGACACTTGAAATTCAGAAGGCTTTTTTTCCCATTTAAAATAAAAAGTTACTGAAGTCACTGTTCATTACATTACCAGTGTATCCTACTGAAGATTTGAATGTGAAATTCCTTTTTTATCAGGGCTAGAAAAAGCTGTTTCTTAGCATATGCATATTTTTTTTTTTTTTTACATTTTCACCATGGGACATACTTAACTAATCATATTTCCTGATCAATCACACCAAGATAGTTATCATTCCGTATTTTCCTTTACTGTGGTCTTTATTTCTTTTATTCTTTTTTTTTTAATGTAACTTTGTAAACTAAAATTCATTGTGTAAATTCTTAAATTTGAAAAAAATTAAATACATATATATAAAAAAATTATATCCAATGGAATAAGCTTTTTCCTTTTATTAATTCTATTTCAGGAATGAAGCTTTTTATTCATTTTATATATTTGGCTTAGAAAATTTTTTGAAATAGCAATACATTAAAGGTAATACATTCCTGTTAAAAATATAGTATATGGGAAAAAAAGAATATTAAAAATACAGTATATGGAAAGATGAGTGGGTATCAGTCCATAAAGTGATTATATCAATTATGTCATTAATTACTAATTACAGATACACAACAGACTGTTTCTAAAGCAAAGAATATGCACTGTATTTTAGACACTCTAGTGTGTTTTTATCTAAATTCTACCAAATTAATTGCTATACTAATCGTATCTTTACATATAAAATGATTCTACAGACAAAAAGTGATATGTACAGCTAACATTACAGAGTAATTTGGTTCTTGAAACGAAAATGTTGTTTCCTTTACATCTCAGGTTATTCCTTACTAAAAGAGCCTGTCATCTAGATACAATTAGATAAAGCCAAACCGCTATCATTTAGTTGGCTGAGATCAGAATATTATACTTTTAAAATGAGGTTTATTGAAATGTTATCTTTAGGTAATCATATTTATTCTCCTTATTTACACAATATAAATGGTTTTCTACTTATGTCCTTGAAATAGTGAACAGGGACACCATAGTATGAAAAAGTGGCCTAGCTGCTGGAGTTCATAAATTTTGTTCAGCTTTGGATGAGTTCAAAGAATTGCCATGTAAGAAAAGCCTTACAGAGGGAATTTATCTGATTATGGCAGTAATAATTACCCAGCTGTTTATTGCAGATAGAGAAATAATTCATGTAGGCAATAGGCCGTGGTGGCAATGACACTCTGCATTTAGTAAATATGCAAACTGTTCACTTCTAATTAACCAAGCTAGAGGATGCCCTTATTAAATGTATAAACTAAAAGTGCCTTCCTGACAAGTGATGAATTGTTACATTGCACAAACTCTTGCCACAGAATTATTGGAGTGAACTTGGGGCTTAACTTCATTAAGAGATCTTGTGGGATAGTTAAATGAGGATGGACAGCGTAACAAGGCTTACCTGACAGCCAATGATATGTTAGAGCTTAATGGAACTGCACCTTTTCTTCTGTCCTACTTGGTTCAGATTCACAACAGATAAAGTGTGAACCTGTGAAGTTAATTTGAGTTCAAATAATAAAAATAAATGAAACAACATGACAACCCATTTATGGAGGCTACCTGATAGTTTACCTACCAAACAAATCTACAAAACAGACAGTTTTTATGATTCATATATCTCTCATATAACTAAAATAGATATATCTACCACTCTTTTCATTAGCTTAAAATAATATGGTTAGTAAAAAATAAATGATTTTATTGACTAGCTTTAAAATAAAGTGTACTTTCAAAAGGAAATGGATGGGCTTTATTGAAGAACATAAAAACAATACAGAAATTACTTTTAATATTGACTCTGAATGGGGCGCCTGGGTGGCTCAGTGGATTGAAGCCTCTGCCTTCGCTCGGGTCGTGATCCCAGAGTCCTGGAATCGAGCCCCGTGTCACGTGTCAGGATCTCTGCTCAGCAGGGAGCCTGCTTCCCTCTCACTCTCTGCTTGCCTCTATGCTTACTTGTGATCCCTGTCTGTCAAATAAATAAACTCTTTAAAAAAATTTGACTCTGAATGTTTCATTTAAATTACTTTATCAAATAACTAATGATGAAATGGTTCATTATCTATATTCTATGCTCAGTCTTATTTTAAGGTAACTATTGATTCTTTATCAAACATCTATGCAAATATTTCCACTCCAACTAAGGATGCTATGAAAAATATCACTTAGAGGGAGGTTGTAGACATAATGAAACAAAACTAAAATGTTTCTAATTTAATTGTTGTGTAGGTAATATTGACCTCATAGGTTTGTTGTGAATACTGAAGGAGATGATGAGAATAAAGGGCTAAGCACAATACTTGGTATACAGTAAGTGCTCAATACATGTTAGTGATTGATAATGTGTTTGATTGACAATTGCTCTATTTGATTAAAAAATAATGCCTAATGTTTTCTTTTCTTTTCTTTTAAGATTTTATTTATTTATTTGACAGAAATCACAAGTAGGCAGAGGGAGGCAGAGAGAGAGGAGGAAGCAGGCTCCCTGTCAAGCAGAGAGCCTGATGTGGGGCTTGATCCCAGGCCCCTGGGATCATGACCTGAGCCGAAGGTAGAGGCTTTAACCCACTGAGCTAGATGGGGGGCTTGATCCCAGGCCCCTGGGATCACATCTGGTTATTCCTGATGTGGGGCTTGATCCCAGGCCCCTGGGATCACGACCTGAGCCGAAGGCAGAGGCTTTAACCCATTGAGCCACCCAGGAGCCCCAGTGCCTAATGTTTTCAATGGGAGTTTCACACTGAGATCTGCTAAGACTTTACATTCACTCTTTCACCTAACTCACATAAGCTCAGAGGTTATAAAATGTGTGAACTGGCCTTTCAGATAGTATCACAATATTACTGTAAATGTTTAATTATACACTTACTATAAAACATGAAACAATATATAAAGGAAGTAGTATATATTTTAAGAGAATCAGATTTTATCATTATTGAAAATCTAATTTGGCTCCTCAAAATTTGCAATATTTAACTTAATTAACAAATATTTATGTACTAAGAAAGAACATATGACCAATCTTCAAATAATTTATGCATTTATATACTTACTTATATTCACATTTTTTTTAATGAGTACTCTATATCAAAAGTAGGAAATGGGAAAATTTTCAGTAGTATTATAAAGATAAAACTTCCACATCTTAATGAGAAATGAGAAAATACCATAATCAATGGTTAAAATAAAACTACTTTAAATAAGAAAATAGTCATGTATATAAATAATAATTTTAAAAAAAGGCTTTGTAAGTGTGAAACAACTTAGGCTCCACATCTTGAACAGAAGGTAAGATTTTAAAAAGTTAAGAAATGATACTTAAAGCATAAAATAATATCTAATACTGAGTGCTTATTAAAATAATTATGTATTGATTTCTAGGAAGATAGTGAATGTGTTCTTTTGCCTACAATCTATTTCCAAAGTCATAAATAAGAAGAAAAAGAAACAAAAATATAGGTGAAAACTAGGAATAGCCACAGTACCCATAATCAACTCAAGAGAGTAAGTAGGAATTGAATGAAAAAAGAATATTTAATTAAATTCATTTTCAATTAAATTTAGACCACAAATACAGGGTATTTTCCTTAATCACAAAGTCAGTATAGTATGTGGGAAATAACTGAACAAGTCTGAGGAATCTAGTATGAGCTCCAACCAAGAGGGATAAAGATAGGAATAACCAGATGCAGGACTAAAGGAGAGAAACTGCAGCCAAGTAATTTCTTTTTTTGTTGATCAGAGCTTCTGACTGAGTTGAGACCAGATGGCAAATCTGGGCTAGAGGAGAATGAGGAAAAGTAGCCTGAGAGCTGCTGAATAAAATAAACCCAGAAAAGAAAAGAGTCTATGAGCAATGGAACTTCACATTGATCTTGCTTCATGAAATCAATATTCACAGTGACAGGAGGTCAATCAGGACTTGGAAGGACAGTGTCAAGAGCACAGTTTCCCATCGCTCCAGTTTACTCTCCACCCCGTTATCAGATTGTTGAATGACTGAATGAGAAAACAAACCAACAACACCTAGGTGAAGCACTAAAAAAAGTACAAGAATTCTGAAACCCAATTAAAAACTTCAGTAAAGTATAAAATTATTTTGTTCAAAACATATTGCTTTCCTATATGTAAAAATAATAATAACAGAGAGATTGGAAAAACTGTGGAGTGAAAGGGCCATAAGCTCCCCTTGTCCCACAGATAAAATTAGAGAACACTCATATCAGTGTAAATAAACCAGAAGAGGACTTGAAGACTGCTACAAGAAACTCTACAACTAAAGGTAGAGTAAAGGCCACATCAAAAGGGGTAGGAAGGGCAGAGATGCAGTGGCAAGCTAAACAAACTCACCTTGGGAGGGAGGAAGCCACAAGCACAGAAAGGAGAGAGAAATAGACTATCACACCAGGGAACCTGCACAAAGAAGACAATCCCCATAAAAACCAGATTTGAAAGCAAGAGTTGCCTTTGTGAGTTCTTACAATTATTGGGACTGAAAGCCTGAAATATTAAAAATCAGCATGATGTAATGAGCACTGGGTATTATATAAGACTGATGGATCACTGACGTCTACCTCTGAAACTAAAAATACATTATATATTAATTAACTGAATTTAAATTTTAAAAAAGGCAAAACTTTAAAAACAAATAAAAATTTTAAAATGTAAAATTACAAAAATAAAAAAAAAATCATTGGGCTGGGTTCTGGGAGAGCCTGGAGGCTGTTGGAAGCTGAGTCCCCATCCTTAAAGCACGAACACAGAAAACAGCCCGACATACAGCTTAGAAGCATCAAGTTGGAAAACACCTAGGGCCTATAAGAGGGACAGTTATTCACTCAGAGCCTATTTGGGAAGGGAAAGGTTCTCAGGGCAACTCCTCCAAAAACAAAGGAGCTGGCAGGCACCGTTTCCCTCCCCCCCCACCCAGCATAAATACAGGGCCACCTGCTAGAACAAGCACAGCAGACAGTCATGATGTAACTTGCTTATACCAAGCCCCATCCCCCTGGGCTTTACGGACCCTCCTCTTCCAGACAGAGCTTCTTCAGTCCCAGTGCTGCTGGTCCCCTCTCCCAGTAGACTACCACAAACTTTGCCAAAACCGTATCACCTGACCCACACATTTTGTGGGACCTTGGTCCTGGCAATTCCAGCAACAAGCCCCACAGAAGACCTATGTACCTGGTTAAAACTGTGTACCCCACCCATGTGTGCTGCGCAGGATCCAATGGCCCAGTCAGGTGGAATCTGCAGTGGCAGGTCTCACTTTGCAAGTGAACCAGTGGGCACCTTGTTAAGGCTGCACACCCTACCCAGGCCAGGAACCAAACACTGCCCACAACAGGCTGGGAGAGCCACTCTACACTACTGGACTGAAGGAAAAAGCAGCCAGACCACAAAACCAGACCACACATGCAACATACATAAGAGAACTACCCCCCCGCCGAGGTTTCCCCTAAGAAGACCCACCTGCTTTTGGTAAACATAGTACACTATACTGCAAGGCACTAGAGGACCTCTTCTTCAGGTCACTACTCTTGAAAGCAGTACATATAGCTGACTTTCCAAACAGACTAAGAGTTAGATAAAATGAGAAGACATAGGAATATGTCCCAAATGAAAGACCAGGACAAAATTACAGCAAGAGACACAAGGCAACAGATGTAAGTAATTTGCCTGATAGAGAATTTAAAGTAAAAATAGTTACTGGAATTGAGAAAAGAGTGGAGGACATAAGTGAGACCCTTACCAAAAGATAAAAAGAAACCAATAAGAGATGAAGAATAAGAGATGAAATTAAAATGCACTAGATGGAATAAATAGCAGGCTAGAGAATCAGAAGAATGAATTAAATTAATCAATCCATTTTAAATTAATAATCCATTTAATTAATAAATTAATTAATCCATTACTCTGTACTCCATTAAAAATGGAGTACAGAGTAATGGAAAGTAATGAAGCTGGGAAAGTGACGAAGAAAAAAATATGCAAAATGAGAACAGACTTAGGGAACTCATGACTCCATTAAGCCAATAACATTTGATTATAGGGATCTTAGAGGAAGAAGAGAAAGAAAGGGAGCAGAAAATTTATTGAAGAAATAATAGCCAAAAACTTCCCTAATCTAGGAAAGGAAACAGATACCCAGATCCAGGAGGCAAGCTATAGTCATCAAAACAGTATGGTACTGGCATCAGTGGGACAGAATAGAAAACCCAGAAATAAACCCACAATTACATGGTCAATTAATCTTCAGCAAAGGAGGCAAGAATATGCAACAGAAAAAAGATAGTCTCTTCAACAAATGCTGTTGGGAAAACTGTACAGCTACATGCGAAAGAATGAAATTGTACCACTTTCTTGCACCACACACAAAAATGAACTCAAAATGGATTAAGGACCTTAAATGTGAGACATGAAACCATAAAAACCCTGCAAGAGAGCACAGGCAGTAACTTCTCTGACATTGTCCACAGCAACATCTTTCTATGTATGTCTCCTGAGGCAAGGGGAATAAAAATAACCTACATCAAAACAAAAAGCTTCTCTGCAATAAAGGAAGCAAACAACAAAAATTAAAAGGCAACCTACGGAATGGGAGAAGATATTTCAAATGGCATATCTGAAATAGGATTAGTATCCACAATATATAAAACTTACACCACCACCAAAAAAAAAAAAGCACAAAAAACTCCAATAATAATCCAATTAAAAAGGGCAGAAGACATGAACAGACATTTCTCCAATGAAGATATCCAGATGGCCAACAGACATGTGAGAAGATGCTCAATATCACTCGTCATCAGGAAAACGCAAATCAAAGCTACAATGACAGATCACCTTACACCTGTCAAAATAGTTAAAATCAAAAACTCAAAAAATAAGTGTTGACAAAGATGTGGAGGAAAAGGAACCCTCTTTGCACTGCTGGTGGGAATGTAAACTGGTGCAGCCACTGTGGGAGACAGTATGGACGTTCCCCAAAAAATTAAAAATAGAACTACCCTATGATCCAGTAATTGTACCATTGGGTATTTACCCAAAGAATATGAAAACACTAAGGGATACATGCACCTTATGTTTATAGCAACATAATTTACAACAGCCAAATTATGGAAGCAGCCAAGTGTAAATCAAGAGATGAGTGAATAAAAAAGATGTGATACACCCACCACTCACACTCATTGGAATATTATATGGCCACAGAAAAGAAGGAAATCTTGTCATTTCCAAAGACATGGATGGAGCTAGACTATTATGCTAAATGAAATAAGCCAGTCAGAGAAAGACAAATACCGTATGATTTCGCTCAGATGTGGAATTTAGGGGGGAAAAATAAGGAACAAAGGGGTTAAAAAAAAAGAGAGAGAGAGACAAACCGAAGAAGCAGGCCTTTTATTAAGAAAATAATGAAGTTTCACTAATGAATATTTTAAAAGACCCACATAAATGAAGAGATATCTTTCCTTCCTTGACAAGATGACTCGAATTATGTAAGTATTAATATACCCTACTCTATTCTACAAATTTAATTTAAATTGATTTCAAATCCCAATTTGGTATTTTTTGAAACATGCCAAAATGATTTATAATTTAGTTGGAAGAAAATTAAGCTGAAGTAGCCATAGCATCTTCTGAAAAACAAAAGTAAATTGTAGATACTTAAGCAAAGTAATATTATACAGGATTACAAAAAGAGAGATAAATCAGATGGCCATCGATAGTCAAGAGATACACCTGAGCACATGTGGGACTTAGTATGTGATTAAGATGACACTTAACAGTGAGAGATAATTGAATTATTTAATAAATGCTACTGTAATAACTTGTTAGTCATTTAAAAAAATCTTAAACTCAATTTTAAATTTACTCTTCATATTAAATAGATTTCACTGGATTCAATATTAAAAGTTATAAAAGAAACCTTACAATATCAAAAGAAATATGGGTGATTATTTTTAAAGTCATGCAAAGAAGAAATCAAAAAAGAAATTACTGATGCCCTCAAGGCAAAAGCAGCTTTGATTATAGACTTACATCTCTGAATACTCATCTTCTTTTATATTTTGGCTAATAAATTGTTTATTATGCTGATAGCTCTTTGATGCTTAGATATTGCTATGAGGGTGGTTGGTCTGAATTAACTTAGCCATTATCAAGCAAGATAATATCCCAATTCTGATATTTGTCTTGGGCTCACATACCTGCCAAGGTCTTGTGGTTATCTACAGCTAAGTCCCTAAACTTCATAGCCACTGCTAATAAATTCATCAGTTTGAGATACGAAACCAGTTGGGTTTTACAATACCCAAAGTTCCAAATTCTAAGACACTCAAAAAATACACACTGTACAGAGGGTAGTTCTCTTAGCTAAGCAGTACTACTTTCCAGCTCTGCTTGCAGAGTAGCTATATCTAGTCCAAGTTCATCTACTTCTCACAGAAACTTGCTGGAAGAGGCAACGTACACCAATATTGTGAAATCTACCCACTATTTCAATTAATACCAAGGCCTCAATTGTTAATGACTTCATATCACACGGTACATAGAACAGATGGGATCTGAAAAAATATTTAACACCACATAATAATGGTTTTTAATCTGACATGAAATTGCCTCCAATCGTCAAATTCCCATTTAGTTCTATTACTTTTAATACTTTATTTCACTGGGCATGACCAAGTCAAATGATACCACTACTGAAAGGAAGTCTAACAAGTTTTTTCTAGCCCCAGCAGCAGAAAATGCATTTATAAGAGATTTGTAATGGGTTTTAAGTGAGCCTGCTGATGCTATATGCCACTGAGATATGACTGATACAACTTGAAATAAATCAAAATTACAAAGAGGCTGTTTTGATGAAAAAAAAAAATAAAAACAACAACAAAAAAAAAACTGAGTTCAAATCTCCAGATCTACCACTACTTACTTGTGTGACCCAAGTTACTTAAAACCTGAGTTTTAGGTTTTCATCTTTAAGATATGATAATATATATCCCCAAAGGAGTTTTGTATAGATAACATACAAAACATCATGCACACAATAGATGCTTAGTAAATAGAATTTACTGTGATTAGTCTATTTATTGAGCTCGTCATTGCTTATAATGTCTAAACCTGTTCATATAAATTTTAGCTTGATATTTATGACATTTATAATTATCACATAAAAGACCGATCTTCCTCTTATTGTTATCAAAAACACAGAATGCTACACCAAAAGAGAGAAATTTTTGAGGAGTCTATAATTATTTCTTTTGTTTATGTTTTATAAGATTTAAGTTAACCACTCAGTTATAATGCTTTTTGTCTACATTGTGCATATATCTAAAGAGGAAGTTATCAAGCATGTGTCCAGTATTGATAGACTAGATATAATCCAGACTTTATTGCTTACATTAGTATTTTCCCATTTTAATTGACTTTAAAATGAAGTTAGTGAAACTTCTGAAGAAACCATATGTGACAGCACAAGAAAGACGAATACCAACACTACTCTATAGGTTTTTACTCTAGCAGTTCCTCCTTTGATTTTGGGGGCTGCACATATTACCAATCTGAGAAGACATGCTGATTTCCTTCGCGTTTCTATTTCTTCGTTAATTAAAGCACAATTAGAAATGTACTTCCTAGGGGCACCTGGGTGGCTCAGTCATTAAGCGTCTGCCTTCAGCTCAGGTCATGATCTCAGGGTCTTGGGATCAAGCCCCACATCAGGCTCCCCGCTCAGTGGGAAGTCTGCTTCTCCCTCTCCTACTCCCCCTGCTTGTGTTCCCTCTCTCGCTGAGTCTCTCTATGTCAAATAAAGAAATAAAATGTTTTTTAAAAAGAAAGAACTGTACTTCCTAGATAGTTTAATGTATTAAGTTTTAACTCCAGAGAACTAGAAATCTATTTAGTACTGTGTTTCCCTGATATGCAATGTTAAGTGATTGCAATGCTCTTCAGTTTTGTCATTAGCTTAATGCCTTTGTTGACTCTGTATGGTTTTAAACCAGAGAAAGATTACTTAAAGACTATAATGGTGGTCATATTGAGAGTCCTCGATAACTATTATAAGGATGAGAGATAATGTTCAAATCTTTTGAATTGAGTTTCCTAGAAACTACATGAATATTCATAAAAATCACCGAGCTTTTTTTTTGCTTTTCCTTGAAAACAAATGCAAATCAGCAGACTACAAAGATAGCATTGAACACAAATATTGATACAAATATTTTGAAACAGCAAGCTGTTAGCTGTGAGTTCTAAATGATGACCATCTTCATTGCAAACACTGATAGTTTAATAGGAAATGTGAGAAAGAGAACTTTAGAAACTAAGAATTTCTCAGAGTTCAGCTGGAAGTTATTCACATAAAAATATAAGGCAAATAAGAGAACGTCAGTTTTCAATATGCCAAGTTATGGGTATGGGTCAATGGATTTCAGAATAACCACAGAAATGAGGCACACAGCACAGTCCATGCAAATATGGCAGAGCTGCACAGGGATCTTGAAGGAACTAGATGCTGTTCTCTGACATGTGTTATCTCATCAGCACTATTCAGATCATAAAAAGTCAAAAAAGCATTTTAAAAGCTGTTCCTTCTGTGATTTAGTATTTTGGCAAGCATGTCAATGAATCTAAGAATTCATAAATCTAATATTAAATTTAGAATAATGGTCTTCCTAATGATAAATCCATTAGTCATTCTTCTCCAAAATTATGAAGGACCAATTTAGTGATCTGAGGAGATGTTGCCACCTGCAAAAACTTTTTTCTATCTATGGGAATGCAAGGCAGCCTTTATCTTTCAGGAATATATATTTCAATAATACATTTAGTATTAAAATATTTTTAAAATTTCATGACAGACTTAGAGAACTTTTAACTTTAGATTAATTAAAGGTTGTAAATATGTAATTATAATATATGCACATATACAAAATTCTTGATTTACATGGATTATCATATCCATCTTAGTTATGGTAAGTGATAATTTTTTTAAAGATTTTATTTTATTTATTTAACACAGAGAGAGATAGATCACAAGTAGGCAGAGAGGCGGGCAGAGGGGGAGGGAGAAGCAGGCTCCCTGCTGAGCAGAGAGCTGGAATTGGGGCTTGAACCTGAGATCATGACCTGAGCTGAAGGCAGAGGCTTAACCCACTGAGCCACCCAGGCAGCCCGGTAAGTGATAATTTTATACCATATACTTTTCTGTGAATCCCTTATGACCTAGATTAGTCTCATTTAAATTACCCTAGCACCTTTATGGAATCTGAAGTACTTTAAGTTTTGAGGTAAATAAATATATAGATTTATGTCTTTTAAACATATGCCATGTTAAACAAGTGATCCCAGATTTAAAGAGAATTAGAAATCTTCTAGTTTGTCATCAACTTCAGAAATCCTTTCTACACAAGTCCTGACATTGTAGATGAATCCTGTCAGATGTTTTATACTTCATAAGTCAGCCTATTACTGAATAGCTCTAATTACTGGAAATATGCTTTTCACATTGAACTAACTTGCCTCAATTTTTTTCCCTTTTTATAAATGCAGAACATAATGGTTCTTTAAAATATGAAGACAGATGTCATGCCTTACTTTGAGCTTCTGTGTTCCAGTCTTGACCAACTCTTCATGATTTCTACATCTCTTATATTCCAGGTTGTTTTCTGCTGGATGTGGATTTTTTTTGTCAATGTTCACGAAAATAGTGGCATCCAGAATTTAGCTATGCAACAAATGTAGTCTGGCTGAGAAACTTTAACTTCCTAAGATCTTTCTATCATTTTGTATTAGTTCTACATACACAGAAAGTAGGTAAGACACGGAAAATGCACTATCCTTGACATCATAAGATGCAGAATCTCATCTCCATTCTACTATGATGTAGCAGTTTAACCATGAGGTACATATCTATAACAGCCACACACTTTTGCTTCTTTAGCACATATACATAGGGAATGCCAGCATTCACGCTTCAGTTTCTTAGGTAAGGGATTAAGGTTGTGCTCTGAAGAAACTGAGAGAAAATACATGGGACTTAGAGTACAGTACCTTGTGGGTATGAGGCACATGAAATTTTCTCTTACCCTACACGCAATGGCAGTGACAGCATCTACTCCCTCAGTAGAGCAACAGAAGTTTCTCTGGAGAAACTAAATAGCCTAAAAGAAACTAAATAACCTCCACATACTGGCATCTGGGCATTGACTAGCAAAAGGTATCAGCTCCCTGACTTACCACCTTAAAAGCAATGAAACCTACCAGTCAACAAAATCTTCAATTTATGTACACATTGAAATTGGTGTTTCAATTTTTCACATTCATGTATAAATGAACACACATATACACACACCAGTTTTATAAGGGTAGATTCTAGTATAACTGGAAAATGCAAATAGTCAACTTAAAGGGAAAAAAAAAAAAACACTGTGGAGGAAATTCAGAACACAGAGACGGAATAAAACTTAAACTCTGAACTTTCATTACCAATGCTGATTATTTTTCATTTGCTACCCCCAATTCACTCTACATACTTCTGTGACCCGTGACCTGCACTGTGACCAAAAAGGCTAAGCCCTACCAACTCTATCATTTAGGCTAGTTTTCAGCTGGATTTAATCTAACAGAAGACTGAAGTTTAGGAGGAAGAAACTGAGGGTATTTTTACCTCATTTCCCTCTCCCCTTTGATGCCACACACCTCTGGAAATAGCTGCATTCCTCTACAAGTACAGATCACGGCCAGAGGTGGAGGTTGTAAACTTCCCCTTGGCTCTCACTATAACCATTAATGCTATTTCTTTGCCTTAACTCTTTGACCCTGGCAGTAGCAACATCCTACTGTTGCCAGTCTCTGTTGCTAAAACATCCTTTGCTGCACCCTTAACCCTGCACATTATCTCTGATCTCATCCTTTCATTGAACTTTCTTTATTCAAAAAACAAACTCTGAGGTGGGTTCTGCTTCCTGCCAAGACCCTAACTGCTCTGGTACTTTTAGAGAAATATGATAAAGTTCATTAACAAAATAATAACTGAATGATATAAAAGAAGAAATTATCCAAATGGTAGAAATATTTAATGAAAGTTAAAAATTATTGCTGAAATAAAAATTTTAGTAGGGTAGAAAGGAAGTCTCTCACAAATATACAAAGGACAAATGCCCAAGGTGAAGGGAATGGGGGCAGAAAGGTTTAAGAGACTTAGCATATTACTTCTGGAGGTCCAACATCCAACCAATAAGAACCATGTGAAGAAAGAATAGAAGGAAATAAAAGTGAAGAATTATTTCAGAAATAATATAAGAAAATATCTTAGAAATAAAGGATACATTGACTGCTCAAACAATGGAGGCAAAATACTTACATAAGTCCTAATTCTGAAAAATTTCAAAAGTTCCAGAAGAAAAAACTCATAACAATCTCTAATGCCTATAAAAATGGACCAGTGAATCCACCAACATGATCATACCAATGTCACACCTTCCTCAGCCAGTGATTGAGAATGGGAAGTGGAGGTAATAAGGCAGGATAATGCTGGCAAGACAGCAGACTCTTCCAAAGGGTAACTGGCTTGAAGAGAGCCCATCAGCCTTTCTTGAAAATGTACTGCAGTCCCAATCTCTTCCCAATCTTCTTTCTCTCTTTTCATAGGTGTCAGACTTATATTGTGGACTAAAGGTCTTCCCCCACCTTTGCCTGCTGCTTCTCTCGACTGCACTTCTTACAGATCTAATTCCATCTTAGTATTTGCTTTTGGTACACTTGAACTAACAAATGTTGAAAAAAAAATAGATAATTTTCAAAGGAAGAAGAAACAGACAAGTAAGCAGTTAGCAATTTTGAATGCTGGAAAACAACAGGGCAGTGTCTTCAAAACTCTTGAGGGCAAATGATCTGCGACTGAGAATGTTTTACCCAGACAAGCTACTAATCAAGTTTGAGGATAGAATAAGACATATTTAAAAGCAAGTAAAAACTCTCAAAACTGCCTTCCATGCACGTTATGATAGCAGTTGCTCCAGAAAAACAAGAAAATAAATCATAAAAAGAGAACACAGGTCCACAAAACAGTAAGTTCAGCCCAAGAGAAAGAAAGTTAAGAGATGTCTTCTCAAGAAATCTCCATCATATCAAAAGAAAATGCAGTCTGTCTGGAGCAGGATGATAGGTCAAAGAGGACAAGCTCCAGAGGAAAAGGGGACTTACTAGATTTCCTGATAGCATAGAGTACTGGGAAATAATCAATGGTAGATGTAATTTGCAGATAGGGCAAGACGAAAATATAAGGAAAATAGAAATTAATTTTAAAAATGGAATAAGGTAAATATATTCATCCTGCATTAATTGCCTTTGTAAGGAACTCTGCTTCTATAATCATGATAATGTAAACACTGATACCGATTTCTCTGAAAATAGATGGAAGTGGAGATGGGAAGAATATGAGTTAAACCCTCATCTACCATATGTGAAAGTAATGTAAAAGATCCTAAGATGTAAAATCAGACAGTATTAGATAAGCATATAATTTAGAAACATTTGGTATAAAAAGAAATAGCTAAAAGAAAAAAATGGTCACCACTAGGGACATAATAAGGGTATGGCAAAGCCATTCTTTTATCTATTATAAACATTTGGTAAAAAGTAATATATATAATAATATGCCTGTATTCTGTTAACATATATTCCTTTTCACTATTTTTTAAAAGAATTTATTTATTTATTTGAGGGACAGACAGAGAGAGAGAGCCAGGTGAGAAGAGCAGGGGGAGAAGGACAAGAGGACTCCTTGCTGAATGGAGCCCAATGCAGGGCTCCATCTCAGGGTCATGAGACTGAAAGCCCACTGTTGGCCTCCATGTTGGGTGTGAAACCTGTTTAGGATTCACTCTCTCCCCCCTCCCTATTCCTCCCTCCCCTCATGCTATAAATAAATAAATAAATAAATAAATAAATAAATAACTTCTGGATTTTAAAAAAAAGATGTTTGTGTATTCATTACTGCATTTTTCCCAACTTTGTTCTATGTTCCATTCTTTGCTTTTCCTTCCAGTTCTCTGCAAGAAAATTTTTAGCCATGGTTTAATGTCACAAAAATACTGATTTTTTTTTTTTTAATATTTTATTTGGGGGGTGCCTGGGTGGCTCAGTTCATTAGGTGACTGCCTACAGCTCAGGTCACGATCCAAGAGTCCTGGGATTGAGTCCTGCATCGGGCTCCCAGCTCAGTGGGGAATCTGCTTCTCCCCCTGACTCTCCCCCTTCTCATGCTCTTTCTCTCAAATAAATAAAATCTTTAAAAAAAACAACAAAAAATACATTTCACTTATTTATTTGAGAGAAAGAGAGACAGAGTACCAGTGGAGCAGGAGAAGGAGAAGCAGGCAGAAGCAGAATCCCCCCTGAGCAGGGTCCCCTTTGCTGGGCTTCATCCTGAGACTCCAGGATCATGACCTGAGCCTAAGGCAGACTGCTTAACCACCTGAGCCATCCAGGCACCCCCAAAATACTGATGATTTAGATTATACTCAGCAATTAATGTTTCTACAAATTCTTCTAAAATACACAAGGTAATTCATGAAATTTTATGTTTGTTTACTTTGAATTAAAAATAGCCCCATAAAACTGAATGTTATTCTTATAACATCATAGGAAAGTATATCTACAAACATTAGCTCTTATTCGTTGATAGTAATAACTGTTATTTGTTGAGTATCAATTATATGCCCAGTGCTTCACATACTCCATGCCTCACAGATATTCTGCAAAGTAAATACTGCTGTTCTGATGCACAGATGAAGAAACCCAATTTCTGTAAGATTAAATAACTAGATCAAGCTCACACAATTAGAAAATGGCAGAACCATGACTCGTCCACATCAATCTCATTTCAAAGTCAATGTTCCTAGCTATTCATGTCTTACACTTGTTAAATTCAAGCTTTCTTGAAGTACCCAGGAGAAACGGAAACATGTTTCCACATAAAAACTTGTATATAAATGTCCACAGCAACATTACTCATAATAGCCAAAAAGTGGAAACAACGCAAATGTCCATGAAATGATAAACAGGTAAATAATATGTGGTTTATCCATAGAATGAAATATTAATTAGCAAGAAAAAGGAGTATAGTACTCTTATATACTACAGCATGAATGAACTTGGAAAACAAAGGGCCAAACATCAGTCACAAAAACCACATTGTAAGATTCAATTTCTATGAAATGTACACAACAGGCAAGCCTATAGAGATAAAAAATAGATTAGTGGTTGCCAATAGCTGAGCAGGTTGGGAAGAATGGGAGTGGGTCACTGCTAAAGGACATACGGTTTCTTTTTAAGGTAATGAAAATGTTTTAGATTGATTGTGGTGGTGGCTGCACAACTTTGTGAATATATCAACCACTATAGAGTAGTGTACTTTAAATGGATGAACCATACGGTATATGAATTCTATCTCAATAAAGTTGTTTCAATAAAATAAAACAAATACATCTTTTAAAAAAATCTCTCATGATACATAGGTAAAGAAAAATATCCATAATAGCCAAACCATGTTATACAAAATCAACATGCTGGAAAACTTCAATTCACTTTTTTTTTTTAATTAATTTATTTATTTTCAGAAAAACAGTATTCATTATTTTTTCACCACATGCAGTGCTCCATGCAATCCGTGCCCTCTATAATACCCACCACCTGGTACCTCAACCTCCCACCCCCCCGCCACTTCAAACCCCTCAGATTGTTTTTCAGAGTCCATAGTCTCTCATGATTCACCTCCCCTTCCAATTTACCCCAACTCTCTTCTCCTCTCTAACACCCCTCGTCCTCCATGTTATTTGTTATGCTCCACAATTCACTTTGATGAATGACAATTTACATTCAAAACAGCACTATTGTTTGTAAGGTATTAAAAACCAAAAAATACAATGAAGCATTAAACTTGGGGGAATATATTACTTCCAGCTTAAATTTCTGTCAAAAAAGTCAGTTTTCTGCACTTCAAGCTAATAATGTTTTATTAATGCTACCAATCTATAACTCTGTAGCTAATTTTTAATTTCATTATATAATTTTCTTATTCATAACCTGGGGCAGTTTTTGCAGATCAGGCTAGATATTATTATACTTGTCTACCAAGTGCAAACTCAGCCTCAAATTAATCAATTCCATTTATCTTTGTGATAGGTCCACTCTTGGTTATAAAAATATATTCTTATATAATTATGCGTAATTTCTTTTACTATTAACTATATAATAAACTATTTCCATTAATAAAAGAGCAGATAAAATAAAGACCAATGTTGTCTGGTATCCTACATAATTCAAATCAAACATATTGTGATATAGAACGTACTTTGCTAACTTTTTGTACTGAAAATTATTTTACCCTGTCCAAAGACAGAAGAATGCACTAGATCTTATATTGTCTCTTTGAAACTCAGAAACTATACATTTAATCCCTGCTGGTATAAGTAATCAGGATACATCATAATTGTTTCATACAATATTAAAGTTTGAAACAGAATTTTGAAAAAACAGCACCTAAAAATATTGCCATAAGTAAATGTGAAGTAACTTTTATCCAAGACAAAACGCTTAAAAGCAACGCGTTTATTGAACAAATTCTATATGCATGTCACTGAGTGTTGAAACTATCTTGCAACATGGCTACCAGTAATTCCCACTGTAATATTCATCCTTCATGTAATTCCCTTGCTTAAAGTGTGGGATGGACCCAGTCTCTTGCTTCAAATGAACAGAATGTAGCAAAAGAGAAGAAATGTCCCTTTTGACATTAGGTTATCAAAAGATGTGGTTTCCATCCTTATGCTTTCTTATGTCCCCTTTTCACTTACTCATTTCCATGTTGTAAGCTGCCCTACAGGGAAGCCTACTTGGCAAGAAACCAAGGGACTCAAGTGCAACAGCCAGAATAATGGAGACCTCCATCAGTGAGGCTTCTTCCCCAGCTGAGCTTTCACATAAGACCGCAGCTATGGCTGACCACAGGACTGTAACCTCCCGAGAGACCTTAGCCTAGGCACGAAGCACCTCCCAGATTCTTGGCTGACAAAGTGATGAGCTAATAATTGAGTACTGTTTTAAGGTGCTTCTAGTAGATTAGAGTACTGATTCCAATGATTCCCAAAGAAAAACAGAATAAAGAAATGTGAAGAAATAATCCAAACAAATGTGTTATATATGTTCTTCTATGAGAAGGAAAATAACACTATCTCAGTAAAATTATAACTCTAAAGATGCTTTTAATAATCACTAGACTATTTAAAAATATTATGAAAAATACAATCAAATGTGCATGCCAAAGCACAAATGTAATCATGCCCGTCGCTCCTCTTAAAGAGAAGTCTACCCCACTGTTCTTTAACATGGTCTAAAATGCACTGTTATGATATGTTTCCTACTACACTGCCTGGATTTATCTTTAATTCAACCTTCTATCATCTTCCTTGCATCAACCTCAGTGAGATTTCCTGTGCTAATGTCCTAATTTCTGCACAACCTTCATGGCTCAGCTTCGCAGCCTCTGAGAAACATCCCTAATCCCAGACTCCCACTCTTACTCTGACTAACACCTATCTTTGCCTTAGATGTTCTGCTTCTGTGTTTCCTCTATAGTACTCTGTAGCATGCTTTCATTACATTTATAAAACTGCATATGCAACAGAAAGTAAAACAGACTGTGATTTATATTAGAAAGTAAACTACGTATTTCCAATTTTGAGATAGTGGAATAGATATGTCTCTACCCCTTCTTCTCTTAAACTTCCATACAATAAGAAAGGCAATAAGAAAATAAAAGGAAACCCTATTGTTGGTAAAATGAGAAACACTCACAAGTAATATATGAAGAAGGGCCACCAAGAGTAGTTAAAATTCAACCAGGATTAGAGATGTCATGGAGACAAGATATCTTAAGATGCACATCTCAGAGAGAGGTGCATAATTCTTAAAAATAGCTGGCATACTTAGAGAAAAACAACAATGCCCTCCTTGGTCAGAAGAATATTGTAGAGCAAAACTTGACTGTGGCAGACTTCCTGAACTACACCACCAGACTGGCAGGGGACATAGAACTAAATGAGGAAATGCACAGGAATGCTATCTTTGTTATAGATCTACAAGAGGAGAGTGTAAAAGCAGTAAAAACAATAAAAGCTAAACCTGTTCACATACATACAGACATACACGTTATCTGTAAGGTATATTTTGAGCCAAGAAGGCCTCCTAACACTTCCAGAGCACTACTTTGGTCCTTCCTCAACACTGTCTTTTTACAACACCCAATTCCAAAACTCTAGAAATTTTTCCAATTCCAAAACCCTAGAAATTTCTTCAAAGTGGTTAAGTGTCTTTCAGCATGCTAATGAGAGGACTGGTGCTTGCTCATGGGGCTGGCTACCAGGAGAGCCAATCATGTGATTAGAAGTTTGGGACTCTAAGCTCCACCTCAATTCACTTCCAACATACCTGAAGGGGAGAGAGGCTGGAAGTTGAGGTAATCACTAATGGTCAAAGATTTAATCAATCATATCTAACTAAGGAAGCCTCCATAAAACCCCCTGATCTTAAGAGAATTCAGATGGAGACGCTAGGAGGATGGCCTGACCGCCCCATCTTCTGCACTATGCGTCTCTTCCACCTGGCTGTTTCTGAGTTGTATCCTTTTGTAATAAGCCAGTAATCTAGTAAATAAACTGTAATCCTGAGTTCTTGAGCAGTTCTAGCAAACGACTGATCTTGAGGAGGAGATCCTAGGAATCTCTGAGTCAGCCCTTCACATACTTGTCTTTTGAGAACCTTCCACTACCAGTGATGGGCTAGGGTGAAGCAAGAGAGGCCTCTCCAGTGTACAATTTAAGGATGCCCTTTTGGGGTTGTAAAAGTGAAGGGTTGCCACCTGCCTGGCCCTGCCAGTAAACACCTCTTCAACTTTTGTGCCTTAAGAGCCTCATTTATCTCACCTTAGTCCTTGCCCTGCTCAAATTCCCTTTTTTTGCATATTCTGCTAGCTCTTTCCTCTAGATGAGCTCAAGCCTGTCATTTGCAGAAAGCCAGCCCATCTCCAGGACTTTGGATTTCTTAAGGAAGAAATTAAATAGCAGTCCCCTGGCATCCACATTTCTGAGTTTTCCAGCTTCCCCAACTGACAAAATCCTGCTGCAACCCTTCCAGACCTTTATTTTGGTTTCCAAAGAAATCAACCTTACAAATACCCGACATTTAATCTCCAAAGACCAGATCCTATGTACACATCACATATGTACACATATGTACACATATGACCTATCACATATGTACACATATGTGGGAAATTTAAAAGTTAGAAAAATCAGTTTTCAGATATTTCTTATAGTATATGTAACTTTAGGGTCTCAGGCAAAAATTTTATTTTAACAATTTATTGTGCAATTGTTCTTTTTAGTTCAAAGAATTTTAAGAGTAAAATAAGATAAGGTATGTGGGATAAACACTAAAATGACTACATTGGGACGCCTGGGTGGCTCAGTTGGTTAAGCGGCTGCCTTCAGCTCAGGTCATGATCCCAGCGTCCTGGGATCGAGTCCCACATGGGGCTCCCTGCTCAGCAGGGAGCCTGCTTCTCCCTCTGCCTCTGCCTGCCATTCTGTCTGCCTGTGCTCGCTCTCTCTCCCTCTCTCTCTCTCTGACAAATAAATAAAAATCTTAAAATAAAATAAAATAAAATGACTACATAAACGGCAACTGTTACTATTTCTTTTTTTATCTAAACATATTAAAAGCATATGGTCACTTATATGTTATTAGAACAGGCTTGTAACAAAAGGGAAAAAATATATATTTGAAGTTATGTGAAAACTTACACATAGAGCTTTGGTAAAGTTGACTGAAGAGTGTTACAATAGCTTTACTTTACATAAATCTACAGAAGACACCACCCTATGATCTAAATCCAGGTGCTTCTATGTATTCAAAGAAAAAAAAAGCTGATAGTAAATAGTCCATTTTAATTATGTTCCGTAATATTTTCTCCTTTGAGAGGCAAGTTCTTATTATTGATCATATTTCTCAAAATGCATCTGAGGCTTATCATATTTAAATCTTCATCTATGGAATCATTTTACAGATAAATCCATCTCAAAATGAGATAATGCTGACCAAAACTACTTTGCATAGAATCGGAGAGGCCTACTGAACACACAAATAATCTCATTTATAGTAAAAAATACAATATATTTAAAAATATGACAACAATAAATTTTAAGGTAAACAATCATCTATCTCTATCTTACCAATAAATTTCTATCTAAAATATCGCTAAGTTCTAACAAGTATTCCTAAGTATGGTAATGATCAACATCTATAACGTAACCTTTTTGAAATTGTCACTAGTAGAATACTCACCTAATTGCATCGTTGGTCTCTGAAACAGCTCTCAGGTACTCCTTCAAATAAAAATAATTAAAGCAATACTTCCGAATCCTATAGCCTCGCCATCGCCTTTGAATCTATTGAAGTAAATAAAAAGATAAAATATGCCAGTGAGCATTTTTAGTGAAAACATTAACAGTTCTTCAAAAATTAAGGCAGTGATGGATGATAACTCACATCAAATAAAGTCTTAGGCTTTCCAACTAATATGACAGTATAGATAGGTGCAAATGTATTGTACTCAGATTTATTATAAAATTTTATAAAGATAAAACATACTTAAAGGTTATTAGATTTTAAAAAAATTATAATTTTTCACAAACACTAAATGTGAAATTAACTACAGAACAAAGAGAAATTTGCTTTATCAATCTCTACCACTTCCACTTCCTTCCCGAACCGATTTTTTATTTTTCATAAACCACTGACTTGAAGATTATATTTGGTCTCATTAAAATCAATTTTCAAATGGGCTTTTAAAATTTGGTGGTTTCAAAATCTTTGAACAAAATGTTGTCTTATATCTTCATCATGACATTTTAGTACTTAACAATAAAAAAAGCTAACAATTACTGTTTTATTATGTGTAAGGCACTATTCTAAGAGTTTTGCATATATTAACCTTTATTTTTTTAATTTTTTAAAGATTTTATTTATTTATTTGACAGAGATCACAAGCAGGCAGAGAGGCAGGCAGAGAGAAAGGGGGAAACAGACTCCCCGCTGAGCAGAGAGCCCAGAACACTGGGATCATGACCTGAGCCGAAGGTAGAGGCTTTAACCCACTGAGCCCCTGTGTTAATCTTTCGAATACTCCTATGAGAAATATTCTTATCATCTTATTTACAGATGAGAAAACTGCTAAAAAGAGAAATTTCCTTATAATTATATAGCCATTGGTGATGAATTCAGGAATTACATTAGGACTTCAGTGACCATCTTCTAAACCATTAAAATACAGAACTGGGAATACAGTGAAATGCAATTTTCAATGGACAAACATTTCTGTTGAAAGCACCTATGTTTTTTTAGATGGGAGGAGTATGGGGGGTCTCAAAGAACAAACTTACGTGGGTTACTTCATGCCTTATTATGCTCTAGTAGTCTTGAGAAATCAATCTCTTTCCATTTTATCTTTGCTAATATAATCTCTATTAGAAAACTCAAAACAAAAACAAAGTAATGCCTAGATTTTACTTTTGTGGAAAACAACAACAACAAAAAAAATAACTTCTTTAAAGAAGTAAAGGAAGACAAAACAGCAAAAGATGAAAAAAAATTAACCTCACATGAAGATTTAACTTCATTGCCTAAAATTTTATGGCAGTGTACATGTATTTTTGGGTATGAAGTCCTTCCAATGTTTTTTTTAGAGTTAGCTAAGCTAGGAATACACACCTTCTCTAAACTTTTTTTTTAAATAGCAAAGGGTGATTAATATAGACACTCTTCATTTGTCCATTGTGCTTTATCCCAAAAGCCAATTCTTTTTACACTAGATACGTTGAGCCTAAAATTTTTTATAACTTGAATGCTGGATCTGTAAGAAAATACAGGGAAAATGCTTTACTTGTATTCTCCCATATTTTACCATATTTTAAAGCTGACCATTTAAAAGGTATTTTACAATCTGAGATACAGAACGTGAAAATTCTGAAGAACTGTTTTAGTTAATCTTCCACTATGAGAATGACAAAAATCACTGAAGATATGCAAAATAGCTTGTAAGAACAATGAAATCAGAGATAATTCTAGAAAGTAACACCAAGTAAAAAAGCATGGTAGTGTAACAATGTTATAAAATGAATCTTTCCAAATATTTTTCAAATGATCTTTAGAAATTCATTAAATAAGAAAAATATTTCTTTCTAAAGGTGTATACTCATTTTAGAAACTATTTCCTCCTATTCGACCAAACTGTATTAAAGATGACAAAGAAAGATGAGGAACTAATACAAACCACTTTCCTAATGA
Organism: Mustela erminea; assembly: GCF_009829155.1. NCBI lineage: Eukaryota > Metazoa > Chordata > Mammalia > Carnivora > Mustelidae > Mustela > Mustela erminea. The sequence continues at coordinate 57,027,333 of NC_045630.1, read as the reverse complement.
AAAGAATAATCAGTTGGAATCTGTGTATGTATATAAATCATACATGCAAATAAGTGGATATTTTCCTGGCTCATCTAATTTAATCATTAGAGTATCATTTTGAGGTAGAGATTATTATTAGTCTCAATGATAGAAGGGGACACTGATATTTAGGTTAAATCATTGCTTTTGGTCATAGAGCTGGTGGAATGACTTCAAATATTATACCATACTTCTACTGCATGTACAGTCATACAATAAAAGAAGAGAACACTTTCAGACAAAGTATGTACAGAAAATTCATCATCAGCAATAGAAGTGATTTAGGAAGAATGGGAAAATATCAGCATATCAAATAGTATTAAGGTAGGAACTACTTGTAACTTGAAAACATCATTAAAATCTAAATAAAACAGGATTCAATGTGCCAGAAAACATAAAAGATGCATGCTGGAGTACTGAGAAGGAAAAAGGAAAGATGCTGACTCATGATTAGGTCACATTGGAGTGGTGTGTATGCCCATTCTGAGAAAAGACGTCTGAAAGGACAAAACTGAAACTGAATCCATGTGAACAGGAAGGACACCTAAAGAAGCAGCACAAACCATTCCACAGAGTACATAATTGGTGTGCTCTCCAGGGGATCTTCTAATATCCAAACTCCATAGACATCTACCCAAAGGCAGGCTAAAAGTCCTTTTCAAGACAAATCCTTTTATTCAGACTGGTATTAAACTGGATATTAAGGCACATACTAAGCAAATGATGGTTAAAGTAACAAAACTCACCCACATTAATAATATTGATTGATAATCAATCTATCTCTAAGTGGTTTTGCTAGAGGTGAGTAGTTAAAAGAAGAAAGATCTGGGTGTTTGACCAAGTGAAGATGCTACCATCCAGTGAAGTGAAGAAGGATCTAAAATTTATTGAGCTCATGAATGTGTCAGGTATACATTAACTGCTTTAATTCTCGTGATAATCTTAAAGTATGTGTATGTGTTTCTTCATTTAAAGATACAATTTTCCTATGCTATAAGGAGTCCAGTTTATCCAATCCCTAACTGATATAAGATAGAATACAGTGGAGATTCTACTATACTTTCTCTTATAAGAACAAATGACATCTTCAATTTTGCCTAAATTTCCTGTTGATATTCCAGTATAGTGAATCAACTTTCAATTAAAAAAAAAAAAAGTTCTTTCAAGAGGCAAGATGACTTTTCAATAACGTTTCTTCTTAATTTCAAGGTGAATGGGTTATGACTTCAAAAAAAAAAAAAAAAAGTCTAGTATTCATGTCCTTCAAAGTAATTAGCAACTTTCAGAAGTGATTGGTATAAAACAATTATTGTCATTGATCAGCTCTGAATAGATAATTTTAAACAAAGTCATTGTGTGCTCAGCAGATTACAGCTTGTTAACGGGCAAGTTCTAAATGACCTCTTAAGCTAGTCAAATCAATGATGCATATTCCTCATTAAGTAACATCAAAATGTAAGTGGTCTTATAAATAATGTTTATTTTAAGCACTAAAACAAATGGCAAAACCTTGATATACCAAAAGCCATCTGTTCATAGAAAAGATTTCCCCTCCATTGGTTTACATTTATTCCTCAAAATTCATAGTAACATTATTGTTATCAAAAGAAAAAAAAAGTCTTTTCACCTAAAATTAAAATGAAGACATGAAAAACAAAATTTCTATTAACTGATGATGACCTACCTAGTATCAATGGTCTAAATGTATTTGAGAGCATACAAACAGAATCTTACTCATAACTATGCTCTTATTTATTAGAATGCTCAACATTCTAGATTATACAGTAAGCATACAAAAGTAGGTTTACTAAATTTTCAAAGGTATTTAAAAAACAGTAACACCAAAATTTCATACTAGGTATCACTGAATTATGATGTCAAAAACATACATATAAATGGAAATCTTAACCAGATATTTCTAACTAACATAAGGCTCTGGATAATCATTCCATATGCAATTTCTTCCCTTCAATATTGTTTCCCCACTCTACATGACTTAATATTCCCTTTCACTACAAATTTATTTAATTAGTTCACAATGTTACTGGTACTACAAGTAGTAGGAAGGGAGAAGAAACATTCTTTTGCATGGTGATGGAAAATTTAAATATCCATCCATCATTAGGCAAAAGCTTGGGGTGGTCTATCTGATCCTGATCCTCTTACTTCTTGGGCTGACGTTTTGGGATATCTTTCTCTATTTTTTCCTAAATTATTTCCTTAATTACTTCCTGAATTATTTCTGATAAATTCCTACTTATCCCTATCCCTCTAATCATGGAGTCATTATTTTAAATGTACATGCTTCATAGTATTACAAATATAAAAACTGGATTATAAATAGTTTAGGAGATTGAAATGGATCCTTATGTATCTGACACAAATTCAGTTTTTAATTAAAGCCACCACAGAATCATTTCTCATATTTTTATATTTTAGACACAAGTGGGAAACAAAAGAAAATGGTTAATTGATGTTTCAAGCTAGATTAATGTTTGTAAATTTAAATTCACATCCATAGATCCAGACCTCTAAGAAGAAAGAGCCAATAAAGCTATGGTTACTTTGCAAATTGGCTCTTTTAAATGATATTTAATCTAGTGATCCTCTTGTTGTTACAGTTTTTATTTTTCTTAAAGTGAAGATTTCTATCTGAACTAAAATATTTTGGGACACTAATTTCAAGACAAATCATTTAAAATAACTGAATAATAAAGAATCAGCCAAGATGCTCTTTCAGAAGAGTATCATTATGTAAGGATATATGATTGATTAGTAATATGTACAAAGTTTCCAGGGTAAAAGGAATTCAATTTAAATAATCAATTATATATGTAGCATTTTTAAATCTCTGTAAGCTTTAGATTATTTCCATTTTTCATTTCTCATAGATTTTGAAAGTGAAAAGAAAAATAGAACATATTTTTTAAGAGATCTCTAAGATACTACACATGAGCACTTCCTGAAATTTGTATTCATATGATACTGTGCCAGGTGTCCCAAGACAGACAAGCAAAGGAGGACTCAAGATGTGTAAGATAAGCCAATGGAGGCTTTTTAAAGACATTATAAGGAACATATAATTTGCAGAGAGTACTTTTGTTAACTTCCAACTCTGTGACAGACTATATATCCTCATTATATTTAGTTTACTAAAAACTGGTATATTCTTAGAGTTAACATATAGAGAGATTAGCAGTTGAAGTTTCTAGCAGTCCTGGGGTGACGATGGAGGACAAATCCTGATGCTGCAAGAGCAGTACGTAAGGCCCCAGCCTTTTTTTACAATGAGAGGTTTATCATCCAATTCTGCCTACAAGGTGAAGCATGTAACACTCAACATGGTCTCCTACTAATCATCACTAAGTTTAGAATTCCCTAAGTAAAATGTACTGCTAGTAAGATGCTCTTGACTTGTGAGGACCAGGGATCAGTTTACCAAGTAAACCAGAGCATAAGTAATAAAGTTCCCATAAAGCTCAGTCCAGGGTTCACATAGTTGTTCTCAACTATGAGAACATATGTAGGTATCAGACCTCTAGGGTTCAATTCCTAATACTATCACTTACTAGCTATGGGACTTTGGGCAAGATATCATTCTGCGATTCTATTTCCTCACCTTTCTATTTGAAATCTATGAGAATTACAGAGAAGAGTTAAAATATTTAAAATATTTAAGACTGGTGCCCAGAGGATAGTGGCTGCCATGTAATTGCTAATTATTATTATTATTTACTAATGGTTCTGACTTACCAAGATTTGGGATATGTGGCATTGCAATCTTTTTCTTGCTTAGTCTCAGCGACATAAAGCTCCCACTGACAATCAGTCTGACTAAGGTATGCTCAAATATCTGCCAGCACATATATGTTTGTGTGCGTGTGTGTGTGTGTGTGAAAATCTGGAGCCATTCTCTTGGGGAAATAGGAGCCTCAAAGACAAGGCTGAAGCTGGGTATACGTTCAGCCACTCAGGTGACCTTCCCCCTACCAATGGAAGAATTAAGTATATGATATATACCACTCCACAGACGAAGCTTCATCTGGGATGGAGTAGCCAGTAAACAAAAGTCATAAGCAAGAGAAAATACTAAGTGTTGAGAACCACGAATCAAGGTACCAGGGAAAAGGAACAAGTACTAGACCCTAGAATGGATGAAATAATCCCACTAAACTGTACTTTTTTTTTGCTACTTAGGGATTTTTTTAATGGGCTTTCTATACATAAAGTAATTTTGCCTCTTTATAGTACTGTTATTAGGAGCTGAGCTGCTAAGCCCAGTGTTTGGTGGACCTGAGGTGACACCCAAGAACTTAATTAGATACTCCCTGGCATCAGAAATGGAGAGTCAGTTCTATGCCAGGCTGTAAAAGGATAGACAATTGTGTATTTAAATGGGATGTGGAAAGAAATGAGTTTAGGAACTGAATCAGTTCAGGACATTTGTATAAGATACTAAAAGCTGCACAAAAAGAGAAACAAGAAAAAAGTTGGGGGCCAAATATAGACAAGATCCACAAAAGAATATCCAAAATGTTGGAGGAAAAGAAAAACCCTAATCTGGAGTAAAGATGAATTAAAGACCAAAAAGGAAATAAAGTGTCACACAGAGGAACAGGAGAAACAGGGCCCCAGGAGCTAAAATAAAAATTTACTGAGCAATTTATTGCTGTATTAATTGACTGTCACTGGCCTAGCAGCATATCAGCAGCAGAGATTTTGGAAAGGCAGACTGCGGTTCGGACAGCAGCTTATATCATAGCAGACCTCCTTCAAACCTGTACATGTTAAGATACTTTAGCAAGGTCCCAAAGCTCATGAGTTCTTCCATTCACATAAGAAATGCACTAACCAAATAGTACTTTACCACGTCCAATTTATCTATACCACATAACCTCATCAGATTCTCAAAAAAGTCTTAAAGGTCCCCCAGCAAAGGCTTAAATAATTGCCAACAGACACTGAGGGACTTCAACAAAAAGTATTTACAACAAATGACTTTTTTACTCCTCATGTAGAAAAGTATTCATTGATTTATTCAGGGAAATTTATTTAACCACCTACTATAAGTCAGGAACTATAGATACAAAGACTAAAAGGATAGGATCTGGGCCCCAAGGGACTTACAGTGTGTAAGGGGGTGGATACAGGCATATAAATTAGTAAGGATAATAAAATGTTACAGGTTCTATAACAGAAGTATGTCGATGGTAAAATAGAACATAAAAAGGGAGAGCGATCAATTCTACATGGGTAGGGGGATCATAAAGCTTTTAGAAAGAAGGTGACCCTTTAAAAATAAACGCAGATGAGGATATGAATACTTATCACATTAAAAAAATCATATACAGGGACGCCTGGGTAGCTCAGTTGGGTTAAGCAGCTGCCTTCAGCTCAGGTCATCATCCCGGCGTCATGGGATCGAGTCCCACATCAGGCTCCTTGCTCTGCAGGGAGCCTGCTTCTCCCTCTGACTCTGCCTGCCACTCTGTCTGCCTGTGCTCGCTCTCGCTCGCTCTCTGACAAATAAATAAATAAAATCTTAAAAAAAAATCATATACATATAATTTATTCTTTATTATAAGAATGTGACATCTATATAGGAATGGATAGGCTAAAAGTGTATTTTTTAAATCCCTCTATTTTCAGGAATGCTCCACCAGCCTCATTAGCAACTGGTGATAATCTGTCCTGCTAAGAGTCAGCAGTCAAACATAATTTGTAATTAGCTGCATATATAAGGCAAAATAGGACAAAAGTTTTTCTTTTCTAGTGTATGTGAAAACCTTATTCAAGATTTGGGTGCACATGGATTTGTGTGAATATTACACAAATTTTGGGTAGTTATCTAGGACTCTCAGAAGTTCCTCTTCTTGGACAAGCACAGTCACCCATATTTAACGCATTTAAGGGATAGTTGTTTTGAACAGGGTTACTTAATAGCTGATGAGCTGAAAAGGCAGAGGTATAGCTGTTAGAAGTAAAACTTCAGCTAGTGCTTTCTAACCAGGATTGTAACCTTCAGATGAGCACAACATCAAGGTAGGCGGACCACACACTGGTCTCCTCACCCACTCACTGCTGCAGAAAGCCAAACCTTCAGAGCGCCATTCTGCAGAACTGCACATTTTACAAATAAATTCAGTTCTGGTCACTGTGATCAACTAATGCTAAAATTTAATCTTTTTTTTTTTTAAGATTTTATTTATTTGACAGAGAGAGATCACAAGTAGGCAGAGAGGCAGGCAGAGAAAGAGGAAGAAGCAGGCTCCCCACTGTGCAAAGAGTCCAATGTGGGGCTCAATCCCAGGACTCTGGGATCATGACCTGAGCTGAAGGCAGAGGCTTTAACCCACTGAGCCACCCAGATGCCCCTAAAATTTTAATCTTTGTTAGGCGGTCATTTTGGCCTTCATGCAAGTAAGCCTCATGCTTCATCACAGGAACATGAAATAAGTACCCAGTCTATTACCAAGTCAACTCATGCAAACCTCTAAAGGCAATCTTTGAACATCTTCATTAGAGAAGTGTTTTCATTATAAAAATTCCTGCATGTCGTCAGTGGCTCAGCTGAAAGTCTTCCCCTGTCTCACTTTATTGATCACTACATCCCCACCTCTCCTCTCCTCCAGTGGAATGTGTAGCATAAAAAATAAATCCAGTCATAGCAAGAGAGACTTTATTTCAAAGAATTATCATGGAAGGGAGTGAGTGACCAACAGGACAGATGGAGAGGACTACTGCAATAGGCAGAGCACTTTGACCATAAGATCCATAAGCACATCAAGAATTAGACACAAAGAGTTTTGTGTGTGTGTGTGTGTGTGTGTGTGTGTTTAATAGGAAGATATAAACAAGGCTAGAAAGAACCAGATGTGGAGAAGTTGGATGAAAGGGTGGCATCATCAGATAGATCAGAAAATGCTTTACCAGGAAGCCAGCCTATTCTCAGGAAGAGGTATTATATGCTGGCTGAAGTTCAGGGACACGGGGAAGGAGAGAACTTTAACCATAGTTTGGTTAATAAACAGTTTTTCCAACTGAATGATGGAGGCAAGCAGTTGTGGTCATCATCCGTGAGGTAAGAAACAGAAATCTGGGAAGGGGGCACTGTGCCCAGTCTTGTCATAAGGAAACAAGGGACAGATCTGTGCCTCTTACCTAAGTCATGTGGTGAAGGGCATTTTTTTTTTTTTTTTTAAAGCAAGCTGTTACCAGAGGGTGGGAGATATTTTTTTTTTTTTTTAAAGATTTTATTTATTTATTTGACAGAGAGAGAAATCACAAGTAGGCGGAGAGTCAGGCAGAGAGAGAGAGAGAAGCAGGCTCCCGCTGAGCAAAGAGCCCGATGCGGGGCTCGATCCCAGGACACTGAGATCATGACCTGAGCCGAAGGCAGCGGCTTAATCCACTGAGCCACCCAGGCGCCCCGGGTGGGAGATATTTTTAAACTTTGTTGTCTTCCATGATCACAGGACTCAGGTGAAGTTCAACACTGCTCACTAACAATAATCAAAAACAAGTTGACTTTGGGCAATGCTAGTAGGAAATGGAGCTTTTAGTTCAATGTTGGGAGTATGTCAAAAACTCTGCCTTCCAAGTGGCTTATACTGATGTAGGTTTCTTAGATATGCCTAATATAGGTAAAGAGAATCATGATTCAAGCCAGATCAAAACTGAACAGGAAGATGGAGGGCTAAATAGCAAACAACAGAATGCATTTTTCTACCCCTGTCTTCTATGTCTCTATCTTCCTCAATGATCTATGTAGACATCTAAGTCTTGAGTCCAACTACATTATGCTCACAGTCAGTCATCTATTGCCTTTTACTTTGGAGACACAACAGACACAAAGTAAGCAGAAAAGAAAAGAATCTAACAGTGTTAAAGGCTCAGAAGTCAAGTCTTTCGCAGAGCTATACAGAGAATCAAAATCTCCTAAATTCCCAGATTTAAGCACTTCCACTGAAAGAAGAAGACCGAATCATTTTCCTATACTACTATATTTTTAGTAAGTAAATAGCCCATTGCTGCTATAGTATGGGCCTTTGGCTCAGGAAAAAGCAGCAAGATCTACTTCTTCCTCTTGCTTTTCTCCCTAAACCACAGGGGAACAGAAAGGTGAACAGGGGGGCACCTGGGTGACTCAGTTGGTTAAGTGTCTGCCTTTGGCTCAGGTCATGATCTCGGAGACCTGGGATCAAGCCCCATGTCAGGTTCCCTGCTCAGCAGGGAGCCTGCTTCTCCCTTTCCCTCTGTCCCTCTACTCCACTCATGCAGTCTCTCTCTCTCAAATAGATAAGATTGTGAAAGAAAGGAAGAGAGAGACAGTGAGAGAGAAAGAAAGAGAGAAAAAAAGAAAGGAAGGAAGGAAGGAAAAGAAAGAAAAGGAGGGAGGGACAGAACAGGTAGACCAGCCCTGTGATAGGGTCCTGGCACACACCCATACCTGCAGAGAAAAGCACCCTTCTCAAAGCAGTATAAATAACCAAAAAATGTTAATTTACCTGCCATATTTCTGCACGGGACCTTCAGAAAATATTTTACTATGCTGTTTGACCCAAAATAAAATCTATTATTAGCAGAAGTTAAGAACTAACAGATTAATGAAAGAGAATATAATAAGGCAACGTAAGTTTTAAGAACATTAATGGAATTCACCAAAGTAATTTCTCCATTTATAATAGCTCCACAATTAAGCTATTACCATACTATCTGAGACAAGAGAAATAATATTTTTGTTGTGCCCATTCCCAAAATCTGAGCAGAAACCAAGCCAGCCTCATAATCACTAGCTCAGCATTCCATTAGGAAAATAACACGTAAAAATGAACATAGAGATGATAGAAATTAAACTTCTAAGGTGGAAACTGACTTTATTACTGCTAAATCATATGAATAATTCCTAATTGATTTGTATTGGACCGGCATCTTATATTCCAGAACCATGTTCATCTATTTATCACAATATTCTATATGACATAAGGAAACTAATACATTCCTTCATTAATATTTACAGTCTTTCTCTAGTTATGGCTCAGAGATATTTAACATTCTAAAACATAAGCACTGATAATTACATGTTTTACATTTTACTCTAATTTTTAATACTGCCAAGATTATTTAGTATAACTAACTTTTTAACTATGTCCTCTTTTCTCTCTAACCATTAGCATATCAATCAAATTTGCATTATTCTGGCTTGCTCATTTTATTAAAAGCGAATTCAGGGCACAATTGACTTTTCATTTGTTTAACAAGTGAAGAAATATTTACCCTGACAGCCATTGCGTTGTAGAAATTCATCTTCATAGCACAAGATGCGAACTGTGAATCAGGAAAAAAGAAAAAAAGGCCTATAGCTCAGTTACACAAAGACAGTGAAGCCTATTTTTACATATAAAAGATAAGAATCTTTATACATAATACATAATAAGAGTTCTGGGTTTAGAAAAATGAAATCAAACTTTGTATTGAAGAGATAGGCTTCCTAATACATAATGCAGGCTTAACCAGAAAAATCTATGGTAGTCAAACTAGGAGCTAATGGAGATATATGATCATAAAATGCTCTCCGCTGAGTTTGATAATCAATGGTGCTCTACTGAGAATAGAATAACAAAGCAGAAATATTCACAAGTGCTGGTGACACGTAGTATTGTATGATTTATTCACTGGGGTTCTTTTAGCCAAAACTCACAGAAACATAAAAGGAATTCATATTTCAAGACGTCTGGTTTAATGAAAAATTCAAAGAAATGCTGTCTTCAGTCGAAATCGTTCAAGGATATGGATGCAGTGATGGAGCAAAATTGTGCCTTCCAACCATCTGTACAAAATGTTATGTACTTAGCTGCCTCCTGAGTAATCCCTGGGAATTTTGTTTCATTTAATATTCATTTTAACACCATAAAATCATAAATACAATGATATCATGTTACAGCAAATCCCCTGATATAGGGAAGACTTCCTAAGGTCTTGGTTTCTTTCTAGTATAGATACATTTGTCTATTAATATACAAATCTCTGTTACAGTACATAATCATTTAGCAACATAGCTTATTTCAAGACAAATACTGCTTTAAATGAAGTTTCTACATCTGTTATATCTTTTAATTAAAAACATATATTTAACATAATTCATGACAGTATAATAAATAGTAAAAGCAATGAAATATACATTTTTGATCTAAATACTATTTTATCCATTTTTATTCAATCAAAATTCATTTGACTAACATAACTTGAGCTTAGGTAACAGGTGCTGTGTTTCAGTCAAAAATCGGAGGTAAGTGCCTTAACCTTTTATATAGGGGTTTTCTTCCCTGCAATAAACAGAAATTCATATAAAAGGGTTTCACTGTAATTAGGATTGTTTGAATTGCCTTGTCTGATCCAAAGCAAATTGTCTGTGGAGAGCAGCAGGGCTGGATTATTTATCAACAGTCTGAGCAATTAAGAAACAGTTGGCTGCAATATGTTATTTACAAATGAACACAATGATGTTACTTCATTTTAAATTCTCATTCTTCGTCATAGTAAGCGAGACATAGTTCTTGGCATTTGCGGTGAAGTTAAAAGAGTCACCTTAATACCTTATTTCTTCAAGTTATACTGATGCAGAGATAACCATTAAATGACTTTACACAGGTGGAACATACTAAAAATTACATATCTAAAATGTCTAGGTTCAGAAAGAGGTAATGTTTCTTACCCTTATTATGTTGCTGTTCAGTTAGCAGCACTGAGTGCTTCTGAGCTTTCAAGTCACAGACCTGAGTTCATGTGCTGATGTTGCTTTTATCAGCTGTGTGGCTTTGGACAAGTTACTCAAAGCCAGCCAGTCTTGACTTCCAGGCTCAGAATATGGAACAGCACACACTTTGAAGAGTTGAGGTGAAGATTAAAATGAGATAAAAATTTTAAGGGGCTTGGGACATAGTTGATGATTATAAAAAGGATTATCACTGCTGCTGCTAAACACATTTTGTAGTTGAAAGTATGCAGTTTAACCATTAGTAAAATTCCAAAATATAAGAGGTTAAATTTTATTCTGAAGACAGAGAAAAAAGCAATCTAGCTTTTAAGTGTACGAATTCTGACTTTCATTGCTAAAGGTGGAATAGCACTTTGATTCTAGTTTATCATTCTCATGTGAATCACTGATGTTAAATGTATTTGCTTTGGAAAGTAACAAAAATATATTTATGTGAAAAATATTGCATATTCCCGCTTATAAGAGGTGTGTGAAATAGTCAAATTCCCAGAGACAGAAAGTGGAACAGCAGTTACCAGAGGCTAGAGGAAGGGGGCAGCTATTGTTTAATGAGTAGTCTCCATTTGAGATGAAGGAGAAATTCTGGAGATGGGTAGTGGTGATAGTTGCATAAAAACATAAATATACTTACTGCCGCTGAATAACAGTGCAGTTAAAAATGGTACAAATGGTAAATTCTATGCTATGTGTATTTTACCAAAATGTTAAAAACACCCAAAAAAATTTGTGAATGAATTGTTCATTTTCATAAGCTATCTATGAGACACATTTAGACACTTAAATATTTTGTAAAATTCCTCTCATCTAAGTCTATTTATTTCCATTCCGAATAATGATACTACTTGTTTTATTAGTATTTGTTCTTTTGGGATATGAGCAGTTAAAATACAAATCATACAAAAGCCGTTGTTCCTACTACTATTGTCTAGAATTCTGTCCTCAAAATTTGTTTTTCCAATGCATGGGAGTTGGATAAGCACAGAATATCCTAGCTACTAAATATTAATAGTCTATCCAACAATGACAAGCTATTGTAATTTCCCAACAGACAAAATTCTTAAAATTTTTCTTACTATTTATTAATTTCTCATTTTATCATAAAATACTAAGTCTACTAAGACTAAAAATCTGGAGTGAAGATCAAGCATAAATGGTAATAGTTTCATTGTAATGAAAATATGAAACTCAATTACAGATGTTTCCCCAGTATCTGGTGAACAAAGAAAGGGAAAGAGAGGGGAAAGAGGGGACAGAAAGAGAGGAAGAGGGGTAAACAGAACTGATATGTTACATTTACAACAGAGAGCACAGGAAGTATTTCTGACGAACACTAAGTCAACCATTTGTTAACTGCATGGCCTTGGCCACGTCATCCCCCTCAATTTTTACAAGGTTTCTGAAAAAGTTTTTGGAAGATTTATTCCTTTTACAAACATAATCTTCTGCGTGGTTGGTATCTATGTGGATCTTTTAGACAGGGTTGCTATTCATTGGGACTAGACCATGATTACCAATGGAAGCATGTTTCATATTTTGAGTTTCTTTCTTTTTTCTTTCTATCGGGTGAATTACAATGGGAGGGTGGTTGGGGATAAATGAGAACCACCCTCTTGGAGGTCAAGTGATACTCAAAGCTTACCACAATCAGGTCCCAATTTCTCCCCTCAATTATCTGTTACTACTCCACTCCTTTAAAAGCTCTATCTGATCAAATTACTCTTTTTATTTCTTCACCTCCATGTCCATATTACTCCCCTTGCCATTCTTTTCCAGCTGTCCAAACCTCCTCTCTCCTGTTTTTCTTGCAAGCATTTATCAAAGAAACTATCTTTTCTCCCCTACTCCAAGAGAAGAAGCTGGCATTCTCTTAGTTGCAAAGCACTTTCAAACCATTCCATACCAGTAAGAAGTACTCCATCAAAAAGGACAACAACAACAAACCAAAAGTTTACTTTTTAATCTCAAGCTTGCCACACTTAAGACTCTCTATCCTATTCAATATCGTCATACTTCAGGTATCCCATTACTTATTAACTCCTTCCTCCCTCCTCCTCACTTCTCCCTGACTGCCCCAAGTACACTCTAAAAATTCTGGCATCAAGCTAATGGTCAAATTCATACAGGCAACATATTTAACTATGAAATCCACAGCCAAGTTCCAGACCCTGGGAACTAGAAATGTTCCCCGTCTTAAGTCTTAAACTCTAAATGCAAATTCCTCTCCTTCAACCCCTAGTGGCTTGATTTCTCCTAAAGGTTCTTCTATTTGGTTTGGACAGACTTAAAACAGATATTTCTTGTTCCCCATTTTTAAGTTCCTTGTTCCCATATTTTTATCTATAAGACTACATGGTATTTTACTACATGAACATACCATAGATGACCTAATATTTCCTTTACTGTTGAGTATTTAGGTTAAAACCCCCCCCAAAAAGTGAGTTTCAAGGAGGATAAAGTCAATCATTTTCAAAAGCACAACACTAAAAAAAGGTTTCTTCAGTTTGTTTGTTTTTTTAATTAAAGGTTTCACTTTAATTCTGGTATAGTTAACATATAGTGTTCTTATTAATACAGTGATTCAACAACTCTACACATTATTCAGTGCTTACCACAGTAAGAATAAACTTTAATCCCCGTCACCAATTTCACCCATCCCCCACCCACCTCCGCGCTGGTTAACATCAGTTTGTTCTCCATAGTGAAGTCTGTTTTTTGATTTCTATCTGTCTCTCTCTCTCTCTTTTTTTTTTCCTTTGCTTCTCAAAAGCAGAACACTGAAAGCAATACATATTCATAATAATTCTAAGTATTACAGCCATATAAACCCAACCAGATCAGCTGGCTTTATTTTTTAGACTGAACAGTACAAAGGAAACACCTGCATTAAAGTGATGACAATGGAACCTTTAGAAGCCATGCACATATGGATAACAGATATGATGAGCATGAGCCTTTGTTATTTTCCACATCAGTGCTATCCTCATTTCATAATTTTGAGTAAAATCGTTAAAATGATTTATTATCAAATAATCGTGAGTATTTTGTGCATATGCTTTGCCTTGTTTGTTGGCAAATGATACCAATCTGTTCATTATCAACATCTGATTTTTAAAACACCCTTTCTTTCTTCCACATACAAAATTAAATGCCAAGTATATTATTTCTTACAAGTATTATTAGCATAATCTTTAAAACCAGGAGAACCAACTCTAAATTCATTTCATAATTATGGTGAAAATACATTAATAAAGTTTTAAATTAATACCAGTAGGTCAGACACCTAAGTTATCCAGCCTTTAGTATTTATCTAAACTGCAATACCCTGAAAGGAAAAAATATGTTTCAGTTTTCTGCTCTGACACTAAAGGGTGATAAATGTTACCTTATTAGCTTACAACTGATTTGGAGGTCCTTCTGCTGAAGTTTCTCTCTCCCTCTTTCTCTGCCCCTCCCCACCTCACATTCAATCTCTAAAGATAAATCTTAAAAAAAAAAAAAGAAAAAGAAAAAGAAAAGAAAGAAAGAACGCTCCCAAAAAAGCAGGACCGTTTGAGTATCCAGTGGGAAAAACAAGTTGCAGTAAAACTAGAGTTCAGCAGGTATGAAACCCATATGCACCGAGCACACACACCAGATACCATCAATTTTCACTAACAGGAAAATATTTTCAAGGTTGTGAATCAACAATCCTAGACCCCTAAGATGGACAAATTCGGGCTATCTTGCCAGGAACAGTGCCCTGGAAGTAAGCTGGAAGGTCAGAAATGGAGGTAGGGAATAAAAAGAAGCAAAAACAATGGTCATGAAGGAACCAAGAGTCAAATCACTCTCTCTCTCTCTTTCTCTCTCTCTCTCTCTCTCTCTCACACACACACACACACACACACACACACACACACGTGCAAAGAAAAACCAACACCTAGAAATGATCTATTATTCCGAGTTAATGAAGGCACTGTAGTGGAGAACCCATTGATCCTTCAGGACTGGATAAGCTAGTTGCTGTCAATATGAAAATTATTTAAAAGCTAGATAGAAATATTTTAGTTAATAGAATTTTGAGGGAGGTTGTCTAAAACTATTGAACCTATCTAAGGAGATCCTAGGATCTCTCTCAGTTCATTTTCTGTGTGACTTTGACACATCTGAGCCTGTTGACAATGCCAAATTTGCTAGGCGTTCTCTCCTCTGGTTACTGGGATATTGTGTCTCTGCTTTTCTAGTTATTATCTGTCTATAATTCCCTTTCCTCCGCCTAAATCCTACCTAATGTGTTCCACAAGCCTTAATTCTTGGCCCTCTGCTCTATTCTTGAGATATATTTTTTCCCCATGAGGTAGAAAAACCAGTCATCTTGCAAAGATGGTTCTAAAATCTTTGTCTCCAGCTCTGACTCTTAGTCTAAACTCCCATTCAAGTGTTCGCTTTAATAAGCATTTGTGGAGTGTTAATTATTATATGCCAAACACTCTGCCGAGAGACTCTACAAAATCGCCTTACAAGATACCACCACATGGAGGTGTCCTAACATCATCACAAACTCAAAAAGCTGAAAACATCTTTTTTGTAAGCTTCACTTAGTGCCCCATTCGGAATGTTTCTTATAAACATGCACACTTTTATTATCATTATAACCATTAATCAGGTCTGCGGAGATAAAAATGCAGCTGTCTTAGTAGCTTAGGAAACAAAGAGTTTCTCCTTCACATTATGGGTAGACTAGGGTTCCCTATAGTTATCTATGCTCTACGTCTCTTCCTCTTAACCCCCAGGATGAAGGAGCGGCCCAAGACTGAGGTGTGCCATTCTTATGCCAGAAGGAAAGAGGGAGAAAGCTTCTTAAAGCTTCATCTTGAGTGTGGCATATGTCCCATCCGCCCACATCACATGGCTTAGCCCAAAATCAATGAGATGGTAAAGAATCACTCTTGTGTGAAGAAGAGGGTAGTGAATAATTTTGATGCACAGATAAAATCACCAGCTGTGTTGACCACAGCAAAGTCTTCCAACATATATATCCCTGTGAATCACGTAATCAGTTAGCAAAAATGTCGGCAGGCTTTCTATGTGTCATTTGCTGTGATATATTTGTGATACAGTAAAATTAAACAGTTACTGCCATTCAGGAGCTCCCAGTCAAATAAGAGATGTAGATGAAGAACAGTGGGACAAATGCCTACATGAAAAAGCTAGGAAGGCACACCTGGTATCTGCAGTCTCCCACGATTGTACACTCAGCTTCAGGAGATCAGGGAAGGTTAATGTTAAAGTCAAGTCTGGAAGAGTAAGTAGGGCTCTGGACCCACGGGAGGCAGGTCAGAGCGAAGGAGGGAGGGAAGGCATTCTTGGCAAGGTACGGGGCATTTGTAAAATACTTGTAGGACGCTGTGTATTTTGGCAATGGCCAATGATTTAATGTGTCCAAAGTATATTTTATACAGGTGTAGCAAGAAGCGAGGTTAGAGAAAAAGCAATCAGAGACTGTGAAAAACCTGACATGTCACATGAAAAATGTAAACTTTTTGTAGTATGCTATGGCAAGGGCCGTAGGCATGCAAGTAAAATGATGATATTTGGACTGAAGTCAAGAGACTTTTATGAGGGGAAATGGAAAGTGCTTGATGGCTGATAGGAAATAAAGGGTAGTGAGGAGGAGATAGTGGAGAGCCTAGGATGACTGGCTTTCTGGTTGAATGGTTGTACCATTTATCTGAATGAAGGAATACATAAGGAGGAACAGGTTTGGGGTACCTGAGGGACACACAGAGATTTTAATAAGGAGTTAGCATGTGGATCTATATGGATCAGAAACTGAGAACTTGAGGCAAACCACCACATCTTCCTGAGCTCCCATTTTTCTATCCATAAAATGAAAATAACAAATGCACTTTCTACTTAATAGATTGTTGGAAAATATTAAATAATATACTGTGTTCCAAAATATAGTGTTCCAAAATTCATTGTTTATGCACCACACCCAGTGGGTGTTATGAATATAAAGTTTTTAAATAAGAAATTCCTTTTAAAATGTAGGAAATTACTTTTTAAAAGTCACATTCACACCAACCTTCTGCTAGTCCCCAAATTCTTTGAGCCACCCAGATCAACATCCCTCCCACCTCCCATCACACCATGCTCATTCCCAATTTCAAAGCCTCACTCATGGCATTGCTATTATTGCGTATATAGCTGTTAGGTCAAAAAAAATATATGCATAATAAATTTGGGAAATGACGATTTAAACACAGTTACTACAGACTATGTGTGTGACAGGATAATTAACATAGACTTAAACAATTCCTGTAGACTTCTTTAATTCCTGTCCTACCCCCCAACCCAAGAATGTAGCAGGTCCTTTCATGTGTTTTGCCTCAGATGGCTTATGTGTGACTGTGCATCCCTACTGAGCTTCTCTTTCTTAAAACCTGAGCTCTGAGAAATTATGCTGGAATGGGAGAGAGATAGTAAGAGGAGAGATATGGGCAGAGAAAGAGAAATAAAAGATTCCACATGTCTGGGGAAGAGCTGGGCATTAGCTTTTTAAAATAAGGAAATGTAACATTTGGCATTACTGTCGCTTCTTTTTTTTTTTTTTTTAACATCTTAATTTTATTTTTTCCAGTGTTCCAAGGTGGCTAAAACTCTAGGACTAAAGTTGGTGGCACCTGTGAAGGAGACAGGACTGGAAGTAATAGGGATATTGGGATATTGACAAAAATTCCCATTCCTTTTATGTGGCCCACCAGCCAGAGAGTACTCAAAGGATGAACACTGAAGATCAAATACATGGGCCAGGACAAAGGACTTCCTCTGAATGAAGCTCCACAAAGGTGGGGATCTCTGGTATGTTAGCACTACTTAAGCTTCATGGACTTCTGTATAACCCAAAGGAGGGAATTCTTCAATAGTGACCTGAATTTCAACTGCCTTATCAGCTTCAGTAAATAAGCGTTTTAGAATCACATCAAACTGGGTTTTAACTTTTCTCCACACATCACTAACAGTATGTCTTTGGGGAAGTAACCATATCTGAGACTAAAATCCTTCATCTATACAACAGTGATAATATTCATAGGACTTGTGTGAGACTTTAGTTGGTATACACATTAAACACAAAAATGTTTGCTACAGGGGTGACTGGGTGGCTCAGTGGGTTAAATTTAAAGCCTCTGCCTTCAGCTCAGGTCATGATCTCAGGTCCTGGAATCAAGCCTCACATCAGACCCTCTGCTCAGCGGTCCCGCCCCCTGCCTGACTCTCTGCCTACTTGTGATCTCTAATAAATAAATAAATAATCTTTTTAAAAAATGTTTGCTACAATATTTTAGGCATAGTAGTCAATCAGTAAATGACAGCTATTATAATTTCATTCAATAATTACTTATTGAGGTCCAATTATGTTATTTGAGATTTTTATGTTAGGTCCTGTATACATAATGGCAAAAAAGGAATAAATAAAACAGAACTGTCCTAAAATAGCTTATAGCTTAACAGACTTAAAAACTATCAGAACCAATCTAAATGAGGAAAATCTCTATCATTTTTACCCCAAGAGCTCAAAGATAATTAGATACAAAATTGGAGAATAATTTAGTGATCATGCTGAGTGATATTCTTTTTGATCAAACTCAGTTAAGACACTAAAGTAACAAAACAAATTTCCTAGAATTGATCTTTATATGAATTTTTTTAAAGATTTTATTTATTTATTTATGTGACAGAGATCACATAATAGGCAGAGAAGCAGGCGTTTGGAGAGGAGGAAGCAGGCTCCCTGCTGAGCAGAGAGCCTGATGTGGGGCTCGATCACAAGACCCTGAGATCATGACCTGAGCCAAAGGCAGAGGCTTAACCCACTGAGCCACCCAGGAACCCCTATATGAATTTTTTTTTTAAAGATTTTATTTATTTATTTGACAGAGAGAGATCACAAGTAGGCAGAGAGGCAGGCAGAGAGAGAGAGAGAGGAGGAATAAGGCTCCCCGCTGAGCAGAGAGCCCGATGCAGGACTCGATCCCGGGACCCCGAGATCATGACCTGAGCCGAAGGCAGCGGCTTAACCCACTGAGCCATCCAGGTGCCCCCCCATATGAATTTTTAAAAATATTTTTTCAGCAACCTCAACGTCATTAGAATAAATACAGATTCCCAAGTTGAATACATTGATAATAGCCCCTGAAATGTTTATACTCTTGTATATTTGATAAAAGAGGTCTCAATCATTTATAACCTTCTTACTAGTGGCTTGTAAGTAGCAATTCCAGCAATGGAAGTTAAGTCAGTAATGCTCATGGAAAGCCATATGCATACATATATTTTATTGTCTTGTCTATACATTGACATAGACCCCCAACTATGAATGAATAATGGGGCTAAAGATCACTCAGCATTCCAAAGAAAATACCTTAATTTTTTGATCATCCCATCTAAGTAATCTGATTCTATTAAAAGTGGGTTTGAAGAAGGAGCTTCTGCTGACCAAATCAATTTGAACACCAAACCAATTAGTGACAGTAATTTAGTATAGCCCACTGAATAAAACAGGAATCCATGAGTTCATACTGATATAAAAAATTTTAAAAAGGACAAAGAAAAGAGCTTTTTCTTATAGTAACATGTTAACAAGTAAATGTAGAAAAAATGACAGAGTTAGAAAATTGCTATTTAACAAAGATAATAATGGATTCTTTTTTTTTTTTTAAAGATTTTATTTATTTATTTGACAGACAGAGATCACAAGTAGGCAGAGAGGCAGGCAGAGAGATAGGGGGAAGCAGGCTCCTTGCGGAGCAGAGAGCCCGATGCAGGGCTCGATCCCAGGACCCTGGGAATCATGACCTGAGCCGAAGGCAGAGGCTTTAATCCACTGAGCCACCCAGGTGCCCCTAATAATTGATTCTGGACAAAGCCATAACGCTTGATGATCAAGAAGACACACACACACACACACACACACACACACACACACAGAGTTTTGAAATAACCCTCTGGGTGGTTCAGTTGGTTAAGCATCTGTGCCGTAAAAGCATCACTGTGGTTTTAAAACTAGCTATAAGAGAGACCCAACAGTTACAAAAAAGTTCAGGGCAGAATTTCTGTTTGAATACTTAGTTTCACTAAATTTAAAATAGTAGGCTCTTCCTCCAAACAGTTCCTATACTTTTTCAACATGTTTTAAAGTTTTTTTCACTAAAGGTGAATGCTTATCGCTTACTTACCTACTTACTTTTATCTTTCCCTCTCTATATCTTTTAATTTCACTTAGATGCAACTAATCAAGAACAAATGAGAAACAAATTTACGTTATTATAGTCAAAAATAGTAACAAACCAAAAACTAAATGAAGTAGGCCACTAATTAGAAGCTTTCTCACTTTGTATTAAAAAAAAATGTTTTTTTCTTATTATCCTAAAGCTCTTAGCTGAAGTGTAAGTTGGCATGCTACCATATACTTCTACAAGACTATCAGTGCACAGAGATGGTTGTGGTAAACCACATTTATGGCAAATCTTGAAAATATCCCAGCAGCCGATATCCCCACAGCCAATAACAGACAATGCTAAAATCACCTTATTTTTATATTTTGTAGAATTAATTTTGGCCACTTTAATTCATTTAATGTGTACTGACTATGTTATGAAACAGGGATTAATCTAAGTGTTGATGGCCCAAAAATGAAAAAGCTGCTGTGCCTACCCTGAAAGGGCTCAACACCTAGAACCTGGAGAAAATCATTGACAAATAAGTGCACATAAATGCATACACTGTGAAAGTTACTTTAACAAAAAGAAAATGTCTGGTGTCATCTGGGTACGAAGAAATGAGTCATCAATTCTCCATGGAAAATCAGAAAAGGCTTTTCAGAAGAGGTCTCATTCTAAAATTTAAGCCCAATTTTCTTGTTGTTGTTGTTTTTGTTTTTAAGATTTTGTTTATTTACTTACTTGTTAGAGAGAGAGAGAGCACAAGGAGGCAGAGTGACAGGCAGAGCAGCAAAGGCAGAGAGAAAAGCAGGCTCCCCACTGAGCAAGGAGCCCAACACAGAACTCGATCCCAGTACCCTGGATCATGACCTGAGCCAAAGGCAGCAGCTTAACCAACTGAGCCACCCAGGCATCCCAAGCCCAGTTTTCTTTTTATGTAAATATTTATAGCAATAACTTCCACGCTGCATGTAAATATGACTAAAGTTACAGTACATTGTATAATTCAAATGCTAACATACATAAATTTTATAATATTTACCTTTACAAGTAGCCGATACTCTTCTCTGCCTGAGTAACCTCTCCACCATTTTTGAATAACAGTTGCTACTCTATGTAAATACCTGGGTGAAAAATAGACTTATTAGTATGCTTCCTTGAACAAGATTATTGTTTAAAATTTTTTCTTAGACTGTATCTTCCACAATTCAATAACTCAAATTCAAAGGCAAATTTTTGTGTACTTTTAAAGGGTAGAACTATCATTCTGCAATAGAATTAACCATTTCTAAAAGTAGAAAAAAGGGACAGAAATAAATATTCAGTATTCCTTTTGGGCTTATGATTAAATATCTTTAAATTTCAAATATTTTTCAATACTAATTCTTGGAAATATTTTTGAATGTTAAGACTATAAAACAGGCCAAAGGAACAAGAAATAAGCCAGGCAATATTGGTATAAGTCATCGTAAGTACTTTGAAGTAATTCTTGAGGTAAGGAAACACTTCCTTTTTCATGCTTATATTTCCCAGTCAATCCAAGCTAATGACAAATTAATCTGCTGAATTAAAAAAATACTCTCTTTGTTGTCATGTTCCTCATTGGTATGGGGGGGCCAAAAGAGAAATCTCATCTTCGCATGGATCTGCAAGTCAGGCTCCCACGAGCTAACAGAAGACACTAGACACTATAACCCCACTTGATCATCTGAATGAGTTATTATGTACTAGGTTTTTTCTTCTTCCACCTTATCCAGGCAATGCTTTTCAGAATTGTGAGAGACTGAAGGAAAGTTTGAGTGCTGAAGAAAAAGTGAGAGCAATTACGATAGGGAGTACAGCTTTAGTCTCTTTACAATCAGGACTACAGCATTCTCATATCATTTGCCCTTATGGATCAACATGCTGAAGACTGGAACAACTTCCTTTGTTTTATTTTATTTTGTTTTTCCTTTTTTTTTTTTAAAGATTTTTTTTTTTTTTTTTTATTTCTTCATGTAACAGGAGAGAGATCACAAGTAGGCAGAGAGGCAGGCAGAGAGAGAGGGGGAAGCCGGCTTCCCGCTGAGCAGAGAGCCCGATGCGGGACTCGATCCCAGGACCCTGAGATCATGACCTGAGCCAAAGGCAGAGGCTTAACCCACTGAGCCACCCAGGCTCCCTGTTTTTCCTTTCTTAACAATCAGTGAATTCATTGCTATAAATAAAGTCCAGTCATTTGTCATATCCTATGGAATTCGAAGGAAAGAATCTAATCTAATTATGATATTGAGTATTTTTTAAAATTAGAGATATGGTTGATATAATTTAGTTTTTTGATATGTAAGAAAAGACCAGAAAAAGTTATTTCTTTAAAAAGGACATCATATAGGGGCTCCTGAGTGGCTCAGTGGGTTAAGCCTCTGCCTTCAGCTCAGATTATGATCTCAGGGTCCTGGGATCAAGCCCTGCATCCGGCTCTCTGCTCAGCAGGGAGTCTGCTTCCCCCCTCCCCCACCCCCTGCCTGACTCTGCCTACTTGTGATCTCTCTCTATCAAATAAATAAATAAAATCTTTTAAAAAAAAAGACATCATATAATTTATTAAGTTCATTATAAGGAAAAGATTATTTGTAATCAACACTTACATGAATAAATCATATTTTCTAATGAGTGTGTTTTTATCATATATCTGACATTCCCGTAACAAAATCATATACCTGATATATGCCCGAACTTGACATCCTCGAAACCAGCTCTGGATTTTAACTGCTGCATCATACTCCTTTTTCCTAAATACATCTACAACACTAAAAAGAAATTTTTTAAAGCATTTCATTAGTGACTAATATAATTCCAAAGCAAATCAACCTGTTAAAACTTAACCTTTAATTTCTTCCAAAATTATAATTCAAATGTCATTTTAAATAAAATTAAAATACAAAATAAAGCATTTCGGAAATCATGAGCTATATTTTTAAAATTAACCTTTCTCTGAGAGGCCATGTGCTTTCAACAGCTTTACTTTTTCTTTCATTTTTGTAATCACCTATTTTGCAACTAATTAATTTACCAGTGATTCTCATAAGGAAATAAAACAACATGCATTTTTTTCATTATTTTAAAACTGTAATTACTTGAATTTACTATTTGAATGCCACTACACATATCATGCAAGATCAAAATGCCTGCATATTTGACTCCACGCATCAGTTAACTGAACTGCCTCTAAGTAACATGAATCCATCCCAGAATGCTTATTCTAGATAGAATTCTCAGAAACTCTATTTAAGCTAAAGCAGGGGCAGGGCCATAGGCTTATAAAGACAAGAAATTCAGCTGTTAGATTTTACTGATTTACAGTAAAAACAGGTTTAGTCAAGACAGATCTCCATTTTAATTTTACCAGTCATTATAATTCTCCCTCCCCGTCCCTATTAGATATGATATTGCTTAAGGCAACTACTATGTACCACAAAGTAATTTCTTTCCTAGAATGCTGGTTGGCACCTAATTAGCACTTTATGTTTGCTGAATGACTTAAAAATGGCTAACCATTTATTTCTTAATTTTGCTTTAATTCCCTCAAAATAGTGTTTCCTTGGACAGGTTATTTTTTTGTGGTTATTATATTCTAGATTAACTAAATAGATTTCACTAAATTTATATGTTATAATTAGAACAGAAACAGAAGGGGGAAAAAAACCTCAAATAATGAAATTCTTAAACAATACTATGAAGTTGGCTAAGAGAAAGAAACTAGGATGAGCAGTTACGCTGTCAGTGGCAAAAAGCTGGAGAAACAAGTAGATGGATTATAGTCCCAGATAAGCAGAAAAGAGAGTTACCTAGAAAGGACTCTAAAGGATTCAAAAAAGCAAACGGAAAACAAAAACTATGCATCCATCAGTGATCCAGATATGAAGAGAAGCAGAGAGAATTACACAAATCGGTGAGGTTAAGAGGACACTCTAGACAATTAGAAGAAATGAAAGTGCAATTATCATTGTATGTTTGTTCTACATCTACAAAATTATAGGAGAGACATGTATAAACCATATTCTTGGTTCAAATGATTGTGCTCCACATGGCAGAGAGAACAGCTTGAAGTATTTCAGTCCCCCGAGCCTTCTCCGACTCCCCAGACTACAGCAGGCCTTACCATTGTACACTCCAATAGCTCTTAATATTTAACACAGTCGTGTATCATGACTGATTGATAATGGTCTTTCCACTAAACTTTAAAATCTAAAAATCCACAATATTACCCCCTTTCTCCCACATGCATCCTCAGTGGCTTCAGAGGGAACTGATGTTTCTCCTAACAGTCTATGACTTACCAAAGCTGCTTTCTCCTGGGGAATAGCATGCCTATTACAGACATATTTAATTCCTGTGAAGACTGTCACACAGGAGCGTCTATCACGATACCTACTCACAACATTAAAATATTATTCCCATTTAACAAAGGAAGATACTAAGGGAGACAGAGGTATAGGGATACGTCTAAGGTCACATCTTAATAAATGTCGGAGCTGAAATTTTATCCTACATAGTTTGGCTCCAAAAGCTGGATTCTTAACCATCACTTCATGGGAAGGAAGGATAAAAATAGGAGATGGGAGGAAAGTGAAAGAGGAGGAATAAAAAGAAAGGAAAAAAAAATAAAAAGAAGAGTGCACACAAGCCATTTTCAAATATAAAATTAAAATTTTGTGTCATAGAAGATCATCAGTCTCCTAAAAACAATAAAATAAACTGGGACTAAGATATGAAAAGACATCAAAATCTACGGTAAAAAATCAAAAATTTCATCTTTGGGCGTTTAGTCTGACAAGTTCATTACAGATTTTGGATACTAGCTATTTATCTGATATGTCATTTGAGAATATCTTCTCCCACTTTGTCAACTGCCTTTTGGCTTTGTTGACTGTTTCTTTTGCTGTGCAAAAGCTTTGGATCTTGATGAAGTCCCAATAGTTCGTTTTTGCCCTTGCTTCTCTTGCCTTTGGCAATGTCTCCAGCAAGAAGCTGCCGCAGCTGAGGTCAAGGAGATTGCTGTGTTCCCCTCAAGGATTTTGATGGAGTCCTGTCTCACATTGAGCCCTTTTATCCCTTTTGAATCTATTTTTGTATGTGGAATAAGGAAATGGTCCAGTTTCATTCTTCTGCATGTGGCTGTCCAATTTTCCCAACACCATTTGTTGAAGAGACTCTTTTTTCCATTGAACTCCTGCTTTGTCGAAGATTAGCTGACTATAGAGTTGAGGATCTATTTCTGGGCTCTCTATTCTGTTCCATTGATCTATGTGTCTGCTTTTGCCAAGTACCATACTGTCTTGATGATTACAGCTTTGTAATAGAGTTGAAGTCTGCAAAGAAGACATCCAGATGGCCAACAGACACATGAGAAAGTGCTCAACGTCATTCCGCATCAGGGAAATACAAATCAAAACCACAATGAGATATCACCTCACACAGTCAGGATGGCTAAAATTAACAAGTCAGGAAATGATAGATGTTGGAGAGGATGCAGAGAAAGGGGAACCCTCCTACACTGTTGGTGGGAAGGCAAGCTGGTGCAGCCACTCTGGAAAACAGCATGGAGGTTCCTCAGAAAGTTGAAAATAGAGATACCCTATGACCCAGCAATTGCACTACTGGGTATTTACCCTAAAGATACAAATGTCGTGACCCAAAGGGGCATGTGCACCCAAATGTTTATAGCAGCAATGTCCACAATAGCCAAACTATGAAAAGAACCTAGATGTCCATCAACAGATGAATGGATAAAGAAGAGGTGGTGTGTGTGTGTGTGTGTGTGTGTGTGTGTGTGTGTATAATGCAGCCATCAAAAGAAATGAAATCTTGCCATTTGCAATGACATGTATGGAACTAGAGGGTATTATGCTGAGCGAAATAAGTCAATCAGAGAAAGACAATTATCATATGATCTCCCTGATATGAGGAATTTGAGAGGCAGAGTGGGGGGTCTGGGGGGTAGGGAAGGAAAAAATAAAACAAGATGGGATCTGGAGGGAGACAAACCATAAGAGACTCTTAATCTCACAAAATAAACTGAGGGTTGCTGGGAGGTTGCTGGGAAGGGAAAGGTGGTTGGGTTATGGACACTGGGGAAGGTATGTGCTATGGTGAGTGCTGTGAAGTGTGTAAGCCTGACAATTCACGACCTATACCCCTGGGGCAAATACTACATTATATGTTAATAAAAATTATTTAAAAAATCAAAAATTTCAGATATACCAGGTATGGGTGAGAATGGAGTACAACAGGAACTCATAATATTGCTGGTAAAAAATAATTCAGCCTTTAAACACATACAGAAATTTTTCATTTATATGAACAAAAAGCTCACAAAAGTTTAGGACGTTAAATAAGGAAAGAAAAAAGAAAGTTGAATTTTAAGAGACAGTATTTTGCAGTGTTATGGAACTTAATAGTAACATAGCAGGAAGGGAGACCATGGTTGAGCAGTACCAATGCTGTGAAGAAGTCATGAAGACAAGGTCAGTGTTTCAAAGAGTTGCAGCATTCCAGGGAATCTTTTTTCTTTTAAAATCATATCCTAGCCAGTAAAATACGATAGTACAAAATATAAAATGTCATTATAGCAAAAATAGAAAAGATACAGTAATACAATGTCCAGTAGAGCAAGCAATTCAAAGATGATAGAGTGTGAAGAAGGAAAAAATAATTTTATTCAGTAAGGCTGATGTGAAGTGAAATTCATGATGAGATAAAACAGCTCTTTATGGGTATTTAACCTAACATTTAATATGATTATAGATCTGTTTTCCTTGTTTTTAATATACTTTATTTAAAATACTGAAAATACTTGTCATTCCTACCCCACCAACAATCAACAAGTCTTTCAAAACAGGAGATGGGTGCCTGGGTGGCTCAGTAGGTTAAGCGTCTGCCTTCAGGTCAGGTCATGATCCCAGGGGCTTGGGATCCAGCCTCCAAAGGGCTCCCTACTCAGCAAGCAGTCTGCTTCTCCCTCTGGTCCTTCCCCTGCTCATGCTCCCGCTCTCTCAATAAAATAAATAGGTAAAATATTTTTTTAAAAAGGAAGAAAAAAATATTGAAGTAAGATACACAAATATATCTAATACTTTTTAGCTAATGTATAGCTTGAACCTACACTTCATTTATTATTGTTATTAGAAATGTGGAATAAGCAATCATATTTCCGTTTTGGCTTTGTTTTCTAATCTCTTCTGGTAATAATACTAACACGTAATACATAGTCAAGAAGAAGATTAAATTATTTCTTCTTAAACTTATGAACACCAATGTATATAAACATAAGCACAGACACACTAATAAGAACTATACATCTTAATTAAAGGAAAATATTTTAAAAAATAACTAGTAGTTAACTTACTGCTAAGTTTTAATTTCTATGCTGTAATTCAACTTCCATACACATTTCTCTGTTGTCCTTTTTTTAACTGCTTAAAAAATGAAATTTACAGATACTTGGGTTACCACTGGGATGCTGAATACTCATACAATATGTCATGAACTGCTAGACTTTTTGTGTTTAAAATGAAAAATGTGGGTAACACTTTATTTTAATGGTATATTAATTAGTTCCAAATTACAATGAAAATCCTATAGCAGTGAATAAAATATGACATCTACATGAATTTGAAATAAATTTATTATGATCAGTATTATCACAATGAATACTAAATGAATTAATAATGATGAAAGACCAAAAGTATTACCAGGAATGTAATAAAACATTGAAAAAAGCTGCAAGTTTCCAGTCACTTTATCATCAACTAGAAATAAGTACTATAACCCCGGATAACACTATATTCATGTGTATCATTAGCTGCTGGAAATTAATTGACAATAAATAGAAAATGGAAAAAAAATGTGTAGCTAAATGTCTTTCCAGTAATGTGCAAAAAATACACATTTTACGTATCAACATACTGTTTAGTTTGACCTATGTGTACTAGCTCCTGAATTAAAACTAGATTAAAAACCCAATCTTCTTTGCTTCTCATTACCATATGGCTTTTAACTACTTTAGATACTAGGAATAAAATTCCAATATTAGCTGCCCTACATTGTAAAATATATTGATGTGTAAAAGTTTTTGCTTCTCACTTCACTATTAGGTCTCAAGGATGTCAAGCTTCTTAAAGGCAGAAACTATGTTTAATCTATACTGTGTTTTAATTATCACTCATGTGCCTAATAAGAGGTCAATAACTAGTTGAAAAATATAAACTACATTTTAGAATCTAGAAGCCATGTTGTGTTTTCATTAATAGTCCTCATTATTATTATTATTTCACAGCTCAATGAATAATGAGTTATAAATACATATGTATTAGATCATAAAGTAGGAATTAACATGCAGATTCATAACATATTTGCAAAGTGTTTGATTATTTACTTTTCTACCTCTTCCTTCTACCTTCTCTTCATTTCCTGAACAATTAAGTCCTAAAGAAATTGGCAGTGGGGAAGGAAACCAGGAATCTGTGCTAGAGGGTTGGGAGTGTTGGGGAATGGGCAGTCACAGCGGCTCAGCTAAGCCTGTGTAGGTAAGGTGGGCATCTATCTATATGTAGGCCTGGGCTGGGGTAAGATGTCACAATCTAAGGACAGTGTTCCCATGGACAGAAGGCCTAACTCTGGGTGTCAAGGAAAGGTGAGGAAAGCCTCCACAAGGTTGGGTGGAACAGGGAGTAAGAACCCAAGAATGATGGAAAGGGTATCCAAGCTGGGGAATGAGTGATAATCCAACATGGAGAGGTGGAGCCCATACTCCAGGAAAAGGGAATCCATAAAAGAGAGGACAGTTATGGTTACGGTGACAGAAGTGTTGTTATATACAGAAGGATTGGTCCAATAAGTGAATATATGAAAGATAATGAGAGCCAGGTTCAGCAGCATTAGAAAAGGAACGAGATAAACTAGAGTTAATCCTGTGATGCTGGATTTGAAATGGAATTGTCAATGTAAACACATGGATTTCAATATATACATGGGTGGATGGATAAATGAAGTACAGATGCAGACTGAACACAAAGCATATATACACATCTTTTCTTGCTCTGTTCACTTGTGAGACCCTGAAAGTGGGAACACCCAATAGCATGAGCATCCACTAAAAGCAGCAAGCATTCTTTGGAGAAATGGATGACTCCAGAGTTTGGGTGGGAAAAGAAAAAGATGAGCCTTGAACATTTTTTGTGTGCATCGGAAAGCAAGAAAGTATTACGATCATCAGCACACAAAAGAAAATCTTATAGTGGCTCCCATTGGACAAATCTAAGACAATACTAGCATGAACCTAAGTAATATAAGTAATGTTAACCCAATGAATAGGAACCTATGAGTCCATAATAGTATGCATAATAAATAAATTGAAAAATTAATGAGGAATGGAATACATACACAGTTTCAAATCACCTACTTTTGAAAATACCTACTAATTACAAAGGGAAAAAAAAGAGACCATAACAGTAGAGAAGTCTAGCTGAAACTATCTTAGTCAACAATCCAAATAGTTACCATCAGTAATGGGACAAATCAAAATTATGCAGTATCTGGTAGGATGCATTAAAAAAGATTACAGGACCACTTCTGCGACATTTCTGCCAAAGATACATAAGCTGAATCTAATCAAGAAGAAAAAAAAATCAGACAAACCCAAACTGAGTGAACTTTTACAAAATAATTGATCTGTGATTTTCAAAAATAAGGTGGTTATGAAAATCAAAGAAAAACTGAGAAAATGTTCCATATTAAAGTTAACTAAAGAGATAAGATACATATAATCCTTTTGGTATAAAGAACATTAGTCAAACAATTGGCA
Organism: Mustela erminea; assembly: GCF_009829155.1. Taxonomy (NCBI): domain Eukaryota; kingdom Metazoa; phylum Chordata; class Mammalia; order Carnivora; family Mustelidae; genus Mustela; species Mustela erminea. The sequence goes on along the minus strand of NC_045630.1, from coordinate 56,997,488 downwards.
AATCTTGAATGGAATCTGGAGATCAGATGGCAGAAATGTATCAATGTTAATTTCTTGATTTTGATGGTGGAATTTTGGTTATACAATGTCCTTAAGTGAAAGAATGGGGGGATGGGGGGCAATGGGTCATGAGGTTGCAACTTACCCTCATATGATTTGTGAAAAAACAAAAACAAAAACAAAACTTCTGTACTGTATTGCAACTTCTTTAAGTTTCAGATTATTTCAGAATTTTTAAATATATATGTATGTATATATATATGTATACATACACAAAAGAATGGCATCTCAGAACTTTTATTTTATTCAAATAGTTTTAGAATTTAAAATAATTTTGACATTTAAAGTAAACTAAAGATGGGAAAATGATCATGCATAAGGACATTTGTAATGATAAAGAGGTTAATTAAGAAAATGTAATAATCCTAAATGAGTATGCACCTAATAACCTAATAACAGTGCTTCAAAATATGTGAAACAAAACCTGACAAAACTAAAAGGAGAAAGAACAAATTCACAATAACAGTTAGCTATTTCAACATGTCTCTCTGAATAGTTGACAGGACAACTATACAAGAAATCGATAATAATATAGAAGACCTGAACAACACTATCAACCAATTTGAAGCTAATCAATTTCTAAAGAACACTCTACCCAACAATATCTATCTAAGGTCTTACCTAAGGTCTTCAAGTTCACTGATGTTTTATTTACAGGATTTTAATCTGATATTAAGTCCATCTGAATTTTTTGTTTCAGATCATCTGTTCTGTGTCTCTAAAAGTTTCACCTGCTTCTTATTTCCATTTCACTCCTCATTATGCTTACATTTTCCCCAAAGTCCTTAAGCATGTTTTGAGAGCTATTTAAAACTCATTGTAGGCTAATTCTATCATCTTTGTATTTCCAGGTCTGTTTCTATTAATCAATTTTTTTTCTTCCTCGTTATAGGTCATGGTTTGCTACATTTTTGTCATACTACTAATTTAGAAATAGATGCTGGACAATATGAATGCTAAGCTGTTGAGTTTGAATTTTGCTCAGAAATTACTGCCAGTCATAAAACTGGAGTAATTGTCTAGATAGCCTCATTTGTTTCCTTTCAGCAAGAGATCATAATCCTACATTGTCTGTTGCAACACAATGTCTAAAAATAATTTTTCACCTATTTTGTTCACTTTTCTGATTTTTCACAGTGGCAAGCCAAGTTTTCTACCCACTACATCTTCATGACCACTTAATTTGTATGTTGAATTTTATGTTTGCAAAATAAAATTTATGTCTCAGAATATTTTTTCCTTATTTACTATTTATTTATAAGTAATACACGAATACCCAATACGCAACATAAAATTTTAAACGGTACAGAAAAATATAGAGAAAAATATTAAGATACCATTTCAACCTTCCTTATCCTTCAAGTCTTAAAAAATCTAAACACTATTAACAGTTTGTTATCTATGATTTCATATACTGTGTCTCTCTGCATAAATACATAAAAATTTCATACTAAATGTACTATGTATTCTTCTATGACCTATTTTTTAATCTTAATCTGTCTGTCTTGGGGGGGGGCGTTTGTCATTATATATAAAAAGTTTCACTTTTAAACTGCTACTTAATATTCCATCATGTGTATAAGCCTTAATTTATTTAATCAGATTAGTTACAAATACACACAAGGTATTTTCAGGTTGCTGTGTTTTTTTCCTATTAGAAATAATGCTTTTTAAAAAAAGAATGCTTTAATGAACACCTTTATACATAACCCTGTACATAAAATACCTTTGTGCACAAATTGTGTACATAAGAGATTTCTACAAGTCAACAAAGTGACATGCATTTGATAAACTACTATAAATTTAATTGTTTTTGTAGTTTTAAATCACAATTGCTTGTTACTATTATATAAAAAGGACAACTGCTTTTTGTGTATTGGGTATTGTGCCTTACAGCCTTGCTAAATTCACTTATTTCTAGATCTTTTTGTAGGTAGCTTAGTTTTCTTTTTTTTTTTTTTCCTTTAATTTTTTTTTAAGATTTTATTTATTTATTTGAGAGAGAGAGAAAGCATGAGAGAGGACAGGTCAGAAGGAGAACCAGACTCCCTGCTGAGCGGGGATTTCCCCCCCGGGACCCCCCACCCACCATGTGGGACTTGATCCTAGGACTCCAGGATCACGACCTGAGCCTAAGGCAGTTGCTTAACCAACTGGGCCGCCCAGGCTCCCCCATAGCTTAGTTTCCTACACACACAATCATGTTATCAGTGAATAAAGCCAATTTTGCTTCTTCCTTTGCAATTTTTAAAACTTAATTTGTCTTGCCATATTTAAAACCAGGAAAGAAAGTATGGAATGTTCAATTAAGGGTTAGAGACAATTTCTATACTAAGAGCTAAGCCCCTCTCTCACATGATATATGCACATAAACACAACTGCACAGTGAAGAAAAATATAATAAAATTTCTAAAATATTAGTAGTAAACACAAAATATTTTCTTATAACCATGGGTTGAGAAAAAATTATTCCAAGAGAGGTAAAATCCCTGAAGTAAAAAAAAAAACAGTTTGACAACTTTGGCTTCATAAAACTTTAAAAACTGAAAGATACTATGGCAAGCAGTACTCTAAACTTGAAACATGCAGCACTGTCTTTGGGAGTGGGTGATGGGAGAGACTGTGGGGAGTTCTGGGGTCACTAAAGAGACTGGCCTCCAGACTAATTGTTATTATCACACAGGCTGGAAGAGTGAGGAGGAAACGGGGGTTACAAGCTGCATAAGGAATGACCTGCATTACTAGTAGTGAGACAATTAGCAAGACTATTGCTGTAAAACTGGGAAGGTACAATGTATTGATGAATTTTTGAACTTGCTCAAGGAGGTATTTAGGAAGCAAACTGCAAGTGCCTCTTGGATTAACTGCATAGAATTTGGGGTATCCCATAAATCTCAGTTAACAGTGTTCATCTAGGTTTAACTATCAATACTACACGTATAATTGTTCATTACTGTTTCTATTATTTCTTTTGCTCTTCTTCCCCTATCTTGAGATCTCTGTTCTAATTTAATACTCACTTGATTTCAGAGTGTGTTTTTTAATCCATTTCCTCAGATAAAAGTATATGCATGATAGAACTCTTGAGTCCTTATGTATCTGAAAATGTCTTTCTTTCATCAAAAAAAAAAGAAGTGAGGGGGCGCCTGGGTAGCTCCCTAGTGGGTTTAACCCAGTGCGTTAAAGCCTCTGCCTTCGGCTCAGGTCATGATCCCAGGGTCCTGGGATCGAGTCCCACATCGGGCTTTCTGCTCAGCGGGGAGCCTGCTTCCCCCCTCTCTCTGTCTGCTTCTCTGCTTACTTATGATCTCTGTCTGTCAAATAAGTAAATAAAATCTTTAAAAAAAAAATAAAAAGAAGTGATTAAGATCTTTGCTGGGTTAGATTTTTCAGATATTGCCTTGAATAATCAGTAACTGCTGTCCTTTTCTTTTCTATATCCCTGTATTGCACAGGAGCCATTCGATGCTTCGCTCTTCCTTGGCAAATAACTTTATTCTTTTCTGTCTTAGATTAGGAGCTTATATAATTTTTTTCTGTATCCTTGAAATTTTGCCAGGTAATATCTAAAAACTGTCTTAAAATAACATCCTGTCTGGTACTCAGAGTCCTTTCCATTCAAAGCCATACTTTTTCTTCAGTTTAGGAATGTTTTCTTTGATTATTTCTTCATTATTAATTTGTCATTTTCTCCCTACACTCCCCAGTTCTGCAGTGACTACCATTCACATACTAAATCCCCTGGATATGTCCTCCATGTTGCTTTCCTAAAACATTTACATTTCAAGTAGTGACTATTTTTAAATTCATTTATTATATTTTTAACTGAAAATATTTTCTTAAAAATTGGTTATAACTTTTTTCCTTTATTTTTATTTCTGTAAAACTTCTCATTACATTTATATTAAAGTTTACCCCAGTGTAAACCATTAATTCTGACTGTACAGTAGCCTCCTGTTCTGGTTTCTTGGCTTAATATCCTTCCATCAAATGAACATTACTTTGAATGGCCTGCGGAATTTTCTCTATTTGAATCTCATTTTCCTTTTCTCAGGCAAAAAGGGAATAAATACTAATTTGTAAGGATGTTTAAGAATTAAATGATAGACCTGTACAAAGTTCCTTTTCTACAGTCTTTTTTTTTTTTTTTTTTTTTTTTTTTTGCAAAACGAGGCCTCACAGGAACTCTTGTGAGAAATGTAGATTCTCTCACTGTAACTGAGACCCACTGAATCAGAATCTATATTTTAACAACATCCTTAAGTGATTCTAATGAACACTACAGTTTACAAAGAGCTGATCTAGTGAATAACACATGAGAAATAATAATAATTTCTTAAACCACCTGTGTCCTTTTTTCATGTATTAATATTTTATATCTTTTTTATCCCCAAATTTATCAATACCCTGGTGTTGTTTTAAGTAGGGAAACTTTGGAATTCTGATTCCTTCATGATCTTTAGAGACTTTCCTTTATATTGAAACTATACTACTATTAATAATAAATGAAATGTAAGGAATGCCAGCCTATTCTCATCATGGCCTTCTCATAGCTCTTACCTTTTCTCCAAGTAACCTCCAATTTGGGGGAAATGTTCCCAGTGTCAAAACCAAAAGATGGGGACAAAAGTTTACACTGAAATCTGCAGGAAAAAAAATCATGTCTATTTGCATGTCTAAGGCATTTCACCAGCCTTTTTTTAAGAACAGTGTTCTTGAGCTCTAAAAGTAGAGTTTAATATATTAACATGTAACACTGTGATAACCAAATGAAGTATTATATGAAAAACTTCCTAGTAAAATTCCCAGCATATAATCAGTGCTCAAGAAATGTTAGTTGTTTCACTTTCATTCATCCTTACTATGTTGTAATTACTTTTTTTTTTTAAAAGATTTTATTTATTTATCAGAGAGAGAGAGAGAGGGGAGAGAGCGAGCACAGGCAGACAGAATGGCAGGCAGAGGCAGAGGGAGAAGCAGGATCGCCGCCGAGCAAGGAGCCCGATGTGGGACTGGATCCCAGGACGCTGGCATTCTACATTAGGCTGTGAACATCAGGGGGGATGCAGCTTACTTCTTTATATAGGCAGGTCATGAATACAGGACACATCCTTTAAGGGAATGCTCAATAAGTGGTTAAGGTGTTTATCTGTAATTACAGTAAGAGATAATAAGTAATTTCCACCTTTAGCAATTTTTAGTAGTTTACTTAAACCAAGACTAATGACTGATTCAAAGATTTATGTATGGAATTACTAAAGAATTACTGTACGTCTATCATGAATGAGGAATTACGATAGACACTAGAAACCTAAATGATAAGCAAAAAACGACACTCCCCACTTCTAGTTAAGAGGCAAAGATAGATATCCCCAAACAGAATGTAAAACGGAATTGCGATTAGTACTCTAAGAGATTCGCAGTGCCGGAAGAATGCGGTAAGAGAGATAAATGTTAGACTAAGAACAGCTCAGCAAAATCCCGTCGGATGGACACATTTTTCCTGGGTCTGCCATCTCCCTATAGTCTACCATGATCTAACTGACTTTTACGGTTTCTCTTCAGTTGGAAAAATCCCCGGAGGCATTGCTTCCAGAAAGCCGTGGTCAAAACAAAACCTCTTCCCGGAGGAAGAAGTTTGGGTGTAGAGAGATGGATAAGGCTACCAGTGTCTTCCTTACTCCTCTACTAATGGTTAACATATTGATACTGATAATCTCGTTAGAAAAGTTTAGATACTGTCCCTTTGGGAAGACCCGAGAGTCCTTACAACAGTTGAGTTCAGTATTTGTGAAATAATGGAGGCTGAGTTCAATATCTGTGAAATAATGGAGGCTCAAATCCCCAGGGAGAGAACACACACACACACACACACACACACACACACCCCACACCACCCCACCCCCATCCAGCTAGGGAGCCTGGATGCTCCCATCAGGCTATTAAAACTTCAACAGGGGGGCGCCTAGGTGGCTCAGTGGGTTAAAGCCTCTGCCTTCGGCTCAGGTCATGATCTCAGGGTCCTGGGATCGAGCCCCGCATCCGGCTCTCCGCTCAGCGGGGAACCTGCTCCCCCTTCTCTCTCTGCCTGCCTCTCTGCCTACTCGTGATCTCTGTCTGTCAAATAAAAAACAAAAAATAAAAAACAAAAGAACACTGATCCCTCCTCGCTGTGCTTTAAAAAAAAAACAAACAAAAAACCACTTCAACAGGGAGGACACTGGTTTCATCAAACTGTGGAGTGATGATGTCAAAGAAAAACTTTATTCTAGTTTTCTCTCTACTGGGCTCTTTCTTAAATGCTCTCACGCTGGGAACGCTGTCCCGCCCCGACTCCCGTCTAGACTCTCCCTGAACGGCAACCCTACTTTTCAACTTGGGAGTAAGTTTCAGGCCAACAAACGAAGGGGAGAAGTGGGTGGTATTTACTGATTCGGGAATTTTGTTAACAGGAAACTCCTCCTGAGGAACACCTGGCCGGGGTGAAGACAGCCCTCTGCGCCGTCCCCCGGCTGACGCCTCACCTGTTCCTGTAGTAGTACTGCTGAGCCACGAACGTCGACCGAGCCTGCAGCCGAGCTAACGTGGCCATCGCCTCCAGGCGTCTGCCTCAGCCCCGGTGTTGCTATCGGTCTCCACGGCAACCGGGTTAAACCATAAAGCCAGTCCCGGGGGGGGGTTCAACTTTTCGTTTATCCCACTTTTATTTTCCACTCCGTTTCAGTTAGCAGAACACTAGCAAGGAAATTAAGACACTGTGCGTAGGAAAAGGTCCCTGGGATTCGCCTCTGTCTTTTCTGTGAGTAAAAGGAGGCGATTGGAGGCGCGGAGGGCGGTGTGGGGAGGCGAGGTCATGGTTGCTCCGGGCTTCCGGTTTCCGCCTCCCGTCTGCTTCCGGAAGCTCAGCTCAAAATGCTGAACTGCTTCTGGAAGTCTCTGGTGCGGTGCTAGTTGGAGTCTGTTCTCGGGCCTGAGCCTCGAGGCCAGGCTCCTGGGTGTCGTTAATGTTCGGGGCCGCCGGGCGCCAACCGATCGGAGCTCCAGCCGCCGGGAACAGCTGGTGAGGCTGGCGGCCCTGGGGATGGGAGATCAGGAACGGGTGTGATGGCCGGAGGCCGCCGGACCTGGGATGGCAGCGGGGGAGGGAGTGGGGATGGGTGAGCTGAAGACACTTAGGCCTTGCTGTGGCTCCTGCCTGGGATGGAAGCGATTTGAGGAAGGCGTGGAGCTGTGTGCGCTCAAGATTTGTGAAGGGACACAGCGGACGTTTGCTGATTGCCTGACACTCCAACGGGGTTTTGGGAGTAGAGGTCTCCGTACTTCGAGAGCCGTTCATTCCTTCGTTGATTGTTGACCAGGCTAGGGACAGAAGAATCTCCCTGGATACAGGCCTTAGTCCCTCACTTCCCGTTTTTAATTTGCCAGATTATACCAGGTGTCCTGGAAGATCAAATCCCGGTATTCTAGAGTTCTGGAACTTTAGTACTGGAAGAGACCTCTTCGCACACTCCCGTTTCTTTCTTTTTTTCCCAGTGGGAGTGACCTACCTGTTTCTGCTCCTTGAACGTTCCATTTAGTTCAGATGAGATGTGCGTGTTCCCTAAGAACATATAAATGCCAGGATTTCGTTAGGGGTTTGACCGTGCCTGCGGTACCACATCACTAGTGCCAGTTTGGAATAATTGCTTTGACTTTTCAAAGTGCATTCACAAATTAACGTGCTTTTTCTTTAGGACAGTCCTGTGATAGGAGATTGTGACGAGCACAGAACATTTATTTATTTTTTTTTTTTAAAGATTTATTTATTTATTTGACAGAGAGAGATTACAAGTAGGCAGAGAGGCAGGCAGAGAGAGATAGGAGGAAGCAGGCTCCCTGCTGAGCAGAGAGCCCTATGCGGGACTCGATCCCAGGACCCTGAGATCATGACCTGAGCCGAAGGCAGCGGCTTAACCCACTGAGCCACCCAGGCGCCCAAGCACAGAACATTTAAATGAGTTTCCCCCAATTGCCGTGCCTGTTCTGGAGCTAGAAGCTGGGTTTTGGATTTCTGTTTGAGAACTCTGGGATGCCAGCCCTGTTCTTTCAAGTATAGATAGAACAAGCAGCCAAACAAATAACGCAAATTTCCTACTGACAATGTCAAACACGAAGGATTGAAAAACAGGTGAACTGTGGCTGAAAAAACGTATATTTATTCTTATGTTTATTCTTAGATTCTCCAGTGAATGAGACCAGGAGACCATGAGGGGTTATAGTAGTCTGTGTTCTCAAAGATTTTCTTTGCATCACTTATTGCTGAAAGTTAAGACTATCTTGCCTAAAATGTTTTGAATGAGGTTAAATCATTCTGTAGTTCCTCTCATAGTGGGGATAGATTTGGTTATACTTTGAAATTCTCACATTTTCCAGGGAGAAAGCAGGGAGTAGTTTTTTTAAATGAACTATATTTTTTTAATGGTGTCATATGGCATTAGCATAAAATAAAACCCTTCTCACGTGTTTAGTATTTTTAGTTTTGACAGTTGTATATACTGTGTACTCACCACGCAAAACAAGATACAAGACATTTCCATTACCCCAGAATTCCCTCTCCAGTAATCTAGGAGGTACCTTTCTTAATGTTCACCATTCAGTCAATACTTGTTAAGGGAGCAAGACAAAATGTGCTGTATAGATTGGTCTGCTCTTGCTGTGGTGATACTGATTTGTAGGATAGATGATTATTTAATTAAAAAGTATGACTTCCTCTCCCTTTCACCTTCAACGCAAATTATAGTTAGGTACCTCCTTAGGATACAGAGAAACACCATCCTTCAATTGTTTTAAAGTGCTTATCTTATTTTCAATTACCAGTATAGAATTCATTCATTCTTGTGGCATCAGAGTCTAACATAGCGCCTAGCGCTTAATCAGTGTTTCTGAATGAAATTCTTTAAAATCCTGCCTGATTTGCTAGAAAAAACACTTTGCAGAAAACTGGTACCTTGATTTTTCTAGTTTATCTGTACAACCATCCCATTAATTGGGAATTTCTCAATCGATTTTTCTTTTATTCCTTCATTGATTAGACATTTACCATACTATGAGTGTATGTTTTATCCCAGTTATGAAATCCCAGTGCCACTAGGGATGCTACTACTGAGTCATTACTTGATGCCAGGTTTTATGGACGTGTATCTCAGGTAAATCTTCTGAGATGGATGCAATCAGGTTTTTTTGCATTTTAGAAATGATGGAACAGGAGCAAATATAGTTTGAATAACTAGACCAAATACCGTATTTGCAGCATGATTCCGGTATATCTAAAAACAATTCTTAACCATCCTGGCATACATCCAATTTGTCTGAATTCGATACACTATTATAGGAATATATGAACTGTTAAGGTGCCCAGATTTGTTAACTAAACTAGAATTCCTGTTATATTTACCTCCCATATTGACTTCAACTTTTTCTCCAACGTTGAGATTAGATTTTCAGTTTTTAGGCACCACATGGGTAAATAGTAGATGATTTAGCTCTCTTTTAACATTTGTTGAAAAATAGAACTGATATTTTATTTTGTAATTTATTCCTACAGAAGTCAAGTTTTATACAATTAAATAATAAAAATCCTAAGATTTTGTGTATGTCAGGAAATAAATATATTTTTGTGCAAGTTACTCTTGTAAGCGGTTTATATTTTTATAAGAGATTTGTCTCTTTTATAAGAGATATGTCTCTATCTCTTTTTCCTGCCTCATCTGTCACACACAGTTTTGAAATTAGGGCCCAAAAAGCACAAGTATTTTGGTACTTAAAGTGTAAACCTTCCTTTTAAAATCTGATTCATTTAATGGACAAATCCTTTATAATTTAGATATATGTTTATTACTTTTTATTAGTCAATTTAAAGTCAATTTCTGGTTTGTTTTTAAGAGTTTAAAAGTTGAAGTAAACAAGTTTTCAAGTAAATCCTTGATAATGAAGATACTGAATCATTATACTGAACTATTAATTTAAATTTATGTGGCTTGCTTTAAAAAAAGCCTTAAGAAATAAACTATATTGATTCTGGATCTTTTTTTCTTTTTTCTGAGTTTCATTCCTATTTCATATTTGGATCTGAAAAAAGTGCAAAAGGGAAAACGTGCATTTTTTTTCTTTTTAATAAATGCCTCCCCCCCCTTTTTTTTAAGATTTTGTTTATTTGACAGAAAGAATCACAGAGAGAGAGAAAGAGAACACAAGCAGGGGGAGTGGGGGAGGGAGATGCAGACTTCCAGCTTAGCAGGGAGCCTGATGCAGGACTCTATCCCAGAATCCTGGGATCAGGACCCAAACAGAAGGCAGATGGCAAATGACTAAGCCACCCAGGTGACCCAATAAATGCCTTTTCTTTTGTTTTGGTGTTTGGGTGTTTCTGTGTTTTATCCTGAGGTCAGTTCCATACTGTCTGATATGTTTGAGTCAGGTTTCTGTTTGAACACTTAGGGATCAAAGCAATGGCCACTGTAATTTTAGCCAAGTAGCTCATTAATATTAGTATAGCTTCTTAGCATTTTTACCTGTGGCAGGCTGGAAAGGTATTTACCTAGCTAAAAAATTAAGAATGTCTGGCGTGTTAGTGCTGCAGAAAATTTGAAATCCAGATTGTCTGAATTTTTAGTGAAGTCATACTTTCCTGTTACTCGTTCGTTCATTTAGTCATTCATTGGTCTGTCCATCCAACAGATTTGTTTTTAACATCTGTTATTTGTCAAGGATTATGCTAGATCCTTGTAATTAATATTAAGTTGTCTTCATTCTCATTCTGAGAATTCAGAATGTATTATATATTCAATAAATACTGAATAGTGCCATGTCTGAGCAATGAATGAGACTCATTTTGTACATATTAAGAGCTTGCCTGGATGTGCTCTAATATATGCATGTTGACAAGAATTGGAATGAATTATTTTTTAGATGCTAAATTATTTTTGTTTTATAGAATTCAACTTTATTTCGTTTAGGCAGCTTCATATTCAGTAGTTTCCATTTCATAAGTGATTAGAATATAAGAAGTTTTGAATGACTCTTGAAGTCGTTAAGTGAAGTTAAAAACAAGAATGTTTCTCAAATTTAAGTAATAAGTGAGCTTGCTTTATTAAATCACTATTTGGAAAGTAGAATTAACACTTTTTTCTAAAACCATTTTTTTTGGGGGGGGGGGCAAAATTGCTAGTTAAGGAGGCAAGAAAGCTTTCTGGGTGTTTCTGGTGGTAACAAAAGTGACAAAATAGCAGCTGCCCTTAGCGCTTCCAGTTGAGCGCAAGTCAGTGGAACTTTTCTCTTGTTATGGGAAATGAGTTTTTCTCTTTCATAGAGAACTGGGAAGGATGATTTTCTATCATTTATTTTTCTTATATCTGTTTATTAACAAGATAGGACTAACTCAGATACACAGGATTAATTTTTATTGTTTTTTAGTTGTTTTTTTTAAGATCCTTAGAAATCTTTAAGAGTGCATGATCAATTTCTTGAAATTGCATGCAAGACTTTTGCAAATATCTGTTATTCCCCTTCTCCCCATGATTCAGAGTGGTGCAAGAACACGGACCGGAGAAGATCTGTGCTTTTGTTATGATATCCTCAGGATTCATAGTGTGGTTCTACTTAAAAGCAAAACGCTTCAGTATTTCAGCGACTACTTTATTTGCGTATAGGGATTGTTGAAAGATGAAATAACTGCTCTCACACATAAGTATCCACTGTCATCCCACAGAATCCCTTTGAGGTAGAAATTACACCATTTTTAAGGTGACTAAACAGAATCAGAAGATAAGTAATTTGTTCAGGGTCCTCGACTAATGAATGTAGTCAAATTTAGCTTCCAAATTCATAAATTTGACTTTAAAGCTAGTGTTCTCTCTGGGTTCCTCCCAACTTTCCCCCCCCACCTTTCTGTTCAATACACATTGGAATTCTGTTCCATACACATTGCTTAGTGTTCATGTGAAGTCATAACTAATTATTTGTATGTTTTATAGTAAGATACATTCCCCTACCTCCCTGCTACCTCTTTTTCAAAAAGAGAGAGAAAAGTTTACTTCTGATTAAACTTCTGGTTTAAATAGGTGGGTCAAGGAATTTCAAAACTAGCTTGAATGTTAACATTTAATGTTACACTTACTCTGTTTTTCCTAAATGACCTTCTCAAAATTATTTAAAGGAGATAATTCTGTTAATCATTTAATAGGTCACTAAGCCGAGATAAAGACTTACTTTGACAAATATATTTACCACTAAAGAAGGAATTTATAAATTCTCATAAGCAGCAGAAATTTTCATCAAAGTTAAAATAATTCTCACAGGTCATATTTGTGGAGTTCGTCATGAAATCTAGCCCTGATATGGCATCTTTAAGAAGCATTGTTTGCATGTTTAATCACCCATTGTCGTGATCTATACTATTATGTGTTAATTTTAATTTGTATTTTTATGACCAAACTTTCCTTTCTTAAGTAAAAGCTAACATGAATATCGAGACATGTAATTCCGAGACTATTTTCTTAAGTTTATGACCAGTCATAGCATACATTCATCAGCATAACTCTTGACTTGGTTCTGCTCATACATTGTTTAATTGTACACATTGAGTTTTTAATCATATAGAAACTAAGACAGAAATGACTTTCCTTAAATTTTTGAAAGCCAATTAAGCTGTTGTATTTAGCAGCACTTAACTTTGTTTTAGCATTCCACTGCTGGAGTTACTTAACTTCGTAGAAGAAATAGTCTGTGTTTTACAGAGATAAAGATGAGAATTTTACCATGTACTAGGTGATAAGGAATATTTGATTTCTTTTTCCTTATCTAGATATTTGACAGTTGTAGTCAATTACCCTATTTGTTACATCTGAAAGATTTTTGTCTTTTAATGAACTTGGGTTTCTTCAGTAGACATACATATCTATCATTTATTATGTAATTATTTTTAATCAGTGTCCAGGCAAGGAAATTGTCCCTAATTCTTCTGTAAATGCTATATTTTATCCTCTTAGGAATAGTAGTTACCACTAAGAGAATCTTCAAAAAGTAATAGTTGTCTAGAGAGTAGTTAGCTGTTACTTATTGGGGGGGCATCAGTTTTGGGGGCTTTCTTGGGTATCATCTGCTGTGCCTCGCCTTTACATTGTTGACTGATATTTGAGAGTCCCTGGTTTGTCAGTTAACTGCCAGTCTTTGGGAATAAATGAACATTAAGTTTGGACTAAGACAGCTTCCTAGATCTTTTTTCTTGAACCAGAAACATTACCTAATGTAATACTGCCTACACAAAACCAAAATGCTTATCTACTCAAGTCATTTCCTTTTACAAAATCCAACTTTACACGGATAGTGGGACTGTAATCTGATTCTATTCTTTTGGAGTATTTTAAGAAAACTATTAGTTAATGGTTATCTTAGATATTATACCCAACCAGACTATTCTCAAAAGGTCTCATTTCCGTTGAATTTCAAATGAAGAGAAATTGTTTCGTAAATGTGACTACTATTCAAATTAACCAAGTGGTGATTTACTGAATTTTATTGTAATTTAAACTTTACAACTACGAATGCTTAACATAGGTTTTTACAAAGAAAGCTATATATTTCCAGGTTTTCTCTTCAATAGGAAAGATCTTATTTAAGAAAATATCTTGAAGATAAAGTGTTTCCATTCAATAATCTTCAGTGTAACTAACTGCCAAGGAAGTAGATGAACTGTTGATCATGCGATGTCTCTTACAGTGACTTTATTTCTGTGAGGCCAGTTGATGCCAGTTTTCCCTGAGAGATACAAGTGAAGCCACTTGACTGACTGATTATGATATTAGTGGCTCATTAACAGGGGTTTTGGCTTGCAGAAGTCTGGTTAGTTGAAACTGAAGGGGAAAAGGTGATTTGAATTCTAAGTAGCACTTAGTTAAATGTATTTTTTTTCTGTGTTTTTATGGGGTTTTTAAGAAGTCTCTCTCTCTCTCTCTTTTTTTTTTTTTTTGAGGTTGGGGGGTAGAGAGAAAATCTCAAGTAGGCTCCCCACCCAGCACGGAGCCAGACACAAGGCTCGATCTCACAACTCTGAGATCAAGACTTGAGTCAAATAAATAAATAAAATATTAAAAAAAAAAAAAAAAAAAAGACTTGAGCCAAAACCAAGAGGCAGACACTTAACCACCAACCCACCCAGGTGCCCCAAGAACTCTTTTTAAAGTAATTGTTTTACTTTATTGATAGTCATATCTGATTCCTATTTGAGTAGCCTCATGGAATAAATTAGGTTCTTCTGGTTGAAAGTTTTTTGAGATATTTTATCTTCTCAAAAAAAATCAACTAAGGTGACAAATTTAATGATGTTATAAAGAAGTCTTGCTTACATTCTTAGTAATACTGTCAGTTATATTTCCTTAAGCTATGTTTATTACAGCAGTACTTTTTAAATGAAATTAATTGAAGATAAATTTCAGTGGATTGAATCTGATTGCTGACCTTTATCTAACACTAGGACCACCTCATTTTCCTTTCTAAAGTAAAGCGCTAGATTATAACTTTTCAAAAGTAACCTGCAGTTTTATTCTATTCTATTCATGCTTTAAGTTAATTTCACATTAATATTTAGATCTAGTCATTCACCTCTGATAAGAAAACTGAATCTTAGAAAAGTTAAGTTACTTGAGAACCAGGTAATACTGAGTCCTTTTTTAGATAAAAGATCTTTATTACAATACATGTTAAACTGGTTTCCAGTAAATTTTATTAAAGGTGCAATATTATATTCAGAGATAATAGGTCTTTCAGACTGTATTTCTTCCAAAGAAACATTATTAAAGGAAATGAACAATATATTTATTGTAATAAAAGGAAAACAAAAAGGTGATTATTACTGTAGAGATAATGGAGAAAAGACCCATTTGGATTATCAGTGTAGTCAGATTTGTAGCCCTTCTTTTGGCTTGATGCTAATTCCTATGTGACACATATTTCTTATACTCAAATGCAAAGTTCTGAAACAGTAATATATAGGACCCTTTTAGTGGTTCTCCAGAGTTTATTTAAAATACATATTTGAATCACCATGTTTTTCTAAAAAATGTGTGTCCATACAGGTTTTTATTCATTCAGAATGCTGAAGGAGATCGGGAAAAAATACAAACCGACATTAAATGAAAGACTGTATTCATTTAGTTAATTGGTCACAGTGTACATTTTACTGATGGCCACAGCACTGTTTCTTCAAATTCAATATACCTTCACCACTTTTACTGCCCTGTGCCTTATTTCTGTTCAGGTCTCCCATTCCCTTTTTCTGTTCAGAAGAATATAAAGCTTAACTGTGAGTCATTTGCCTTACATAGATATGTATTAAATCTGTCTGAACAATTGAAATAGTATCACCTGCTGCTCCATCACTCAAAAACAAAAGTGCCGACTGGACACTGGACTTGTGTAGCTCTAGAATGCTGTTCTTCGCTGTAGTTAAGTTGTTAGTTGTAGTTGTAGTTAAGTTGGGCATTCAGGCTCTAGAACCAAGCTGCTGGAGTCTAAAATCTGTTTGTACCATTTCCCAGGTGTGTCACTTTGGGTAAATTGCCCTTAATGTTTCTGTCTCTCTGTATCTCATATACAACCTTACAGTGTTTTTATGCAAGAATGAGATGAGCTAATGCATATAAAACCCTTAAAATGGGCCTAGTAAGTAATATATAGTAAGTACTTGTTTTAGAAGCTGTATGTGTGTGTATATCATCTTACATAGTAAATCCAGTTGTGTGTGTGTTCTCAGGTTGTTAAAAAGAAAAGACAAAGTTAAAAGTTATTATAGGGAACTTGCAGATGCCTAAAATTATAGACTGTAGAGACTATATAAACCAGGAGTCAGCAAACTGTGGCCAGCCATCACTTGGTTTTGTAAATAAAATTTTATTAGAACATAGCCATACCCATTCATTTATGCCTTGCCTCAGGCTGCTTTCACCTTACAGTGGCTAAAGTTGGATGGTTATGATAGAGACCTAATGGGCTGCAGAGCCTAAAATGTTTACTGTTTGGCCTTTTACAGAAAACTGTGCCTACCCCTGCTATACACTTAGAAATTATGTAGACATCTCTAGTTGAGAATATTTTGCTCCTTGCTCCTAGAACTCAGAAATGATTGTTCATGATCTTTGTGAGAAAGATACAAAATCAGAATTGTGGGCGCTCCATCACCAACTGATACAGAATCTTTGGGAGCTGAGTTTAGAAAGGGTCAGTATAATTTGTCGAAGTTCCTAAAAAATGCTTAATATCTATCCTAGCTGATAAGTAGATAAATTTTTCACTGGTAACATACATAGTTCAATGTGTTTTGTTTGTTTAAAAAAAAAAAAAAAGCTGAAAGACTGTCTCAGAATGAATTATAAGAAAATGATGGGCCATTTTAGACCAGTGAAGCTCCAGTTTGAATAAGAACGTAGTTTCTGCTTGACTGAGTTATGAGATTAGTGTGGCCTAATTATAGGCCTAGTACTTGGTTAATTTTTTTTTTTTCACATATTACAAATCTTGAAAGTACTTCTCAGTCTTTCCATCTCCCTCATGTTTCATGGTAGTGACTGGGTAGAGCATGCGGTGAGTCGTGAATTATACAACTTCCTTTTTCACTTAGAAATTGTAGGGAGATGGAGGTGTTTGGAGGAAGGATTGAGAAAGTTCTAGATCTATTGGAGGAAAACTAAGGAAAGGGCAGGAGTAGACTAATGAACAGTGATCTAAGCAGAAATAACTTTTCCATAATTAACACAGTAAAAATATGAAATTACTGGGATATTTCACTGCTGATACTATGCTTACTGTATCTTGAAATAATTCCCATGTTTAATGAAAGAACTTACACAAGAAAAAGGAGCTTAAAAATGAGTCGGAATATTTAAAACTATTATCTTGAATAGAAAAATTAAGTAGCTTTTAAACATTTTTATAATAACTATTAATTTTACACTCAGAGTGAATTGTCGGCTGTAATAAACTAGGTTAATAAAGTTAACGCTATTTTTGTTAATTTTTTTCCCTTTCTTTAAAAATGTAGGCATTTCAGTCGAACCATGGAAGAACTGGTTCATGATCTTGTCTCTGCTTTGGAGGAGAGCTCAGAGCAAGCTCGAGGTGGATTTGCTGAAACAGGTGATCATTCTCGAAGTATGTCTTGTCCTCTGAAACGCCAGGCAAGGAAAAGGAGAGGGAGAAAACGAAGGTCGTATAATGTTCATCACCCATGGGAGCCTGGCCACTGCTTAAGTGAAGGCACTGATTCTAGTTTAGAGGAGCCAAGCAAGGACTACAGAGAAAATCACAATAATAATAAAAAAGATCATAGTGACTCTGATGACCAAATGTTAGTGGCTAAGCGCAGGCCATCATCAAACTTAAACAATAATGTACGAGGAAAAAGACTTCTGTGGCACGAATCGGATTTTGCTGTGGACAACCTTGGGAACAGAACTCTGCGCAGAAGGAGAAAGGTAAAACGCATGGCAGTTGACCTCCCACAGGACATCTCTAACAAACGGACAATGACCCAGCCCCTTGAAGGTTGTAGAGATCAGGACATGGACAATGACAGAGCTTACCAATATCAAGAGTTTACCAAGAACAAAGTCAAAAAAAGGAAATTGAAAATAATTAGACAAGGGCCAAAAATCCAAGATGAAGGAGTAGTTTTAGAAAGTGAGGAAATAAGCCAGACCAGTAAGGACAAAATGGACTATGAAGAGCAAAAAGTCTCAGATGAACTCATGAGTGAAAGGTGACTTTTATATTCTCTATGTACAAAAATATGTGTCTCCATTGTTTGTGCTTGAATGTGTTTTATATTTTAATTCTGTTTTAAAATAATTACAAATTATAATAATATAAAATATAATAATAGTGATATTACTGTTTAACCATAGTTATATTTCCTTATAATTTACAGTGTTTAGTACAAAACAAAATTGCTTATTTGATTTACACGAAGTCTTTTGATTGCGTTGTAAAGACTTAATTTTCAGCTGTAGAGGAAAGGGAATGGTTTTTCAATGGCAATGAATGTGCTCTTGAATAACAGCACATTTGTAACTATTAGAATTGGATTTATGATTATTTATTTGTTTAATTATAGAGCTTTAGCCTTCGGTGCTTTTTAGTGTCACAGTTCATCAGTGTATTTTGATTTTTGAGAATCAAAAGTTGATACTACTTAACTGTATATTACTTGATATTTTAAGAGGTCTGTAGATTGCTGAGAATTCTAACGATTTATGGATTATAAAAGAACTGATAATCTAGAAACACTTGATCTTGTCATTAGACAAATGAGAAAAGCAATGATCCTTTGGCAGCTAGTCTAATCTGTTTATTCCAGAAAGCAGGTATACACCACAAGGATAATTGTTAAGTACTATTTTGACAGTGTCAAAAGGTAAGTGATCATTTTTCTTTTAGCAGAACTAATGCTACTGCAGGAAATGAGAAAGTATTGAAACTGCTCATCCTTTTAGGTGTCTTCTTCAAACCAAACACAGAACTATGATCCAGGAAAAAAAAAAAAAAAAAAGGCCGGGTCCTTTATTAAGGGATGGTTTGCTATTTATATGATTTTTCTGAAGAAGTAAAAATTGCTCAAAATTTAAAAAAAAATGTTTCAGGAAGGCTTTAGAAAGTTTATGATATCTGCTTTTCTTCCCCAAAGTTGGCATTTTTATACCAGAATGAAAATTATTTGTATGGTAGCATTGGGCCATTGTGACTGAGGACCACATAGCTTGACTTGAAAGTGATTTTTTGCTCAGTGGTGGGGAGGGAAGGTGTGTGGCAGTGAAGATAAGTGTCCATTTCTAGATTATTTACAGATTACTTATTTTTTGGATTGATCCTGCAAGCCCTTATTTTATTGATGTCTGCCTTTTATTGACAGACACCTACCCTGGAAGAAAAATGAGATAAAACTCTCTTCATTTTTCTTCATCGTAAAAAATATTTGAGTATCCATTAACTATGATCAGGCTACTAGCAGTCAAGTTCTCAAAGAAGATGTTTTCACTCCAGACTGATTTTTAAAAATATTTTTTATTTTATTGTTTATTTTTAAGGTTTATTTATTTATTTTAGAGAGAGCACACTGGGGCAGGGGAGAGGGGATGGCAGAAGGAGAGGGAGAGAGAATCTTAAGCTCTGTGCAGAGCGTGGAGCCTGACTCAGGGCTCAGTCTTACTACCCCCAAGGTCATGCCCTGAACCGAAACCAAGAGTCGGACACTTAACTGACTACACCACCCAGGTGCACCTTCTTTTATTTTTAAACTTAGCTGTGTAACTTTTAGTGTCACCTAGAGTTAGATGCATATTTCTTCTGTGGGAAGATTACTAAATAAAACAGACTCTGTGGCCTTCAGTCCCATAGTTTGGAACAGCGGATAAGCAAACAATGAAAAGGAAGTGTGCTGAGCAGAAAGTACTGGTAAAGGAGGGCTTTCCGAAGATGGTGAGTTAAGTTTAAGCAAGCAATGAGTGTTGTTCAGATAGTGCATGAGGGAGGGAAATGATGCTCCTGGGTACAGGGAGCAGCTGGTGCTAAGTCCTAGATCGTGAAGCAAAGTCATGTATCTAGGAAAGTACTTAGAATTGATGACTACTAGAACAGAGTGGCGGTTGAGGCCGCAGCAGTAGGCATGTCTTGAAGGCCTTGTGTGCTGTGGCAGTTTGGGTTTCATCCTGTAAGTAAGGGAAGCCAGTGAAGAATTTTTAATAATGAAGAAACGCAGATTTATATTTTGTCAAGGAACGTGACCTCAGTAACAATGTCTAATTTAGCTTTGACTGGCCTCAAATCCATCCTTAGGTGAGGGGTGAATAAGGCAGGGATAGTAGAGGGGAGGGAAATAGGAGAGCAGTTTTAAGAGTTAGAATCAGTGGAAAGTTGACTGGGACGATGAATGAAAAAGAGGATACTCAGATAATGTGAATAAAAAATACAGGAATAAAAAATACAGGAAATGAGCGGATTTGGATTAGTATACAAATAGTAATTTGACGACAATTTGTAGAATGTATCACGCTAAAAAAAAAGTGGGATGAGTTGTCCTTGGAGATAAGCCATAATGGCTGTCACACGCCGAAAATGAAAAGCCTTGCTTCCATAGAAGTTCTTGTTCTGACTTATTGAACATGCTAGCAACTGTGTGATGTACTTGGAGCAACTAGCTAGATGTCAGGTGAAATGTAAATAAGGAAACATTGTTTAAGACACAGGTGAAAAGATCCCAGATGAAGACCAGGATCATTAAGGACTAAGCCATTCTTAGAGGGGGACATCTGATTTCCTTCTCTCTTTAAGAAGAGTAAGTAAGATAAAGACACAAAGGGAGGCAAATGGTAAGAGACTCTTAAATATAGGGAACAAACTGAGGGTTATTTGAGAGGAGGTTGGGGGGGCATGATTGGGGGATAAGCGTTAGGGAGGGCACATGATGTAGTGAGCACTTTTGTGCAGCTGATGAATCACTAAATTCTAACCCTAAAACTAAAAATACACTACATGTTAACTAACTTGAATTTAAATAAAATCTAAGGAAAAAAAATAGGCAGGTAGAGAGAAGATTGGGATATGAGTTGGAAAAAGAACATAAATAAAAGGACCAGAGATGGAGGTGGGAAGAATTTAGGTAGGACTTATCCATACAGAGCCTTGAAATCCATATTTTAGATTTTTAATAGAAAACATTTTATTATTTTTTTAAATTTATATGCATATATAAATTATCTATAGACATGTACATGTTTTATAAACTTTTTATGATAGAATACTTTCGGATTTACAAAAAAGTTGCAAACATAGTGCAAAGAGTTTCTGTATATCATGTTCCCATATATCCTGTACCCAGTTTCCATTACTGTTAATATAATACATTACTCTGATAAAGTGGTCAGAATTAATAGGCCAGAAGTTATTAATAGAAGTCAGTACTTCATTAAAATTTCCTTGTTTTTCTTTAATGTCGTTTTTCTGTTCTAGGATCCCATGCAGGATGTCATAATATTTTTAGTCCGCAAGTTACATTTGTAAACAGTGAGCCTGGTTGTATGTAGAATATTAAAAGAGGTAAATCTGAACTCAGAAATTAGAAAATCATTGTAGCCCCCCAAAAGTACATAGTTGCACATTTCAAAGTTGTTTATCTATAAATCTGAACTCTGAAAACTGTGAAAAACTAACTCATTTGTGGCCCAACCTAGCTTGACCTGGATTTAATGTGAATATTCATTCATTCATTTTTAAAAAATATATTAATAAGTTTGATTCTGGAGTGCTACCTCAAGCCCCTATGAGGCATTTTGGAACATACCTTTCCAAAATTTGAAAAATTGTGATAAAATCATGCTGCCTCAAGGATTTCAGAAAAAGAATTGTGACTCAAGGTATGCAGGATAAGGCCGTGTATTAGGGTTGTATTGAACCAGCAGACAAGAAAGCACTATGCCATAGTCACAGAAGAGGAAAAAAAAATTAACAGTAGTTTGGACAGCTAAACAGCAAAAGGATGAAGTTTCCAAAGTGTTTTTGACACTCAGACATCACTGTGCATAGGAGAGCATGCGTGTTTGTAAATAAGAAATTACAGATGTGATTGTCTTAAGAAAGTATTCTTTCATTAATGCCTGTGCAGTCTAGGACGCTGATACGTTCTCCTAATATGAAGAAAGTTAAAGAAAAAGGTACTAACTTGGGAAAATGTACCTTTTAATAAATCCTTATAATTTTTAAATTTTTAAAATTTAAAAATTTTTAAATTTTTAAAAATCAAGTAATTGAAACGATATTTTATATTCAGAAAACAGAGGGATTTAGATCTCATCTATCATTTTAATCCTGAACTCTCAATTTAAATATTTTTAAAACGGATTAATTTTTAAACAGATTAGTTTTGTTTAGTAAGTCAGGTTACAGAGGTGTACTTGTTAACGAGAAAAGTATTATAAAATTCACCTGGGGAGCTTCCCGATTGGTTAAAATTAAGAATTGCAGGAAGTAGAGAGTATATGAGAATTTTTAAAGAACATTGTCAATTTTCTTTAGAGGCCAAGCTTCTTATTACATGATCTGTTTTTTGTGTTTGTTTGTTTTTTTTTTTTTTTAACTAACTAGATTTTCATATACACATGACTTGTATTAGAACTAATAGTGATGGTTCATGTCAGTCGAATATCTGCTGTTTGTTTTAATTTGTATGTAAAATAAGACTTTGTATCATACTTGAACTTCTATGGAAGTATGGAGAACCTGTTATTTTTTATACACCCCCTCCCTAATATTGGGAGTATTCCATAGTTTGGTCTTGCTCAGACAGATTTTTAACTTCGATTTAATGGATTGTTACCATTGTAAACTTTTTTCTTCCTTGCCAGGTAATAGCGTTGTTGTGAATTCTTAAATAATGTCTTTTCCTGAATATTTGCAAATGTGGTCATGAAAAGTAATTTCATCCGGGGCCCTTGTATTTCATGTGCTGAAGAAAGGCTTAGCCTGCTTTCGATTGAGACTTTCCCCATTTTATTGAGCGGTGGTGTTCGGGCTTGGACTGAATTGCACGGCATAAGAAAGGAGCGGTGAGCATTTGATGAAAGCAGATAATAAAATGCATCAATTGTGTCAGCCCCTCGTTGCAGTCACATCTGGCTTACTGTCAGGGTCCCATTAGATGCCTGTGGTTTTATGTGCCAAAAATAATATGCTCTGTAGTTCATGGAACCAGAATATTTGCAGTTTGATTAAAAAAAAAAAATCATCTTATTTTCTTTCAGATCTCTGTCAGGCTTAAGTTTCATCTCTGAGCTGCCATGTCTCTTTAAAATTTTACGACTGAGAGATCAATTGTTCTTTTGATCTGTTTTGTTTTCCCCCCTTTTCCCTTGTTCCAGTGACTCCAGCAGTCTCAGCAGCACTGACGCCGGCTTGTTTACCAATGATGAGGGAAGACAAGGTACTGAAATGCTTACTCTTGTTTTTTTTTTTTCTTTTAATTCCTTCGGGAAAAAAGTCCTCATTTTAAAGTTGTGCTTGTTACTAGTTACTTCCTAAGTTGATGACGGCAATCCGCTCACCTCACACACACCTACTTAGTGGACTGGGCTTTAGTTCTTCCCCGCCCACCCCAAGATTTGTTACCTGTTTGATGGACAGAGATCACAAGTAGGCAAAGAGACAGGCAGAGAGAGGGGGAAGCAGGCTCCCTGCTGAGCAGAGAGCCCATGTGGTCCTTGATCACCACCTGAGCCAAAGGCAGAAGCTTGGACACACTGAGCCACACAGGTGCCCCTTTATTTAGTTCTTTTTGATAGTAGGAAGGGTATCCTGTCTTCCTAACCTAAAGTAATCGATTATCTCCAAAAGCTAGTATGTGGAGCTAATAATATTAAGGGAGGATTATCTTCCTTAAGAAAGATTTGCATACCTCAGTCTTTACAATTTTGTCTCTTCTCAAGTTCACAAGACACTGGTTCTCATTCTCCACCTGATTCCAAATGTATTTAATACTGTTTAAGCATTAATAAAGGTGGATTTACAAGTCATTTGTCATTTTTATTCAGCCGTGACATTTATTCATCCTCCCTAGTTTGTAAGTAATTAGACAGTTTTCATGAATTCAATATTGTAAACTGTTACACAGTCATGTCTTACAACTTAGATCTTTTACATCTTTGAGATTCCCTGAAGCTTTTCACAGTTTCGGAGGGCATTATTTTGAAACTACCAATTATGGAAGAAAATAGAAAAAACCTTAATAAGAGGACAGAAGGCACTCTACAAATGTTATCTGCCTTTCTTGAGAATCTTTAGAGGAAAGCAGTAAGTTCTAAGGGGGGAAAAAAACCCCCAAGATGTATAGTTTTAAATTATAGTCTAATGATAGGAAGAAAAAAAGAAAATGATAGCCACTTAGGCTTTTTTTTCCCCATAGTCTGTTCATTCCTCTTGGTAGGAATAAAATAAATGATCATTCATTTTGACTTACTTAGAAACCCATATATATTCTGTTTTAAAGACCATAGACTTTGTAAAGTTAAGAGATTTTGCTGAAATATGCTAGAACCTCAGAGCTCAGAGTGAATTTGACTACCTTGATAATATACCTGAATTCTTGTTTAAATACATGAGCCTGCTCAAAGTTACTACAAATGTTGCATTTCGTAATGAAAAAAAAATGAAAAAACTTTTGGACAAGCCTGTCCATATTTGAAAAGCTTCAAATGGTTTAAGATAGTATACCAGCATTTAGTATGAGCTTATTATGTTTTACATTTCTAAGTGCCTTTTTTTTTTTTTTCCTCATTCAGTTTACTTTAGATTTTATATTATTCTTAAGAAAACCCTGGGAGATTCTTTTGTGGGAGGTATGGTGAAACCTTTAGGCTCATAGAGTCGAGCTACCTTCCCCAATGTCACAAAACACTGCAATTCTCACTGGTCTGACTGACTTCAGAACTCAGGTTCTTAATCTTTAGCTGTTTGATCTCCCTATTAAGAACAAAGTTGTGTATCACATCAAAAATAAAATAACCTCATTTTTTCTGTAATAACGTCTCAAATGGAATTAGGATCTAAGGTAATTAGTTTCAAGTGACTCCCTTTTCTTGTACCTACACCTGTTCCAGGAAATTTTAATCTAATTCTCAGTAAAACTACTAAGTATTTATGTGCTTTGAAAAGTACCTTTTTTTTTTAATTAATTTTTATTAAATCCTCAATTGAAATAAACTGGTGGCTTTGGTTTTCCAAATGCTTTAAACTTTTCACTCCCTCATAACTTGAAGTATAGCTCTTTCCCATAAAGCCATTTCCAGTTGAAGTTTTGGTGTTTTTCTAGTTTGCTTTTAAAAATGTTTGTAGCAAGAGATTTTGGAAATCAGAAATCTCTTTCTGTAAAAGGGAAAGCTTTTTGGCAATTGTGATGACCCTGTTAATAAACCAGAATTAGAATTATGAAGACTCTACAAGTCTTCATCAGAATCTTCTTATGCCTTCTTCTGTATTTTCCCCCCTTATCCCTGTTCTAAAAACAAAATACTCTTGATTCACATTTTGTTTTAAAAACAAAATACTGTCAATTCAACAGTACATTTTGAACTGAATTTGAAATGGACCATTTCTCCGTGGTTGCACTCATGGATATTCCCAAAAGTCCAACTTACTATGGATAGTGTTTTGCTTTAAAAATACCTTGCTTGTCATAGTCCAGTATAGTTTCTTTGTAAACTCTGTGGTATTGTCACTTTTCATTTAAAATCAACTTTTTCACAACTATTTCTTAATGAACTTAATCAGATTAATTTCATTTAGTCACATCTGTTCATGATCGTTTCCCCTTTTACACTCCATACAAATCATGAAATTAAGCTAATTTTATTCCATATCAGCTGCAGAGAAAGGGTTCTGTAGTTTTTTACTTTTAATTCTCTGTAGGAGATTAAGGCTTGTTTTTCTTTAATTTGGAAAAGGTAGTAACTTAAATGGATTTCTCTATAGTTTCTGCCTTAGAATTAACCAGTATTACGGTTTTTCACATTTTTTAATTGGTTCTAAAACATAACAGCTTATGTTTTTGTTAATGGCAGTTCTTGTTGTGGTGTTAAAATCTTTTTTTGAAACTGTGGTGTAGAATAAGTTTTCTGTATTGATTATGTAAATGGTTAGCAGATAAAATACAGGATCGCCAGTTAAATTTAATTTTTAGATATATGACAAATAATTTTTTAATATAAGTGTGCCCCATGCGGTATTTAGCATATTAAAAATTTTGTGCAGGTATTATATATTTATATGAAAAATCCTTTTTCTGAAATTCAGATTTAATTGCTATCTTGAATTTTTTAAATCTGATTACTCTGTGTATTTGGATAATAAAACTGAATCTTTGGGGGATTTCTTGTATTTGCACAGGTGACGATGAACAGAGTGACTGGTTTTATGAGAAGGAATCAGGTGGAGCGTGTGGCATCACTGGAGTTGTGCCCTGGTGGGAAAAGGAAGATCCTACCGAGCTAGACAAAAATTTACCAGATCCTGTCTTTGAAAGTATCTTAACTGGTTCTTTCCCTCTAATGTCGCATCCGGGAAGAAGAGGTCAGTAGCACTTGCTGACTGCTGAATATGGTGGACTTAGAGTGCATCTAGGAGTATCCACTGAAAGAGGATAGGCTAAAATGAAAATGAAAGCGTCTTAGCACAAGATGCTATAAAGACATATGTCAGATCGTAATTCATCTACTGTATTAATCACGCATTCTATTTATTAGAAAGGCTGACTTGCCTTCTTGCTAGGACCATTGTGAAAATGTTGAAATGTTATAAAGGTAAATTAGGAGGAAAGAAAAGCCCTGAATAATACCCTAATTCTTAAATAAACCATAGTTATGTGCTAACCTCATTAGAGCCCTTCCAGGCGCTGCTTCAGATCTGCTAAGTGTGTTTTGCATTTTCCCCACTACTGTTCAGGATGTTTCCTTCCTCAGACTTACTTTGAATTCTGTACAGATAGGAACAGTGATCATAGAATCTCCTAAATTGAGGACTTTGATTTTCCAGGTTTTCAAGCTAGACTCAGTCGCCTTCATGGAATGCCTTCCAAGAACATTAAAAAATCAGGAGGGACCACAACTTCAATGGTAGGCATGCTTTTTTGTTTAATTGTCATGTTTGGAAATGTATCCATTTCTATGGAATAAAAAGCCACTTCCTCATCCTTTATTCATATTCTAATGTTATACTTAAAAATAATCCATTTTTTTGTAGGCTACAAACTGGACCAGTGAGATTCCCCTATAAACCAAATCTTCTAATGCTAATAAATTAGTTACGTTTTGAACATCTGGGGAATGGCATTCGAGGGAACCTGGCTCCTGTCCTCTTCCCCTGGAGGAATATCATTGAAGTGAGAGCCTCTTTGATGAAAAGATGAGGCTGTTTTTGCTGGAGGACTGGTATTCTTCCTTTAGTCAGAAGTGAATGTGGTTGGGGAGGCTTTCTAGGGATCTAGGTTGGCCCAGGGTGGGTAGAACTACTGTAAATTTTATATATTTTTCTCTTTTATGATTTTTTTTTACATTAAATCCATTTATGTATTACTTGCTTTGCCAAAATGCTAACAAAAGCTAGAAAATGGAAAACTTCCAGATCTCACATAAGTATTCCTTAATGTTTATATTGTGACTGGTTAAGAACCAATTTTTACATATCTGACTGTTGTAAATAAACATGATGCATTGACATTTATTGCTCATTTTTAGAGAAGTCTTATATAACCAGCATTATTTAATATATTTGCATTTTACTCAGGGTATTTTAACAAGGGCTAAGATGAGTAGTAGGTAAGGTTGATAATCTTTACTAGAATTTCTGTTTTGTTCAGTTTGCTTTCTACTTGGAAAATCTGCTCTGTATTGCAAACCCATTGTATTTTATAGTATAGTGTTCATTGTACTACAAAAAGATCATCCTAGTTTTAAGCTAACCACAGTAATAACTAGTCTGTGCTAGTAGAATCATTTGCTATTACTTTTTAAATTATCTGCCTTGTCTGATACCTGAAACCACTCAGAATTATCATTTTGGCTTCGAGCTTATGGAAATCATGTGAAAGCTGGTATTTCAACTAATACTGTATGCCTCTGAATCATATTGTCATGTTTAAAAGTGAGACCTGCTTGCACACCCTTGGCAGACCATACGTGTCACCGTGAGTGTCAGAAATACTGCATGAGCTCATTTTCACAAGCAGAGGGGAAAATGTAACATTTCTATTGATGGTATAATTTAGACACTCGACAACATTCAGGCCATTTGAATTCTTCAAAATGGTATATTAAAATGATGAGTATTTTTTATTAAGTTCCAATCATTGATGAAAACTGTGATTTATTACATGTATTTTTATATTGTTGTATGGATTAATTGTTAATTCAGCATTTAATGGCTAACTTAAATATGATGATTGGGAAAGAAACTTAAAGTTGACATTTCTTTTACCTAAAGGTATTACAATCTGAAAGATTTCAGAAAATGTATTAAGCAGAAAGTATGTAACATCTTTCAGATTGCTTGTCTAAACTGGAGAGCTTAAATTTGATAAAGTGCAACTTTGAGTATCTTTACCTTTGCATATTTAAAGTGATATTTTAGAGGTACAGTAATGTGGTATTTGGTCATTGTAAGTAAGCTTTTCTGTGCTATGTCCTTTGGAGTAAAAAAAATCGTGATTTTCTTTTTCTGAATTACATAAATGCTTTTATTTTATTTTGTATAATGACTGTCTTTGAGATCTGAATAAGTCACTTTAAAACCTTGGCCTATGAACTTTGCCTTACCAATCATGAATCTAGATGAATGCTATCTAGTTCTTGGTTCAGTTTTACCTATTTTTATTTTTGGTTCACTGCTTGCTTGAGCATAGCTGGGATTTGTAGCCCATTTTCTAGGCTTATTGCAATCTCACTGTGGTATTTTATAGAAGCTATTACATCTGATAGGCTAGCTTCATGGTATTGATGATACATGGCTTAACCATAGTAAAAGCTGCCTTCCCTCTCTAAATTGTAAAAAGGTGATTAAGTTTCACTCGATGGAGATATACTATATATGTGTGTTTATCATGGAACTAGTGCATTAGGCCATAAACTGTTTTCCTGGTCTACATTTTCTTGTATTCAAATTTTACTGAAGACAATGGGCTCCTTCAGGTTTTCTTTCTTTCAATCCGGAATTGTCCTTGTTTGGATTTTTAAGTACTGTAATTTTCTTTTTTTTTTTCTTCAATAAAATATCTGACTTGGACAAGAAAGGTAAGAGTTCCAATTTGTGCTGATATTCTTAAATTCCTGCGAAGTGTTGTTGTTGTTATTGTTGCTGCTCATACTGTCTAGACTGTATGTAACAGTCTAGTCTTAAAAATCATAATCTCACAGAATGGTCATATTTAAACAGTACCCATGACATCAAGGAATAAGAATGAAATTTAACTCCTTTAGATTATCACACTGGAAAGCCAGATTGCTTTGAAGAGACATTAATTTTCTGAGTAAAGTCAAACACATGTAGCTACAACCCATGAAACCCAATGACAACAAAAGTTTTCTTTCTCGAACACAGATGAATAATGACTACACAGATTTAGTGATTATCTTTGAAGGAAATGAGAGGAGAATCTTTTATACTGAAATATTAATGGATACATTCTTGGGGGAAAAGTTTTCAGTTGGATTTTTTTACCGTTCACCATAGTTATGTCCTATAAAGTCATCCTGAAAACTGATTAGCAAATACTGAACTGTTGCTCCTAAGGGAAATACCAGGCTAGGTTCCTGTGAGCCTCTGGTCACGACATTTTTTATCAGTCAGTCAGTACATAACCTTGTATTACGTGTCTTTGTGTCTAAAAACACCTTACTTAATACATATTGTTGATGCATTAATATTAAACTCATAACCAACAGCCCAGTAACCCATGCCTGAACAAACCTATGCTGATCTAACACATGCATTTCTCCTTAAGGCACATCATGGCCCTCTTAATGCTTAGGAACCTGTGTCAGGATTTTAGCCCTGAGCTTGGGGTTTTAGCCCTATGCTTGGGGTTTCATTTAAAACAATGAATTGCCAACACAAAACTGAAAAATGTGGCACCAAATAAACCACAAAAGGACACTTGTTTACACTGTTAGAGCTGAAACAGTGATGCTTACTATATGCCATGCCTCAGTCGGGAATGCACACATGCACCAGGGGACAAATTTTCACTGCTCCTGAATGACCCTAGAAGCCCTACAAGAACTGACTTGAGAGCGGCGCGCCTGGCTGGCTCAGTCAGTGGAGCATACGACTCTTAATCTCAGGGGTGTAAGTTCGAGCCCCATGTTGGATAGAGAGATGACTTAAAGTTTTTTAAAAAAATTGATATGGGGGTTACAAATACATGTTAGTAGGCAGATTTGCACGTGTGGAACTGTCTAATAGTAATGAGGATCAGCTCTCTTTAGTTTTGTCAAGGGCAAAGTGGTCTTACAAAAAGGTTAGAGGTTTTGAAGTCTGGACTTGGTGAGTCCCCACTCTAGTTCTTCTTTTTATGTTTAATGACAGCTTGAACCTTATCTTCTCTTTCTCTTAAATAGAGACAGTATTTAATCTGCAGAAGTATTATCAGGATTAAATGAGATTATATGTACATCATAGGTCCAGAACCATTATTGTCACATAGTATATACTAAATAAATGATAGTTACTGTTATTATCAGATATGCTAAATACAGAATCCCATTACAGGTCAAAATGCAGAATCTTAAGTTTTTCGTATCTTATATACGATACATCTTTATTTTTAATATTTAAAGTGCTTTATATTGCAATCTTTTATGTTACCTTTATACTTCATTTATATTTGAGCCAGCCTTTGTCTTTAATGTGGTATATAAAGAATAATTTTGAATGAATCTTAGATGAGGGCCACTGTATTACGTCTTAAACCCTAATTACAGATTAAAAACTGTTCTAAATACCTCTCCCTAACTAACTTCCAATTACTAGGCCGTTCATTTGCAGAAAGACTTACACTGTTTAGGAAGTTTTGGTCCCGAGTTACCTGATTCTTAAAAATAATTTTGCCCATATACGAGGGGTGAATGCAGTCACAGTTCTGAGAATTTAATGTTGAAAAAAATTAATTATTGCTGTACTTCTGTTAGAATAACACACTGGTTTATTGGAGCCCAGCTAGTGAGCCTCTAATATTTACCCCTTATGGGAGAATTAAGCAAATCATCATTAATTCTGAGGAATATTCTGGGGCCATTATCCAGGAGATGCAGGGTGAATCTCCTGTATTTCCAGAATTTTTGCATCAAGTACGGTTTGGAGTGAATAATCCTCAGAATAATGATCCATCAGAGAATCTGTTCTGGGATATGGTACTTACAAAGTGAATCCAGTTACCCTGACTTAACCACAGCATTTCAGTTAGCCAATATAGCCTAACCCTAAGCATCCTAATTGTTTCCTATAGGTGAGAGTTTTTTTCTTTTTAAAGTTTTTAAACTGATGGTCTTAGAACAAGTGTTAATATTCAAATTGAGTGGTCTGTTAAAAAAAATCAGGAAATAAATGACTCCGTTTAAAACATAGTACCTAAAATCCAATGTTAATATTATATTAGGAATTGCACGTAAAGGTTGTAAGTTTCTGTAAAAATTTTATCATCATTTAGGTCCATGTTTTGTTTGTTTGTTTGTTTGTTTGGTTTGGTTTGGGTTTTGGTTTTTTTTTTGTAGAGATGAAATGAGAACAACTATGGTGGTGATGGTAGTGGTTATTCTCTCAAAGAAAATGAATCTGATTGATACATGTTTCTCAAGTTAAATATCTGAAAAAAAAAAAAGGTGAACATTAACCCTTAATTTAAGTTGTCATTCTGTACAAGTAAGCATACCATTATATTCAACAATGAAATAGCCCTCAAAATAATTTATATCTGTTTAGAATCTTGAGTTATTTCATTGTGTAAGAGAAGGAAATACTGTATATATATTCTTTCTCTGAAGTATATCATGAAAGACCAGACCAGATTTCATAAGTGTCATATTGATAATGATAATGATACTATAATGATTTACTCTGTAAGTCTTGCTCAACCTTTGTTTTATTGTTTCTTGGGATACTGGAGTGGGAATATGTAGTCTGATCTACAGCCTTTTACAACAGAAGGGCCATTTTAAATGGATTTGGTTTATATAAGGGAACTACATGAAATTTTCTCTTAGACTAGTCTAAGAAATTTTTTGATAGAAAACAAATTTAAAATGATTTTTTAAAAATACATAGGATGTGTGTCATCAGTTGTACTCTTGACAGTGTGCTAATCATCTAATATTTTTCAGAGGAATTTAATAACTAAATGCTTAATTATAATCTCCGTGAATTGATTATTTGCATCCTTTAACCATTTTTAGATACTATGCAGAATCCAAGAATATATATTTAGAATATTCTAAATATGTATTATATGTCATATATATTCTAATCTATTACTATGTATGTTAATAATTTAGTTTTTATCTTATCTTGAAGTCAGCTTGAGATCCAGATTTCATGTGGGAAATTAATACTTTCTTCTTAGAACTTATTTGGGGATAAAGTAAATTTTGTATCATACAGAAGTACTGCTCAGTAGAATTATAATAAATATTTCTTCTACAAAAGGCATTTTAATAGTGTCTCTTGTTTGATTTAAAATTCTCTATTTTGGTGTCATTCTTTTTACATTTTACATATGTAAATTTAATACCTATAATATTTGAAAATTTGAATCTAATGATTTTTCATTCTATTCCACTAAAAGTAATATCAATACTAATATTGATATTTAGTCTTAATCACGTTATACTTTATAAAAAGTGGAATATTTACATATTTAATAGTACAGATTATATTTTTTAATTTATTCAACAAGAATTTGAATTCATATTCTGTTCTCCATATTTAGCTTTTAAAATCCATTAGGAAAGAATACAAAACATATTCAACCTTGGTATTTTAATAATGCCAGATTTGACCACTTACAGTTTTTATCTACCTGTTTAAATTATCCTTGCTTTTCTGACTACTCAACCACTGGAATTGGCCTGGTTTCGTATCTTGTCATTTGAGTTTGTGATACTTCAGAAATCTGGAACCTAGCAAAGAGAATGTTAGTAATGACTTACAATGATGCTTACTACATGCCAGACACTATATTTATATATTTTAATTCATTTAATCCTATTAACATTTACAACTTAAACATTCTCAAATTTGTTTTTCCTTTGCTATGCCAAAATTAATGAAATCTGGAAGTTTCTTCACTCTCTTGTCATGTTGCTAATAAATATAAATACATTTTCTTCATAAAATAGTTTCATTTCTGGTTACCAAGTGCTATCAGAAGTGTGTTATTTTGGAAAATCTGCAACTTTCTTTGCTGTCTTAAAGAATGAACACAATCAAGTTGTGTGCCATAATAGAAATGATAAGTAAAAGAGATACTACTGCTCCCATCGGATTAATCACTGGGACCAAATCCTCCATTCCAATCTTTTTCTTTGCTTCTCAGGTAGCATATAGTACCTTGTTCCTGGTCTTCAGCATCATCCAATTCCAGTTTGCTTTCTTGCTCTGTTTCTGCTGTTTTCTCAGCTTACCCTGCCTGGTCCCCCGTTCTCTCTCCAAACCTGTACAGTGTCCATAGGAGCATCACATCTCTTCTTCAGCCGTGATGATAGCCTCTGTATTTCTCTTGATCTGCTCCTTTCCTACCCCTTTTTAGTGGAACTTGGGTAAACTTCATACAGGAGGATTTATTAGCTGGGACTTTAGGTGTGAGTTAGCCCAACTCACTGGGGAGGGAATTAGCAGACAGAAAGGCATGGGCAAGGCTTAAATTTATAAAACAGCATGGAATATTCAGGAAACGGAATCCAGTGCTGCCGTAGTATATATATAAGGTGTGCTTGTGTGGAGGAGTATATGGTAGACAGGGTTTGTTTGGCAAAGTAGGCAGGAATTAGATCATTTCCAACTCTGGTCCATGGGAATGCATGTGAACTGATGTAATGTCAGGGGTCGGGGGAGGGATGGTTAAGCTAATCAGATTTGTCTTAAGAGATCACATGGATATCAGTATAAAGGGTACATTAAGTGGTTATAAGATTAGGGATCTAAGGTCTGTCCATGTCCCCCAGTAGATGGGATCCACAGTACACTGAACCCCTATATTTTCCTGGATTCAATAATCTGATTAACTTTTGAGTAGTAAACATTCATTCAAAAAATACTGAGTCTTGACTGTGTTTGAGGTACTGTTCTAGGCCATGGCAGTTAAAGTAGTGAGCAAGGCAGACAAGGTTCCAGGAGCTTATATTTTAATGAGTATAAATAAACCCGGTAAGGAGAGGAGGGTAAGTAAATAGAAATGGCCATGGAGAAGATTGACCAGGGTGATGGGAACATGAAGATGATTGGAGGTAATATGATTTGCAGGCTGCAGTAATTTTCAGCCTTGGCTACTCTAGTGCTTTCTTCTCGTCACTCTTTTCACACCCTGGGAAAAGAAACGGTGTACATTACTCAAACCTGTGTATTCAAGAGGTTGTGGTAGGTCCTAGGCATTTCTCCTCTTTCCTGACCAGACTGATCACAGTTTTTAAATGTCACTATAGGTAGACCTGCACAAGCAAAAGAATGTCATTTTATTTACAAGGAACAATTTAAAAATTTTTTGATTTTTCTTTTTTAATACTAAAAGTTTTCAGGTGCCAAATATTTATATAGTGTTTGGTTTACTTCTTTGGATTTCATCATGATGTCTGTTTTGAAATTTGATATTGTGGTGTAGTAGTTATGCTTTTGTGGCCACTTAAATACTGTGCAGGGTGAATATGGTTCTGTTCTATTACATTTTAAAAAGTACATGAACTGCCACGCTTTCTTTTTTTTAAAAATCTTTTTTCTTTTTGCCATTTGTGCATAAGTTCTTAGGTTAGCACATTGTTAGTAAAGAAAAATGGCTTGTTTAAAAATTGAGGTTTTTTTAATCTCCTTAAAAGCAAATGATTTTAGAAAATGTCAGGTTTATGTTTATCATTTTTAAATTACTCTCGTATCCTGAGAAACCTTTAAAATATGTTCTAAAATGTTCTTTCTTTAGATTGGTAACTATTTGATTGCACAGATCGAGATTCAATACCCCTCTTCCTTGTTGCTCTTTAAAATGGTGGTGACATTGCCAGAGTCCCCATATCAGTTTTCTTGTATCTTTCTTTCTTTTTTTTTTCTTTTTTTAACTCAAACCAGAGAAACAGAAATGTTGCAAACATTTCACCTTCTTCAAAGCTTCAACTTTGGTTTTCTGCCTTTTATGTTGCTGATAGAATTATTCTGATGGTCTATAAAACTCAGTTTTCTAATTTGCCTTCAAATATGTCAGATATCTTATATGAGAAAAGTTCAAAATCAATGATGGGTAGAACACTTCCAAATAATATTTAATAAGCACTTTCTATATTGAAGTCACCTGCAAATCATCCAACTGAAGGTCAATTTGAACAACTGAGAATTCACAAAGAAGTCCTAAATATAAGGGGTTCCCTGTACTAGAGTTAGAAAATGCCAAGCAGGTATTTGCTGCCTGTCATCTGGGCAACAGGATTCTGACAAAACCAGAGATGCATGCCCACAGGTATTTATAAATATTTTAAGCCAGTAAAACCTGTACAATCTCTGTTGTTAAATGACAGTTGTCTAAAACATCGGCAAGTGCTTCCTGAGGGAATAAAAGTAGAAGTTTCATGATCTGTTTGGATGCAAAAGAAGCCATGACTTGAGCCAGCCCCAATACAGCATCTTCCTCTTAGAACGTCATATTGAAATCTGATCATTGGCTGTAGGCAGTTCACCATGATAGCGTTGCAGGTGCATTCATCTTTAGGTTGCAATGTAATTGTAGTAATATTTAATAGCAAGCACTTGGTCTTTTTGAGGTCTTCCAGATTTGTATTGAGAAATACTTCTTTAGAATCTACAGTCTTTAAAAAGTAACAATTACTTAGCCTTCCTCCCATTCCATTTCATTTACATGTGTTTTTTATAGACTCTTCTAATTTTTTGATCCACAGAAACACTTTATAACAGTGTCTTATATCATTTGTTGGATGAATAAGTATCTGTTACATCCGACTCAGAAGCTTGGTGTCTTGCCTGTGTGTTTTCAGCCACAGATATCTTGGTTTATTGGTACACACATCATGAAGGCTCAGGATGTCTTTGTTGTGGGAAAGGCCAGGAATACAAAACTAAGTAAGATACACCTTTATCCTCAGTACCTTACTGTTCAGTTAATAAAAAGTAACTGGGAAAGACGAGAGGGGAGACCGAACATTGGTTAAGAGAAGCAAAACCCAAGTGGCTTTTCATCTTTAATTTAAATTTAAGTTTATGTGTTCTCTTTAATCCTTCACTCTTCCCACATCTAGCCATGTCGGAATCTTATTTCTCTGTCCTGTTAGCCCCTTTGTTTCAGTGCCTTAGGGTAGTTACTCATAACATTCCATTTTGATAACACCTTAGGTTTGTCCCTGGTATGTCTCCTCTGATCCGTATCATATGTAACTCCAAGTAAACGTTTTTTTGTTTGTTTGTTTGTTTGTTTTTAAAGATTGATTTTATTTATTTGACAGAGAGAAATCACAAGTAGATGGAGAGGCAGGCAGAGAGAGAGAGAGGGAAGCAGGCTCCCCGCTGAGCAGAGAGCCAGATGCGGGACCCAATCCCAGGACCCAATCCCAGGACCCTGAGATCATGACCTGAGCCGAAGGCAGTGGCTTAAACCACTGAGCCACCCAGGCACCCTGTTTGTTTGTTTTTTAAA
Source organism: Mustela erminea (assembly GCF_009829155.1). Taxonomy (NCBI): domain Eukaryota; kingdom Metazoa; phylum Chordata; class Mammalia; order Carnivora; family Mustelidae; genus Mustela; species Mustela erminea. The sequence continues at coordinate 56,960,968 of NC_045630.1, read as the reverse complement.
TGTGGTTATGCCCAAACCAAACAACAGTTTTCACTGCCTTAACCATAAAATCTAGGTTTGTTCCTTTCTACCTTCACTGCTCACCTGGGAATTATAACACTTTACTCCTCTTTTTTTTTTTTTTTTTTTTTTTTAAGATTTTATTTATTTATTTGACAGAGATGACAGGTAGGCGGAGAGACAGGCAGAGAGAGAGGAGGAAGCAGGTTCCCTGCTGAGCAGAGATCCAGATATGGGGCTCGATCCCAGGACCCTGGGATCATGACCTGAGCCGAAGGCAGAGGCTTTAACCCACTGAGCCACCCAGGCGCCCCCACTTTACTCCTTTCCAGATGATCTTATGTTCTCAACACGCCCATGCCTCCTTCAGCTTTCTCCTGTTCAGCCACATTCTTTCATACTACAGCTTTACTCACAACAATACATCTCTCTCCTTACTGTTAGATTCATACCCTTCAAGGAAGAGTTGAGATTCTTTATTTTTTCTTCAAAACCTTCTCCAACTCTTCATTTTTAAGAGATCGTTCCATCTTCTGAAATGGCATTACCCCTCCTGTCTCTGTTTTATTCTTTATTCTGCTTATGTTTGTATTATATCTGCAGTTACATAGAGCACCCCCATGGCAGGAATCCAGCTCAGCCCATAGGAGGTGCTTAATAATTTTGAGAATGTTGGTGGAGATTATTGGTTATCACCCTCCGTTTTTTCGGGAGTTTTCCACTGCTGGTTATGAAGCCAGTTCAACCTTAAGTAACATCCTTTCCTACCAAGAGTAGTGTCTAAATTCTTCATGGTTTTTAATTTGTCCTTTTATGTATGTATTCCGTGATGTGATGGCAGATGGGATTTCATGTGACAAAGCACGAGAGAAAAGCTGAATTGATGCCTGGTGTGCACATACAGGGCTTGTGTACCTTTTGGTTGGAGAATCCATAGATGTTGCTATTGAGTAAGGATTTCCCTTGGAAATAATCTAATCAGTAATCTCCTGCTTCAGAGGTGGCAGGTGGACAGTGTTGAGTCCCCTGGCAACATTCTAATTGCAAAGTAGAAGACGGAGCACTCAGTATGCTGACTTTCACTGAATTCCCCTGACCTAGTAAAGTTTTATCATGTCACACATCCATTATGGCCTCTTTATAGTATAACATTTTTATTTTTATTTATCTATTTTTTAAGTTTTCTTCCTTTTTTCGTTTTCTTTTTAAGTTAACACAGAGTATATAATTAGTTTCAGAGGTAGAGTTCGTCAGTTGCATATATGAATACCCAGTGTTTATTATAGTTTAGCATATTTACATGATAATTTTGAGCTTCTGCTGTGCTGTAGGGTATCGGTAGTAACATGTTAAGATCGTGGTTAAGGATTGGGATCAGGGGATCAAATTTTTTTTTTTCTTTTTTTAATAGACTCCTTGTTTCGAAGGTGTCTGGTGCCTCCAATTTCTGAACCTTTCTGAAGTCTGCTGCTTTAGTCAGCTTGCTTTTTATTGCCACTCTATCCCTACCCATCTTACACTAAAGAAGGATGAATGGCCAGCTTTGATTTTCATGTGTAATTTTGTTGAAGTACCTTATTTGGTGATACCTTCCTTCCTATTCTCTTTGTCCTAGGACATGGAATTTTGCCTTTTTACTCTTCCAAGTCATGTTAGTAGGGCGTTGGGAGGAGCTGAAATCCATGTATGATGGGTGGGTTATGTGTATTGGCAAGTCTTACCTAGTGTCCTTTTCTTGTAGTTTTCATTGTTATTTAAAAAAAAAAAAAGTAATAGATGCACTGGTTTTAAAAGTCAAACAGGACAAAAAAGTACCAAGTGTCTCCCATACTCATCTGTGCAAAGATAGAATCTTTTCCTCTGCACCTCAGTGTTTACACTTTAAAAACATGTCAGAAGGACGCCTGGGTGGCTCAGTGGGTTAAGCATCCAACTCTTGGTTTCAGCTCATGTCTTGATTTCAGGGTTCTGAGCTCAAGCCCCACATTGGGCTCCGCACTCAGTGAGGAGTCTGCTTGAAATTCTCTCCCTCCTTCTCCCTCTCCCTACCAACCCCACTCTCCCTCTCTCTCTTTCTCTAAAATAAAATAAGTCTTAAAGTCAGAGCGATTGTAAATTATACTTATTTTTCATTCATTTGGCCTCATAATATTCCATTGTAATGTATTAATAATTTATTTTTCAGATCAGCTTTTATGTAACTAATATTAAAGGACTGAAATATTTTATACTATTGGTTATATTGCCTAACATTTACTGAGTTCTTATTATTTGCCAGGTGTTTTAATCTCTTTATTTTAATTCATTTAATGTTCATAAAAAGGCTACTGGGGTAAATATATTATTCTGTCTTCTAAACCAGGAAACAGGAACAGATGGCTTAAATGACTTGTTTAAGGCCACAGCTAGTAATTGTTAGTGTCAGAATATGAACTCTGGCCTCATGGCCAGATCCCCATGGATCCCCAAGCTATACAGCCTCTCCTTCAAGAGTAAATAACATATTTGCACTTAAATTTTAGTTTCTCAAAAAATGTCTGGGCCTAATTGGTCAGTTTCGTGAGTATAATGGGCAGGTCAGTCTGAATTTCCTTGATTCAGTTGAACGTGTTGAATTGGATCTCTGTTCTATTTTTCAGTGTAAGAGTTTCCATCACGTAAATACGCTCTCCATTCCTCCTGTCAACTCTTCACTTCTAACTGATGTGTTTTCTCTTCTGTCCTTTGATTTAGCCTGTTGATTTAACTTACTAGGTCTTTTCTGACATTTAAAACTTTCCTTTCTCCAATCTATTAGAAGGTAAATTTTCTGTTACCTATCGGTGGGGTTTTTTTCCTCTCCAGAAAGGTTAGTGCAGCAATAAAAACTTAAATAGCATTTGATATTTTATAACAATCTCCATCCATCCTGTAATAGAAGTACTTTGCGAATTCCCATTTTATGGATTCACAGATTTTCAAAGCATTAGCTTCATTAAGAAGGATCAGAGCTAGGTCTCAATTCCAACCCTTTTACAAACAAAAATTTTCAGAAGTTTGTACTCTCTTCTGTATTGTGCACTAGAGCTACAGTGATATGTCTTGAAAATACCACAGGGCTTAAAACTGAAATTTCTTGTCAAGTTGTAAAAGTCGTCCTCTTCAAAATTTGATTGGATCCTCATTTCGAGGAAGGAGTCAGGAATTTTTGTCATCAAATTCTTAATTCACACTTCTAAATTGTTGCTGATTGTATTGAAATAAATAATTTGATTCATGCTGCAAATTTGGTATTAGCCTTTTTGATATTTATTAATATCATGACTTTTCCCGGGTCTACTTCCTTGGATGGCTTTATAAAATAATAGTACATTCCCAGCCTTCGGTGTTGACTCTTCATCGGAAATACCAATTAATCTAATTCTTCTTGATTATACAAAATCTTAGTCATCCTGTTTCTTCAACAAATCCCTACATGTATTGTATATCTTGCTAACACATTTGCTGACACGTTATTGTGTATATTGCATCTTATGTTTGTAATTGAAGTGCCTTTATTTCTGTTGGAATGCCCCTTGAGGTGCTAGCTGACTAGCTGACTAGAGGAGTTCTCTCCTCCTATTTTTCCCAACATGTAACTCCCAGCTCTATAGTGTAGCACTGTGAAGGGCAGGGAGGGCAAAGCAGACACTTTATATATGAGAAGGGGCTTTTCCACAAACAAGCACATACATATTTTCTTTTTAGATTATCTTATTGCTGGTCGGTAATTCTTGATTTCATTGAGACACTAGAAGGGCATACACTGTTTCCACAACAGTCATAATCATAAACTTTGTTTAAAGTGAATTAAGATATGAATATGTATGAAGAAATTAGATGTTCTCACCATGGATATATGGCATCAACGTGTCTTGAGTGAGTTACAGACTTTACTCATTTCTGGGCCATTTGTTTTATATATGGATTAAATATAGATAATTACTCGTGTGACAGGTTACTTTATTACTTTGATAGATCTCAAAGTACCACATGCAGTTATAATGTTATTATTGTAATAATTTGGATTCACTAATAACCAGAATTAACATTACATGAATTAAAATTTTAAAAATTGGTATTTGATTTTGTTTAAAGTCATTTTTACTTCTGGTGGTTATTTTGACTTAATAACAGACTATACCTTTTAACTGAAGTTTTTAATCATTTTTAAGCTCATGTTAAATATAAAAATGTTCTGGAACTATTAAAAATTAGAGTTAGAATATTAACTTCCATAAGTTAATCAGTTCATTTTTGTCTTGTGCCTCACTTATTTTAAAAAATTGTTAAATTTATTTGTAAATTTGCATCATGTGATAGATGGACTAAACTTAAAATTTATTTTCACTTTTATGAGCGCTTAGCTGAATATCCAGCACATCTTACGTGTTCAGTCATTGTTTTCCTATATAACTCTAATACCTTGTCTTGCAAGAGTGTTCGTTTTAGAAAGATATTAAATGGTTAAGCTGTTTCAAAGTTATTTGCACACCCTCATTAAGATTTGTTACCTGAGGGAATAAAATTAAAAGATTCTAATCTAGTTATCCTGGTTTTAATCCATATTTTTTATTTTATTTTGTATTGTGTTTCAGTGAGGATTCCACATCTCTGGTTCAAAGAGGTTTCTACCTGTGTTCTTTCAGGTTAAGGCAGTTCTTTAGAAAAGCAGATCTATTCTGGCTGTGTCATGCATTTTATTTAATTTTATAGTTTTTATGATATCATATATTAGAGATTGCCAAAAATATAGAAAAATTTTAGAGAACATTTTTGGATTTGATGGATTACCACTCTTGAAAGGGAAACAAAACACTAAATATTTCTAATCCCGCATTATTTACCGCATGGGTGGTTAAATGCTACTTTAAGCCTCATAAAATTAAAAGGGAGAAATCTGCCAACTGTAGCAGGAATTGGATTTAGGAAGAGTGGTACAGAGCCAAAATATTGCTACAGAATTAAATGTCAAAAATCTTCTTTAATAGTAGATATATAGTTCACAGTGCCTGGTTATGATTAATACATTTAATCTAAATCACTGAAAGTTGCACTCTCCTTTTCCATAAAATACAATAGGACACAAATCAGTTTTACTGTAGATGGATAACAATTGGAAAATAATGCATCTTCCCGCCCAATAAATTGTCAGTTATACCTTTTAACTAAAATCAATTCATCTTTCCAAAATTTATTGCAATTTCTAATAATAAATCTCCTCAAATGTTTATTCATTTGGTTTTTGATACATTTGTGCCACTTTTGCTATGGTCTGATGTTTTCTCTTTTGATTCATTGTAAATTAGAAAATCTATTTTGAGTCAGTTTTCTAGTTAAGAAGTTAAAATCTATAACCTAGCACCTTTTTCACTCTCCTTTGTACATTTTAATACCCTTGAACTTGAACTTAAATGCAATCCAGTAAATTCTTTTCAGAAGGAGATTAAAAGACTTTTCAGTGTAACTTCTTGACTAAGGGCCAGATTCATAAAACAAGCACTTAGGAGGCTGATGATTGTTGCCATAGATCCATTTTGGAATCAAAAAGAGGAGAAAGAAATACATGGGGTTGTGTCATCATTTCATGTAAGTATTTAGTACAATAAAAGAGGAAATGCCCATTTGAATTAGGATTAGATATTGATCATATTGGTTGTCTGCTATTATTTTCTTTTGATTGCAGTAACCCAAAAATGTCATTGAAAGGAAACAGAGATAACCAGCTATGTTCAGTCTATTTCCCGCAGAGAGGTCTTCCTCTTACTAATCTTCAGATACACTTTTTAATTTCTGTGTATACATTTCAGATTATTCTCTTTGGTTTTTTTTTTTTAAGATTTTATTTATTTATCTGTCAGAGGGGGATCACAAGTAGGCAGAGAGGCAAGCAGAGAGAGAGAGGAGGAAGCAGGCTCCCTGCTGAGCAGAGAGCCCGATGTGGGACTCGATCCCAGGACCCTGAGATCATGACCCGAGCTGAGGGCAGCGGCTCAACCCACTGAGCCACCCAGGCACCCAGATTATTCTCTTTTAATGTCTACTGAACGTGCAGTCACATTGGTTTTTCACATACACTGTGTTTTAGAATGTAATCATTGTGATGTTTTTAATTTCCTATATGATATGTGAATTTCTTATTCTTTATACTGTTAAATTACCATTAGACTTAAAATAAATCCTTCAAGTACTGTATGGTGAACACCGACTTATGTCATTTTAATTTTATACTTTCCTGTACATATTCCACAGTGAAGTTCAGAGTGGTACTTTTTTTTTTTTCTTTTTTTCTATCTCCGCCTTCCCAGAGAAAGTACGAATCAGTTGACTTGCCCACAAATTACATAAAAATATGTTTGCAATTAACATGTTCTGAGGTTTGGTGTTAAGTCTATACTTTTTATATTCTATCAAAATTCTGAAATAGATTTTTGGAATGGATACTATTAGAAATGAAAGTGACATTAATTTGAATTAAACCTACAACTCCTTAGCAAATTTGTATCACTGCGAATAGATAAGATGCCATGTGATTAATTTAGCAGTTAAAAAGGTGATTTTTGTGGCCAGAAGAGCCACATTTTTTGAGCTAACTACATTCATTGTTTGGGCTAACTACATGGTGAAGAAAACACATGTTTTCTAAGGCAAAGATGAGATGTGAATTACAGTTTTTACTTATTTATTTAAAAATAGTGCTGCTTTTTTTTTTTTAAGCTGTGACCCTAATAACGTTTTTGATATATGGCTTTTTTAATACAAAGTATAATATTCATTTGGACTTAACAAGTTAATTTCTGTATTAACAAATGCCAAGTTTTCATAAATTTAGCTAGCTATAAAAACTTTAAAAGTAATCTCTGACTGGGGCTGCGTGGGTGGCTCAGTGGGTTAAGCCTCTGCCTTCAGCTCAGGTCATGATCTCAGGGTCCTGGGATCGAGTCCCACATCGGGCTGTCTGCTAGGCAGGGAGCCTGCTTCCTCCTCCCTCTCTCTCTCTCTCTCTCTGCTTGCCTCTCTGCCTACTCTCTCTGTCAAACAAATAAAATCTTAAAAAAATAGAAAAGTAATCTCTGACTCACATGTACTTCCTAATCTGATTTTCCCATCACACTAAATATGAAAGTAAATCACATCATACTCTTTGAAATAACAAATGATAAACCAATATGCTCTGCCTTTCTTTTTAAAATACCAGTAACATATTGGAGTGTTATTCCTCTGGCGGTTTTATAAACATTGGGTAATGATACAGTGTCAATATATTGCTTAAGTGTTAGGATTTTGCTGTGTTACTGTCAGTTATGAAGACTTTAGCAACAGCTATAATACCATTTTTCACCTTTGCGTGGTAGTTTTGTGAAGGACAGCAGGTTTGTTCTACCCACCTTTTGGGAAGTTAAGGCTTTGGGAAGGTAAGTAAGTGACATAAGTAGGAGGAGACAGAGCCAGGGCCAACCTGCTGATTCCTGGTCCCATAGACTTTTCCATACCCCCACCTGCCTTTCTGCACTCTCTCCAGTTGAATGTGAATCCATCCTGGAAGCTGAAATTTTCTTAATGTTTTCAGCCATAGTTTGAGGAATTGCCATGTAAATTTTTACTGTTTCCAAGCAAAATAAATGTTTTGAAGGAGATCAGTAAATAATCTATGTATTTTTCCCCAATTCTCCAGTTCACTCTTTTGGCCACTGACTCAGTCTAACTCTTATTTAGCCTTTCATTTTCCACTTTCTTCCACTCTGTCCTCAATTCTCCTTAAATCCTAATGTGATCTTCTGACCCATTTGACTTCTAACTTGAAATCTCTCAGTGCCTCCCCTTGATTTCTCAAATAGCATGTAAACTCCTTTCTCCTGTCTAGGTCTTTGCCATTAGGGCTTCTGCTCATCTTTCCATCTCTGTGTCCTGATTCTCTCTGGTAGATACATCCTGATTGTGCCTTACCGTTTCCCAGCTTTTGTCACTTTGTTCCAACTATTTTTACTATTTGCGACATCACACTTCATGTCGGTCTGTGGAAATCTTGCCCATTCATCAAAATACATTTTAATTAAAACCTTATCTGGAAACTTCCCTACCAGAAGGCATCTCTCCTGTCATTCAGTCATGACTGATAGAACCATGTGTTAGCCCCTTCTGGTAGAGTGCAAGCAAAAACCATGGAACTGGAAATCAGAAAAATTTCTCTGCGATCCATGATTTACTGGCTGTGTAACCTTGGAGAAATCACTTTTTGAGCTTTAGTTTCCTCATCCCTAAAATAGGGATAATAAAAGGTAAGATGAAATAAGGTATGTAATAGGACTTTGTGAACTGTAAAGGAGCTGTTATTACTCATTCATTTCAGGAGTCCAAAGCTCAGATGCCTTCAGGGGCCAGGCAGATAATACACAGATACATACACACATATATACAAAGTAGCTTTGTGTTCAGGACCTCACTGCATGCTAGAATGGGCATTCCTAGCTCAAGGTATTCAAATTCAAAACGTTTTAAGATACTATGATAGCCAAAAGGAAGGGAGAGAAAGAAAGAAAGAGAAAAAGAAAGGGGGGAAAAAAAAAACATGTTTACTGGCCAAATACTACAGTCCCATTGTGTCCATCAATTTCCACATCTGAGTAAAGCAATATTGCATTCCCACAAACTCTTGCATGTTGCAGGTGTCTCGTGTACAATTAATTCTTGTGCCTTTCAAGGAGGTAGTACAGGCTTAGTTCAATGCTTAAATAAAAGCCAAGGGCTCAGGGACTCTAATATGTCTGTACTCTTTGTATTTTTCTCATATTTATCAATGAAATGATCATCTCTGCAGTTACAGATGAAAAGGTGGTGCCAAATGACCTTGATAAAAGGGAAATTATATCCTAGTATGATGACTGAAACCTTTGTGTGGTTCAACGAAACTAAGTCAGACATAAGCTTAGCTGTAGTATAGACTCATTAATAGAAACTTGACTGTTACTAGATTAATTGAATACAAGTAAATGAAAGCTTTGTTAATTTGATCTGAATGGTACAGTGCTTACATCAAGAAAGAGAAGTAAAATCTTTGACCTTATTTAACTGCCCTAGAATGTCTAGTAAAGAAGGGATGCGGGCTTCTGTGAGGAATAATTGAGACATAAAAACCATTGCCTACCAAGTTGTCTGGCACAAATTCATTTGAAAAAAAATTTCCTTGAAGTTATTTCCACATTTTCTTAGACTCTCTTTTAGAGTGTTTGCTTACTTATAATTAATTGATTCTGCTCTAGGTTTTTCACTTGCCTAAATAGCCTTCCTATTCATAAATACAGAACTCTACAGCTATATAGAAATTTTAAACCCCTTGGTTTACAGAGTTATGCACATGTTACATTTTTAAGTTTGGGAACATTTAGAGCATGTAGAACAACGGGGCGTCTTTCAATCATTCAGTTCATTTCTGTTAAGGAAGTATTTATTTAAACATTAAGTAGTGTGTGCCAGGTATCATTCTCTATGTTTGGTGATAACTCCAACAGCCTGAAACAGACAAAAATCCCTATCTTTGTGAGCTTACATTTTAGTAGGTAGCACCTGTATGTCAACCTTTTGCTAAGTATAAAATCTAGAAAGATGGGTAAGTTTTGTTCTTGCCCTTCGAAGAGCTTACACTCTAATTACAGAAATAGATACAGAGAATGACAACATAATGGGCCGAGTTTTAGGAAAGAGGTGCTAACTGAACACAAAAAAAGGAAGGGGCACCTCACCCAGCTTCAGAACAGCAAGGAAATGGTGTTAACTGTGGACTAAAAGATGAAGCCGAGCTGTCGGGTAGAAATGGGTACAGTAAATGGATCTCACGGAACTCTGGGAGTGACCCCCCAAGGACTGGGACCTGAGATCCATCTTCCGGAAGTGGTTGTCAGTGTTGTCCACATGGAGAGAGTGGGGCAGACGCTCCAGACAAAAGAAAAAGCATGAACGAGGAAGCATGGCATGAAGTAGTGTGGTGTTTGCTGGCAGCCGCAGGCAGGCAGGCTTCGAGAGTGGGATTTGTAGACAGGGAGTCGCACCGGATAAACAGAACAGGCAGGAGAGGGTGGCCCTTGCCCACTTGGAGATTGTCCAACTTAAGCCAGTCAGGCCCTCGGGAAGATTTTTAATGACATGACATGTGGCTTCACAGTCTTTCATACGTAAGAAAAAACAAAAACAAAAACATAATAGCACCAAGCAGGATCAAACAACTTTTGCTTCTTAGATTTTGAAATCAGTCCCACCTGGAAGACTTTCTTCTTACTTCCTCCTGCCTGGTATGTTGCTCTGTTCATAATCACTTAAGCTTTCCTCCTTCATCAAAAGAGTCTTAAAAATACCCTTTTAAGTAGTTTTCAGTCTGACTCCTGTAAATAAATGGCTCTGCATCCCCGTGACTAGTCCCATCCTTGTTACATAGGTTTCTGTTGTGTTTAGAATATCTACTATTGGTTTTACGTGTTCATAGTGGAGTATTTGTTTAGCTTGTTCTCTCCATCAAATTACCTCCTCTGATGGGGTAGGTTTCCTCTTCTGATAGCCGCTGACATGAGTTTGTGACTGTGACCTGTCTTACAGTCCGTTAGTTTAGGAAGTTAAAGTCTATTTCAGTTGATATGCACAGCGCTCTGTATGAATGGTGGCGGTCCTGAGAGAAAGAACTACATACGAGGTATTTCTGAGTTAAAGATTTGCTAACTTTTATTTTTCCTTAGTTCATTTTAAAGGGCATTTAATTATTTGGTTGGGATTTTTTTTTGGCAAACGTCACATATTGGATAATGTCTTAAAGTTCCGTCAATTTTAATAGGTTAAGTGCTTCTTTAATGAAAAGGAAAAACAACCTTTAGGCTTTTTAATGATGGTATCATCCCTATGGTTATAATAATAATGTTTGAAAACATAACTGTATGCTTAAAAAAAAAAAAATTTCCTTCCCACTGAAATAGCTTCCCAGTAGGTAGATCAGTAGTCTTGGTTATTTTCTGAGGCCCTGTCATTGGACCCAACAGTGTTCCGGTATCAGAATTAAGTCACTGCTCTAAGTTGTCCTTTGCAATTGAATGTCTGGTTATGTGGCTGAGAAGACTCTTAAGTTAAGCAGAGACTGTAACTCTCTTCTTCATTGACTTTCTTTTCCATACTATTCAAATCCGTTAAGACACCTATCCTCTTCCTAGGTCACCACTGAACTGGTTAATAATTCTTCCAAGCCTTTCTCAACCTTCTCTCAGCTCCTCTTTGGCATTTGTCATTTTAGCTCCTTCCTGTCAGAACTCCCATCTCGCTTTCTCGTTACGGTACCATCTCTGTTTTCTCCTTCCTCTGCAACTACTTCCCTGCCCCTGGCCTGTTTTCCTGGCTCCTCTTTTTCCTCTACCTTGGATATTGGCATTCTCATGTTTGTTTGGTGTTTGTTTTTATTCTTGGTCACAGCGCTTTTATGGTACTTTTTCTTTTGTTCTAAGAGCTTTCAATTCTTACCTCTCTGCAGAAGGCAACAAGGTCTTTTCATGTTGTGCCGTGTGCCCTCCAGCCCAATGGTTCTAGGTACTTTTTTTTTCCCATTCCCATATATCTGAGAGATAATAACACATTACCTCACTATGATGGTTCCCTTAGGTAACAGTTCTTAGCTGTGGGTGAGCATCATAGCTCAGTCCCACCACCTCCACCTTGGGGAACAGCATGAATGGTTTGAAAATCTTAGCACAATAGTTCTGACACATGACCTGTGGCCATGTTCCTTCTCCTAATCCTGATCTCTGCCTTTCCTTTCAACATTGAAGAATCACCCTTCTGCCCACCCCCCAAAAAAATTTCAGCTCCTTTGTGGTCATCTCCAACAGGTTATGACTTGACTTGATACTCCATTATTTATTCTTATCTCTTCTAAAGCATGTCCAAACCTTTAACTGAAGGTTTAGTTTATATAAGTAGTACCCATGTTGATCACATTTTAAATGAAAATCATCATCGAGTTGAAGAATAAGAAGGTATTGAGATTTACAATGTACCAGGTACTTCATAAGGTCTGGAAGCCCAAAGTAACAAATGATAAACATCTCTAATCTTAAGGAGTCTACAATTATTAGGATATATATAGACCAATGCTATGCTAAGAAAAGTTGTGAATGTTATAGATATAAGCCAGTTGCACTAATGAGAACAGAATAAGTAGAGTGATCACTTCTACTAAAGGGCAATACAAAAAGAATATTTGAGCTGTATCTTTGACTGAGGAGGTCTTCTCAAAAGGAATAGGAAGTGTAGTAGTATATAGTAGAAAGACCATTTGGAATTAGAAGGGACTCCGTATGAGTTGCCACCACTGTTAAACGGTCTTAGGCAAAATTACTTGGATCTCTTATCTCCCCCATCTTTTAATTACTTCCCATCATATGACTTATCTTTTCTTTATAACATTCACTGTAACGTGAAATTACCTTTCCCCCGCCCCCCCAGTCTGGTGTGTCCATCTATTAGAATGTCAGCTTCCAGGGTCAAGGACTCTTGTCTCTCTTGTTCACGGTTCTCCTCAATGTCTAGAACAGTGCTTGAACTCAATACATTAGTGAGAATTTTGAATGCATTGACCTGGATTCTTGTGAAGATTAACAGACTTATTTACAGGTAATACTTTCGTGAACAAACAGGCCATCTGATTCTAACTAACTCTAGTGCTTAAATTCAGCATAACTGAAGATAAAGAGTTGTAAAAATTCATGGCTAGTTTCACAAGGACTGAGTACCTCGGTGTGTTAAATTTAGGAACACGGATAATAATGTCAAACTTCTGACAATTGAGTAGAGGGACCTTAGAACATTCATTTTGATCCTCCTTCAAACTTAAACATTCTGTTGCTTTCTAATCTTTCAGTTTTATCAATTTATGAATTAGACATTGGTATTAATGTAGTGTTTACTTAAATCTACAAGATTTACCAGATTCTTCCTTACTATTTTATCTTAACATTTCATATTTTCTTTGTGGGATCTTTGAATATGTTCTTAGAAGGCATTTTAGTGAAGTTCTAAAACTGATAAATTTTTTCTTTGTAATCTGAAACTGGATTCCTTTCGTGCTTATTTATTAAAAATAGTTTTTCTAGATAGGTAATTCTGGATTAAACAGGTTTCCGTTACACTTGGTGGATGCTCTTACTGTCTTCTGGCATTCATTGGTGCCTTTGAGAAATCTGTTTTTAGATAATGACAGATAATGTAGCTTTTCCTTCCCCTCTGGCTGTTTTTTTGTTTGTTTTTGATACTCTGCAGTTTCACAATATGACGTATTAATGTGAATTTGTTTAAGATGGTTTTTTGTTGTCTTTCCTTTGGTAATTGCTGTCTTTAACCAGGTCTTTTAAAAAAAAAAAAAAAAAGTCCCTTATCTAAATACTCTCTCTTGCTTATTATGAGTGTTCTATCTTTTGAGGATTCCAGACAGATGTTGCACTTTCTCATTTTATTCTCAATGTCTTTTAACCCTTTTCTCCTGGTTTCCATTTCATTGTCTTTCTGTGCCACATGGTAGGTAATTCCTTCACCTTTGTCATCCAGTTAACTTATCTTTTTATCTGTGCCTTGTCTGCTGTTTAATTCATCTGTGCTATTAAATGGGAGTAATCTAATGCATGAATTAGTCTTTTAAGAGATGCAAGTAGTCTTTACTCATATTTTACTGGATTTTACCCAAAAGAAATTGATAGACTCCAGAAATTCTAATTTTTAATGTCTTTAACATGCTCAGCCATATTTGGTATCTTTCAAAGAATAGTGTATTTCTGTACTTTTATTTCTATTGTGGTACAAAGTCTGCAATGTCAGGTGCTCCTATTAGTCACAGTTAAGTACATTTTATACTCAAATATCAGTTGAGAATAAGATGCTGACTAAGTAACCGGGTCGATTATTTTTATAAGTCATTAGTTATCTGTTCTCTGACTTGCTGGCTGGTTATACTGTGAATTGCCTGCATATCTGCTACCTTCTTGTCTTTGGTAACACATGACTTAATCCCTTGTCTTTAGCTTCACAATGTTTTGACATTAAGCATTTATTTTTGAGCTTTACAACATTTTTTTTATCTTACCAACTTTAATCCTAAGTATTTTGCCTTTTTAAAAGTAAAATTGTGGTGTTGCCTTTTCTGCTCTTCATTTTTTGGCATTTATTGCCTAGATTGATTTTCCTCCTCTTACAGTTTTTTGTTAATAATTAGTTACTAATTGAGAAAATGTGTAGACTTAACCATGCTCTTATATAGAATCAAGCTTTATACTCACTGTCATTCATTTTGTTATTTTGGTGTTCTGAGAGCTTTACGAAAATCTTTATGAAACTACTTTATAAAAATACTTTGTACAAAAGTGAAAATTTAACAGATTTGTAAGTTATTATTTGTAATAATTTTTGTAACTTCAAGCATTATACCAGTAACTTCCAACTTGGTCTCTTCTTTGGCAGTCAGAAAAAGCAGTGGGTAAATGGAACAGGAAACGGGTAACAAAAAGGGGTCGGAATATAAAAGGAAAGAAGTGGGGGAAAATGATGAACGGTGGCCAACTCCAGTCATAACGCCCAGTCCGATTAAGGCCCTTTGTGCCTGTGTTTTACATTTACCTCACATGACCTTGACCTTCACTTCCTGACCCCCACTTCTCAAGTACCTCAGCTCTTTTCTGACAGAAGTGAAAATGACCAAAGAAGGTAGAAAAGGCAGTTTGACCTTCAACTGAAAAAATATTACACTTTTAACAGTTAAAACTGTTCCTCTGCGAAGCGTTCCAGAGCTGGACACACACGTGTGTGCACATGAGGGCACATACCTCCAGTCGCGAGAGACAGAGCCTCCCACGCAGCCCAGTGAGAAACGAGGGGAGCCGGAAGCTCTGACACTGGGGCCCTGTCTCACGAGTGGCATCGGGTATTGGAGGAGCTTGGAATTTAGGAGTCAGCGTGAGAAGATTTGCTGTTTTAGCCCTGCAGCTGGTTAACTACCTGAGCTCATACAAGTCTGTATCTTCTCTACCCTCAGTTTCTGCTCTGGCCCTTGTTGTACACCTTGTCAGTCATTCACGGAGGGCCTTTTAGATACGAATACTAATGTCTAGTTTGCTTATCAGTGAGGCGGAAGTTTTAAAATCAGGGTTTTTTTTCTAAGAGGGTCTCTCACCTTGTTTAACCTGTAGACCTGTAAAGCCCAGTGAAAGGTAAGGACAAGAGAAATGGATGGGGAGGGCACAAATCCATTCCTGCAAGGCTAGAGCAGCGATTTTAAATTCAGCCTCCAGACAAATCTTGGAAGATGGTGGAGGTGGGTCTTGTTAAAATGTAAATTCTGATTCTGGAAGTCTTGGTGGGACTTGCGATTTTGCATTTCTTTTTTTTTTTAATCTTCAAAACATTTTATTTTATTATTTTTTTTAATTTTTTATTTCTTTTCAGCGTAACAGTATTCATTGTTTTTGCACCACACCCAGTGCTTCATGCAACCCGTGCCCTCCCTAATACCCACCACTTGGTTCCCCCAACCTCCCACCCCCCACCCCCCCGCCGCCCCTTCCAAACCCTCAGATTGTTTTTCAGAGTCCATAGTCTCTCATGGTTCACCTCCCCTTCCAATTTCCCTCAACTCCCTATTTCTGACAGACTCCTGGGGAACTAACTGCTATGGTGGTTGGAGGACCCCTCTTAAGTAGCAAAGCTTGAGAGGGTTGGTGGGGGAAGAGAAAGACTTTAAAGGAGAAGAACGGGGAAAGGTCAAGAAGAGAGATTGCTGGAGGCAAAGTTACACAATAATTACGAAGAGAAGTTATGGGGAGAATGTGAGATGCAGATCTCTGCTATGATCTTGTATAATTGAGAAGAGTTGGGTATGATCATATGTACTTGGGAATATATGCACTTAGTAAATATATGCACTTCCTAACCCTTTTTTATTTGATGCAGATTTTAGAAGTGTAACATTTCTCTCAAATTTTAAGTTGAAAGGTTAATGACTAGTGATCAGAGCTGTATTAGTTTTTTATCTTTTAATAATATCTAATAGGCAGTAGGTGGGAGATAGTGTAGGGATATTCCTGATTTATTTAAATGCAAGATCATTTAGCTATATGTTGTGATTTAGCAAATTAAACTTGTGCACATTCATTTATTTAAGAAGCTAAAGACATTTAAACTATACTCTCATACGTGTCTGTGGAAGTCTCACTTTCTTATGTATTACATTCCTAAGTGAAACATTATTTCGGGTTTTGTACCTTGAAAATGTTTGTATGCCAAAGGAAGATTATTTTAGCAAAAATGATAATGAGATATTTTGTACTTGAAGCCTATTGTATGTCATATACTTTCAACATACCTTAATTTAATAGACACATATAGCTGATGGTTGCCATATTTGATAACACGATTAAAGTTTTCACTTTGTAGACAATCAGTAAGATTAAGAGGCACCTTCATTTCTCTTCTTTTTCTTATTTCACTTGGAAAGATTGCAATAGCTTGCTAGTTGTATATAAAAATACGGCTTTTTATAAACAGCAGATAGGTGGTGCCCTGGTTGCAAACTTTGATGGATTCTCAATGAAATTCAGCTTATCTGTGTTCTTATAAATATATTTCAGTAAATTTTATAAAGATTGCCTTACATATGCCATAAGAGGTAGAAATTTTAATGGTAAAAACTTAGTGTTTGGCATTCACCTTTAGATGTTGGGTAGCTCTACTACTATGTCTCCGCATTCAAACTCCTGATGATTTTTATGTGCTAAGTGCATAGATTTACTGCTGCAGTCTGAACATTTTTAAATTAAAATATATCTTTCATTCTGAATGTATTGATTTACACATCTCTGTGTCAATATTAAGTCAAGTGAATTTTCCAATAAGTTGAAAAGATCTGGCAGGGCGAGTTAAATTTATTAGATTTGCTAGAGGTTTTTTCCTTGTCTGTGTTTAGGTAGCTCTCTGCTTTTTCTATTCTTGATTATAATTTTGTTTTTAAAATAGTACTAAAATTTTAGTAACACACTTTCTTGCCTCTTAGTACTTTAAGTGATTTTTATTCTTGAGAATTAGTTGCCACTGGAACCCTTGTTGCATTCTTGGCATTCTTTGCTACTGTTTTTTAAAAGCAGTGTACTTTTGGTTTTCTTCTATTGTTGAAAAATATATTACTGTTTGAAGTTTAGTTGAATCACAAAACTAAGTCCTTTTCCTTTATGTCCTTTTTCGTAAATTTTAAGCTTAGGAAAATTTATACCTTTTAAACAATCAGACTATGAGACAAAGTTACCTCAGTTGTTTGGAAATAAGAAACATTTCATGAGTATTTAAAAATTTGAAGCAAAATCCACCAGAATTTCTAAGTGTGCATATGAATAAGGCATTTACTTTTTTGATGTTGTAAGTGGAAACTTTGTCTATATATTTTGACTAATCCAAAATAACAGTTATCCTAGAATGGAGAAGAGGGTCGCTCACTGACACATTAAGGTAGAAACCAGTAGCACCAAGTGACATTTTCATTAGATTATAATTTTACTTAAATACTATTCCAAGTTCATTGGTATATTCAGTATATTATAATTCTCCTTCAGGATTTTAGACTGGCATAAATATACTCATATCTTATATTCCACCTAAAGTTCACTTTAAAAGATAAAGGCTCTAATGAATATACTATAATATCAAAATATGTGTATGGTGTGATAAGAGTAGGGTGACAGTGTTATTTAGTCAGTAAAACATAGTGTGTAAATGGGTAAAAACTTTGATGTGGGAAGAAAATGGCAAAAAAAAAAAAAAAAAAAAAAAAATGGTACCAGAAACTTTAACCAGGATTTAGTGGACTAATGAAGCTGTGGAGGAAATGTTTGTATTTAATACACCAAAACTATTTTTTGTGTGTCATGGTGGTATTATTTGCAGTTGAGGCTGGTAAGCCTCCCATCATTAAATCACATCTGCTCGGTGCTTTGTAATTTTTTTATCCCCCTAAACAGAGTGGGGGTTGCAGTGTAAAGGAAAACCAGATTATATATAATACTTGGGCAGTGAAAACGGATACTTTTATGGATTCCTTGACTTTGACCACTTAGCACATTAGGAATTCCAAATGATCATGTAACAAAACTGAATTTTATCTGTAGACAAAATAACTGTCTGATTTCAGTAGAAATATAGCACTAACATTTTATGATAGCAAAAGCCAACAATAATAGAATACTATGCTGAGCACACTCATTTAATCCTCTCAGTAACGGTATGTCATGGGTATTCTATCTCAGGTTTACAGATTGGGAAATTAAGACCTAGAATAAGTAATTCCCTCAAGGTTACAGACTAAAGCAAATGGCAGAGCCCAGACTTGAAACTAGGTCTTTCTAAAGTCAAAGGATCCTGCTCTTAAATATCACACTATCCTGCCTCCTAGTGCAGCAGAACTGTTGTGCTGTTAGACTCACTTGACTTGTATCATGAGAAAAGATAACAGTTTTCAGGTTGCAATCAGGGAATTTTCGGCTTTGAAATTTTAGCAGATTTTTTAAAACCTCTCATTTAATCTCTCCAGGGGTCCTTGATGTATCAACAGATACAGATTTTTACGAACTCTTTTCTGTTGAGTATAGACTTGTATAAAGTAGTACCTAACGTGAAAATATTTTGTATTATCCGTCAGCAAATATTTCCACATTCCTGTTTTAGAATTGTAAAATACTTTGTGCAGCAAAAACAAAAACAGTGCAAAAAACCTAAATATGATCCCCACTGCTTGCGATATATTCAGTCATCTGCTTAATCCTCATCCCCTCCGCATTGTCAATACCCATCTAATTCCACTTTAACAACAGTAATTGGCTGATGGAGTAGAAGATATAGATTTGTTTTCTTGATGACTCCTTGACTTTTTTTCCTCTGGTAATACTAATAGAATTCCAAATCCGTACTGGTGTGATCATGTCGTGAGTAGGTCAACAGTCATGTCAAGGTCCTATTGGAAACCTCATAGCCAACATCTTAATTTAGACTTAGCTATCTTTTTCACTTGTATGTGCAATTGTAAGCAATTTTTTCAAGTCTCCACTCTCCATTATAGGAGAATTCATTTAGTTCAAGAGGGGATAGCCCTGCATGTGAATTTTGTGGCGGGCTACAATTGAGTAAATAGAATATATAAACATCAGGGAACCTCATTTGCATGGGTATACATGTGTGTTTCTTTTTTAAAGTTACATAGATTGAACAACAATGGGAAAACTCTTAATAAGCATTATTTTATATTATATAAATTGTGGTTTTGATGAAGCATGTGGTAATAATGAAGCACAAATGATTTAGCAGTATTAAGTTCTAGAAAAGTATACTTTCTCTTGAAATAGATTATTGAGTTATTACCAGCCAGTTTGTCCTCACTGTTCCAGTTTTATTTCATTACATGTGACTAGAACAATAGTATTCATATGAAGAAAATGCATTGTTGAATTATTAAACTACTTTGATTTGGGGGGATGGGAGATATATAATCCAAGCTAAAGCATTCCATATATGAAAGGTTATGTAAAATGTGTATCTTTATACCTTTGTGTGTATATGTTTATCTGTGTAGAGCTATATGCCTTATATATATTTCCATTTTCTCATAACATTAATAAACATATTTCTATCAACCATACTATTTTCTGTATATAAAAATACCCACTGGACTCACTGTGTTTTGAATAGCAATAAACGATAATAATCTGAAGCTTATTAGGTTTGGATTTTTAAAAATTTCAAAAAAACCTGAACTAAAATAAAAATGTTGGGTTAAAAGATAGAGACTGTTAGCTTTTAAGACATAGAGATGGATTTCTGTAGAGACTTCAAGTGAAGACAATCTGATTATTCAAAACTTCTTCAAAATTTTACATTTTATAATTAATTCAAGTATTACTTTATTGCAGTCTAGAGCAGATCTTTACACTGATACTTGTTTGTTTGTTTGTTTGTTTGTTTGTTATCCTCCCAAGCACAGAGATTGTACACATTCAGGAGCGAGGCTTTATTATCAATCATACTAATGGGTTTCTGGTACTTCCATTTATTTGTTTGGAAGGCCAAAGCAATCAAATTGGAAGCACATAAAGAATCAGTAACCGTTTTCTCATGTCATGATGCATTGATCTTTTATATCAGTTCTATTTTAAATCTAAGCCACCTGGAATTTTGACTGATAAATCCAGATTTTATTTTGGTTAAATAGCTTACCCAGTTTTTCTTGCTGTCATTTGATTATTTTTTAAAACAAAGTTGATACAGACCCAGGTGACTGGTTTCATTTTAAGATAATGATTGAGTATGCTAATTTTTGACAGTACTTTAATGATGGTCTCATGGTTGTATCATGTAGTTAAAATAACTAACAGTTAAAACCTTTCCCAGAGCTGGGAAAAAACAAACAAAAACCCAGAACTTTGTAATGGAAAAAACTCTAGGTCAGATTGGAGGTCCAGTCCTAGCTTTGCAAAAATCTGGCAACATGATTTTGGGCAAGACATTAAAGTGCTTTATGTCTTTGTTTCCTCATTTGTAAGAATCAGGAAGCCTTAAGGCTTTTATCTTTTCTTTTATTATTATTTTTTTAACCTATTAATGTGCAAGAGTCACCATAGGCCCAAATCACTCCTCAGATCTGGGGAAAAAAACTCTTTAAGTATCAAACTCCCAAACCTGTGTGTGGATTTATCAAGAATTAAAGGGGGAGGGGCACCTGGGTGGCTCAGTGGGTTAAAGCCTCTGCCTTTGTTTGGCTCAGGTCCTGATCCCAGGGTCCTGGGATCGAGTCCCACATCGGGCTTTCTGCTCAGTGGTGAGCCTGTTTCCTCCTCTCTCTCTGCCTGCCTCTCTGCCTACTTGTGATCTGTCAAATAAATAAATAAAAATCTTAAAAAAAAAAATTAAAGGGGGAAATGTGTTCATTTGCATTTCAACTATGACTATATGAGATTCAGTTTTATATTTTCCTTGCCACGACTTTGATCCTGAATTTCGCTTTTCTTTGTAGTTTTCTGGAGAAGCGTGCTCCTTGGAGCCAAAAGACCCAGCCAGACCCAAATCCTGCTTGAGTCTGTCACTTGTGACTGAGTTGGGATTGTTTGCCTACCCTCTCTGCACTCACTTTTCTACTTTTCCAAATGGGAATAGTAGTGTTTACCCGAGGAGGTTTATGGGAGGGGAGAGGTTGAATGAATATTGCATTGGTACCTCATAGCGAAGACTTCCCCTTATAGGTGCTCGGAAATGCCCCCCCCCCGCCTTAGGCCTATGATTACTCCATGCATCGTTTTGTCTCACTTTGAAAAATGACAAGGCAGCTATCCACAAGCAGATAAACCATCCAGAAAACTCACGGCCGTCACCAATGTCAGTCTGCTTTGCAGGCATCATAGAAGCAAACTTCCTGGACCTACACTTGTTTTTGTTTTGTTTTGTTTATTCTGCTTATTTATTTGAGAAAGAGAGAGCACAAGCAGGGGGAGCAACAGGCAGAGAGAGAAGCAGGCTCCCCACTGAAACAGGAGGCCGATGCGGGGCTTGATCCCAGGACTCTGGGATCATAACCTGAGCCCAAAGGCAGACCCTTAACTGACTGAGCCACCCAGGCACCCCATGTACCTACATGTGTCTTTGAGCTCTGTGGGCCTCTCAGTCAAATCTGTCAGTTCCAGGCTCTCTCTGGGGCATCCCAGTATCCGTCTAAATTCCCATGGCAGCTGCTGAGGCACTGTCTGGGCTGGGGCTAGGGCAAAGGTAAAACCATTGAGAAAATAAGACTGTTGTAACGTGAATATATAAAAACATGAAAAAGGCACACTGTATCACTACCCTTCAGAAGACGTTTTCTTGGCCACTCTGTTTTTCTCATTTGTCCACTTTCTCAGCATGTGAGAAGCCCTCTAACCTAAGAAGTATTATTTCAGTATTACATACTTCTAAAAATAATTAGCATTTGTATTAATATCCAAGCAGTGGTTTTTATCCCGTATCCAAGTCAAGACTGCACCTTCCTTTTCTTTTCAAAAATCGTCTCTTCTGATTTCATTTTAGCAAAAAGCAGATCATTCTCATGTTCTCTGCAAAATAATTAAGTAAACATTTAGCTAAGTCATTAACTGGGTTTTACCTATAACTTGTTCTGTGAGCATTTTAGAATCAGGCCGTTAACATCATTTGAATATATTTCTGTAATATAATTAACAGGCAAGATAGGTTGATTCTGAAAAGGACATGTACAGTTTTGACACTGAGAATTAATTGTAAGAGAGAAGACAGATTTGTGCTCTGGCCAGAATTAACTAGCAGTTCAAAACATAAGCAGTCACCTTGGACTCTTATAACAAAAAATGACACTCCTTCTCTTAATACCTAGCTTGTAAAGTTTCTTTAGACAACTCATCTGCTTGTCAGCGCTGTCATTTTCTGTGTAATTAAGTTTAGAAAATAGTACTTGATTTTCTTCGACCACTCCAAAGTTCATGTTTGTTAAATTAAAAAAAAAAAAAAACACATTTTATGTGTGTTTGTGTTTAAATGGTTCAGATACTTATCAGAGGTCATTCATTCTAGGAGGAAGGGGATGACATTCAATTTAACATTTCTTCCCAATTTTAAAGAGTATCTCTTTAATTAAAGAGCTGAAAACTGTATTAGTTGTTTGCAAGGAATGGCTTACGTAAAGTGCTGGCATGGTATTTTGCTGGGATTTTTTTTTTTTTTTTCCAAGTGACCACAATTATTTTAATGCTTTTAATGCAACTTTTCTAATTTTACAACAACAAAGACCCTCTTCAAATATCTTACATTGGTTAATCCAAGAAACACTGTGATAGTGGGGTTAATTTTGAGTGCACAAAGAACCACTGGAGGGTAGAGAGAGGGCATCTGTTGGATAAGCTTTCAATATGATGAGAATGATAACAGATCTGCCACTTGTGCAAAAGACAAGTAATCTTTTGCAGTATTTGACTTTAAAAAGTGTCATTTTATTTGTTTAAAAAGCATATTTTAGTCGAGTGGGTTATGAACTTTAGCATCAAACTGCCTTTCCTCTTGTACTTCTAGTGTTTTGGATGTCAGATATCTGGACTTCGTTTGAATATATCTTAAGTAGGTACAAAATTGCCTTTGAAATTTATTTTTATAAAGATGCTTAAACATCCTATTTGCCAAGATTTCTTTTTACCTTTCATTATCACCCTTTCTGTCCCTAAGAAAGGTAGCTTTTCTCTCCTACATGTCTCGCTGTGTCTTCACCCACTAGTTTAGGAAGTCAACGTACAGGTCTCAGCAATTGGCCTCATCTCAGGCCCATTAAATTGGAACCTCTTGGGGGTGGAACCCAGACAGTAGTATTTTTAAAAAGCATTGAATGATTTTAACATGTAGCAAGAGTGAGAGCTACAGAAGAAAGAAGCAGAAAGAGCTATGCTTATTTACTTTGAAACCATGGGCAATTATTTTAGCTTATTAAGATTTTGTTTTTTCACTGCGTAAATTGTGCAGATGAAGGGATTATGGAGCACTTGGTGTAATGGTTACTCTGCATAGTGGAGGTGCCCGTGAAGTCTGGAAACACAGATAACGTATTTTTGAAGACTGAAGCTGTTGTTGATAACTTGTATATATTTATTAGCCTTTGTGTCAAGACCTTATGGAGACGCTGTGCATGACCGTATAAGGTTTTAAGTTTTTGTTTTGTTTTCATTTCTTCCTTATAGTGACCTGAAATCTAGCTTCACAGTGTAATTGGTTCTAGTTCTCCCTCTGGAATTACGCAGAATAAATCGGATTCCTCTTTACCACAAGACAAAAATTTAAGTGCCCGATCCTCTGCTAGCTATCTGTGTCATGTCTCCCGGCCTCAGTTTTTTTCACCTGTAAGATTCATAGAAAGATGTTAGGAAGTGAAAGGAATTAAGAGGTCCCTGTGATGCCCCCACAGACACTTGGACAGTCTCTTCTCTTCTCCTTGTCGTACTGGATCACCTCATTTCTTCCCAGTTTTATTTTTCTCATTTTCCAAAACCCACCCAAGCTTCTGATTATTCTCTTAAAAGGTGCTTGTTAATGTCTTTCAGATATGGTATCTAGAAGTAAAATAACACTGGATTTATTGGATATTTTTCTTCTTTTACTCTGGGCACATGAGTTAGTAATATTGGTTCATTTGTGGGCGCCTGGGTGGCTCAGTGGGCGCCTGCTTTCAGCTCAGGTCATGATATCAAGATCCTGGGATTGAGCCCCGCATCGGGCTCTCTGCTCATCGGGGAGCCTGCTTCTCCCTTTCTCTTCTCCCTTTTTCTGCTTGCCACTCGCCCTCTTCATGTGCTCACTCATTCTCTCAAATAAATAAATAAAATCTTTTAAAAAAAAAAAAGAATTCTTCATCTGGTGATAGAAGTGGAGAAGAGGTTTGTTACATTACATTTAGGATAACATTTCATTGAACACATCTCAGAATTTGCAATTAAAACCCCTACTTTGTACACACTTCTGTCAGCCTACAAGTCTTCCATTTTCTCTAAGTCTCTCTCTGTCTCTGTCTCTCTCTCTCTCTTAGATAATTGCACAACTTAATGTCTCTATTACTTTTCTTCTTTTTAGTTAAAGGCTGATTGTCAGATTGCCAGGGTTTTCTTCCAAATCTTGATTCTGTCACTTAATGTGGTCTTGCATTGTTAAATTTGAGAAGCATACTTCCTATATTTTCATTCCAATACTTTGGTAATAATGCTGATTAACCTGAAGGAACCCAGATTGCCTGCTGCTCGAACTTCTTCAAAGATTATTCCAGTTATTAATCCATTTTCTTTCTGTAAAGCTGCTGTCCCCTCTGTAATTCCACCTGACTGAACTCTTAGCCAGCCAGAGTTGACTCACAGTATTGCAAGTAATACTATTAAAGACTTTTTAGATACCCTTTTGAAGTTCTAATACACCATATTCCTACCATCTTCCTTTTGCAATATAGTCTTTGCCTATAAAATCAAATGTCA
This sequence comes from Mustela erminea, assembly GCF_009829155.1. Lineage (NCBI taxonomy): Eukaryota > Metazoa > Chordata > Mammalia > Carnivora > Mustelidae > Mustela > Mustela erminea. The sequence continues at coordinate 56,935,898 of NC_045630.1, read as the reverse complement.
TTCCCTTGGCAGAACAAATTCTTAGTGAACCTGTGCTAGCTCCTAGTGATTATTGTCTCCTCTTCTAAGTCTTCATAAACTCTGTTTGATACTATGATGCAGATTTTTACCTTCACTTGTCATCACTGTGCTGGTTATTAGTTTATAGATTCTTAAACATTTTGCTGATACAAAGAAAATGCATTTCGAGGGTCATATTCAAAATATCTTAGAATATGTGTATGAACCTAGAGATTTATAAGTTCGTTTAAAAACTCAAAACTGCATGGAACTTGTGATACAAGAACATCTAAACATACATGTCTATATTAATAGATTATAGTGTCGCATAATATTCTATCATGTGGTTGTAAGGTGTTTTTTTTTGTTAGGGTTTCATTTTACTTATTTTTTTTTTAAAGATTTTATTTATTTAGTTGACAGGCAGAAAGGCAGGCAGAGAGAGAGGAGGAAGGAGGCTTCCTGCTGAGCAGAGAGCCCAATGCAGGGCTCCATCCCAGGACCCTGGGATCATGACCTGAGACAAAGGCAGAGGCTTTAACTCACTGAGCCACCCAGGCGCCCTGGGTTTCATTTTAAACTATTGTAAATAGTGCTTTGTACCTGAAAGTTTGTACCATCTTTGTACCTGAAAGTTTCACCCTTCTAAGAATACACATGCACACACTCACACAATCATTTGCATAGAAGTTAATTCAGTAAAATTGCTTTGTTGAAGACCGCAGATCGTCTTAAATAGTCAGAGTAGAAAAGCTTATACCAATTTATTAGTCGTGTCTATATAGATGTTTCATCAGTTTCCCGTCAGTATTGCACCTGGACATTTCTCTTGCAACATGTATGCATGTTCATAACGCGAATCGAATCTAGGAAAACATTATTTGAACTGAACCAGCTAAGGTGAGGTGCTTTCCCCCATAGATCATAGTTGCATTGTTTTAGTGGCTTGTGCTTTATCGTGGATGATTTAAAATATATATATATATATATATATATATATATATATATATATACACATATATAAGCCCGTAATGCTGATTATAAACTGATAACGCTGATCCTGAATTAGAAAAGAAAAGCCAATACTCGTACACAAAAGCTAGATACAATTAAGAGCTCTATTTACTAAGTGATATTTAGCTTTTATAGCTCTACACTCATAGTAAAAAAAAAAACCTTGTCGTATTTAACTATTTCCCCAAAAATAAGTATGGCATTGTGAGTCTAAAAGTAATCCCCCAGCCACATTTCCCATTGAAATAATTGCTTTAATTACTTTAAAAATTGTGGAGTTTTTAGGAGTACAACTCCAGCAGTAGTAAAACAGCCTGTTTCATATCTTTACTATGTGCTTTGTGTTCAATGAAAATATGGCATAACAATGTTTTCATTACATACTTTAATAGCATACCTTAAAAATAATTCATACTCAGCCTCTAAGAACTAATTTAAACATCGCTTTTGGATACATGCCTTTCTTGATCTTTCCAAAGTGGTTAATCTGATTAAATGAGTAATGGAAGAATGCAAACAAAAGAATGAATATTTTCCCATATATTTCATTAATAATTGGATTCATCAATTAATTTTCCATATACTGGATGTGATATCCATTCATATCCTTTGCCCAAGTATTGATTTGCATTCACTGTATATAACAAATATGGTAATTCCTTCTCTGTCATATTTGTGCATAATTTACTATTTCAGTACACAAAATAGAGTGGTAACACATACTCAGTTTCAGAACTTGTGATTCAAGAACATCTAAAGAATAAGCAGCCTACCCTCCTCACAGCTGGATGAATGTGTACTTGGTGAGAGCAAGTGAACAGAAAAAGAAATTCACACTTTTTATTATCTTTATTTTATACCTTTTCTCTGTATTTGAATTCTTTGAGCCAAGGCTGGATGACTGCTAATCAAATGAATAAAGTTTCTGTGTTGAGAAGTAAACTTGACCAAAGAATGCCTTTGTAAGAACAAGCAAGACATTGGTCTTTCCACTTGTGTTTCACTTAGCATCACTTGGACTAGAGAATGAAAACCAGTTAGGGGGCACCTGGGTGGCTCAGTGGGTTAAAGCCTCTGCCTTCAGCTCAGGTCATGATCCCAGGGTCCTGGGATTGAGCCCCGCATCCTCTCTCCGCTCAGCGGGGAGCCTGCTTCCCCCCTCTCTCTGCCTGCCTCTCTGCCTGCTTGTAATCTCTGTCTGTGAAATAAATAAATAAAATCTTTAAAAAAAGAAAGAAAGAAAGAAAGAAAACCAGTTAGACCACAGAGAAGCATGGGACTTTATTTCTGATATATCTTATTTTTAAGTCAAGTGTCAGGGGCACCTAGGTGGCTCAGTTGGTTAAGTGTCTGCCTTCGGCTCAGTCCCAGAGTCCTGGGATCAAGCCCTGCATCGGGCTCCTTGTTCAGGGAGGAACCTGCTTCCCCCTCTCCCTTTGCCTGCTGTTCTGCCTACTTGTGGGCACACTCATTCTCTCTCTCTATCTGTGTCAAATAAATAGATAAAACCGTTAAAATGTATATATGTAAATAGATTGAAGTCTTGAAACTTTATATATGTGTAAATATGTATATTTATATATATAAACAAAGTCTTGAAACTTTATGTATAAAAAATATATAAAGTATATATAAAATATATGTTATAGATATATATGTGTGTATGTGAATATATATATATAAAGTTTCAGGACTTCAGTCTATACCTTAGGACAGTTAGCTCCCTGAGAATGTGGAATTATTGAATTATCTTAGTGGCTAAAGAAAAAGAGAAAAAAAAACTAATATATCATGGGTACTTACTTGCTAGCTTACAATGTTAACATAACCATTTTTGCAATGAAACTTTGTGTGACATGCATGCATATGTATCTTTCTGTTCCTAATTCTCTGAGACTCTGAAATAATTTAGTTTTCAGTAGATATTTCTGCCAGTTGCTATTGTTATGATAAACAAAATAAAAGTCCTGGGCAGTGTTGTTTTTCTTCGCAGGAATTTCCTTACATTTCATGCAGAATAGTGATTATTTGTTTTTGAAAATTGAAATCCCCTATTTTGGAATATTTGTGTATTCACTTATAGGTTGAATTTTCATTTTTCCCCCTACTAACATACATTAGTGACAAATAAATTCATTTGCCTTTATAATTTGAATGTTTGAAACTCAACATCATATGTATAGGTTGAAGTTTAATTGGACTAAAGCCATTCTAGGAACTTGGGGTTCTTAGGACATTTACATAGGGTTTCTTACATTGTCAGTAACAAATAATTCAGTGTATAGAATCTCAAATGATAAATCAGTAATCAAATGAGCATTACCTTTGGAGTATAGAATGAAACTCAGTGCTGGGCTTATTCATGACAATACAGGAGCCCACCAGGTTCTACTTTCCCTGAACATTCTGCTGCTGCTTTTTACTTTTTTGTTTTTTAAGATTTTATTTATTTATTTGTCAGAGAGAGAGAGAGAACAAGCAAGGGGAGTAGCAGGCAGATGAAGACAAGACGCAGGCTCCCCCATGAGCCAGGAGTCTGATGTAGGACTTGATTCTAGCATCCTGGGATCATGACCTGAGCCAAAGGTAGACACTTAACCGACTGAGCCAGCCAGGCATCCCTCTGCTGCTGCTTTTAAACTCTGCTCAGTCGTGTTTACTTTTAAGGAGATAGAATAGCTTCTAAATTCAAACCAAGGAAAACTTTTAAGGCAAAATATATGAGCTCACAGTTATCTCGTTAGGCTAGTATATATTTAAAAAACTTACTGTGTATAACCAGCACATTTTAAAAACTATTTCTCTCCCAAAGTGTCCTTTGGAGATACATTAATAACCTAATAATGATCGCACCCAGGGTAGGACTTCACTCACGGTTTATTCTTTCTTGATTTTTCTTTATGAAAACAGCTGCTCCGAAATCGATTGTAGGCTTAGGGAATTTCATGCCCTTGACCATCCAACACAGGTACACTGACTGTACGAATTGGCCATAAACCAAAGAAAGTTGTAGCTGAAGTGGAGAAACAGGACATTCTACCACATTTTGAATTTGCTCTCAAAGTGTTGCTGGAAGGTGAGCCTTGACTCCGTGATGTAATATGTGGAGTCCAACTGAGTATTTGCTGTGCTAGAGAAAACTAATGGAAACATTCACTTGGGGTAAGACAAATGGTATTAAATGAGAAAACACACCATGAATTGCAAATGGAGCTGAGTTAATTTGTTGCTACAGTAGTGTTGCCCTACTGTTAAATGAAGGCTGTGTAATTATCTTGCTGGCAGAGATAATGTCAAAACCTCATTTCTCCTTACATGCCTCGTTTTTACATGAGGGCTAATTGAGCTGCAAGGTGACAACTGATTATATATGGCTATCATCGGGTCCTCTTGCTCAATTTGCAAATAATGTTACCCTTTTTTTAAGTGAGGATTTTTATCAGACTTCAAGTAAGGTATTAAAGAAACTTCTCGAACTGTTTGAGTAATTTGCAACATCCTTTTCTATCTGTAAATTATTCTGGAATAAATTACCCTTTTTACATATACTTCTCTTAGACTTTCCCCTTGCGCGTCGGACTTGGTTATACACTGTAGTTGAAGGAGATAGCGCTACTAGTTTATGTTTTCTTTCGTAGAACATTTTAGTTATGTTCACTTAAAAACTTGTCTTCTGTTTCTTTCATTTCTGGAACTGTAGAATTTCTTAGGTATTGAAAATAGAATGGCAGAAGTTGAAATAATAGGGCGAAAGTGCTCTTTTTAGTAAAGTCAACTGAATTAAAATATCGTATTTCTTTCTTTTGGCTATCTGGTGCTGTCCTCATTAGCCTGTAAGCCTTTTCTGTCTCACTGTCTTGGTGGGTCTTAATAGAAGAAGAAAGGTGTTTATTAGAACTAGTCTCGTTAATCATGGCTCAGTCCATGAGGAGGCAGCATTTTATACAGTAAAATTTTCTAGTCATGAAAAATCTGAAGGGTTGAACAGTGTAACTAGTTTTTGTGGTTGTGGATGCTCCTGAATATATACTAGACGGAATTCATTACCTCAAGGAAAAAGCTAATAGCAGATGTATAACTGGAGTCCAAGTAAGTGGACGAATTGTTGCCCTGCTGGGGAGTCTCCCGGCTTCATGGGAAGTTCTGAAAAGGAATTCAAGCTGAGATGATCAAACCAGGGCAGCAGGAAGGAGGCTTTTCCTTTCTTGTGGAATAGTTTATCTTTAAGAAGAAAAATCAGACAAGTGGGAATTTTTTGGAATCACCGAAACCCCATGGCAACTGGCAACTTGACCAGGGTCATTGTCAATAACAGCAATAACCACAAAAGGTTAATAATATTAAAAAAAAAAAAAATAGTGTGTGTCCAAAGGTTTTATATTATTTTTAGAGTTTTCAAAGTTTACTACTAGAAAATGATAGGAGAAATAGCTCACCTTTACTGTTCCTTCTGTGCGAATATCTCAGTTAATCTTTACAGTAACCCTATGAGATAGATGATACCCATTTTTAACAGGTGAAGAAACTGAAGTGTAGAAAAATCAAGTAGCTTATTAGAATCACACTGCTAGTAAGCCACTCATCTGAATCTGTGTTTGGGCATATATGTCTATCTCTAGTTCATTAATGAGCAAATGCAAGCTTATTGAGTTGATCGACTTGTTTCGAATTAGACATTAGGTGCACAGCCGGGGTTCACACAGCAGTCCTTTGACTCTTAACTTTGTTGCTGTCGCTCTTGTCTTTGTTATTCAGGCCTTAACGTTTTCTTGATCAGTGTTTTCTGTCCTAGTCGTTTTCCAGCTGTGTTCCGTGGAGCCCTTGATTTCCCTGTGAAGGTTCCAGGAAGTGGTTAAGGGGATAGGAATTCAGCCTGCTGTCAGTCACAGTAATTCATTGACCCTTAGAGTTCTAAGCAAGAGTTGATTAGGAAAATTTCCACTGCCTAGAGAGTCATAAAATAATATATCCTACTCCGTGTAATTAAAAAAAAAAAAAAAAAGGCCTCCTTGAGTGCTACCATTCAGTGGTATTTCCAGACTAAACACTGCGGCACTTATCAGATCCTTTGGGATTGCTAGAGTCGAGCCTGACTCCTGAGGCACTAGTATGGTGGTGGTTCTTTTACACCCATGGCACCTGGTGGTGAGCAGGAGAATAAGTATATGATCAGGGTCAAACCTCAGCATGCCTGATCAAAGAGGTGTATGGGTTTTTTTTGAAATTCCCATATACCTGCTTCGTGAAACACAAACCAGAACCAATCCTCAGAGAAAGGAATTTTCTGTCCCTAAGAGCTGTCTTTACCCAGAAAAGATCCTCTGGGTCCTTTCAAAAGCAAAGCAAATACCTAGCCATTCCCTACAAAGGAAGGGTGTCTCTTTACCTGCATAGCCTGTTTGGCTGTTTTGTTTCCTGCACTGGTCAAGGGCGAGGAATAAAGAGGATGATCTAGCCACAGGCTACGTGGTCTGTAGGCAGGCCTCTCCGAATCTCAGCGAGCTTGCAGATAACCGGAAATCTCAGAAAAAGTGGGGAAAACTCCATTGGCAGAAGAGGAAATAAATATACCAATTTTGGAATACCGAATTTTGGAAAATGAACTTAGCACAGAGCAAATTTTGAAAAGAATAATGGGATTTTTTGATGCACTTAAAAGAAGTCGCTTCAGCCGAACATGGTGGGCTTGCATGAAGTAGACGCACACAGACCGATTTGACAAATGTCATCATAAATCTTCTCGCTGCTTGAAGTGCCCATATTTTTCAGTTTTTTGCTCTCCAAATTTAATTTTATCACAGTGACTGCTGTGCATATGTTTTTAGATAAACCTTTTCTTCAGTTCTAATGACATCAGAGCTCCTCCTGTCAGCAGAGCATTGGTGTTTGTGATTATTTTATTAAGTTTTCTAGCAGATGCAGTTATTTACCCCCGTGTTGAGTTGTAATTTTAAAATGTCTGGTTTGATTCTGCCTACAAGGAAAAAATCAAGTATATTGCAGAAATGACTTTGAAAACCAGAGCATTCCAAAAAGGTGTAAATAATTCACAAATGATACCTTTTTTTTTCCTCGAAAGTGAGTGGAATTGTATTATCAAAACTTTATTTTCTTTTTCCATTTTTTATTAGTATAAAAAATGATATATCTTAGATATCATTGACATGTTACATTGTATTAGTTTTAGGTGTAACAATTAGATATATGTCTATATTGCAAAATGATTGCCACAACGGTTAACATTCATCACCGCCACAGCTGCCCATTTAAAACTTTCTTTTTCAAACTTCTCATATTCCCTTGTCTTTTGAAATGAAGTTTCAACTGAGCTTTTTGTTTTGTTTTGTTTTCCCCATCCTGTCAGTAACCCATACCACACTCCATCTATGTCAAGTTTAAAATCTTCAAAAAGGAGCTGGCCTGTACAGAAAGAAAGTCTAAGATGAAACTTCAGTTGATTAGTATATGAAAATTACTGTAATTTAGCGGTTCTTAAGCACCAGCAATTTGCCCATCGCCAGGGTTAGGGGAAACCAACCAGCGGTGGTTGTCAGAACAAGGCGGGGTACTGCTGGCATTTGGTCGGAAGACGCCAGGGATAACGCGAACCATCCTGTAACACACAGGTTAGTCTGTCGCCGGAAGGATATACAAAAGCCATGGTTCATAATTGCTGGGGCAGTATATTCAGATTATTTGAGTTTCATTTATTCGTTTACTATTTTATTTGATAGCATTCAATCTTGACTAAAGGAAATCTAGTTAAGAAATGTGGGTGTGTGCGGGCCTCCTGGGTGGCTCAGTCGGTTAAACATCGGACTCCTGATTTCAGCCCAGGTTGTGTTCGGCCCAGGTCGTGTTCTCGTGGCTCTTGAGATGGAGCCTCTCATCGGGCTCCAGAGCTGAGCTGAAAGTCTGCTTGGGATTATCTCTCTCCCTCTCCCTCTTCCTCTCCCCTGTCCTCCCCACTCTCTCTAAAAATAAATTAATAAATCGTAAAAAAAAAAAAAAAAAAAAAAGGAGTGTGAGTGTGTGTGTGTGTGTGTGTGTGTTATATGTGAGATTAAGACAGAATGTTCCTTCATTATACTTGGAAAATTTTGGAGAAATTGAAAAACAGGAGTTTTTATTCATTCAGCATTTTTTTTTTTTAAGATTTTATTAATTTGTTTGACAGACAGAGATCACAATTAGGCAGAGAGGCAGGCATGGTGGGGGGCAGGCTCCCCACTGAGCAGAGAGCCCGATGTGGGGCTCAACCCCAAGATGCCGGGATCATGACCTGAGCTGAAGGCAGAGGCTTAACCCACTGAGCCACCCAGGTGTCCCTCATTCACCATTTATTAAATGATGATTAAAAAGGGGAAAAAATACATCTGAGGAATTTGCTGTTAAGAGATGAAGGTCATGGAGAAACTTGAAGTTCTCTGCTAATGGGAAAGACAGATCCTGTGGGGTGCGCAGGAGGTCAAGTGATGTGCACTCACAGTGTGGGTGTGCAGAGTGCCAGGCGACTCTGCAGTAGAAGACCCCTGAGCTGAGTCTTGAAAGACGAGTAAGGGTAACCAGGAGCCCAAGGCAGAAAAAGAGGAAAACGCGCGACAGCCACTGAACAGCCGTGAGAGACAGTGGGGAGGACCTCTGAATTTGTGTCTCCCGATTACTGAGTCTCTTATGAGACTCTCCCTCACCCCTGGGCTCTTGCTGGCGGTCTGGCTTCTCTCGTCTGCCAAGCTCAGTCTCTCTGTCTCCCTGCTGGCTGGTTCTTGCCCCTCTCGGTGGGGGTCCCTCTGGCTTTCACTGAACACTCAGGTTTGGGCTCTTGATTCCACCCTGCCTGGTGGTCAGGTTTTTGTTTTTGTTTTTACCGTTCCTTTTTTCCATTCCTTTAATCCAGTTTATCTGTTTGTAATGTGACAGATAAGACAAAGGTAAGGACAGTCCTTTGTGAAGGACACGAGAAGAGCAGAAAGTGGCTGAGAGAGAATAAGACTCTGGGCGGTTGGCCAGCTCTCAGAGGACAGTTCATACAAGGAGTTTGATTTTTCATGTCGTCAGTAGAGGCGACCTGTACCGAAGGACCTATGGTCAAAATACATCCAGAATCGTATGACTTCTCAACACCTTGTCAGGGACTTTTAACGGGGGTGATAATGTAGAAATGTAGAAAGGGAACTCGTGGCACGTGGCGTGGTGCGGTATTGAGAGGGGTACTTTGGTGTTGCCTGATCTAGGGTGAAATTCTAAGTGTAGTCACTAAGGCTGTGTGATCTGAACCTGTCACTTAACCTCCTCCTGCCCCCTTGTCTCAGCTCTAAAATAACTGCGTTGTTTTTATACAGTTTTGTTGTACCTTTCAAGAAGATTAGGTCCAGTTTTTAATTAATTGTTCCATTACTTGTATCAATTGATTTATACTTGTATAAATTAGTATTACTGTGACAGGGCAGAGCTGTGTAGCCAGTTGGCGGTTCAGAGGGAGACGCGTACCTGAGAGAGCTTGAGTGGACTTGGTGAACAGAGTTTGAGTCCCTTGAGGTAGAGTTGGGAGAAGGGAAAAGGAAGGAGGAGTCAGGGCGTGACTTCTAGACTTTTGCCTGGGTCTTGATTGATTGTGGTTTTTTCTTTTCTTTTCTTTTAATAACCCACCACGTCTTTGAGTTTTAATGAGGTGGAATGTGGAAACCCTAAACAGGGAGGGTATTAGAGTTGAATTTTAAAAAAACAAATGCTGAGGAGGAACTGCGTGGCCGGATGGCTTGTGAACTTTTTAGGTTGGTCCTTGGCTTTTTAGAAGTCCGTTGGATGGACTGAGTCGCCTAAGGGCTCCGCAGTGCATGTAAGTACAAAAAAAGATAATTAAATTTGTACATTTGCTGTCTGGTTCCATTGTTTCATGTTATCACAGATTAAACCCTATTAATAAAGATACCTGATTTCACTAGTATTCAGTGTTAAAATCTATATAATTTATTTAGTGCCTGCTGTATGTCAAGCATAGTGCTAAGTGTTTGAATATATTATCTCCTGCATACAGAAACCCTTTAAAGATAGTGGTAATCAATGCCTTAGAAGGTAAATGACTTGCTCAAGGTTATGTACATAGTCTTAATAGAAGTCTGTTTCTAATCATTTTCGTGTTGTGTGACTCAAAAGCCTGTTTTCCACAACAGTATAAAGCCATTATATATAATTAGTATCATGTTACGTTTGAGATTGATGAGATAACATGAAAATGCTTTGAAAAGTCAGTGGGTTAGAAAATCATTAGTTTGAGAATCATAAGATGCGGATTGTGATTCAGAAGCATTTTACATATTAACTTGTGTCTTCAGCTTATTATCTTGTTAAATGGTAATAAAGTTTGACTTCTTATTTTACTGTATGAATATCGTGTGCTGAAAATTTTTAGGAATTCAAAATACTGTCTTATGAAAGGTGCATAAAGGGACAGTTGGACACTGGTACAGGAATAAATAAATGAAACAGAACAAGGAGTTCAAAACAAAAACCACACACAAATAGTATCATTTGATATACGACGGAGGTCATATTACAGATCAATGGGAAAGGGATGGACTTTTTAAACCAGTGATTTAATTTTTTAATCAGCGACAATGAATTATTTATATGGAGGGATATGGAATTGGAATCCCTACCTCACAGCACATAAAAAATGAATTCCAAGTAGATTAAACACATAAATGGAAAGCCAGAGCTACAGCACTTCTAGAAGAAATATTGAAGAACAATTCTAAGACCTCAAAGCAGTAGAATTTCTTAAGGCAAAAAAGTGTAAACCATAGAGAAAAAGATGGAGACATTTACATGAAATTAACAACTCGACATTTATAAAAGCGGGTGAAAACACACACATGTGCATGCGCATCCTGTGCCACACCCTGGGAGAAGCTTCTGGGGACACAGGAAGCTCTCAAAGTTTAGAATCTAAAATAGATCAAGAATATAAATTAGTAACTGAAAAATAAACTCTTGATAGAAAGATGGGCAAACTAAAACAACCAGTATTTTACAAAAGAGGAAATGCAAATGGCCTATAAACCATGCAATGTGCCCAACTTTATTAGAAATTAAGGAAGTGTCGTTGAAATCACAATGAGATATGATTTCTTCCTCATCAGATCAGCAAAACTTAAAAAAAAAAGACAATGCAGATTGTTAGCAAAGTAAGGATTAATGGGATCCCTGAGACATTGCTTCTGAATGTACCCTGATACAACTATTTTGGAAGGACCAAAGCCAATGAAGAGTGCATACCTCATAAATTTGCAGTTGCCCAGGAATTATATGCCCTACAGAAACTTTTGCACTTTTGTGCTAAGAGTCATGTACAAAAGTATTCAATCTTTCTAAGAGCGAAAAACTGAATGAAGGAACCTCACCAAGATGTATTATCAGGAGAGTAGATAAATTGTGGCATACTCGTTGAGTGGAATACTGTATCAACAGTAGAAATAAATAAGTAAAAAATAAATGAATACAGCTGCATAGATCAACAATAATATATTTCAAGTTACATCAGAAGAAAAAACAATTTGCAGGGTAATATATACAATATGATTCCATTTTGAGATCGGAAAAACTAAGCTGTATTGTTTAGGAATACTAAACCAGTGGTAGGAGTAATGAATAAAGAAGAATGATTCTGTCAGAATTCAGGTTAGACAACTCGGGAGGAGTAGGGGGAAGATATAAGTGGGATAATGTGGGTGGGCTATCTAGAATGAGTTAATATTCCAGTTCTTGGCCTGGGATAGGTTTCGTAAATGTTCAGGTGTTTTCGTACAGTCTTAACTATGTAGGCTGTATTTCAATTTTTATTGTAAAATAAGACATATGTCATTACTTTTTCGGTATTTTTGTTTCTCTACGTTAGTTGTTCAAATTCATGTTCTAGAAAAAAGATAAGATAAGCTTTCTTGGAGAAAATATAAAGACATTAAATCCATCATTGCAGAATCCCCCAAATCTTTAAAGTATTATGAAAGAAGGGGCAGTTGCCGTGATTTTTAAACTGAATTATTTTTGTTCTGTCTGTGGTTTAATACAAAGTAAAGAAATTGGAGTAAGACCTGTGGTCAAGAGCCAGCTCTACCACATAGCCAGTTTTGTGACTTTGGAAAAATCCTTTTCCTCTCTGAGCCTCAGTCTCTCCTTCTGTAAAATTGATCTAATATTAATCCCCACGTCCTAAGACTGCTGGAGGATAGTATAGTATTTGGGAAAGAAGTTTATAAACTTTAAGATTTAGTACAGGTGTTAGTTAAAAATACATGTCTGAAATCAAAATTCTGGTCATACGTCTCTGTGCCGTAACCAGCTCCTAACCCAAACAGGAGTTTTATTTGCGGAAGCTGATCTGAAAATTGTGACTTTTTTGGACCCTATTAGTTCCCTCAGTGGAGACAGGGATCGACTTCCGCCTTGGCTGTTGCATTAGTCCTCAGTCTCGTAGAGACACTCCCTCTCCTCCCTGTCAGCCTTCACCGCAGGTGGTTAGTAAGTAGTTCCTGTCCCACCGCCTGGTCAGCAAAGGGGGAACGGAGGAGATGGGCTTTCTTTCAGCTACTGGTTCTCTGCAGCTTTCCAGCAAATGATAACCCACTGAGGTGTTAATTTATGTTAGTGATGTCATTGTTATGTTTTTGAAGAAGAGATTAGATTAAGTATGGGGGAGCGCTTGGCCATCAATCCCTGTACCAAGGGTTGAAAGATCACTCCAAACTTTGCTGTGGAAGAGAGGAGAAAGCAAGCGAGGGGGTCAACTCCCCGAGGCAAAGACCCTTTTCTCTTCTTCACTCTTGGTTTTATCGTTCCCTCAAGATAATCGCAAATCACAAATCCTGTCACAATCACAGATCCTTATCACTATTTCTCAGGCATGTGATGTGTGAGGAGAAGTCTTACTTAAACTGAGAGGCTTTCATTTTGGGGAAGGATCAGATACGCTAATCTGCATGTTCTAAGAGTTCTTCTAAACAGAGCCTAAGGGACAATGCATACCTCTTGGATCACGGGGCGGCTGTTTGGGCTAAGAAAGCCCGGGAAGGCAACTCCCTGTGGCATTCGAACCACGGAAAGGTCACTCAGGCCTCAGCATTCCAAGGGCCTGCTCTGCCCTTTAGAACCTTCCCTTTCCCTCAGCCACCTCCGTGTTTTATTTTAGCAAGCCAGGTAATACGGCTGATTTCATTTCAAATACCCCAACAAAGTATCACAGGCATTTCCATTTCTTACCTCACAGTGCTTAGTGAAGGTGAGGTTCAAAATGGGACCAAACCTCTGTTGGTAAAAATGTATGGTAGTACTCAGCCCTCCATACCAGAACATGCGAGCAGGAACAAAGCTTAGCCGAGTCTCCTCTCAGTGGAGCAGAAAGCTACAGCAGCGTATATGGGAAGCCACTTGAAAAGAAATTGCAGACAGAAACTTTCCATTTAGAATTTTGATTCCTCTGTAACCTTATAAAATAAAATCTTTGAATATCATTAGACTTTGGGGAATAAAATAAGATAAAGGCAATCTTTATAAATAGTTCGGGTTTTATATTTAACTGTGGTGCTGGCTTACCTTTTTTTTTTTTTTTTTCCGCATTACTTACCACGTTGATTTTTAAAAAGAGGACCTGGAACAACAACAACAAAAAAATACCTATCTCAGTAAATCTTGGTTTTAGAAATCCATTAACAGTAAGGATGTAGAAACCAAGCAGTGGCATCATACCAAGCAGCAAAAGATTCAGGTATCATAAATTTTCAAGCCATCTGTACACTAAGTACACTGATGAGTGAATCATACATTTTAGATGAATGGAAATCATATAAGCTCCTACCCTTTGTAGCTGGTGGTAAATCTAGAAAGCTCCGTAGCCCAGGTGAAAGCTCTCCAAAATGTTTCCACAACTTTGGAGGGAAAGTAAAAATAGACCTTTTTAAAATATAAAATGAATAAATGGAGGAGAGAGACTTAGTTGAAAAATAAGAAAATGCTTATTTTTATTATTGACCTTTTTTTTTCCCCTGAGTCAACTCATTTAATGTACTGGCGTAGTTACATTCAAATCCCAAATGTAGGAGGATTTCTTTTTTTTAATGTTTTGAATAGAAACATAGTGTTGTCTTTACATTTGATTTTAGCTATCTGAGCAGTTCTACCAAAGTGTTGGTTGTGTTTATATATATAGGATTTATATTCCACCTGCTTCCAGAACAGATTTACAGTTGACTAGTTTGACATATGAAGATTAGAAGATTATATTAGATTAAATAAAAGAAATGTGCCTTGTTAATGGGTTTATATATTCCTGAATCAAACACAGAGTAACTATAGCATTTACAATAATAACAATAATGCTCCGATTGTGGCAGCTGTAATGGTTTCATTATTTCTTTCCTGTAGCAGTAATCTTTTAGTGTTTGCCATAGAGCACACTGTACTATAGATACAATTTTATCAATTGCCAGGCAATGTAGCATTATTAATGTGATCTCAAGAGATGCTCAAGTGAAGATAGGGCCCGAGTATTTCATACTAGAGGCTGCTGTGACTTTTGGGGCTCATCGAAGATGGGGCTGCCCTCGCTAGTGACCTCATAATTTCCAGAAGCAGGTGGAGGTGGCAATTATAGCTTCGGCCACTATCTTGAACTTTCTGTAGTAGGTGATGAATTGCAAATGGCTAGACCCTGTGCACAACAATAAACTCAAATAAATCTTCAATGTGTAATAATGACAAGACCGGAAGACTGGCAGCTATAACAAGGCTTCTGTTGTCACCCACTTTGCTGTAGCCTTGATATTCATCATTATCAGCTAGAGCCAGCTCAAGAGCTGGACAAGAAGGTCCGAAGAAGGATGAGTTGTTTGCGCTGAAGCGTCCAGTTGGTCCCATCTGGACGAGAGTAAATGGGATTTTTTTTGCCTGTTCACTAGGCCAGAGCTGTCCATCATTGCAGGCAGGTATCTGATCACTTCATGCTGTGGGACAATATGGCTTTACACGGCTTGGCTCGCTCTCGGTAGTGCAATATAACATTTTTCCCCTCTATGAAAGCTTTTGGTTACTTTTCAGTTACATAGAAATGCCGTTCGTTTTCACAAAACTGAGCTAATGCTATTTGCTCCATCATTGACAAATGACTTCTCAAATGAGAACATAATTTTAACACAACCCGAATCATGGTTGAAATCTGTGTCGTGAATCATACGAAATTATTATGTTCGATAATAGCGTATGTTTTCTTCAGCAGTAAGTAAAAACTGCTTTTAATTTTCAAAGCAGTGATGTAGAAATACAAAAATTATTGGAACTTTAAGTTATTGTAAAATTATTACTTAATATTCCTAAATACTTTACTGTTGTTGATACATATGGTATACGTATTCTTAGTAATAAGAATGCGCTGTGTCATTTCTGTCAAGATCAAGTATTCCGATGACTGAATACTATTTGATTTAAAGTAAAAACCATATTCACTGATCCTTCAACATTTTAAGTCTGTGATAAGATCGATCAATATAATATTATTCTTGGATTGATTGTCCTCCCCCTTAGAAGACTATCAAGTTTTTAAAAGCCTACTTTGTTGAACGTACATTCATGGACATTATACAGTTACATATTTTGCATGTTGTCTGTATTATAGTTATGATCCTCTTAAATTTAAAATTTGAAAATTCAGTAACTGATAGGTGACCGATTTCCCTATTATCCACAGCCATCTTGAATAAAGATTATAAGCATCCTGCTAGTGTGTTTTTATTACCTTTTTTCCTGTTTATTTTCAGCCTTTTAAGGGAGCAGATCATATAATTGTTTCTTAACATTTTAGATTTGGTGTTGCTTTTTAAGAAAAATGAACCCAATAGTAGACAGTGGAACCCTTTGAGCATTTTTGCTTTTGATTTATTTTTATATATATGTGTGTGTGTGTGTATTTCTGTCATCACTTAAATGCCTATTTTTAGATAAACCTGTAATTGTATAATTCTGATTCACTTTAACTCCTGAGATGATTAAAAAGTAAGACGTCAGGTTTCCATTTCTCCAAAATGCAGGTTCATTCTCAGGGTTCAGACCCAGTGACATGCCATCATTCACTTTTGTCTTTTGTTGGTAATAGATCTTTAAGCCTTGAGGCACAAGACTCATGCAGATTTCTTTGCATTTTAGTTTCCTGATGGAATAACAACTTCCAGTTTCAAAGCTGCAGCATATTGTATTTCATCTCTGCAGACCTAGCTTCACCCAGTAGTGGCCACAGGAAAATACATGTCAAGAACACTGTTTTCTCGTATTGGAATTTAGGCAATTTGTTTTCAGACTGTGGGCAGTTTCAACCTATTTTTGGAACCCCTTTGTGGCCTGACCATTCGTTCTCACATAATTTATGGTGGCCCTGTAGCATACGAACTTTCCATCACTGTCCAGCTGAAATTCTCTGTTGTCATAGACTCTTCTCCCTTGCCTTCCTTTGGCTCCTTTCAATGCCTTTCCTGCCTCTGGACCAGGTAAACTGGCTTTATATTCGACCACGCACAGCTTTGACCAGCTAAGTCACTAAATTGAATGATACGCATACACTTTAAATAGTATCTGTATGGCTGCAGATGTGTCCTGTGACCCTGCATCAGAATCGAATGCATAGCCGTTTATTGAAGTGTCTTCTAAGTATGTAAAGCTTGAACTTGAGTTCAGATTACTTCTGTACTAAAAAAAAAAAGAAAGAAAGAAAGAAAGAAAGAAAGAGAAAGTACATGTAGTTTTTTCGTACACATCAGTTTGGGCTCTTGGTATGTGTATTTTCTCCAAGTACTTCACATCTAGACATAGGACTTGTAGTGTGTTAGAATAAATACTAATTGAAGAATTAGTATTGAAGAATTGAAGAAAACGAAATTGAAGAATTTTGTCCTAATTTCTTTACATTGCTGTTGGCGTCTAGTGTTGAGAAACATTACCAATAGGATCTAAGAGTATGATAGCTGAAAACTAAATAAGCTAAAAAACGGATGATAGTAAATGATGATATTCTTTTACCCTCAAACAAGCTCTTTTATTTACTAGCCTCTTGGCCGTCTGTAAATTATGTAACTCCTCTAACTAAATTTTGTTAATTCCCCTTGTAAAGTGGGTCAATAATAGTATTTCTCTCATGGCGTTTTAGTGTTTAACGTGATTTCTAGCACACCGCTTTCAATAAAAAATTACACGTTATCATTCAGATACAACACAGAATTACGCTTGTGTTCCTGTTTCTCACATTATGGCTCAGAGAGCTAAACTGGTTGGTGGAGGGAACCATTTGGCGCTGTTTCCAGGTTAAATTAGAAAGGGATAGCAGGCTCTGTTCTTGAACGCATTACCCTGGAGCGGGAGTCCCCCTCCCCTATCTCTGCGCATCAGAATCACCTGGAAGGCTTGTTCAACTAAAAGTTGCTGGGTTCCACTCCCTGAGTTTGTCATCAGTGGATCCCGTGTAGGGCCTGAGAATTTGCATTTCTAGCAAGTTCCCAAGTGATGCTAATGCTTCCAGGAACACTGATCCAGAGAGGCCCTTTCCTTAACTGATGATGAGAGTGAAATGAACTAACGGATATGCCCTGCATTTGCTGTTTGGTGGCGCTGGCACCAACGAGAAAGCACACAGCAGGCTGCAAAGAGCGGACTTTGTTTCCTGACCCACCAGATTTGTACTCCCCGGCTGGCCCAGGCTTTTCTCTGTGTCAGTGATGACTTAATGAAAAAGTTCTTGTTTTATTTTCTTAAGAGGGTGGGGGATTCTAGAATGATTTTGATTAAAATAAAATATTACTTCAAGTTGTGAATCTCTTCAGATTCATAACATGTAAGTATGTGAAAATGTATCTGTCCATGTAAGCAAAAATTCTCCATAACATCTCTGATTGTATGCTGTGTAATTACACTTACTAATCATGTAATTGCATATCTTAATTATCACATGTCTTACTTGCCTTTCTACATGTATTTAAATAATTGTCTTAATATAATATATAATTACAAAAGTAACAGTTCAGTATCAGAGACATTTTATTGCTCCCACTGAAATATTTGTTTAGTAAGATTCTGTAAAACAGACATTTTGTCCAATAGGAGTAAGAAATGAATTTAAAATCACATTTTAAAAATGATATTATTTCCAGGACAGCCTAAGGCAGTTTATTTTTTTTAAGTAAATTTTACTTTCAGAGTCTCCATTTCTGCAGCAAGTTTTTAAACACTTTATTTATCAGTACATTTTATTTGTTTGTTCGTTTGTTTGTTTAAAGTAAGCTCTATACCCAGCATGTAGAGTTTGAACCCATGACCTCAACATCAAGAGTCGCGCGCTCTACCAACTGAGCCAGCGATGCCCCCCACCCCCCAGCAGATTTTTAATTAGGTCATTGTTTAAACCAAGAAGGTAACCAAAATATGCGACTTTTTGTTGTGGACAGGTGTCCTTCACTAAAAAGAATTAACAATGAATGAGGATAACATAATCAGTTTGTATTTAACACTCTCAAATATTTTTTCACATGATTATGGTTGGTTTTCCTTCTTGAGAATGACAGCTTTGAGGGCAACAACTGTCTACACCGATCACTTCTGTGTCCCTAGGGTTAAAATCACATGCTCTGAGCAGGTATCCACCAATTACTTAGTGAATAAATGAGTAATAGGAAATATTACTGGTGTCAGTGTTGGTGCTGTTACCTCTTATTGAGCATCTACTCTATGGTAGGTCTTTTCCTGGGTATTTGCATATGTCTTCAATTCTCATCACAACCTGCAGAGACTGATCTAATTAACCACTGAGGAGCCTGAGGCTGAAGGAAATTAGAATCCTGTCCCCTTTCACAGATAACAAATGGTGGACTCTTGTCTTTCTGCTCTAGAACCTAGACTCTTGGCCAGCAAGCAATGAAGCGTCAAAATCTCATATTCTGGGGTAGGAAAGAAACGTCTGTAGTATTCAGGGAGAGACAAATGGAACACTTCTGAGACTGGCATTTAGGAAGAAGGAAACAAACTGGGGAAGAGACAGTTACCCCTTACACAGCTCTTCCGTTAAAGAATGAATCAGAGAGCAGTGAGGTTTGGCTTCGTTTGCACATAACTTAAAGCAGTTGCATCCAACCGAAGCATGACCGTTACACCCTCCTAACCTGTGAACCTAGTTGAAGTGAAAGTTTTCATTTTTTCAGCTGTTCTTTTTTTCTAGCCCCCATGCATTTGCACAGGGCAAGTTAGTTCTTAAATTCATGTGCTGATTATGAAGTTCTCCGACATTTTGTGTATATTCCTTACCTTAACGATTTATCTCAGTTAACTCTTGGTTGATCTCTCATACATTGAACTGAGTAGATTTATCTGGCCAAGGAATATGAGTGACCAGTATACATGCTTACAAATGAAGAATGAATAAACAAATTAGTAAATGAAAGAGGCCATAAGCATTTTATTTCTCTCTCAACGGTCTTGGTGTGAGCTGTAATTCAGATGGACTGGAACCACTCATTTATACCATACGGTCAAAGGTGGAAAAGGAAGATATCAAATCAAATAAACTTTTCTCGTGGGATGCTAATCCTTCTATACATGGTAACAAGAATATCTTAAGTGCTTGCGGAGCATTTTAATCCCAAAGCAACATTTACCATCTTTATTTCCCAAAGGTTAGATATGACTGACAGTCCTGAAATACATATTCTAATATGGAGGCAAGATATATGGGAGAAAAAACCTACACCCTGGAGGGAAATATAAATTTATAATTAAGTTGCAGAATATTTTATAATATTTATCTGAGTTATCAGTTATCATCTGGTCAGTAACTGAGATTAATTAAAACATATCACACAGAGTGCCTAGCTCATAGTAGGTGCTCAATGAGTGATGCTGTAATTGAACCAGGGGACTATGGCCTTCCATCAGGGCTATAGAAATAGACCTGGAAAGACAAAGCCTAAATTTTAATATTCTGAAAAGAAAGTGTTTAGATACAGAAGGAGAAAAAGAACGAGCAGTTGTATGCAAAGGCAAATGTTTATTTGAGCCTAGTCCTCGCATGTTAATTGCTCATAGAGTGATTCGGTTTTGGTTTGTTTTTAAAGAAAATGTAGCATTATCACCACGCTGAACTCACCCAGTCTAGGCAAAAAAAAAAAAAAAAAGTTTCCATAAAAAGTGTATTAAATGAGTAAGCTCTTGAATCCATTTTATG
Source organism: Mustela erminea (assembly GCF_009829155.1). Taxonomy (NCBI): domain Eukaryota; kingdom Metazoa; phylum Chordata; class Mammalia; order Carnivora; family Mustelidae; genus Mustela; species Mustela erminea. The sequence continues at coordinate 56,915,638 of NC_045630.1, read as the reverse complement.
AAGCCTGGAAATGTTCGAAGTATTCTTTTTACAATTGGTATTTTTTTTATTTGGCATAGATAGACAAGCAGGTGTCTCTTAGTATTTGCAGCCCATGTAATCATTCACTATTCTTCATGATGTAAAAACTCACCTGTAGGAGACTCTTTCACAAGTAGGAACAGAAGAGTTGGCCTGTGTTCAGACCCACCATTCATGCCCCCCATTTGTCCAGCTCTTCAACCAGAGAAAATGAATGACTGAAATGGCATTGTTGGTTCTAGACGACACCAAATGTTTATTAACATTTATCCATATCCTCAGCAAGTGTATGTTGCAGTCTAGTTGTGTGTGACATAATTTTGTATGTGTCTGGTGCTTCACTGTTTATGATACCTTTTATATACTTAGTCCACTTCACCTGTAGGTCAGAGTGCCTCAAAATCCCAGTTTGGCCCCGTGGGTTCTCTGGCTGGATTTTGTAGCTCATTGTGCTTGGTGCCACGGACAACACAGAGAAAACTGGTGTGTAGTCTGCTGCCACAAAGCCTGTAATTGAGAGTGAGGTCTTCAGACAACTGGCTGTTAAATCAAATTACTGTTTGGTAAGTGTTTAGACATTCCACGAAGGACAGATCATTTCTGATTGGGAAAATTCTGGCTTTCTTAGGACAGCTCTTGTCCTTGGTTTTCCCTTTCTGCAGCAAGAGCACAGTCATGATGACTCTTTATGCCCCCAGACTGAGGGTGCCGCTCGGTGCCCTCTGTGACCAGCAGAGCAGGGCCATGACCTCACCTTCAGCTCTCCGCAGCCAGTCCTCTTCCCAAAGCCTCCCACAGGCCCCTGGAACTCTTGTCCGTGGGTGGAACCAGCTGTGAAGAAACAAAGCTTCACTGTGGCACCCCATGCACATTTCTCAGTTGAAGGATCACCCCAAATCCAGGGCTGCGGGCTACCTTCCGTCAGATTGAACGTTTTTAGTCACCTGTGAGAAGCAGAGGCAGCATGAGTCGGCAGTTCTTTTGGAAACTTGGGCCTGGAAAGGAGAGAAGGAAAGGGGGGCAATGGCACCTTTCAGAGTTCCGGCTGTTTTTAATAACAGGAAACCTGGGGTGTGTTTAAATGCTGATTGGGAAGGCTCCCACAGAACGAGAGAGGTTGGGAACCCAAAGGAGATAGGCTGAGAGATCATGAGGTTCCTAACTCAGTGGACGATGACAGGACCCCGAGCACAGACGGGGAGATTAGCCCTAAGCAGGGGGGGAGACATTTATTCCCATTTTATGAGGAGGAATCGGAGGAGGTGGGGATAGGTTCAAGTTAAGTATACACATTTGAGGGCGAGAAGTGAGAACGTGTTTGGATTTCTGTTGTATTTGTAAAACAGTAGCCAAATGTGTTTGCCAAGGCGGGGTGTGGGGTAAAGGAAATGATCAAATGTTTTGAGGAAATTTGAGAATGTTTTAACTGCCTGATGTGAAGAATGGAAGAGAGCTAATTCGAGAGAGTTGGGATTGCTCACTGGAGGGTACGGTTAGAGAGTTCCCCTCATCACAGTTGTGTGGTTTTTGTCCAAGAATCGTTAACAGCCTGGGGTACAGGAGGGCAGGTAATGTCCGGGGGTATGGCGAAGTCTTGCTTTGCTCCTGACGGGGGCTTCATGAGGCTGGTGTTTGGGAAGGTGAGTTGACAAAGGGAATTGAATCTTTTTTCCAAAGAATGAGACGGGATAGAATTTTCATCAGAGTGAAATGTTGCGTAACTTCAGATACAATTGCATTTTCATTATATGAGGCGCACCTGGAGCCCTGAACGTCTCTAGTCATCGAAGCAGTCAGGGTGCTCTTACCCTTCTGGTTTTTTCTAGGCAGAAGAGTTTTGTTTGCAGTTTCCTATCAGTCCAGATGTCAAATGTAAGACTACCCGGAGTTCAGTTTTTCAGAACTTTATAAAAGATGGCAACTCGAGTATACCTATTCATACACATAAGTAATACACATACATGTATATTCATACAATATAAATAAGATACAGTAACATCCTAAGTATGACCTTCCAGCCCATTTATGTTACAGAACCAGTATAGTCTTAGCCATCTGAGCTAAGAGAATCATCCTTGATCTGGTTTTCTTTCATTATAATTATAGCTCTTTTTGACTTCTTTGTCCTGTTCTTGTCTCATGAAACTGGACCAGACTGGTCATTTCCTCATTTCAGCTTATTTAATACTCTTTTGTATAATGTTGGAGATGTCTGTTCACCATGGCTCAGTTTTGGGCTTTGTTTTTACAGCTCACTGTATGCCAGGTAGTAGAGAAAACACTCCGTGAGTAACAATTCAGTTATCCTCACGCTGTCTCTGGAGCTCAGGTCAAAGGATAATTTCCATCACAGGTGGGAAAACTGAGGCATAGAAGGGCTTGAAAACTTGGACATGGTCATACTTTCCAATGATGAGGCCTCTGAGACAAACTGAAAACCGACTTAAGAGCCGACACCGATAGCTACCCCCGTGTACTGAATTTTTTTTTTTTAAAGATTTTATTTATTTATTTGACAGAGAGGAAGATCACAAGTAGGCAGAGAGGCAGGCAGAGAGAGAGGAGGAAGCAGGCTCCATGCTGAGCAGAGAGCCCGACACGGGGCTCAATCCCAGGACCCTGAGATCATGACCTGAGCCGAAGGCAGAGGCTTAACCCACTGAGCCACCCAGGCGCCCCCCGTGTACTGAATTTTGATTGGTTGTTTTCCCCGACCAACTTAGTTCGTAAGGTGTCTCCCTCTCCTTCACGATACCGGGCAGGTAGGAAATGAGGTTAAACGAGCGGATGAATGGAAAGCAGGACAGCGCGTGACTCACGGCAGGTACACTGCATCCCGCGTGCCTCCTGTACCTTTCTGAGCTGGGGAATGGTGCCACAGTTAGTGAGCTGTGGTGCCCTGACACCGTGGTGCCCTGTGCTGCCCATGCCAAACTACAAGAAAAACTTGCCTGTTAAGGGAACGTGGAATGGCTTGCCAAAGAAAAGACCTTGTTGGCAAATCTGGAGGAGAATGCTAAACCATGGGCACTGGTAGAAATTGCCAGTTGAGGACATGAGTATTAATCCTTAAGACTTTCCTGGTTACAAGAAATGGAAACCCAGCTCAGCCTGCCTTATGCAACTTAAAGGAAGATACTTACTGCTCGGAGAGCTGTAGCGCCAGCCACAGGCTCAGACATAGGCAATAGGACAAAGTCTTGCTCCTTTTATCTCTTGGCTCTCCTTTCCCTTGGGTTCACCTTGTTCTCAGTCAGGCTTTCCAGCTCATGGAAGCAAAATGGCTGTGAGCACTTGAAGCTTCTGTCTCATCTGTATACTCCTCCCCTCCCAGCTCCTCCTCCTCCCCCCACCCCGCCCCCAATAAAGAGGACTTTTGTCTCAGAAATACTCTGGAATTGGTTTTTAATGACTTCGCACCATATCCACATCCCTGAACCAGCTACAGTGAACATGGGACAGCGTGTTGTGAACACACGGGCCTGGGCCGCGAGAGTGGAGACAGCTTCCCTGTACCGCACACTCCAAGGAGACAAAGGGCATTTGCACATCAGAGTGCTGTTATAAGAAGGAATAGATGATTTCACCCAAGAGATATGCAGCGCAGTTAGCCTAAAACCAGCAAGTATTCCTTTAAAAAAAAAAGGACTTAAAATGTAAAGTCAAGACCTTCTTGACCTCAGGGTATAGAACCCACCTTAGAAATGTTTTATGAAAAAAGAAAGTTCTTGTCATTTTTGCGCGTGAGTGATACAATTGGACCATAAGACATGCTGTTATGAAAATAGGAAGTTTGGGCCTTCTAGAGGGAATACCTAAAATACAACTTAGGAAAGAAGTTTTAACACTTTAATCGAATTAACTGAGTGCTCTCAGCTTCCATTGCATCGTTCACCTGGAAGATAAGTGCTGTGAACTTGCAGCTGAGATCGTCCTGTGATGTCATGAATTACTCAGCCCATTTTCCTGCATGTAATAGTGGTGTTTGCATGGATTTAAAAAAAAAAAAAAGGATTTTTTTTCCTATCTGTGCACATTGAACTGTTGTCAATTGCTAGGGTACTTAAAAGGTTGAACAAAGATGGAAGCTTAAATTTTATGATTTTGTTTTCTCATTTTTTTAATATAGGTTACATTGTAGAAACTTGCTAAAAAAAGAAAAAAAACTGAGTAATCTCTTTCCTCAGATCAAGGACTTTTTGTATTGTCAGGCTTTGAGAGACTCGACTTGTCAGACCCCTAGTGACTCACAAGATTGTCCTTTTTAACTGCTATGACAGGACATCTGTACACCGTAAATTTGAAACTGCAGGAGAAGAAAACAAGAGCATTGCTGATTTGTTTTAAGAAAGTACAGGAGCCCCGTCATGTCTTGTTGCTTAATTGTCTTAAGTTCAGTGGAATCAGAGACTTACAAAGCAGCGTAGGCTTATTGGGGAAGTTAAGTCACAGTTCAGAAGAAATTGGCATGTGGCATGTTTTCCTTTGTCTGCAGAGATCAAACCTTAGAATGACGTAAGTTCTATCAACATAGTAGTGTTGCACAAAGAGTTAATGAACCTGAATCAGATTTGCCTATCAAGGAAAGAACTTATTGTACAAGCTACAGGTGATATATTTGTCCCAGATTTGTTCTAAAATGTCTGGCTCTGTGACAGAACCCTCTGTGCAGTGTGTGCATCCAACTGGAATTGTAACTATCATGCACCAAGTGCGCAGGCTATTTCTTTCTCCTCAATACTAGTATTCTCACTGATTATCCAGTTACAATGGTTGTAGGCCCAACCTCAGCCTTAGTGCTAGAACCAACAGCAAGGGTAGATTTGGGGTGATTACCCCTAGGATGGGTCTGGGGAGAGAAGGTGTGGACACTTGCATACCAGATGACACTTGGGGACTTTGTGTTTCTTTTCACTTCCAGTTACATGGTCCTGGCACAATGATCTCAAAGTCTGTAAACACTAGATCCCTCACTGTGAGAAATAAGAATGTTTTTTCATATTATTAATTTCATCAAAGGCCTATCTTGAATGTGAAGGCAAATAAAGGACTTGTTGAAACCCATTTACCATCAGAACGGTTCAAAGTATCCTCATGAACTGGAATCAGCATTGATCAAAGAGTAGCATTTTGTGCAAATACTGTGCATTTTAGTGTAATAAAGTTGACAAAATGGTTTTACAGTTTATCAAGAGAAGTAATCATGGCTATATTGCTTTAAAAAAGGGGGGAGTTCTGTGTTGTGGTTTTTTGTTTTTTTTTTTTTATTAATAGGCTATTCCTTGTCATTGCTGCCAATATAAAAATTCATGTTATTCCACCCATAATCATGTAGTGTGTTGCTGAAAACTCAGGGAGTGGTGCTTTAGGATAAATTGTTATCAGAGGATGCCAAGCTTGCGGAGGAAGGGAGCAGCCTGAGGCGATGGTCCCCAGTAGCTCCCAGTGGCTAGATGCGGGAGTAGCCCTTGAAAAGCTCCTTACTTTCTCTTCATCTGTCTGTCTGTCCTTCTGCTTGTCTTTCTCTTCCTCCTTCTGTTCCGCCTTCCCTTTTCCCTTTCTTCCAGCTACCTTCCTGCCTTCTTTCCTTTCTCAAATCTCTTTGTGATTGTACCATAATCAATTATGTGTTCCTTATCAGTCGTGAAACTGAAGTATACAATCTAATTAAATAGCCTAACCTCCTGAAACATTTTGCTGTAAAAAAAGAAGAAGAAGAAAAGAAATCTCCCAAGAAATATAATTCTCATTTAGGTGTTGAAAATTTTTACTTTGAATCTGATCTGCTAATTTTCATCCTAAGCAATTTTATCTTTCACATATTAACTTAAAACCAGGTGATTATAACCAAAGTAGTGACTATTTCACAAATACAGTCGGCATCGATGTGTGTGCATTAAGTTTCTATATAAATACAGATATAAATAAATTGTAGAAACAATCAAGAAACCAAGTCTTTCAGGGTTATCTATTGCCATTACTTCCTATGCATTGAAGCTCTCACCATAGCCATTACTATAAAACGTTCCCTAAGTACATAAAGGCTCTGATCGTTAAGATTTTTATTGCCAGCCACACATACAGAGCTGCAAATTGCCTTGTTTCAGATTTATTATGTATTACTCCAGAAATTCTATAAAGATCAAAAGAACTGATTACAATGTTGACCTTTGCATTAACTCATCTGAATTTAAATTCAAGTGTTTGATTTGGGAAAATAAGTCCATTTATCATAGGTCTGCTACTGAGGGGATTGTGCAGCCCTGATTGGGAGTGCTGAGACCAAATTTATTTATTGAGCGTGGGCTTGAAAATTGTTTGTAGGACAAGAGGAACAAAAGTTTGACCTGCCATTGTATAGTGCCAGGGGAACAATGTGGACATTGCCCTTTTCAAATTTCAAGTAGTCCGTCTGTTTCAATCTTGTTGATAGAATCGCCAGATATTAAGTTGAGCAAATATAGACTGTTTTATAAATATAAATCATGCTTCGATTTAAAATTAATGGTCCTTCTTTTACTGAGAAAATAACCATTTCTTCAACATTGAGGTTGTATTTTGGAGGAATATTGAGATGCTTCTCCTTCTGCAATTAGCCTTTGTATTATACCTGAACTCACATTTGTCCACTCTTTGTTTTGTTTTCGGAGTTACTAAGAAAAACCTGTTGTAGTAGTATCTTCCTACATGGAATTATACAGATTTAGTTAACTTTCAGCTATTGAACTACAATTGAACTGTTCCATTTTAAGCACAAAAAAAATTCAAAATTTGAACCAAGGGACTATTTAATGGTATCCCCCCCACATGCAAATTGCATATCTCATGCACATGGATAAACCTTTTCTTCTGCCTTTAGATGGGCAGAGAGTTCTAGAAAGTGCTTTGATAAAGAAGGAGGTGACGGCAGTCAGCAGAAGGCATCAACATGTATCTTTCCCTAAATACCCAGGCTTTTTGATAGCATGGCATTCATAACTGTGAAAAATTAGGGTCTGGCAATGTTAAGTATGGTGATGATGGACATAACTTGGCTCATAATAACCTGAAGAACCTACTGGTTAAAAAAAAAAAAGACATTGTAGGTTAGGATTTATGCCCATCTTAACGCCTAAGGTTCAGCTCTTCTGCTCCTCATGGTGATTAACCCTCCAACCCAAGCCACTGTCAGCATAGAGAGGCCAGGGTATTACCCATTTGCTAAGTTTCATTGGGCAAGCCGGAAACAATTACAGTAGACCCTTGACATTTGCAGGAGATTTGTCCTGAGACATCCCTGTACTGCACATAGGAAAATGTAACATAGCATGTTATTTTCCCTATCAAATCCAGTAAAGTAAAACTAAGAAAATTAAGTGACCCTTCAGGCCATTCCATCAGCACAAGACCAAAGTATTTATAAAGCTATTAAAGTAAATTCTGCCACCAAAATAAACTGCATACCACCTAACAACATGATTCTCGTAGCGTTAACCCCAAATTTACAGAATCTGCAAATGGTGGACAGTATTGGTGTAATGATGTCAGGGAAAAGATTGAGATGTGAATGAACGCTCGGCTTTCTTGTCTTGAACTTGGTCCATGCATCTGTTCGTGTTAGAACTGCCACAGAGTCATAAAGGACTATATCAGAGACCTTTGGGGCTCTTGAATAAATTCTTTTGTGAGGAGGTGCCCTGGGGGGTCAGTCAGAAAAGCATGCAGCTCTTGATAATCAGGGTCATGAGTTCAAGCTCCACTCTGGGTGTAGAGATTACTAAAAAAATAAATAAATAAACAAACTTTAGGGAAAAAAACACAAATTCTCTTGTGAAACTTCTTTAGTTCATTTTTTTAAGGATGTAGACTTCCCAGTTATTGATACCTATATGAATTCATCTAACACAGAGTCTGTCTAAAAGAAAAGAAAAAAAGAATCCATCTGTTTTGTGATGAAAAGAGAGGGCTGAGGTAATCGTTTTACACTTACTGCTCTTTGTACAGTCTAAATATAAAGGGTCCTGGTAAGGGAGACCAGTAGATCTATGTAATTAAAACCAAGTGGTTTCGCCTGAAAAAAATAAGTCCGTAAGACATTCAGAAGTTATAATCTGATCATTGTTTCCTTTTTTTTTTTTCCAATTTCTTGATTTTTTTAGTTTTTGAAGTTTAAAAATAGTATGTTTGCAGTATCAAACTCTTCTTTGTCAGTTTGAAATACTTGGAATTATCCAAATTATTGGATTAGTGGGAAAGTTGTATTTACCAATTTAATTGAAGTGTTTCTTTTTTTCTTATTTAATTTAAATAGGACTCAAAGTCCTAAGTGGTTTGGCTGTATTTGAGGAGTTTGACTCTTCTGTTTCACCAACCTTATTGTTTGAAGTGGTTTTATTCATCGTAGTGATGAGTCTTTTCACTTCTTATACTTCAGTATTTCGAATGGTGTCAAGATGTTACGGAAGTGGGAAGTGGCAGCTTATGAACAGAGTTGTGTAGAGAGTACTTGTGTTCGGTACAAAGCAAAATTTTTATATGTTCTTTGCCAATTTCAAACCTTGTAAGCTAATTAATTCCAAGTTAGCAAATATATATTGAATGCCTACTATGTGTCACATGTTATCTTAAGTAACCCCAGGTACAAAGATTAATTGAAACAGGCTTTACTGTCCAGAGATTTGCTATCTAGCAGGGTAGACGTACTTAATCTAATGTGGTAAGGAAAGTGCTTTATTAAAGGAATGAAAAAAGAACTAAGGAAATTCAGAGAGAAGGAAGAAGCCAAAAAGGACTCCTTTTCTTTGATTTCTAATCTTTATGAAAATGATCTAGGCACTCAACTTAAAATCACAGAATGCTTCTGATGTAAAGGATTTTAGAGAAAATATTGAATTTTCTTTAACAGATTAGAAAATTGAGGTCCAGAGACAGGAAGTGACTTATCAACACTCATACATCTGGGTTGGGTTTTTTTTCCACATTGTCCTTGATCAAGGATTTAGTATCCTCATAGAGGTTACCATTTAGACAAAACCTTCCTAATGACTGGAGAGCAAGCAGTTAAGTTCAAAATTGTATAGTATTCTCCATAATTGCAGTATGATTTCACAGAAAGAAGAGGAAAATGTAGGCTGATAGAAATGGGGAATGTGCCAGAGATGATGTCAAGGAATTAGGCCTTCTGTGTGGTTAGGGCCTGGACTGAGTGTATAAAAGGCACAAACCAAATAAAAGAAAAAGAGAAGAAAGAGGCTGGAAGGAATTTGAATTTTAAGAGTGACAATCCCTGATACAGAAGTCTTGATAAAATGTTCAGTGTGTGTGTTTGCCTGCTCTGAGCCAGAGTGACGTGCTTCCTTTTTTCCTGTATGTTCCCTGTTTTTAATCCTTATGGAAAACCTGCAACATCACCAATAGGCCCAATTATAGGTGAGACTAATTGAGATAAAGAGAAATTACTTGATGCAGCTAGGTTGTTTAGTTAACAGGCAGCAGAGCCGAGATGACTTCATCTGACCACAAAGTATTCCTTCTCTCTTCTACTCATGATGGAAGATAACAACCAAAGTTTTCCGAGTTAGGTGACTCCTGCATACATTCTCATTTGTGAGACTAGAAATATGCTAACAATGACCAGTCACCAGAAACGCATACATATGTGCATTCATTCATTCATTCATTCATTTTTAAAAATTAATTGAATTTCATGAGGGGAAGTTAATTGGAGAGGGAATTTAATGAATTTATTTGGTTATAAGGAGCTTGAGATGATTCTAACCTTTCCAGAAAGACATATCCCAAAGGGATCCTGGAAGTGTGGGGCTCGTTGTTGGCAGTATGGAACTTCAGAGGAGAAAAAGCTGTATATATGTGATTGATCAATAAGAAGGTGATGGTTGACGGTAGGAGAGTTAGTGCCCTTTTTCAAAAAGCAAGTATATAGAGAAAGGAATGAAAAGCGAAGGAGATCACTCTGGAAAACTGGACGAGGAGGAGATAGAGAGGTGTGTCGATAGGATGGTTTTGTCATATGATCTGGCACGGTATTCTTTGTTGTGCTTTTTGTCTTTTGTTTTATATGATTGCATCATGGTCATAAACTACCAAATTTTACGTTTACTTTCCTCTGTAGTTCAGGAAGTTTCTCATGCATAGTGATACACAGGTGGGTTTAAAATTTTGCTAGTTGTGTGAGGATTCCTAGTGAGTAACCATACAACCAGGAAATTCCGCAGGATTTGCATTAAACCATGTGAAGAAGAAATTAAAAAGTAACATGTAAGTGATACAGAGAAGAAAAAGAGGAGGGTAAAGTGATAAGAAATTAAAAAATTCTGAAACATCTTTGGAATCTGAAATCAGTAGAGGTGTTGGTGGTGAATCTATTGCTAGAGTTTGTGCTAGGCTGCTCATTCCTTTCTCGTTGGTTTTTTAATTCCAATTCCGAGTATACTGAACACCCACAGAGAACCTGAGTCAGTTGTCCACTCACTCATTCAACAAATATTGTAGGTACTATTTAGATACAGTAAGGTGCATTTTTGACTCTGGCTTAATTCTATACATTAACCTAAAAAGAAAAGACCAACTTCCTCCTTATTAGACTATTAGACTGTTACCTAAATATCAAGAACCCAGGTAGGCAGACGTGTGACATTGAGATAATAATCGAATACAGAAGAAGTTATTTTTTTCATTTCAGACTGATTAAATCAAGTCATTGTAACTAAAAACCCACAACAAAGGAATGAATAGCCCTACCAAGGAGGTCTGAAGTGAAATGTTAAGCCTGTTGATAAAGCAGACTGGGTCTATGAAATCTGGATGTACTACTATTTACAATAGCTAGCATTTCTAGTCCTTCCTGTGTGCTAGGCAGTTTACCAGGATTTGACATGTACTATTTTAATTCCCATAAGAGACCTATGAGGCAGGTATTACTCTTTCTGCCCATTGCCCTTTTACCCACAAGGCAACGAAAGTAAAAAGAAGTAAAATAACTTGTACAGGTAGAAAGTGGCAAAGCATGGATTTGAACAAGACAGTAGGACTTTAAAATCCCACACCGAGCTCCAAATATTTAATACCAATTTGAACTAAGTAGCTGAGCCCGGTGTCTGTAGTATCCTAACCTGAGTGCAGATAGTACTTTACAGTTCATATTACAATAAATACTCTATGTACCTTAGCCGACTGTGTGGTCATGTGACATCTGGTCACCCAAGAGAATTGGGAGAGAACCAAAAGGGTCCAGATTTAAAGAGGACAGTTGATTGTTGCTTGGTCCAAGTGGTCATGGGATCGTAGGGTGCCACTCATGAGCTTTTATTATCTTTAGACATCCTGAATATTTTTGCACGAACTATAAGTAGTTTAATAAATACAAGAAACAGTTTAAAGCAGAATTTCATTTCAAATATGAAATGTGGTTTTGTTTCATATTGGACCATCAAGACCCCGATCACTAATAAGAAGATGGGCACTTTTTTGTTACGAAGCTAGTACCTTACCCAGTTAATAATAATTTTAAATTGTAGTCTAGGGTCTCTGATTTAAGAATTAATAAATAAGAATTGTGGAGTATTCTGAAAAACAACCTGAGGGTTTTGAAGGGGCGGGGGGTGGGAGGTTGGGGGAGCCGGGTGGTGGGTATTAAGGAGGGCACGGATTGCATGGAGCACTGGGTGTGGTGTAAAAACAATGAATACTGTTACGCTGAAAAGATATAAAATAAATAAATTTTTAAAAAAAGAGTTGTGGAATATTTTTGTGGTTGCTCCCGTATTTTCAGAACGTGAGTGGTATGGATTTTTTTTTTTTAATATGGGGTGAAGGCAATTAACTGTAAGATCTGCAAGAATCCTTTTGATAGATCTTATTTTATATTCATTGAAATATTTCCATACATAATTAAAACAGCATGTTGAGTTTTCCCACTAATTATATTTGTTCTTTCCATTGTCATTTACAAGAGATATGTATCTGTATCTATATTCAGTAACCAAGGGCTTACTGAAAACAGGTGTACTTAGGATTCTGTTATTTGTGTTTCAAAGCAATTAAAATATCAGTCATGGCCTTTGTTGAGATTTCAATGTAGATGTCAAGATAAAGCATAAATACCTAAGTCAACAAGTGAATTTTGCTTCATTTCATAACTAGCATGTGCCAGAGACTGTACAATGTAGGGAAAAACAAAGTTGAATAATACCTGGTTCCTAGTCTCTATCTAGATGCTTATAATCTGTCAGAGGGTTAGATAAATAAACAGCTAATTAAAATACAGTGTAATAAATAATATAAGTATAATGATTATATAGAAGTTGCTAGGAGCCCAAAGGAAAATTATTATATCATTATGGATACAAGTACATAATAATGTTATGGGACTTAGGTAAGATTCAGTGAAAGGAACCAAAATATTATTTGGTGTACGTAGTGACAGTTTTTAGAATTAAGATATTAATATGCATCACCAAACAAGCTCATTTTTTGGTTCCTTCATACTGCTAAACAAGGCTTGACAAGTTATATGGAGTTATCCCCTTTAAGAATTATTTGTGAGAACTGAGATAGGATTCAATAAAAATTAGCTTTTTTTTCTTCACAAATATATTATCTTGGTTAGCACCTTTGATATGGTTTATTATCTCTGGGTATCCATATGCCTAAGACTGACACTTTAACCCCAGTGCTTTTGGTATTATTCACCCATGAAAATTGACATTTGGATTTGCTACTGTACATATTTGCAGAATCTGTCAGTGTTTCCCGTTTTGCCTCTTCAATTTCCATCCAGTCTGAAACCTTTGTTCAACACCCTTTTATTGATCTCCTTGTGGCTGCAGAGGTTTTTTTTAACAATTTTCCCCCTGCATTTAGTTTCGAGCTTTGTATTTATGCTGTGACAGCCAATTTTTGCATATTTTAAAAGCATTTCTTATGACCTCCCTTTTGATGTTTTTCCCACTTTGTCCTACCGTCTTCAGTCAAGTCTGCCACAGTGGTCGTCAAACTTTTGCGAGGACCAGAATCACATGGAGGGCTTGCTAAAACACAAATGGTGGGCTTCACTCTCAAAAGTTCTAATTCAGTAGTTTTGGGGATAAGACCTGAAAATTTGCATTTCTAACATGATCTCAGAATGATGTTGGTACTCCTAGCCCGGGGACCTCCCTCAGACAACCATGGTATATGGTGGTGGCTCTCAAAGGATAGTCAGGGGATCCCAGAGAATCCCCGAGTCTCTTTAGGAGGTCCATAAGGGCAAAACTGTTCTCACAGTAAGTACTAAGATATTTGTCTTTTTCACCTCAATTTTTCATGAGAACATGGTGGTGTTTTGCAAAGTCTCTAGGAAGAGTGTTGAGGATTATTGGGTTTCAAAATTAACATGGTTTTAATTTCCAGTACAGCAAATGTCAATACCTATAAACCATATAAACAAAAACTTTTGGGGGACCTCAATCACTTTTAAGAGTATGAAGTTTGAGAAGTGTTGGTATAAAGAACAGAGCACTACTTCTTCGAACTGGAGTCGCCCTACGTTTCCTGGCCCCTTCGTGCTCTCTGACCTTACACCGTCCGGGTCTTCCCTTGCCCCCACCCCGACCTCCTCGCCACTCCTTCCTTCCCTGCCTCCACACCTTCTATGCTATTGCCTTTGACTAGGAATGTCCCCACTCCTCCTCCTCCTTCAGAACTCAGCTGGGCTTCCACTTCCCCGTCACGTTCTCCTGATTTATTTCCTTCATAGAATTGACCACAATCTGTAGTATTTCTGTGTATTTGTTTGTTTGTTTATTCTTGTATAATTCATTGTGTCTCCATAGACTAAAATGAAAATCCCATAAATGCAGGGTCCCAGTAAGTCTTGTTCGCCAGTATGTCTCTTCCTCTTCCTTTTCCCAGGACACATAGTCAAGGCTCAATATTTTCTTGTTAAGTAGATGAACCAGACATTTCTGGACTCAAATACTGTCTCCACTACTTGTTAAGTAGGTGGCCTCAGGTGGGTGGTTTTAATCTCTCTGAGCCTTACCTGCGAGATTGCAATAATAATTAACATCTTACAGAGTTGCGAGCTGAGTCACAGTGGAAATGCATGCAGCTTCTGGGAGTCCATGGCACCCAGATAGTGCTCAATCAGTGTTTGTTAAAATCAATAATGATAGAGGCTATTTACTTAGTACATACCGGGCTCATCACAGAGGACAAAAGGAAAGAATAAAACAGTTATCTCTGCACTTGGACTTGTTCATGGTCCAGTGGAGTGTGCTGCTTGGCATTCTGTTTGTACACCCAGTCCCATAGAGTTGGGTTGTAGTGACATGATGTCAGTGTTTCACAAACCCACCATGTTGGAAGATCTCATTGTTTCTGATTTCATGGTGTGGCTTAATGGCCATGGGGCTTGGAGTTAATACCTATGGACAGTTCTAGAATAGTTGGTCGTTATCAAGTCTCTTAGTTATATTGATGCTGAGATGCTACCATTGCTTTATGGATAACGTCTAGAATGGATTTTAAGAGCATGTAGTATTCTACCATTTTCTTAGCACAGGCTGATATTCGACGGGCTTCTTTTTGTCTGTGAATTCTCTTAACAGTGCGCTACTCCGGAAAGGTGAGTTGCCAACTCTTTTTTTTCTTTTTTCTCATAGTCTTTTTTCCTTATTATATTTGACCAACTTATATGAAATTGTTCGAGGTGTTCATTAAAGAATAATTGCATCTCTTTCTTTTTCTGTATTTTAAAAATTGCAGACTATTCTTTATGCAAAGGACTTAGTAAATTATATTCATTTACTCCATTTATTCTCTGCATACTTTGTACTTGGCTTTATCTTTTGCATTATTTAATTTTGTGGAACTGCTTTTAGAGTGGGTTTAGCCAAACAGATAGCAGCATGGTTTCTAAGACAACATATCTAGATTTTTAAAAACTCTAATATTTAACCTGCATGTGACATATTTGGAGCCTGTACTGAGTTGTCTTATGACTATCCCAAAATGCTAATAAGCAACAGTGAACAATATTTGTGCTTTTGATGATTGCAACACATGGTTCTTTGTGGGCCCACATACCAGGTTCTGTTGGTGGCACAACAGTAAATTAGTCAAAACCCACCACTCGTGAGAAATGTGTATGTTTCTAGAGGAGACCGACACATATTTGCAATTTTAACATGAGGCGATCTGTTATGTGACATAAGATACAAGGAAATAATATGAATTCAAAGTGGGAAGAGAAATTACTTCTGTTGTGTGTGATCAAGGAAGGCTTCAAGGTTTTTTCAGTTTTTCTGGGTAAAATCAAAGAAAGTGTGTGTGTGTGTGTGTGTGTGTGTGTGTGTGTGTGTGTGAAGTTGGACACAGGAGGAGATGCGTTGCCTTTATTACTTCAATAACCTGTATTCAAATGGTCTGCCAGTTCAAGTTTCTTTCAGGCCCTTAGAATTGGCCAAGAACAGCAAATCAGCTGTAAAACATTCAATTTAGAGACCATTATTATAGATAAGATACTTAACTCTATTTTATTTAAACCCATGACCTTTACACTAATTGAAAAGCATCAGAAAAGCACCAGCCTATGGCGTCATGAATAATGTCTTTGTGGAAATTACTGAATGAAGTTTTGTGATTTAGACTGGCTACCATGTCGTTGTAACTTAATTGTAAAGTGCCTCCTCTTTGTAATGCGGTGCTTTATATATTAAACATGTATCTACATGACTAATCTGCTCAGGAAAAACAGCTGCTCAAATGATGTTTATCAACCCTAAGGAAGAGTTTTTCAAGTAATTCCCTGAAAAGAATGATGATAGCCCCTAATAATGAGCATCTCGCATTGCTTCCTTGCCGTAGGTACACACCCTCCTCATTCCCAACTCCCTCCAACCTATAAGCTCCTTACTCCATGCTTGTATCTCCTGTCATACTGATTTGTGTCATCCTATTATTGGAGTTGGATCTTGCATTAGACTTTGAGACAGTTGGTACCAATAATAATAATAATAGGCTGACTCTGATCTGTGTACTTTTCAGATTGTCTCATTTAATTCTCATAATAACTATATAAAATAGATATTGTTTCCATCCCCATTTTAAAGATGTGGGAGTTAAGGCAATCTTAGAGCTGAAATGTGGAAGAAGCAGGATTTGGACCCAGGCAATCTAGATTCATCTAGATTCATATTCAGTCTAGATTCATAGCCCACACTTTTAATCACTCAACTGTTTTCCTCCTAAGAACCACTTTATACTGGAGAAAAAGAAACAGTGGGTGAAATCCCTAAGTTGTAGTTGATTTTGTTAAACTTGGTGGATTGTGTATCCCGTTGTGATCACAGCATTGGACAGCAAGAATTACTGCTAAGACTCCGTATTACTTTGTTTTCTAATCTTATCATAAAAGTATGTTTTTGTCACAATTGATTTTGTACCTGCAGAATGAAAACTATGATATGTATTATGTGGAATTTTGCTGTGAAACCGAGAAAGAGCTTAAATTAGTAACATTTATGCTTTACTGCTTATTTATGGATCACACAGAAAGATCTTCATCTACTCTAATGTAAGGATAATTCTATCTATGACTATTTTAAAGAGCTGATGTCAGTTTATAAGTGTAGTGGAGCAAAAACTTAAAAGCTGGACAAAAGAAAATGGATCTTCTTTATTTAGGACATTGGATATTTCTCATGAGGTTTCACTTACAGCTACTAGGGGAAGGAGGGCATGGAGTGTGGAGCAGGGGTTGCGGAAAGTGATACAGATTTGCCAATCACTGGATCACAGTATAGAATATTTCTTTGGGCAGCTGACCCTTTTTCTAACAAAGGCTTGGTCCTGTAGCTCTCCCCCTCCCACCGACTTCTCTCCATGATGGCAAGGAGGAACTTGGATGCCGTGGAGGTCTTGGAGGAGATTCCCGTAGTTTCTGTCACCATCTTATTGTCTGTTCACTATGTTTGGTCCTTGCTGATCTCCGGCTGGCTAGTCTAGTCTAGTCTGAAACCCGGTATCTCATTCACTCACATGAATCTGGTTCTCTCCGGTCTTTTGAGGTCTCATGCTAGTACCCATGATTGAATCCCATGGATTCCCGTCCTTTGCCCCTGATCTCCAAGTCCCTGTGTTCTTTGAGCACACACACACACACACACACACACACACACCCCACCACCAACTAGGTTACAGAAATTCCTGAGTCACCCAGGCTGAGGGGAACCAGTAGCACTCTCAGGCGATCTCTCTAGCCCCCTCCTTCCACAGATGGGGCATTTTTCCTCCTGTGCCAGTTTGGGCAGGGTGCCAACTCACATGTGGCCTCTCCTGGAGACTTCCTCCTTAGCAGCTGTGCCTCAGGAGGCAGACTTGAGCCTTAGTTCCCCGCACTTCCCTGATCTTGCACTTGACCTTGCCCCAGACAGGCGGGAGCAATCAGAACCTGGGTTCCTAAGCTCCTCCCCCTACTTCGACTCCAGCTCTACTTTTCATGGTCTACGGGAGTGAGAGGGCAGGAAGCGCTGCAGCCCAGCCATCCTCGAAGAGGGGGCTGCTCCCAGGCTCTTGGTAGAGAAACCCCAAAGCAGCAAGGGATAGGGATTTAGTGAAGATGAAAGTACAGTAATTTAAAATATGAAATTATTACTTCCTTTTTTGTTTGTTTTTATTCATTTTTATTTGGGACTCTCTCTTCCCACTGGAGTTGGACAGTATCAACTAGGTGGATAATCTAGCATAAGCTTGGAAGCCTTGCACGTAGATTATTTTACAGAATAAGCCATATTTGGATTTCTGGATTTCTGAAACTTGATTACTTACCCAACTTTTTTTTCTTTTCTCCCAGCAGACTTATGGTCTAGTCAGGCTTATGTCTTTGTTTCTAAACATATACCCTTATGATCCTTACCTCATATCTGTGTTTAGCATATAATTCCCCTCCTTCCTTCAGCTTAAACCCTACCCATCTCTAGCACTCAGCATAAACCACATCTCCTCCTCAAATTTGTTAAGTTGGGCCATAACGATCTCTCTTTTGTGAGCTGCGTTGGCAGTTACGATCTCAGTGCACACAGTTTAGCACTTGTTTAATCTGCATTGGTTTCATATTTTTTAAGTTTGCAACATAGTAGCTAGAAGGGGTTTTTTTGTTTGTTTTTTGTGTTTTGTTGTTTAAGATTTTAGTTATGTGAGAAAGAGATCATGAGCAGAGTGAGGGGCAGAGGGAGAGGGAGAAGCAGACTCCCCGCTGAGCGGGGAGCCTGATGCAGGACTCAATCCCAGAACCCTAGATCATGATGGGAACCAAAGGCAGACGCTTAACTGACCAAACCACCCCACATCCCTAGCAGGGTTTGTTATGCAGTCCTTCAGAATCTTCTACCACATCTAGCTCTGTGCTAGGCATATAAATTAGATATTGAGTATCTCTTTCAGTGTACTCCTGACCTTAATGGCATGGTTTTGGTTTTTTAAGAAGAAAGGTAGAATTTAATGGCAATAATGGCATCATCATTATTATTATTATTCATGAGGGATTAACCTTGCTGCATAAAGATGCTGGAGTAATGGAGGCTTGAACAAGGGTTTTGTTTTAACCCCTCATGTTATGGGAAGGTATTTGATGGTTTCATTACCCAGATAAAGGATAGCAGGATGGAAACGTTTGATTCTTGTCATCTTTCACTCCTACACAAAAAAACGGATGTTGTTGCCTGTATCCCAGGCGACCTGAAGTGCAAAGACGGGCCCAAGTCTCCTGACCACAAAGTAAATCCCACTGAGAGAACTTTCCTCAGAGGCTCCACTTGTGATTGCATTTCCTTCTTATTGGCCAGAACTGTCTTCACATGGCTGCCGCCGGCTGGCCCAGTGATGTTATTGTGCAACCAGAGTTCAGCTAGGTACTGGCTTCTTTCCATTTCAAGCAAATTCTACTGATAAGCTTCCCAAAAAATGGAGAGTTCTACGGTGTGATTTTTTGCTTGAAATATATGTTGGCCAGAAGATACTAAAAGTTTAAGTTATTACTTGGGATTTGTGCTGCGAATCCAGAAGAAGGATGGTATGTACTATACTAAGATTTTACAGTTATTGATGAACTAATATTTGATTTCTTAATTAACTCATTCACTCATTTATATTTTAAAGACTAGTTTGCCTTTTATACCTTAAGAGTTCATTTGCGTATGTTGATACTTGCTCTCTCTTTGCCTTTCAAGTCACTGTTATGTGCTTTTTTTTTTTTTAAAGTTATAGAAAGATTTCAGTGCAGTTTACAGTGTAACAGTCAGGTCTTGAAATACATTATAGAAGGTTGAGTGTTTGCCTGCATGTTTGCCTCAAGAGAACGGTTTATAGACTATAGTATCTGAAGTGTTTTATTTGCTAAATATAAACCATATTAAGATAATCAGCTTTAAAGTGTGAAGACTATCAGCATTTTTCTTATCAATTACTATCAATGTATCCTTGAGAGTCTTAGAAACAATCTTTTAAACATCAAAAACAGCTGTGATTTTTTTTTCTTTTAATGTAAATTAAGATTGCATACAATATCACTATCAACTTCAGGTAGAAAGAAATTGACTAGTTTATTAAAAAACATTTGAAAATGTAGAAAAATAATACACAATTAAAAAGGAGATATGCACAACTATTGATATTGTGATAAATTATCAATTAATACAGAAAAAATGATTTTAACTACTGAAGTGTTGATCATGTGTTTTAACTATAGTTTAAGTCATTTATAACTAAGCACTTAAACATTTTCTGAGTCTGCTTATATTCTTAAAGTAAATTTTTTAATGTACATGATAGAATTTTCACCCAAAAAGCCATCTAAATATTTTTATGTTATCAGTTGTGTTTGCTGAATATCATAATTCTCTTTACTGCTGTGTTACCCCCTGACCTCTTCTAACTACAAAAAAAAAACTAATTTTACATGTACCTAGCTTTTCGGTATGTTGTAAATCTCATTAGGAATGAGAGCTGTTGAGTCGTCTTTTTGTTTTTTAAGTTCTGTCTTTAATATAATAGACTCTGTATAAGCTAAGCTTCAAAAAGAAAACACTTTCTAGCTTCTATTTTCTGTATATGTGACTCTTTTTTTTTTTTTAACTTCTGCAGAATAGTGGGAGACAAGAGGGGAGACTTCAAAGCACCCATTAGAATTTGTATTTATTGTCTGAAATTCCTTTAAACAGTTGAACATTACTTTTAAAAGCATTTTGAATGTCCAGAGAGATAAAAGGATTTTTATAAACAAATTCCCTGGCAGGAGCTACATTACGTGCTATATATTTCAGGCTAATAATAAGGGCTTACTGTGGGTCAGTGTGTCATATCCCAGCGGTGTCTAGTGAGATGGAGGGTTATCTTATATGTCAGCTAGCTAACCCTGTGAACAGTTTTGAGCAGGCAAGATAATGGGACTGAATTCTGAAATGAGGGTTGAAATATACTGAAGTATTGTCACATGTGAGAACAATAACTTTTTTAAAATAAATGTAGTCACCTTTTGACATCATTAGGCATATTTGATAATAATTTTTAATGGGGTATATTTTAAGTGGATAGATTGGTAGAGTATGAATTGAATCATATATAATTAATAGATAAATAAAAAAATCATAAATTCTGCCGTGTACAGATTTTTATTAATAGAAAAGTACTGGGCAAAATTGGAAACTTTTTTTTCTTTTCTATTATGATTACTGAATTAACATTACTTGATACTAGTAAGATTCAGCTTCTTGATTGCAGCTTTAAGGTTTGAATATAAGATTACCCAAACATAGGTGCAATAATACAGAAATCTTTAAAATTGCTTCGCTTTATTGCACTTCCAGGACAGTATCTCCATAAACCATTATATAAAGTGTGTTAATGCCTTTTTTAAAATCTAATTCCTTAAAGGATTTTTTATTCATTCTTTCTTTAATTGCCCTGCAAAGTCAGTAACCAAAGCTAAATATACACTTAATTTTGAGAAAAAGTTTGCATGTGTATGCAGGTAGATGTCATGAGTCTCAAGAAAAATATTTATTTTTTAAAATGTGGGTATGATTGCTCAATATGAATTGAATAAGATAACCTACATACAATCATGGCATATAAACTAAAATTTTAGGCGATGTATAGATATTGAGTATAACCTAAATATGTTGAATTGGGGTGAATATTATAAAGTTTCTTTACACCATCTTGTGTACATTTTGTTTATTATTTGGCATTTGCTTTTATAAAAGGCAGGTCTTTATGCACACTGGATTTTGTGTAAATATATGTGGGCATAATCTTATTTTTCCGAAGCCCATAACATGGCAAGCATCACAAATGAGTGATTTAGGAAGCCTTTGGTCAGCCAGCAGAGGCCACTCACAGCTTGCTACTAAACTGGACGGCAAAGTGAACCACCTTTTTTATTTGCCATCATTCCAAGCTGGTTAATTTTTAGTTTCTTACTCAAAAGAAATTATTATCATGGAGCAGCATAAAAAAAGTTGTTGCTGTATTTGTTTTTTAATTATGTAGTGATTAATCTTTTCTATTAAAGCATTCAGATCATTCATTATTAGTGTATACCAGAAATGAGAATTTATGCACTTAATAATTAGAAGTATTATTATTCTAATAGGCCAATCATTCTAAATTCTTAATTATTAATGCTGACTTATTTTAACTAGAAAAAAAACTGTTTAGGGATTTTAAATAATGACATTGTTTAGTTTTAGATTAAAAACATAACTGTTGCCAATGTTGTTATATGTATGTACACATACGTATTTCTAAACCTGCATCAGTTTAGTATAATCCAGGTTTTGACGATCCTTTAGAGAAATGTATGTGCTGTGTTACTTGAACGTGTGCCGGGCTTAACTTCCGGGTACCCAAAGTCTGTCTTCATTCACCTCTTCTGGTTGATTCTGGCAGTGGAAAGGTTAGCATCTTCTCTTTGACACAGATGGATTCCTGCTAGGAAGACTAATCCGCAATTGAAAGGCAGGACTTGTGCTCCTCTGTGCTTTATTTCATTTGATTTTTTTTTTGATTCTTCATAAAACCTTTCTGGTTTGAAGGTATAATCTCGCATATGCATTGATAGCTGCTTCTGAAGGAAAAAAAAAAAGGTACGCGTTCTCTAATTTTTCAAGTTCCTTCGTGTATTCTCATCATGGAATGCTTACCCTCTCTAGCACAGTTTTGAATTTTTGACTACTTTGGCTGTAACGCCTTGTAGTAGAGCTATTTCTTACTCAATCCATAACACATGGCAGCAGCCTTGTTTGGGCCACTGTGCTCATCCTTGTCTATATCCAAAATAGCCCGCTACGTTACCCAGAGTTACTAGTGAGAGCCAGAGTACCATCCTTGGATGCCTAATTCCAGGCTGAAGGTTTTCCAAGAGTATATTCTAGATTCAGGCAAGCATTTCTTGCAGCAAATCCTCAAATACAGAAAACACTGGCTTTGGCATATTGTCTCCTTTGTGTAGTTCTGTAGGGGAAAAAGCAGTAGGTTGTAAATAGGACAATTGAAGTTCAGATCTAGCTGTTTAGTCTTTGTGATCCGGGCGTGTGCCGTCATCTGGTATTTGAGAGTAATGATGTTTCCTCACTCTGTCCCACCTTGCCTGTGAAAATACCTCACAAGCAGGCAAGAGCTATAAAGTTTAGGACAGTCATTATCATGAGTAATAATAATAAGATTTCTATCAAGTATATTAACTCTTTGATGTGTCATGGTGGTCATTATCACACTTTCTTTGTTCATTTATTCATGTTACTCAGGAAGGATTTTAAAAAATGCTAAAAGTATAATGGAACAGTACCTTGACAACCAGGTAAAATCATCAGATTCATGCATTGTGTTATATCCACTCCAATATAATTTAGCTATCATGAGGGCTGGGAATAATAGATGACACATAGATCCTAATAAGGGGTTTTCCCCCCATAAAAGTATTCCGGTGTGAAATCTGATAAGAGCAAGGTTGTTTGTGAATATTGGTGAATTTTAAAATGAAAACCTGGCATATCCTTCTGTAATTTATTGTGTTTTATTAAATTCTAAGGGCATTTTTCTTAGTTGGTGAATCAAGTGACAGTGTGTAAGTTTAGTCATTCAGTACAACAGTTTTTGAAATCTCAGGTAACTTATTTGCCCTCGGAAATGGATCATATTCCCACCTGAGTATTCCTTCTAGGAGAACATTGTCTGAAGCCAAAACTCCTGATGGGTAATGTTTTACAGTGACCTCTCCCTCTGATCCAGCACATTCCCAAACACCCATCGGGCATTCTGCATGTACCTACTAATTCTTAGTTTCTTGTGGCCAGTACAGAGGATTTCTGTTAGTCCGGTGTAAAATAACGTTTTAGTTTAATAGAAGTCTAGACAAATGAAGGTGAAATATGAATTAGCACATGAATTATTGCCTGTTTTTTTTTTCTTTTATTCTTTCAAAACCATCTTGGAATGAAAGGGGTTCCTTAAACTCAGGACTTTATCAAGACATCCAAAAGATCACTCAGTGTGACAGTATAATTAAAATCACCCAACAGAATGGGAACTCTGTACCGTTTACTATATAGTAAATATTTGGTGAATTGTATCCAGTAGAGCAGTTTTGGGTTAAGCACATGGGGAGCAGCCAGTTACCACGTGAGCTGAAGGATCACCCTGGAAAGTCAGGCTCGGATTAGAGAAGGACTTTGAATGCATTTCTCTTTAGTTTTAATTTTACTTTCAGCGTAGAGCTATGGATAGCTCTGGAATGAGAAAACTGACATGCAAAAAGCAGCGATTTAGAAAGTTGAGTTTGGCAAGTTGGTAAGATGGATTGGAGCAGGGAGAGATAATTGCATGCAACTCCCTTCTCACAGGTGACTTTCCCCCCCTTATTCCTCTTAAATCAGATAACTACTCTGTTTCCCTTTAATCTTATAAATGATACCCATTTATGCTACCTGAATTGTCATTTTTTTTGTATTGCCTTAAAAGTCATTCTAAAGTAATTTTTATTTTTTCTGTATGTTGTTTTAAAAGTAATTCTAGTGTTATCTTCTTGATGTTTTCCATTCCCAAATAGATTGTGCCTTTTGTGAATTGTGACCATTCTGTGATATTATATATGCGAATAGATGACACAGTGAAATATTTTATTCATTCTCCACCTATCTCGTAACAGAACTTTTTGGAACACCGATATAAAACTCATTTGAAATCCTTTTGGGGAATCTTTGTGTTTATTTTTCTGGAAGGGGTTAAAAGATGAACATTTTATACATCTGTTTTGACAGCCATTAATTAAAATCAGTTACTGCAAACTTTCAGGATATTATTTTCTAATGATTGATTTTTAATGAAGATAAATGTGTAGACAAGCAACTATAATAAATTCCCTTTCATCTCTTTGCCCTCCTCCCTCACCTCCTACCCCCAGGGTTTCAAGTCCTATTTTGAAGCCTGGCTTTGTTGAGTTGTTTTCCTTAATATCTGTCACATATATTTGACTGACACATTTGTTGAATGTACCAGGGGGGCCTTCATGCAGAGCTGCTAAACTTTGAAGGCTTGTTTCTTTCTTCCAAGAAAGAGAAGTTGAGTCAAATGAACACTGGTCCTTAGAGAAGCAGAAAACTTCCGGGTCTTGACACAGTGGCAGGGAGGCTCATGGGATGAGCTCACGGACTGTCTCCTGGCGCCCTGGAGGCCGGGCGGATTTGATTGACCGGTCCTCACAAAACTGAAAGGCCTTCTTTCGAATGGCAGCCTGCCACCCTGAGTATTTGTCATTGTGGCCACTGATGCAGAATAGCATGTAGAAAGCGAATAAAATGTAATTGTATAGAAGAGCAAAGTTGAAGGAGAATGACTGGAACAGAGGGAGACAACAAAGAGGAATGGCTTCCTGGACGTCTGTGGGGCCATCACACTTCACTCATTTACAGAAGGAACCTTAATCCTTGAAAATATGAGTAGGATACCATCTGTACTGAACAAACTTTTCATTAATCCCCGGAGAGTGTTGTGTCTCAGATACGTTTACCTGATTTGGGAAGTAGTTTTTTCAGTTATGTCATTGTAGAAGAACGGGATGGGTTTGGTGACAACAGAATGACAAGGAGATGTACAACCCAGTGTTCTGCTTGTCTTTTGAGGAAAGTTATGAAATTGGTGGTCAATAAATCAGTGATACAAAGAATAGGAAATTGTCTTAATGTATCTAATGAAATGCAGAAAATAGGTATTCTGTCATTGATGCCATTTAGCCTAATGTCCCATATGTTCTTACCTACTGAATTTTGACAGTGGCACTTTCTCGTACAACGGTTACTCACTTTTCTTCTGTCACTACGACATTCCCATTTTCTGAGGTTGATGACTTGATTGTAAACAACAATAGCAAAAACCAAGACCCGCGTGATCTTTTAGCTTTAGTTTATTTCATAATCCGCAGAGGCCGGAAGTGGGCAAATGCTTTGTTATCTAGCAGCCACCCATTCCTTTCTAGGTTGCAGTATCTCTTTTTTCCATTTATTAATTTGAGGAATAAACATAGGTAATGAATGACTGTAGTCACTATGGATGGAGTAACATTTAAAAATGAACTGGAAGAATTCTGGGCAGATAGTGTGATGTCATCAGTAAATATTGGCTAATTACATAAATGTCTCCAGAGTCCTAACAAACAAGAGCTGGACTGTGGAAATACTGTTTCTCATGAAGAACAGGATACCTGTTACCTATCCAATCTTGTGGAATAAAATCTGCTTTTTCTAACAAATAAACTTTAATATGTGAATGTCTTACTGGATATTTTAAAGAGGATTTTTTAAATGTGTTCCTTCTTTCTAAGACATTCCTGGAATAATGAAGCCGTGTTTTTTGGAAAACGCAGTAATTGCCATACTTGCTTACTAGAAATTATTCCTTGAATGTAATGTTTCAAACTGCTTTATTTATTTTTATAAAGATGATTATCTCAGCCTAAATTATAAAGTTTTAGAAAGAATTTTATAACAGTGTTTCTTGATATTTTTAATACTTTGAATTATCTACTAATAGTCCATGCCTCCACATTTAAAATAAATTGGAACTTGACTATAGTCCTGCTTTCCACAGGCTGAATTCTGTATTAAGATCTTATTCTCGGATTTTCAGTATGGGGTGTCTAGTCACAAAGTCGCAAAAGGTTCCCAGAGTAAAAACATTTTACTTCTGAGGCAGACCAGTGACATGAACCCTGATAAGCCCATTATGTGGGAATCTCAGCGTTGCATGATTTCATTTAAATATAATCCTAAATTGGAGCACCTGGGTGGTTCAGTGGGTTAAAGACCCTGCTTTGGGCTCAGGTCATAATCCCAGGGTCCTAGGATTGAGCCCATCCAGCAGGGAGCCTGCTTCCCCCTCTCTCTCTCTGCCTGCCTCTCCGTCTACTTGTGATCTCTGTCTGTCAAATAAATAAATAAAATCTTTAAAACAAAAAAACAATAATCCTAAATTATGGCTGTTGGCATATCTTTCAAAGTAAAACAAAAATTGACTTGAAATAACAGTAAAAGGTATTCACCCCTGTTTTTTTTAAGGAAGGGCCACATGTTATGTAAATATGGAAAGTCATTTAAATATCTCTCTCTGATCCTGTAAATCTTGTGTGAGTCATTTGCAGCAATTGAATTGAGCTTATCATTTATACATATATGATTTCTGAGAAATACACAATATGATTATTTCTGACTAGATTGAAAGCTTACATTTGTATTGTGGGATAAATTAGTTAGAAATTCTGTTTTATTGTATTCAGTTGCATTGTTTTCATCAGGCAATTTATCACATGGGTATATGTGCAATTTCTTCATTTATTAAATTTCAGATTATGTATTTCAAGCCAGAGCAAGACTTAAACATTTTTCCATAAGTATAGCTTCAGGTAAACAAGCAATTTTAGCCCTGAAAATAGCTTCTGCTTCTGTCAACACGTTGTTTATTCTTTCTCTGAGATAAAAAGTTCAGTTTTCTGATATTTGTACCAAGATAAAGTCAGTAAACAAGATTAATATAGTGTGGAAAAGGTTGTCAGCAGCCCTGGCAAAGGAAATAAGTTGCCTGTACATAGAACATACTGTAAACTGAATAAAAGTGTCAGGTCCACCACGAGATAATGCGATCATGAACTTCTAACAAAGCATGACATAGGCACCGTCGGCTTTTCTCAGAGCCACAGTGTAGAAAATGGATTACTGTATTCCTGGGATGCCCACTGGAATAGCATGAAAACCTCATTTTGAGGTGAATGCAGGATGTGGTCCTGGAGTTGAGCCACATGTTTACTTGTGGTGCTCCTGCCGTGGGGGTCTTCATGTCATCATCTGCACACATTTGCAATATTGGCATTTCTTGGAGTTTAGAGTGTGTGCCGGCATCCTTGTGACCCAGGCGATAAAGGGATAAATTGTTTTTTTGAAAATGTTGGGTTTGTTTTAAGAGGTATTTTTCTGCCTCTTTGCGTATTTTTCTTTTTTTTTTTTCTTTTCTTTTTTTTTTTTTTTTTTTTATATTTTATTTACTTATTTGACAGACAGAGATCAGAAGTAGGCAGAGAGGCAGGCAAAGAGAGAGGAGGAAGCAGGCTCCCCGCTGAGCAGAGAGCTCGATGCGGGGCTCGATCCCAGGACCCTGGGATCATGACCTGAGCCAAAGGCAGAGGCTTTAACCCACTGAGCCACCCAGGTGCCCCCGGTATTTTTCTGATTGTAGACTTTAAGTGGCATTTTTATAGTTGCAGAGGGTTATTATTATTATTATTATTATTACTATTATTATTAATTATGGCAGAGCATAACTTAGGGCTTTTTGTCAGAATACAGGTCTTGTTGACTGTAACTGTAGTAGACGCATTCTTTTTTTTTTTTAAAGATTTTATTTATTTGTCAGAGAGAGGGAGAGAGATTGAGAACGAGCACAGGCAGACAGAGTGGCAGGCAGAGGCAGAGGGAGAAGCAGGCTCCCTGCCGAGCAAGGAGCCCGATGTGGAACTCGATTCCAGGACGCTGGGATCATGACCTGAGCCGAATGGTGCTGCTCACGCTCCCTTTTGAGAACCCGCTGTAAAATAAAAAGTTGTGCAGTTTTTGATTTTGTTTTTTTAATGAGAGTTGCTTCTATTGTGAAAAAAAAAATTTTTAAGATTTTATTTATTCAATACACAGAGAGAGAGATCACAAGTAGGCAGAGAGGCAGGCAGAGAGAGGAGGAAGCAGGCTCCCCACTGAGCAGAGAGCCCCATGCAGGGCTCGATCCCGGGACCCTGAGATCATGACCTGAGCCAAAGGCAGAGGCTTAACCCACTGAGCCACCCAGGTGCCCATATTATGAAACAATTTTTGAACCTTCAATTCTTTAGCACATTTTTAATTTTACTTGGAAACAGGGATAAAATATTGTTCTTTTAGGTGAAATTACATTTTGTTTTGTATAAATACGCAGATTATTCCTTACCTATGGGAAAACTATGAAAAGGACTCCTGACTCCTTCCTCGATATAGGTTTTTGTATGCACTGAAGAAGTGTGCGCTATAAAACATGTTATTTATATTTATGAATTAACTCTGGTTAATTGGTTTTTGGAAATACCGCTTGCTCAACACTAATTAAGTGAGCCTCCTTTTTTTCACATATGATTAAATATAT
Organism: Mustela erminea; assembly: GCF_009829155.1. Classification (NCBI taxonomy): domain Eukaryota; kingdom Metazoa; phylum Chordata; class Mammalia; order Carnivora; family Mustelidae; genus Mustela; species Mustela erminea. The sequence continues at coordinate 56,886,925 of NC_045630.1, read as the reverse complement.
GCACAGTTGAGCAGTATTTGGAAACAAGAGTCGGTGGTCTACTGCTTAAGAAACTTTTTATTATAAAGGTACTTTTAAAATAGTCTTAAAATTCTAACAGACGACCTACAATAAGTGAAAACAAGAGACCATTCTTACCAGGACTGAAATTACCCTTTTGGTCCATGCAATGTTGATTAGCTTTTGAGAATTAATATTTTATTCTCCATTTTAGATTGGAATCCATCAAATGGATTTTTTTTTTTTAAGAAACTCATCTGTGACATTTTTTGTTTCACCTCTCCTTTCAGGTGAGCACCCCTGGTCCTGTCAGTAACAAGAGGATGGTTCACTTTTCCCCAGATTCTCATCACCATGAGTGAGTACACCCTGATTTGTAGGATCTTGTTGGGGTAGTCTGTGTATTCCTTGCAGGAAATTGAGAGCTATTTCTCGTAAAGTTAGTTTAATTTTGCACCCTTCTATATTTCTTTTAAGATTTTATTTATTTATTTGACAGACAGAGATCACAAGTAGGCAGAGAGGCAGGCAGAGAAAGAGGAACGGAAGCAAGCTCCCTGCTGAGCAGAGAGCCCAATGCGGGGGCTTGATCCCAGGACTCTGGGATCATGACCTGAGTTGAAGGCAGAGGCTTTAACCCACTGAGCCAGCCAGGCACCCCTGATTTTGCAGCTTTCTTAAGAAAGAGCAAATACCTTATGTCTTTGACAGTTGTACAAGAACTATTTCAACCCATGGCATAAATGTAAATAATTGTTTTTGAATATAATCATTCTTTTATTTATGATAGGATTTGAACTGCGTTTTCATTACATTAAGTAGCATCAGGCTCTCCTGCTCATCCTTCCTCTCTCCCTTTCTCCCCACTCTTTCTAAAGCACTCAAGTGCAGAGGACGTGACTGTTTAACTCAGTACCTCTCTGCTCTCTGCTTCTGCCCACCATGAACTATGAGGGGACCAGAGTGTATTTTCATGTAGCAATAGAAAGGAGAGTCTTATTTACTTTACTAAATGATTGTAAAAATTAAGCAATCGAGACAAACCATAAGTGACTCTTAATCTCACAAAACAAACTGAGGGTTGCTGGGGGGAGGGGGGTTGGGAGAAGGGGGTGGGATTATGGACATTGGGGAGGGTATGTGCTTTGGTGAGTGCTGTGAAGTGTGTAAACCTGGCGATTCACAGACCTGTACCCCTGGGGATAAAAATACATGTTTATAAAAAATAAAAAATTAAAAAAAAATAAAATTAAATTAAAATTAAAAAAAATTAAGCAATCGAGCTTTAATTTTGATGAATTATTGGGTGAATTTCTAGATGCTAATTCTATTTCTAAATAATATCTTTATTGGAAGAACTTGAAAACATTATATATTTTGGGTCAGTAGCCTGTCTCCTGTGAAGATGGTGGAACTTGAAAAAGACTATAAGATGTGGAAAGACATGAATTAATAATTGAACAAATTTTTTTTCTGGCTAGTAATCCTGTTAGGATCCATCAGATCCCAGATTTTAAATCCATTCCTTAACCAGTGTAGAAGAAATTATTCTTCATCTATAGCTTATTTTATACAGATTATGAATATAAATATAATCTGTATAATATAAAATAGTATTCATATAGATTATTATTTCCTATAACATTTATTTTACGGATTACAGTATAATAATCTCCCCTTTCTTAAGTTTGTGTTATTCATTTGTATTATCCTATTAGACCTTTTCTCTGTTTTCCTCAAGCAGAAAGAAAAAAGAGTGAAGTTTTTATTCAGAATGGCAGCTAAAGACTTGTATATTTTCTTCTTAATTTTTTGCTCTGATATGAATCATAGCAAGTATATATAGAGCTGTTTTCAAACCAAAAATTGCATTTGGTAATGATTGTAAATGCTCCGAAGACAGATCTCTTTATCACATTGGAGTCCTGTGCTAACAGTGCCCAGTGGACAGTGAATAGTTATTGGGTGAATGAAAACATGAAGGTGTGAATTTAAAATGAGACAAGTTGGATAATGTCAACTGAGTATTACTTCTCAAATTAGCAGGTATGACCCTCATTGTTTTCTCCTAAAGTCCCTTACACACCAATCTCCCCAGTGGTTCTTAATCAATTAAATAAGATTCTCTGATATCTAAACCCCAATATCACTATTTTTAGAGTTTTAGAGTTTCCTTGGTTGCCCCAGTGCATTTGCTTACCATTCAGTCCGCAGTCAGGACTCAAATGGAGTCGTCTTACTACCTCGCACCCTACATGCTGCCAGTCCAGTCCCGTCTCTTTAGTCTCTCATGCTGACCCCATCTTTTCCATTTCCTGCCTTATTATTTTGAATAAGCTCTGTTACTTTTATATTACTATAGGATCCTAGGGAATCTTTCTGTCTCTGTTTTCTCACTGTTTGAGTACATGTTACTTACTTCTGCACTTAAGTTCAGTTGTACTTCTTTTATTCCCCCACTTATAAACCCCTAGTATTGCCTCTTGACAATCGAGAGGCTTCTCTGCCATGTTACTGAACACTCCCCATGATCTGTTTCCAGTTACCTTTCCACCTCACCGCTATCTGTCCCTCACAGATAATGGTCCAGCTCTCTGGGCTGCCTCTCTTAGTATGACCTTTAACTTCACTGTCCCTTTTAGCCTGGGATTTTTTGCTCTTGCAAATATTTGGGAAAATATCTATTTGGGTACTTTGCCCATTTTTTAGGTTGGATTATTAGATTTTTACTATTAAGTTATAAAAGTATCCAGTATATTTTGAATATTAACTCCTTATCAATATGTGGTTTGCAAATATTTTCTTCCATTGCATAGGTTGCCTTTGTATCTTGTCAGTGGTTTCCTTTGCTTGGCAGAAACTTTTTAGTTAGATGTAGTCCCACTTGTTTATTTTTGCTATTGTTGCCTTGGCTTTGGTGTCAGATCCAAAAAAAATCATTGCCAGGATCAATGTCAAGGAACTTACTTCCTGTTTTCTTCTAGGAGTCTTAGGATTTCAGATCTTGTGTTCAACTGTTTGATCCATTTTAAGTTGATATTTGTGTAGGGTACAGTAGGGCTCCAGTTTCATTCTTTTGCAAGTTGGCTGTTCAGTTTTCCCAAACCATTTATTGAACAAACTGTCCTACCCCAGCATACATTCTTGACTCCTTTGTCAATTAACTGACGCATATGCATGGGTTTATTTCTGGGCTCTCTATTCTGTTCCATTGGTTTTTGTGTCTGTTTTTAGCCAGTTACATGCTGTTTTGATGACTATGGCTTTGTAATACAGTTTGAAACCAGGAAGTGTAATGCCTCTAGCTTTATTCCTTATTAACACTGCTTTGGTGATTTGAGGCCTCTTATGGCTCCACACAGATTGTTTTCTTACTTATGTAAAAACTGCCATTGGAATTTTTATATTGAATACATTGGATCTGTCGATTCCTCTGGGTAGTATGGACATGTTAGCCACATTAATTTTTCCAGTCTATGAACATAAAAGATCTCTCCATTTATTTGTGTTTTCTAACAATTATTTCATTAATATTTTGTAGTTTTCAGTGTACACATCCCTCCTTCATTAAATTTATTTCTAAGTATTATATTATTTTTGATGCTATTATATATGGGATTGCTTTCATAATTTCTCCTTCTGCTAGTTTGTTGTAGAAACAACGAATTGTGTGTATCTTGATTTTGTATTCTGCAACTGTGCTGGTTTTGTTTATTAGTTCTAACAGCTTTTTGTGGTAAGAGTTTTTAGGGTTTTCTTTTTATATATCACATCATTTGCAAGCCTATATAATTTTACTTTTTCCTTTCTGATTTGGGTACCCTTTTTTTTTTTTTTTCTTGCCTAATTGCTTAGGATAGGACTTCCAAAACTGAGTTGAAGTAGTAAAAGGGGGCATCCTTGTCTCATTCCTAATCTTAGAGGAAAAGCTTTCAGCTTCTCACCATTGAGTATGATGCTAGCCGTGGGCTTATCATATTTGTGGCTAAGGTACATTTCTTCTATATGCTGAGGTACATTCCTTCTTTAACCAGTTTATTAAGAGTTTTTATCATGAAAGGATGTTAAATTTTGTCAGATGCTTTTTTCTGCATCCATTGAGATGATCATACAATTTTTATCCTTCGTTTTGTTAATTTGCTATGTCACATTTATTGATTTGCAGGTGTTAAACCCTCCTTCATCCCTGGAATAAATTCCACTTGATCATTATGTGTGATCCTTTTAATGCTTTTGGTTTGCCAGTATTTTGTTGAAGATTTTTGCATCTATAATCATCAGGGATATTGGCCTATAATTTTCTTGCAGTGTCCTTATCTGGCTTTGTTATTAGACCATAATGCTGATCTTAAAATGATGCAGTGTGGAAGTGTTCCCTCCTTTTTAATTTTTTTTTAATATTTGAGAAGGATATTGTTTTCTTTTTTATTTATTTTCAACTTAAAAATTGTATTTGCTTGGAGACATTAGAATATCAACAAAACAAAGTGCAAATTATTTTTCTTTCTCTTTTTTTTTTCCAACTACAAAGTGGTATTGAGTTAACAGAACAATTACTTTGTATTAGCTGCCTCAGAGACAAGGGAAAATGAGGACAGTACCATTCCCATTGATAAATAATTTGGGGTGTGCACCAACGAGAAGCTGCTCTAAATCTCCATGCCGGTTTACAACCCCATCCTGTGCCAGGCAAGGTTAGTGGCTGTTGAAAATACCACCAGGACAAGGCTATCTAAAGACACATTTGGTACGTTAACTGTACAGAAATAGACACTGAATAGTTTAAAACCATAACTTACACAACATTACATTTTAGTCTTTTGTTTTTAAAAGGAATGAGTTGTGTATAAAAGGGGTTAAATGCTTTATAGATAAGAAAAAAGCAAACCTTGCTAGAATCAACTTATCATCTTCTTCCTCTTCATCGTCTTCATCTTCCTCATCTTCCTCCTCTTCCATTTTTTCATTTATTTTTCAGCCTTGACAACTCCCTTTTTTGCCTCAGCAGGCTTTCCTGTAGCTGGGTATGCAGCAGTCTCGTTTCTGCACTTTTCTTCAGCTTAGCAACCTTCTCTTTCATAAAGCAGCTTGTCATCTGCTGCAACTATCCCCCTTCTCTCCCCCTTTCTTTGCAGCATCACCAGTGCATAGGCTGGGATGCTGATTTGGGGATGATACTCAGAACAAAACAAGAAAAAGGCCACAAGAGTCCTCTTGGGTACATTGTGATGTTTGAACTTCTTTTGGTTTCCCCTTTAAGAAGGATGTAACTTTTCATTTTTCTTTCATCACGGGCCTTGTCCACCTTTGCCATGTCTTCAATTTTTTTTTTTTTTTTTTTAGATTTTGTTTATTCTAGAAAGAGCACGCATGCAAACGCGGGGAGGGGGCCGAGGGGTGGGAAGAATCTCAAGCAGACTCTGAACTGTGTACAGAGCCTGATGGGGCTCAGTCTCCTGACAGTGAGATCATGACCTAAGCCAAAACCAGGAGTTGAACGTCTAACTGCCTGAGCTACCCAAATGCCCCCATTTTTTTTTTTTCCATTTTAAAAGACATGGTTTTCCTACCTCTCTGAACACTTCTTAGAAAACTCCGAGAAGTTAACTGAAGCATCTGGATGCTTCTGTGCTGGAAAGTTTGCACAAGGGATGCATATGATGAAATTTTGCCCCTCAGCTTTTTGGGACCTTCTTTGTCCATGTTTACTTATTTTTCTTCAATGAGGCACAGTCATCCAGTGCCTGTCTGACTCTCCCTTGCCCCAGAAGTGTCTTTGTGGAGTTCAGTATAGTACAATGACTGTCTATTAATTCTTCTTTAAATGTTTGGTAGAATTCACCAGTAAAGTCGTATGGTCCTGGACTTTTCTTTTCTGGGGAGGTTTTTGATTACTGCTTCAATCTCCTTACTAGAAGTTAGTCTGTTCAGATTATCTAATTATTATTTGAAATTGATAGACTGTATTTCTAGGAATTTATCCATTTCTATGGTATCTAATATGTTGGCATGTAATGGTTTATAGTAGTTTCTTATGATCCTTAGTATTTCTGTGTTAACAGTTTCAATGTCTTCTCTTCATTTCTGATTTAATTTATTTTAGTTTTCTCTCTTTTTTCTTAATCTAGACAAAGCGTTGTCTGTTCTCTCTCTATAAAATCTAGCTTTTAGTTTCATTCATCCAGTTCTGTTATCTTTTCTATTTTGTTTACTTACACTGTAATCTTTGGTATTTCCTTCTTTTTGCTAGTTTTGGGCTTAGTTTTTGGGGGGTTTTTTGTTTGGCTGATTTTTTATGTGTATACCTCCTTGAGGTATAAAGTTGTTTACTTGAGATCCTTTTTTTCCCCCTGATATCCTAATATAGGCTTTTATCACCATAAACTTTCCTCTTAGAACTGTTTTTGCTGTGGTAAGTGTTTGCGTGCCCATTAAGAACTGCCTGTTTGCTTTCTATAGTCCTATGTGTCTTGTGGACAGAAGCCCCATTGGTTTACAGAGCTAGATGTTTCAGGGCCCCATCCCAGGGTGAGAGTCCTGAAAGTTTGGAATACTAGGAGTATGTTCCAAACCCTGTGCCCCACAGGGAGAAGTTGGGAATTTGGGGTTTCTTACTGAGTATATGGCTTAGTGCCAGGGGTGGGATTATGGTGAGAATGTGTCTCCTACCTACTTTCTCTGTCTCCTACCTACTTCAGTGTGAGTTTTTTCCTCATCTGCTTGACATGTAGGAGTCACTCAAGTAGTTTATGCATTTCTCTCAGAGGAAATTATTCCACTTACAGATGTACAATTGGTGTGTCTATGGAAAGGGAGAGTTCAGTGGCCTCCTCTGTCACCATCTTTGTCCCTAGCAGCCCCTTTCTGGTTAGTACTATCATCAGGAGTTTAAAGTCACAAGTGGCCACGTTGTTTGTTTAGGCATTAGGATTCCTTCAAGAATATAGTAGGTTTCTGTTGTGTTTATGGTTACTATTCCTCACCTGGAAATGTTAGTGGCCATGATGTCTTTCCTATATCCTTACTTAGCTTTTATGCTAAAGGCTTTTGCCTTGAGCCATGTGAAACAATGTCCTCCAGAGGTTAGGTACCATCTTTAAGAAACCTCTACTCTGAAGAAGGTCTAGACCAGAGCCATAGTCATGACAGTCATAGCCCTGTTCACTCTAGCTTCCATGCCAATGCCTGCTTCCACATGGGAATTCCAAACCTGACTTTCCCTAATTATGAGTCTCTCATTAAACTTGAATTGTAATCTCTAGACTGAAGTACCTCTTTTAGCAAATCTGTATTTTTACCCCTTTCTTTAGGCCTGCCCTTACCCATGTAGAGCAAATGAAGAAGGTGCCTTGTAGTCCTCATTCTACAAGTTTCTTTTTGGGAGATACCATAGGATACAGCATTATGAGAATTTTATTTTATACAAATAAATAAGTGTGCAGGCATATTTTACACTACACACACACACACACACAACACAACACACACACAGTCCCATTTGAGTTATCTGTTAGTACTGGCCTCTTTCTCTAGTCAGTTTAAAAACTGACCACATTTGTGCTTCATTTTGTCTCTTTCATTATCCTGGGGAGGAAACCCAATATCTGAAATTTTCCTAACATTTCCTTTAACAGGAGAAGGTATATAGTGTTTGAGGTAAGTACGGACATAGTTTTAGTTATATGCCTCCCTGACTTTCTTCCCAGATAATTAAGTCCATACTTCATTCAACCTGTTTCTTATTATAAAGTTAGATACATAAAACTGACTCCTGCTGCCACATTTGGTGTCTCATAATAGAAAAAAAACAAGATATTTATACCCTCAGGATATGTAAATAATTTCTAAGGCAATCCTGGTCACCAAGAGTTTTAAGGGAGTCAATTTCCAGATTCCTTTGCTTCCATATTTATAGACCTTCTTTCCTGACATCATTAGACTTAGTTACTTTGCTGATTCTCATTTTTCACAATTGGTTTTTTTCCACTTTGGAAAAAAAGACACTCCCCCTCCAGGCCCCCCCGCTTCCCTCCCTACACCCTCCAGTCCTACTCTTACTTTGGCACATTGCTTCAGAGTGTAAAATCCTTTTGGGTTCCAAACAGAGGGACATTCCAAATACTGTGCTGATATTGTATGTTGACAGATTGAATCTAATGACCAAATCACAAAGCCTTTTGCAAATTAGGTAGATAGTTTCTAATTATTTTTAGTTGTTGGTAGATTGTTAAAAATTCTCTTTAATCTATAAATCATTGTGTGATTTTTGGCTTAAATCTCTGAAGGAGTTTGATAATCAAATGATTGCTCTAACCAGATTCTTTTTATTTCCACTCACCAATTTATGTGAACAAGGTTTCTGAGCACTCAAATAGATAAAAATAAGAAGTGTGAATAGAATCAATGATAAAGGATAATACTCGTCAATGGTTACATGAACTAGTTTGGGGGAAAAGGTTTTTATGCCACTCCTAATAAAATTGTATTATGTTTAGGGCTATAAAAACATTTATGCTGGTTTCATTAATTAAATACTAATGATAACTTTTTCAGATCTTAAATAACTTATCAACTAAGAGTAGTTACCAGTGTTGACTGACCAATATATTCATGAAAATAATTTATTAACTCTAGTTTTATAGTCACAGAAATTTAAGAAAACTGTATGGATGGATAGATAGACAGATAAAGACACACATTATTGTTGCAAAGGAATACGGTAAGGTTACTAATAAAAGACTTTTAAGCATAAAAAGATATTACATTAGGATAAACTTCTATGTGACAGTGATATTGGAAATTCAGGGAGAAAATAAGCCAGGTAAATTTTCAATATTTAAAGAAGTGCTTTTCATAGTGTTTTGTTTTGTTGTCAAAGCAGATATGAAATCAGTGATGATATTCGGATCCCAATGTGTATATTTAGAGGAGCGGTGTAATGGTTTTCTTCTAAAATGTTAATATATACAGTTTCAAGAAACTAATCTTCTGCAAATATTTAAATTTATGGTGAAAAATTTTAGATTTCTACCTAAAATAGGTGAGGGGGATATTTTCATAACTGTGCCAGACAACATGTATGCAAAAGTGGTGGAAGACCCATGTTGAACAGAATGCTTGCAGGAAAAAGTAACAGGATGTTCTACAAATAATGGTTTAGACAAATTGCAGTTTAGTTTACTGGCATGACTGGAAGTCTGGAAGTCTAGGCATTTCCAGGGCTGTCAAGGAGGCATTACAGCGTTTCAGGAATCCTGGGCATTTTTCACAGAAGTGCCACTAGCCATTTTCTGTGCCTTCTATATTCTCCCTTGTGATATTTATTTCTACCTGATGATAATACTTACCACATTATTCTCTAGACTATAGTTACTATATACAGACTTCATTCACCTTAGTACGAATCATGAGTTTGCCGTGGTTAGAGACTTCATCTTCTTTAAGTGACTGTATGCAGCACGATGCCTTACGCATCAAATCATGGGCTCTGGGGTGAAGGTCAGCCAGTTCCACTACTGGCTAGTGAGGGAAAGACACACTCCCTTCCTGATACTTGCCCAAAAGCATGGGGAAAGCACAGACTAACCGTCATGGCCTCATGTCATCCCTACTACAGTTTACCTCAAAGCTGTGATAACTCATCTAAAAGAATGGCTAGAAACGGTCATTAAATTACCAAATACTCAGCAACTCCTAATTGAAAGTAAGAACAAGTACTGCCTTCAGTCAGTTAACGGATTCTTCTAAGTCGATACATGTTTTGCTTTAGAAGGTCACCTCAGAAACAGTCTGATGTAGCAGTACTTCAAATAATTTTACCTCATAGCATTTCAAGCTTAAAAACAGATTCTAACGAGTAAGGGAAAAAATATTTTAAAGGCTCCAACACAATAGTGTGTAGGAATTTCAGTTTTGAAACCATACTTTTATATGGTCACATGGTGAACCAAGTTTAGGGTAGGGGATGACCAGTCGAAAGAAGCAGGGCTGCTGAGTTGAGAAGTGAAAAAGAATGTTTTCAGAGTTAATAGAGCAAATGCCCAGCAGGGCACTCACTGTGAAAAAGCCTACGTCACAGAAGGTTTTCAGCTCAGTTTATGAGTCACAGAAGGTTTTCAGCTCAGTTTATGAAAGTTCTAGAAATTGATGAATAATAGTATGGATTGAGGCACCTGGGGGGCTCAGTCACTAGTAAGGCAGATGCTTTCAGCTCAGGTCATGATCTCAGGGTCCTGGGATCGGGCCCCATGTCGGATTCCCTCTTCGGCGGGGATTCTGTTTCTCCCTCTCCTTTTCCCTCTGCCACTCCTCCTGCTTGTGCTTTCTCTCTCTCTCTCTCTCTCTCTCTCTAATAAATAAATAAAATCTTTAAAAAGAAATAAAAGTTTGGATAGTTTCTATAAAAATTATATTTGACAATAACTTCAATTATTAAAAAGACTTACTTATAGAAATTTGGTGAACGGCCAACTTTGCTGCACACCTCAGATTATGGAATCTCAGTTTTAAAGGTAAAATGAGATGTGGTCTGTGCAGATAGTTAGAAGGCCTGCAGAGTTAGGAAAAGGTGATTGTTAATAAAATAATACCTAACGTCATACTAGCTGCGTATTTAGATTTCATATAATCGTATATAACTGTATATATATTGCATAGGTAATCCAGTTGTTAATATATGTTAGGGCTCTTTGAATAGCAAATATTTAGCCCAGATACATGAAATAGTCATAAAAATAACTATGAAAAGGTGCACAAAAAGTGACAAGATACCCAATCCAACTAAAGGAGAGACATTTGTATCTGATTTTTGCGAAGTAACATTTTGTTTTAGAATTCACGTTTAATTATTCTGTTGACTTTCTGAAAATGTAAGTAAGAAAAGGCAGAATATAAAATTAACATATGACGACATTTTCTTTTAAAAATATTGAAGACTTCATTTTTGCAGTTACTTTCTGTTCACTCCATCTCCCATTCTGTGCTAACCCTAAATGGTTCCAGAACTTTTTTCCTTTTTTCCAATCACTTATGAGATACCTGTTTTTAAATTGAGTAAATATGATATATTAATTGATTTTTTAAGTGATATTTGTATTTGCTTTTATTTCATTTTAAAGAATAAGACTTTTATAAACCTGCAGTACTATTTGTAAATCAAAACTTATTTTAAATGCAAGTGGGTAACTTCCTGTAATCCTATGATGAATTCCTTTATAAAGCAAATATTTACACTTTTTTTTATCTTTTGTATAAATATCAAGTTTGCTTAAAGCAAGATTTGCCTGAATTAAAGGTTAGTTCGTTGGGAATACTTTTGTACTTTGAAATTTGGCATCTATTGCTTTGTAAAAATAAAAGTGGCTTTAACTTCAGATTAAGATAAATAAAATATACTGGATCAGTTCCTCTTCTGATTTACTGTGATTCCCTTGGGAAGTCGTTTTAACTTACATGTGTCTTAATTTTTATCTCTGGAATAAGGATAAGAACAGTCCTTTACATAAGACATTTTTATAAAGTACTTACGTAAAATAACAGAATAATTATTAAAGCAGGTGTTTTAGGTTGATGATCATGATGATGATGCTTTATCTGGATAGTATATTATAGTTTCCAGAGTATTTTCATATGCACCACTCTCTCTGTGCATATTTTCATATGCACAGTTTTTTACTGCCTCTCTCAAGCAGTCCCAACACCCCCATTTTATACATAATCGGACTTTTGGAAAGTCACACAGTGTATTCTATTCAACCAAAAGTCAATTTAAAAGAACTGTATTCGGCATTTATTATGTATGATAACCCACTAAAACTGGAGTGGGGGGGAATCCTGTAAATATTACACTTGAACACTAGTGTATCTACTGACATTTAGGAATAAATAGGAAGTTATTACAAAAATTCACAGAGTAAAAGTTCACATATTACTGTAATTCACCGTGTACTATAGGAGAAGAAAATGAATATTTATTTTAAATACCTACTCTATGCCAGGTTCTTAGCATGTTTAAGCTTCCCAATCCTGTAAGAGAAGTAGGATTAATTTTATTGTATAGATGAAAAAGAGACCAAATATAATGGAAAAACGGATTTTTCCCTCCTTCTTTTTCCTGTGTGTGTATGTGTGGTTTTTTTAAAGATTTTCCTGTATTTATTAGAGAGAGTCAGAGATAGCACTAGAGAGCAGAAGCGGGAAGGAGAGGGAGAAGCAGACTCCCCGCCGAGCAGGGAGCCCGACATGGGTTCCCATGGCAGGACCCTGAGATCATGACCTGAGCTGAGGGCGGACGCTTGCCCGGCTGAGCCACCCAGGCGCCCCTCCTGTGTGTCTTCTCTAACACTCATACAGAACGTGTCATTTCTGTCACTGGCTTTTTCTCATGACAACAAGCAAGTGTCCAGGACACCAACTGACTGTCCTGTTTCAACTTAGTTATGCCACGAGGCACCCAGACATGGCATCAGATGGTACAAGTTACAGGTTGAGTCCTACGACACCACCTTGCCCCCTAACGCCCCACATCTTCAGATGCCCCTGGCAAGCCCAGGCTGTCCCCTGTGCTTCTGACCCCGCAGATACAAATCGAAGGTTCCAACGACTGCCTCCAGCTCAGGACCCCAGTCGGATTCTGGCTATGAATCCGAGGTCCCTACATCACCTTCCTTGGGTTTATTTAATTTGCTCACAGAATTCAGAGAAATGTCTTACTTACTAGATTACTAGTTTATTATAAAAGCATATAACTCAGCAACAGCCAGATGGAAGACATACACCAGGGCCAGGTATGGGGGAAGGTGCAGGGAACTTTCCTGTCGGATCCGGGTGTATACCACTATCCCTGCATCTTCTCTCTGCCCCTATCTGGAAACTTTCCAAACCTTGCCTTTTTGGATTTTTATAGAGGCTTTATTACATAGGCACGATTGATGAAATCACTGGCCTTGGGTATGGATTCAACCTCCAGCCCTCTCTCCTCCCCAGAGGTCAGGGATTGCGACAGAAAAATCCAACCGCCAGTCTAATAGTTGGCTCCCCTGGCCACTAGCTCCCAGGCTCAGGGAAAGTCCAAAAACCACCTCATTAACATAACAATGTCACTCTCAACACTTGAGGAAATTCCCAGGGTTTTCAGAGCTGTGAGCAGGGAGCCATGGAGTAAGACCAAATATACATGAGAAATACATTTTAATCATCCGAATAACCAAATATATAGTTTTCCTCTAAATCCCAGCATTGCACCCGCACTCAGAAAATAAAAGTAATTTGTTACAGTTCACCTACCTAGTAAGTACTGGAGCCTGTATTCAAACCTAGATCTTTCTGATTCTAAAACCCATGATTTAGCAGGCACACTGTTCTGAACTTCCTGGGTTTACATTTGCAATTTTATAAAAGAAATGAAGGTTCTCTTGAGCATAGTCGGAGCATAGTTTTCGAATTGACTTTTTGTTTCATAGAAAAAAATAATGAGGAATATCTTTACATCATGGTCATCCGGTCCACAGAACATGAGAGACCCCGAAAGAATCTGGAAGACCACCTAAGCCGTTGCTGTGATTCTTCTCATTTCATAGAATAACATGGTGCCTCTAGTTGTTAAAACTCTGCCCTGTATCTCAAGCCATTCATTTATCCATCCATTCAGAAAATATCTGTGAGGCCTACTATGTGCTAGATCTGTAGTAATGCACAAGACAGACATTGAGAAAAGAGAAAAGAGACATTGATCAGTAAGCACACACTTAAATGTGTATGTACAGACTGACACACAGATGATGATTATATAGTGAGCTGAGTACTCTAAATTTAGAGAATGTTTTTAAATAAAGATTTATTTATTTATTGTAGAGAGAGAGAGTGCAAGTGGGAGAGGCGTGGGGGAAAGGGAGAGAATCTCAAGCAGACTCCGCGTTGAGCACAGAGCCCACCATGGGGCTCGATCTCACAACCGTGAGACCCATGACCTGAACCTAAACCAAGCGTCGGAGGCTTAACCGACTGGGCCACCCAGGGGCCCATGTAAAAGACAACTTTAAAAAAAAAAGAATTTGAACTAAAGATAGAGATAGATAAAAGGCTTCCTTAAAGAAAACAAGATTGAGATGAAACCTCCAAGAATTAAGGGAATAATGACAAGAGGAGCATGTCAAGCAGAGAGCACAGCTCTGTGTTCAGAGGATGAAAGCAGTGTCGGCCGTAAGCACAGAATGGGAGAGAAACAGGGAGTTTGGGGTGAGACGGGAGGAAGGGAAGCAAGAACTGATGACGCTGAGGCCGGTGGGCCCTTTAGGGATTCTTTCTCCCGAGACCAGTGGACAACCCTTCAGACCTTGGTTTGCGTTTGTTTATTTGTTTGTTTGCTTGAGGTAAGGGTGTGAATAACCAAATATTCAAAAAATGGAACTTGGAAGCATCACAGTAGTTCTGCAGTATGAGAAATGGAGTCAAGTTAGCAGGTATAAGAAAAGTAACTTGCTGGTGGTTTGGATAGGGAAGAGAAAGGGGTCCAAGCTGAGCTTAGTTGTCCTTTGGAAGGTCGGTGCTGCCGTTCACTGGGCTAGTGAACTAGCTAGATGGGAGACTCGGTTTGTGACAAGAAGAATCTTAGCAGTATTTATGTATTTATTAAAAAATAGAGTAAGCCCAGGGGCACCTGGGTGGCTCAGTCGGTTAAGCATCCAACCCTTGATTTCGGCTCAGGTGATTTTGGGATTGTGAGATTGCACCTTGTATTGGGCTGATTAAGATTCTCTCCCTTCTTCTTCCTTTGTCCCCCACCCCCACCCCCATTCTCGTGCCCATATGCACGTGTACGTGCACATGCATATTCTCTCTAAAAAAAATTTATATATAAATATATAGTAGGCCCATTACATGTTAACTTAAATAGCATACTTTTAGGAAAATATGCTATTTTTTTCGCCCAAAAAAATTAGTGAGAACATGCTATTGCTTGCACAAATTACTTTAATGTCTGGCTTAATAGAAGATAGCTTAGATTCCTTTCAACGTGGGGTGAGATGTTGCTTTGGTTGAAGCATATGAAGAAAATCCAGCCTCACACAGATAAGTAGTTGGACAAGGCAGGAATATATTATTAGCTTTTTCATTCCAGATCTTTGTGGCTATTCTTTGATATGATATTAAAACACAAAGAGTGGTTATTTCTCAAAAGTTCTTTATAATGTCTAATCCAAAAACATATCAATGATTATTTTTTCTATTAAATCTACTGTTCTGCCTTGAACTCTGAAAGGATCACTTACACACCATGATTTAGTAAACCATACATTGGTCATACAAAGGCACAATCCCTAACAGGGGGGAAATATATTAGTCGGGTTGTCTGGGTGAATAGCTTGCTTCTAGTTGGTTATTAATCCAGATGTCATTTACAGATACCAAAAGTGTCCATTCCACATCAAGGTAGAATGTGACCTGCCAAAGAGCATCACCGTCTATGAGCTTGAGAAGTTGTTCCAGTAAGAGCAGAGACAAATCCTATTAATGTAGAGGCTGTTTATTCCCAGGTGTTTGTACTACAGAGGCTGGAGATTACATCAAAGTCTTAGGAAATCTGCCCTTTTAATTTAAGTGTCTTGTCCTTCTGCAGTATAGTATGGTGGGTGCGCACCGTGGGCAAATAGCCTAGTGTCTGCGCCTCATTTCTGTACCTGGAAAGTGAGAAGAACCTTGTAAGGTTTTTATAAGGAGAGGAAATAATACATGTCCTGTGTCAAAAGAGTGCTTGGGAAACACAAGTCCGCAATATTACTGTTCTCTAAAAAACAAGTAGCATTAATAATAACATTGGTATCGTTCTCTCTGGGCTTTTTGTGGTTTATTTGCCACTGGGTTTCTCTTGATTTCCTACCCCTTGATGCTTGCAAGTAGTTTTGATGCAGAATACTGCCGAAGGTCTAGGCGGGCAACTAATCACAACTCCCCGGTTGTGAGGCTGAAGAGGCCTCCCCAGATGGGTCCCTCCTGAGGATCCATGGAGTACGGGTGGGTCAGGCAGGGCAAGGACAGCTCGAGAAGGGAAGCGTCAACTCTGCAGCGACTTCCATGTTCTGAACATTGTTGTTGAACTTGTTCTCAGCCAGAACACAATTTGTTATCATAGTGGAAGGATCAGGTTCAAGGTACCTCTAGCTTCGACGCTCCAGAATTTACACCAAGGGCTTTGTGTGATTGTTCCTGGGGGCAGAGCCAGAGGATATAATATTCTGTTATTTTTAATGTTTTTTTAAAACTCCGGCAATCCAAAGGTCATAATTTGTTGTAACGATGCTATAATTAAGTTGTGGTAAATGATAGCATTTGAAGATTTTTATAACCAGAATTGATTCGTAAAATGAATACAGTCCCAGCAGTTTATGTTAACATAACTAAATGGAAATGTAATTCTAACTGAGTTTGCTTATTAAATTGAAAATTACTGGGTTATGAGCACTCTTACAATTCTGTCAAAATTGGTGTAAGTCTAGAATTACATGAAATATCCATTAAAATAAAGCATATTTAAGACTCTATTGCTGGTGGCGAATACATTTCTTAAAGCACGTGCAGACGGGTCGTGTGAGAGCACGTGCTATTCGTTAGGCTCATGCTAACTCCTTTTCTCTTTCCTCTGCAGCCATTGGTTTAGCCCTGGCGCTAGGACAGAGCATGCCCAGGTAAGGAACATTCTACCCAAAAGGAAGTTTCTTAGTCTCTTTCAAGTATCAACTGTCTCCCTTCAAGGTAGTGGATCAGCTCTGTGAGAAAAGATAGACATCCCAGCTCATTGAAAAAGTTGATTGTGCCCGTGCTTAACATACTAACGAAGTGCCTCATCCTCAGTAAGCATCAGAATGCTCCCTTACCGCCACTTTCCCCTGTCACGAATGTCACCTCCACGGGAAGGCTGTGGGAGTCACTTGTCTGTAGGACTTCACCATTTACATTTGTTTTTCACAAAGTTGAGGTATCAAGATAGTACGTATGCTCAAAAAATTCCTTAATATTAAGTAAGGTCAGCCAGCAAGAGAATATTTTTATTTTTGAAGTTTCGAAGATGGTAATAGTTTCTTACAAGTTTACATTGTATTTTTCCATGAGGTTTTTTCTTTTATTGCTTAGTAGTATACATGGCAGCACAGTAATTAGTTACCTTAACAAAAACTTTACATTCATTTCAATGAACTTCACATACAAAATAAGCACTTTTTTCTTTTTCTTTTGAATGTATTCGTTTTCTCTCCTCAGCATGCTGTGGTAATTTAGGGCTTAGGTTTTTGAGAAGTTTTAAAGCATATGCATTTTACAGTTAGCATCCTTGTTGATTTTTTTTCTCATTATGAATTATAAAAGTTACTAAGTAGGTCAAAAATATGTAAGAAATGCCTTTAAATACATGAGAATGAACAACCTCACATCCACAGGGATGATTTTCTGTGAAGGGTAGGTAGGTAGATAGGGAAAGAGGTAGGTAGGTAGATAATACATTCATGATGTTTAATTTCTTAAGCTGAGCCACAGTTGATTGTGTATGCCGTAGTTCCTTTTACTCATAATAAGAAGGTGTTAAATACTGCATTATAAACTATACTAACTTTTTAACACACATGAGCCTAGCTAAAGAAAAATATCATGTAAATTCAGCTTTAAGAGTATTTGTGAACTTGCCCTTTTCCATAGGAGTGATTGTCCCCTTTAAAGATATTTCTCATAATAATAGTATAATATGGACTGCTGTTTCTAAAGATTTGGAAATTAACCAGACTGAGTTATGTCTGTGATGTGTTTATCTTATTATTCAAAATGTAAAAATTCGACTTTTTGCTTTCCCAAATGGTTCATGTCTCTCTGTGTACCTATGTACAGTGCTTACAAGAAGATGCTGCTTCTGGGTAATATGTCATATCAGGATATAGATTGTCCCAAAAAACAATTTTTTGAAGCTCCTCTTCTACCTTTTAGAAATACTAAAGTAATGTTATAAAGTTGTCTTTCATATCACAGTATAACTGGTTGCTTCTAGCCAAGATTTTCTTCCTACAGTTAAAAATCAACAATGCTAATATCATAAAGAGAAAAAAGTTGAGCAATTCTTTTTTGCTTTTAATTTTTAAAATCTTTTTGACCAGTTTTCAAATCTGCCTTTTGTTTAAACTTTGATACATCATTTCAGATTTCTGTCTTGAATGTAGGTTATTAATTAATGAGTACAGTTGATTCTTACTATCTACAGTAGCTGTGGTTTATAAAGTCGATGTGAACCCTATAGTAGCATATACCAAAACACTACTCCTAGGGAAATACAAGGTTAGGTTCCTGAGAGGTCACAAGATTTTCATTTACTGATCAATACATATTCTTATTTGATGTATATTTATGTTTAATGATACCTTATTTAATATAGATATCATTGATTCTTAATATCTGAAGGAAGCTTGTTTAATGCACATGTTTCCTCTGTAAGGTCTCTGACAGCCTTGTACTTAGGAACACCAGACAACACCTCAGCTTTATCCTTGGGGGCCACTTTAATTGATTAAATAAAAAAGAAGAACACAAAAATCCAAAAACTATAGCACTAAACAGACTGCTTGTTCACACTGAGAGCTGAAACACCGAGCGAAGGATCTACTCATCAGGCCTCAGCTGATGAGCGTGCAGGACAGGGGACCCAAATTTTTGCCGCCCCGTACATGTCTGTGAAGGACTACAAAAATGTCGGAAGTAGGATCTTGGCATTACAAATAAATTTTTGCAAATAGGCAAATTTGTAAATATGGAATCCATGAATACTGAGAAATCATTGTACCTAGGTGAACATATACAAACCACACAGAGACCACTTATATTCTGAGGGATGAATGTTTCTTAATTCTGCTCAGATCTAAGTCTAGCACAGTAAACTTTGCTAAATAAACCTCAGTGCAAGTGATGAAATGCAAAAACGTAAAGAGATGCAAAATCCTTCACCAGATTGTTGAATGAATGACTGTTGGCCTGCATGATGACCTTTTACTTTTCCCATACCAACTTAGCAACATAAAGAAAGGGTAACATTCCTCACTTTTTGGAAAGCGCACCCCTTTCTACTTCCTCTGTCTTAACAATTCTTCTTTCCATTCTTTAGTCCTAAATCCCATACCCATTGACACCATGTGTACTTCTCACTCTTTCATTTATACATTCAGTAAATAACTATTATCCATCAGCCATTATCTTTCAGGTACTCTCTATCTTTATGAAGGAAGGTATTTAGAAAAACAATGTAGCTTTCCCCTGTGGTGGTTATAATCTGGGGCAGGAAAGCAATAATGCACAGTCTGTTGTGAAATGTTTGAGAAAACCACAGAGAGGGCAGCTATAAAGGCCCCAGAAGAGCAATAAAGTTGGTTCAGAAATGGAAGGAAGGACAAAGAAGCAGTTGTATGAAACACCTTTTTTTCTTGGTCCTACTTGATTCCGATTTTTCCTCTTGGAACATCTAATGATTTGACATTTTGACTATATTTACAAGTATCTTAAGGAGTCATAGATATTTAGATATTTAGATATTACTTAGTTCTCCCTTTAGGGTGAGGACACTGAGAGCCCACCTGTGAAGAGATTC
Source organism: Mustela erminea (assembly GCF_009829155.1). NCBI lineage: Eukaryota > Metazoa > Chordata > Mammalia > Carnivora > Mustelidae > Mustela > Mustela erminea. Next base: position 56,867,313 of record NC_045630.1, on the reverse strand, counting down.
AAAATTCTTTGGTAGACACTTGAGAAATTACAGAGAAGTGGCTGTTATCAGAAATATTCCTGAGCGAATGCCTCTGAGTATCAGGTGGTAAAGAGAGCGTTTCTGTGGAAGAATTCCTCTCTTGGCTTCTTCTCTTGTATGAGGGACTTGAAACTTTTAATAATCTTGTGAAAATATTATGAAGAGCCACAGAAATGCCCTGCTCCCTTTCCGACAGTAAGAACCATCGTCCACAAGGAACACTTCTCTTCCTGGTTTAATGCAGTAGTTTTCAAAACTGTGAACTTTTTGTAAACCTCACATTGTACTAGGTTTTGTGCTTATGAATTTTCATGTAATTCTTATATGGGTCATTTTTTAATATACATCTGCAGGTCACTAATCAGGGAGTTGTGTCTCCATCTGGCCTAAGTCCAGCAATCTGAAAGTTGGAAGGTAAGAAGCACTTCGCACCATATTCAGAAGTTCTGTTATTAATCAGAGTTGGCGTGGTCGAGTCAGAATCTTAAAAATTGACCTCACTTGTGACACTGATAGTAGTCCAGGGAAACAGAAAAATCATCAATAAGAAGAGCGAGGAATTTCTCAAAACCCTGATGAGCTTCTCTTGCTTATTACAGCAGAGCTCAAGGATTCTTGTGTCTTTGACCATGAACTCAGGACCTGACTTAGCCTTCTACCCCACTGCACCCTGCCATCCTTTTTCTTGTTCTTTGGGACATAGCAGAAATGTGTTGAGAATCTTTCAAATACAAATACATGTTTTCTGTTTTAATAACATTCTGGATTAATTTTTTCCTCTTTGCCCCTTAGTAGCTTCCCATACTAATTAATTGGATTCATGACCCATAGATCTGAGTTTGTATTTTTTTTATCTTGGTTTGATTTTAAATTTGCAAAGTTGCACCTAGATTTATAGATTTATTGATAAAGTGTGAAAATTTGTGATGGCTTTTTAATATAGAAGCACTGTATTAGATAATTCCGATATTGGCCTCCTTTTGTATACAAAACCCATCAAAACTGTAAATATGAGGGAGAAAATAAATTCTCACATGAATATCATAGAAGGAGCTCTAACATTAGAATTTAGAGAGGGCGCTATCTCATTTAAGTTGATCCAAGTGGTGGCCTCTCTGAGAACTATCCAGACCTAGTAGGTACGGCCTAATATTTATTTTGGTCCTTATAGTTGAATTTTCAAAACTAAACTAATAGAATTCTTATTTTAGAATGTTGTGTTTAGGATTTTGAGTTCTTTGCTGTAACTGTTTTAACACAAACCGCCGAAACAGCATTCACATATCTTTTATCTTAAAATTAGGCAAGTTAGTTAGCCACTACTATTAATTTCAGGTGGATGTAGAGATTTTATCATCTCACCTCTGGCTATCTGTGTCACAAATGTTGGTTTGTACATATGTTCTTAAAAGACACTAGACTTAGAAATGCCAAAGTAATTAATTATTTTTATTTTCAGAAACAATTTTGTTTCATGGTACGAAGTGTTTCTAAATTGAAACACTTTCAGATTAATGGACTTAAGATAAATGGTTGCCATTTTCTATACATAGTAATAATGAGATCGAGCTTCAGCTGCCTATCAGATACTAGATCTCACTCCCTACTTCTTTATCACATTTATTCCATCATTCATTCATTCAACAAATAGTTACTGAGCACTAAAACTGTACCAGACACCGTGCTGGACCTTGGAGATGCAAGAATGAATAGGGGAAGCAAAGGGCCACAGGTGAGCGAGAATGTGGTGTGCACGGCAAGCTAGAAAGTTCAGTATGGCGGGGCTATGTAATTTAGACAAGAGGAGGTTAGTGACCATCACCAGACGGCAGGTGGGTGGAGAGATTTGTGAAGTAGGCTCAGAGGAAGGAGAGTGGCCTTATCACAGTGAGCACTGAGTAATGGACAGAATTGTCGAATCACTGTATTGTACACCTGAAACTAACAGAACCTGTGTGTTTACTATACTGGCGTTAAAATCAAAAAGAAAAAAAAAAAGAAGAAGTAGTAGGAAGGTTAGGTTGGGGTAGGAGGAAACATAAGAAATTAGGAGTTTAGAAATGTAATCAAAGTATGAAGGGCCATGAAAGGCTTGAATAAGATTTAGGGGTTTATCCGCAGAGAGTAAACTAGATCTAATTTTAGAATTACTGGCTGCAGCGTGGAGAATAGATTGGATAGGAGTGAGTCTGGAGACAGGGAGGCCTTTGCAAGGAAGAGAAAATCATGGTACTAGCATGGTAGTAGTGGGGAAGGAAAGAAGTAGATATTTAAGAGAAATTTAAGATACATGTACTTATCATTAAGACCGTCCTGAAAGAATAAATAAATGATTTAACTACATTGTTGATGATCTAAGTTCTGTTTCCTCTCAAAGGTGGCCAAATGTTGCTAATTATTAATTCCAAATAATGGCATTAAATAGTTTAAAGCAGTTTTTTTTTTTTTAATCAAAAGGTATTGCTACTGGTCAGACAATACCCACTGACCACCAGGCTCATTAATTACAATCATAGTGGTAGTATTTGAACCATTTTGCTCAGCACTTCTTGTGTTTTGGTCATAGTGCTAAGCATTTTACATGGTTTATCTTGTTTAACCCTCCTGGCAACCCTATCAGTAGATATATTAGCTCCTTTTTACAGATGGACTTGAGGGTTAAGTACTTTGCCTAAGACTGCCCAGTTTGTAAATGGCAAATCTGTTCTTAAAACCTAGTAACTTGTTAGTTACAGGCACAGCTGGGATTAGAACCTAGATCTCTCTGCATTAGTACTTTTAAGATTTCTACTTTTGTTAGAGTTAATTTCTAATATGCTGTGCATCCTCCTTTTGGCCCAGTCTTGTGTATAATTATATTTCTGCATAAATAAGATAAGCTACAGTTTGAGCAAACACATAGTACAGAGTATTGACTACTCGGGGTGTTTTTTCTTTCCAATTAGTTACGGCAAAGCCAAGTGTGAAGGGAAGCGGGTGGTGAGGCATTTTGAGGAGGCAATCAAATGTATATGCATACTCTCTAATTATGTATTTCCGAGCCAATAATTTCTTTGAAAACAAATGTTTTAAGTGTGTTTCTTAACCATGTTAGGCCAGGAGATACAGAGAAAATATTAGATCTTTTATGTCAGCGTAAATGACAAAGTCTCAAAAATTCACAGCTGAACGCAATGGTAAAGGCCCTTGGCAAGGGAGGTTATGTGACTTTAACCAAGACTACTCCAGAGAACTCGGATAAAGACTGAGTTCTAGAACCTCCCGCCCAGAGCAGTCTCGCTGTCAGGGAAACGTCAGATTGCCAACGCTTGCTCCCAGTTTTCTTACAAGAGTGTCAACGGCATCTCCAGTGAGCCCAGTGGTCTTTCTTGTGAGAGAAACCAGTAGAAGGCAAAAACAAAAACGTAACCGCAAATGCAGGAATGGTGTCCCTTTGCTGAGAGGATCACCCTTCCACTTCCAAAATAATACAATGAAACTATTTTTGTTTCTACTACTTTGTCTTAACACTTTGTATAGCATCAGCTTCTGAGAGATAACCGAGCTGAAAGAGGACACAAGAAGAACTGTTCTGTGAAAACAGCCAGCAGGTAAGCCATTCAGATCATTTTTAATTCTGCTCATTAAGTCATGTGCCCTTTTTCTCCCCATACCAATATGAATGGATGAGTGATAGCTGAGTGGCCTTTGAAGTTGCCGTCTAAAGAGCCAGTGTGAAATATTCCAACCATTGTTTATTAGAGTCGATTTCAGGATTATTAGTTATGAATAGAGAGATACCATTCAGAATGAATTTTTAAAAGAAAAGAAAAATTTCCGTTTCTCATAACTAATCAATACGAGATCAGGATTTAGAATAATCATTTTAGTTTTCCATTTAAAAAAGTAGAATAAGTCTTTTTCCCCTTAACTTATATGGTACTTAGACCTTATGAGAGAGCAACATGTATATTCTAATAATATATAAATGAGTCTATAGAAAATACACTCATTTTAAGAAGTGCTTCTCGTTCTTACTCATTTTATATTGCTGAGTCGATGTTATTTTTTTCCATTAACAAAGAATTTGTCTCAGTCGGTTGTTTTAGATGTATATTTTCAAATTTCGCATGTGGTGTTTCTGAAGACTTAATTTTTATTTAGATGAAAATGGTTCTCAGAATATTGATCAGAAGAACTACCACCCTGGGATTTACACTTACTCAATTTTTAACAAGATAACTGACTTCAGATAAATTGCATCCCATGGTTTCCCCTTGGTAGGGCGCTAGCTGCTGTGTTTAACTTTCCCAAAGAAACAATAGAGCTTTAAAGTATAATGTTGTGCAAAGTAACCTCAACTGAGAACCCACTCGATCTCTGAAGAAGCGAATATAAATCCTCTCCAAGCATGGCTACCTAATTTAGACAATCAAAAACTGTCAAATGGGGCACCGGGGTGGCTCAGTGGGTTAAGCCTCTGCCTTCAGCTCAGGTCATGGTCTCAGGGTCCTGGGATCAATCCCTGCATTGGGCTCTCTGTTCAGCGGGGAGCCTGCTTCCCCCTCTCTCTCTGCCTGTCTCTCTGCCTACTTGTGATCTCTCTCGCTCTGTCAAATAAATAAATAAAATATTTTAAATAAACTGTCAAATAAATAATAATTTGACCATCAGTGATAGTCAACATAAAACCAATATATTTACCCCTAAGAATGTCAGCTCCTAAGATTATAGCAATATCTGTATAAAATGTATACAGTTTATAAATAACTGTGGATGAAATATTTATACAAATAAAATAAGCAGACAGCAGCTCACTATTGGAATTAATCAGGCAAAATGGAAAAAAAAACATATAATTTTTAGAAATGAGAAATATGATTATTAAAGAGATAATTAGTGAAATGGAGATACGGCCAAAGAAATAGACCAGAATATAGCCTAGAAATACAAAGAGATGGGAGAGTAAGAGAGTCCTTAAGAGACACAGAAAAAAGTCCAAGATATATTTAATCAGAGTCTTTGATAAAGAAGGGCTTAAAACACAGGCACACATGATATTTAATGAGATATTGGTTAAGAATCCCCAGTGTGAAAGTTATAGATCTGTACTTACACATACAGAAAGCACAATGGATACTAAGTACAATAAATTAAAAAAAAAAAATCCAGGGGCACCTGGGTGTCTCAGTCGGTTGGGCATTTGCCTTTGGCTCAGGTCATCATCCCCCACACATACGGCTCCCTACTCAGCAGAGTCTGTTTCTCCCTCTTCCTCTCCTTCTCCCCAGCATTGTGCTCTCTCTCACTTGCTCTCAAATGAATAAATAAAATCTTTAGGAAAGAGAAAAAAAATCCATACCTAGTGGTATAGTGTAATACACCCAAAACAAGAGAAAATCTTAAAAGAATCCAGAAAGAAAGGACAAATTGTCTACAAAGGAATGGTAGCTATACATCAGATGTCTCTGTAGCAGCAAGGAACCCAGAGCACAGTGGACTCATCTTCAGAGTTGTAAGTTAACAGACAGCCTAGAACTGTGTACCTAGAAAAACATCTTTCCTGGATGAAAGTGAAGTAGGTACATTTTCAGATTTTCACAAACTAAGAACATTTACTATCAACAGACTTTGGCCAGAATTTTTAAAGAATGTGTTTCCAAACAGTGGTCTCCCCCCCCCCCCAAAAAAAGTCTGAGATTCAGGAATGATGCAGAGCCAGTAAACTGAAAAAGATGTAGGTAAATGTAAATAACCATTGTTTGTATAAAGTGATAATGATGTGTGATTCATAGGCCTTTTCAAAAGACAATCTAAAATAGCGGACAGCAATAGCATTGGCAAGAAGCAGATGAGTTGTGAAGCATGGGCATGGGACAGGGCCAGTGAGGAGCTCGAGGGAAGGGTTCCAGTGGGGCATATAGAAGGTCTTGGGATGAGGGTATTTTCATTATCTTGAGTGTGCTGATGGTTTCACATGTATATACCTATGTCAAAACTTGTCCAGTTGTACACTTGAACTGTGCATTTTTCTTATGTCAACTACACCTCAATCAAGATCTTCTAAAAAAAATTTGGAGGGGCCACCTGGGTGGCTCAGTCGGTTAAGCATCTGCCTCCAGCTCAGGTCATGATCCTGGGATTCTGGGAGCAAATCCTGCATCAGCCTCCCTGCTCAGCAGGGAGTTTGCTTCTCTTTGCCTCAGCCCCCACCCCCACTAGCTCCCTCTCTCTGTCTCTCTGTCTCTCTCTCCATCTCTCTCTCAAATAAATAAAATCTTCAAGTAAAAGTCAAAGTCTTTATGTTGGCCTTCAAGGCCATTTGTGATCTGGCCCAGAACTTTTCGCTTCCTCCTTGACATCTTCTCCCACTTCACTTCTTACTCAACCCCTCCTGCACAGTGGCTTCTCTGCTATTCCCCCAGCACCCAGTCCCACTCATGTCTCATGGCCCTTGCACATGCTGTTCCCTCTCACTGCAACTATCTTTATGGCTTGCTTCCTGTTTCCTTCAAGTCTCTCCTCAATGTAAAAAAGGTTCATTATCCACCAAACCCATCAAACTCTGTCTTTTGATCTGTCTTCCTGATTGTCAAAGAGGGACAATCTCTTTAAGCTTCATGAAAGCAGGGTCTTTGCTTTACTCACTAGAGTATCCCCAGTACCATAAACAATGCCTGATACATGGGCAATAAATATCATTTCATAAAATATTTGTAGAATTCATTTAAAATCAATTCTATGCAGTAAAGTGCTTTGTTTGAGTCCTTGTGGGGACCTCTACAGTTAGTGTCTGACTCTAGTCCCCATGTCACTACTTATAGGCTGGGTAATCCTGAGCAAAATACTTAACTTCTCTGTCCCTCAGTTTACTTATCTGTGAATTGAAAATAGTCATACCTACTTCATAGCACTGTTAGAAGGGATGAGTTATTGCCTCTAAGGCATTTAAAATGGAAGAGCTCAAACATTAGCTCTTATATCAAGGATGGTCTTGTTATTTCCACCTGTGTGTTTTCTAAGCACTTGTTCAACTTTATTTTATTTTTTTTAATTAATTAATTTATTTTTTTAATTTTTTTTTTTTTATAAACATGTATTTTTATCCCCAGGGGTACAGGTCTGTGAATCGCCAGGTTTACAAACTTCACAGCACTCACCAAAGCAACTTTATTTTTTTAATCCTATTTTTCTTCTACCTAGTTTAGAAACTCTAATTATTCTGTAAGACTTAGGACAAATATGGCAGCCCCCCAACCCTGTCCTTCCCCATTCTCCAATTTCACCCTCCAGAGGAAACCACTTTCAACCCTTTTAGCCATTTCTTGAGTATGAAGCCAAACTGCATGCTTACATTATGATTTCTTGATGCTCTTACTTTGGTATAACCTACTGACTTCCTGCTGTACGTCCTGTACATACACACACGCACACACGCATGCACGCCCCCTTATCTGCATTTTTCTCTCTTTCTAGTAGCTATCTCGCTAATTGTCAGACCAAATCAATATTCATTGTTTTCATTAATGTGATTATGTATGTAAATATTATTCATAGATGTATCACTTTCTTGTTGTCATGGAGATAACTGTCTTGCTTTTCATTTGCTTTGTTTCTGTGTGCCTCACCCCAGTTCATCAACCACCACTACGCAGAAATGTAGTTCCTCTCGATTCTTTTTCTGGGGGGCTTCCCTCTTGGAGCTGTCCGTTTCTCAGATCCTTTCTCAGCTGTGTGCTGTCTGGACCTGCTGCACAGCTCAAGTCCTGTGATCTCTCTTCATGATCATCCTGGGGCTGTACTTCATCTCTCCTACACGGGATTTCCTGTTCCCTGGCCTCCACGATTTTTCCTGAGCTTTCTGAGAAGGAGAACAGTTGTGGTTAAATTTGGGCACTTTGCATATCTGAAAATCTGTTTATTCTAGTCTTACGTTGACTGATTCAGCTGGGAATGGAATTCTGTTGGGAGCCATTTGCCTCGGGACTTCGAATGCATTCCTCCCACAGGGGGAGTTGTCTGTGGTTTCCATTCTCCCCCGCTCCCTACCCCCCCCCCACCCCCGTCTTGGGATTTGGATGTCGGAGTGCCCTCAGGTGATGCTCCAACTTTCCTTAATGTCCCTTTTATATATTGTTGTCTTCAAAGATTTCTGGGCAGTTTTATCAAAGTGATGTCCCAGACCTTTTATTCACTAAAAAAAATTCTCTTATACTTTTCATTTCCAAGAGCTCACCTTGTTCTTTGAACATTCCTTTTGAACAGATATCCTCTGTGTCTTGTTTTGTGGGTGCAGTTTATTTTCTTGTGTCTCTAAGGGTAACGTTTGTGTGAGGCACAGGGCAATTCGTGGAGGTGAAGTAAGCACAAGGAGAGAAAGACTTACTCGAGTTTAATTTTTGTTACAAGTTTTATTAAGTGCAAGACAAAAAATTCTTCACCTTTCTTATTTAAATGTATTTTTCTGCGTTGCTGTCTTCAAAGCCATTTTCTTTCTAGTATTTTCAATATTGGCTTGACTTTTCTTAACCCCCTTCGGGTGAGTGACTGCACTTCCCTGTCTCAACTTGTGGGAAACATAAAGGTTAGAGAAGAGAACTGTAATGCATTAAATCAATAAATTTGGGGATCATTTACTCCTGAAACATAGCAGGCAGGTAAGAAAAGATAAATGCACCAGTGGTCTGCCGCTGGTGACTCACAGCCGAGCCTCTGAAGCTCTTGGAGACCGCTCGGTCTTCAGGTGGGCGTTTCTCACCGGAGCTCGGCCTCATTCTTCCAGCCCGTGGAGGGTAGTACATGTCACCCTCAGCTCCGCGGGGGAGTTTTCAACACCTCTGTAGCTGGATTTCAGGCCCTCATTTACCGAGGCCACTAACTATAATGCACTTGGGTAGCTTTCCAGATACCCAGGTTATGGCATTTTTCCTTTTTTGCCACACCCACTTCATCTAGGCTCTTCAAATCGCTGCAGGGTGCGGGGGAATTGTGTCTTTTCCAACTCTGAGACTCCTGTGTCTAACAGTGCCAAAGAGGTGACAACCTGTGAAAGCCTCCTTTAAACAAGCAGCTACTTTGCTAATGACAGTTCGTTCTCTCGGGAACCCTACTTTATCAACAACGGGCTATGTTTTTCAAGGGGTCCCATGCTGCTTCCTCTGAAAAGGGCAGGGGGTCCTTTGGATTTCTCTCTTTTCTTTTCTCTTCTTCCTTCTTTTCTTTCTTTTTTTTCTTCTTTCTTTCTTTCAAATTTTATTTATTTGTCAGAGCATAAGAAAGGGGACAGCAGAGGCCGAGGGAGAAATAGGCTCCCTGTTGAGCAAGGAGCCCAACACAGGACTCAATCCCAGGACCCTGGGATTATGACCTACCTGAGCCAAAGGCAGAGGCTTAATGCCTGAGCCACCCAGGCATCCCCTTTTGACTGATTCTTAACACAGATATAATGTAAACTAATATAAACAAACTCTAATTACAAACAGTGCTGTAATGTCATCTCATTGATCCAAATGGTATTAGTCTTACACATCTTCCTTTTAGTCTGTTGCTGCACTTTTTTTCCCTGGGGGAGCCTTATCATACAGCAGGTGTGTCAGATATTAAGTGGTGTGAAAAATCTTTCAGCCAAATGTTATCCTCTTATATTCATTTTGTGTTGGCCCAAGAATTTGCATTGCACTGCTTGAAGTTGCGTGTTTCCTGTCTTGTATTCATCCGTGTTGCCCATACCTTACTGATTATTCCCATCTGATTCTTCCGTTGGGTTAGTCTATGAATAGGTTCTTTTCTGTGCTCCTTTCATTTCTTCAGAATTCTCTATCCATTTTCCTACTGTGGCGTTTTGTCTTAGGCTTCTGGTGTATTATTTCTCATCTAATATTGAATGAGTATCTCCTTGTGTACTTGAAAGCCTATGAAAACAAATAAAAACTTAGGGAAACACAAAATTATTTCAAGCAATAAATGCATGAAAGCATACTGGATTGTAATTTTTAAAAACCACTTCTTATTACCTATCACTGTCAATATTTAATAATTAACAGGCATAGTTTTTGAGTGGTCATTGCACGTACTAGATTATTAGCCCAAGTTAAACACAACACACACATATTCACACTCACACACTCAGCTAAACCTTCAGGCATTGCATCTGAGTGTTTTATAAAAACAATAGCGACATCTAAATCTATTTCTTCAACCCATATCTTTCTCTTAAATTCCAGACTTTTTTTTTTTAAGATTTTATTTATTTTTCTGACAGACGGAGATCACAAGTAGGCAGAGAGGCAGGCAGGGGATGGGGGTGCGCAAAACAGACTCCCCGCTGAGCAGAGAGCCCAACGTGGGGCTCGATCCCAAGACCCTGAGATCATGACCTGAGTGGAAGGCAGAGGCTTAACCCACTGAACCACCCAGGCGCCCCTTAAATTCCATACTTGATATCCAAATCTTCCACGTTTTTATCTCAGTAGTCAAATATAATTTTATACTTCTCAAAGTTAGGAAGTTCTTTTCCTCTGCCTTCATCTCAAACTCCAATTAAATAATTTCATATTGTTTCTCATGTCATAACCTTTGGTTAGTACCAGAAAGTTCAATATAGTTTCCCAAATTGAAAGGCAGTAAAACTTGCATTAAATGATGCCTGATTCTAAGGGATGTGCCATTCTTGAAAATGTCTTACTTTTTAAAATACCTCTTTATATTTATGATTAGTCTTTACTATTCTAAGAATCCATATAAAAAGATTGATAGTTTGACAAAAATTGACAGCAATTTTATTGAATTATTTAGATCATGTCATGCCTTTCCTTTTAGATCTGGTATTTTTTTTTTAATCTGCTGTTCTTCTTTACTTAAATGAGTTTTGTCATTTACTCTTGGGAGGCACAAAGGCTAAACCATCCAGCTGTCTGATATGTAATTTGAAATTAAGTAAAAATGCTTTTATTGTTGATGTTATTCAATTGTATTTAATATTTAAAATGTCTTTTAACATTTTAAAAGTAGCTCAGTCGGTTAAGCATCCACCTTTGGTTCAGGTCCTGGTCTCAGCGTCCTGGGATCCAGCCCTCTGTCCGGCTCCCAGCTCAGCGGGGAGCCTACTGCCCCTCCCCTCCCGTTCATGCTCTCTGTCACTATCTGATCTCTCTCTCTCTCTCAAATAAATAAATAAATAAATAAATATATATATATTTTTTAAAAACTGAAGGAATATAAATTTTAAAAGATAATAATAATAAATAAAATGTCTTTTAAAAATGTGTTATTTCACTTTTACTTAGTTTGTGGTAGCATTACATTTTTCATCTACTTAGTATCAAACAATTTGATAACCCCTGGATACTGTGTGTTCTGTTTCTTATGTTAGCAATTAATAGTGAGGAAGAAGAAATCAACCTCTTTTTTTTTGGCTGTCATCTTGCCTATTAGTAGTAAAGAGTCTCCTAAAATGAAAAAAATGACAGTAGATTTCATCACAGAATCAAAACAAATCCCATAATATTGACATACAAACACATTCATGTCAGCCTTCTTCCGTCAGGTTAGAAGAACATTTCTATTTACTTTAATACAGAGCATATTCATTTTTATATGATGATACAAATCATTGTGTTGCAGCTTTAACAAATAAAATTATAGCTGTTTTTTATTTGATCTTCTAAAGATCCAAAGATGTTCAAGGTTTGAGTTTACTTAGTCTTCCGCATAGTGTCATCTGTTACTGGAGAAGGAGATCTAATTTGCAACGGATACAAAACTATTTGTCATTTTGCAGGTTTGCCAAAAATAAATGAAACTATTAATTACTACATTTTTGAGCAGCTGTTAATAAATTGGGACAGGATAACTGTTCATTAGAGTACTGGTTAATGACATGGACTATATTGGTTCAGTGTTGCTTTTCACAGAAATATATCAACAAGATTAAACCTATTAACAAAAGTAAGTGAAGCTTTATGTAAATTTTTAAGATGAGAAGTTACATACCCTGTGTTAACAATTTGCCATTTTAAAACAAATCCTCCTTTGTCATATTAAACTAATGATTCAGTACCATATTTTAAAACAACTTATACCACTTAACATTCATGTTTTATATACTTTATGTTTATATGTCCAAAATAATGGCTTGAAACTGCTTTTAAATAGTAATTTTAAAAGTAAAATGTCTAGTGTGTTGTTATTCTACTTTCTAAACCTAATATTCGCATTAAATTTCATTGTCTTAAAAAAGTTTACCCAATCCTCCAGACAGAAAATATCTTAAAAAAAAGAAAATGTCTTTTAGATTTTTAAATTCATTCATACATATGCATGAATAAAGACATAGAATATATTTACATATTCCCTGTAACATGAATGTATACATTCTATACTTGTTTAATTGGAATACATTTAATTGCATCTGTGTTCTAATTTAAAAAATTTTTAATGGCTTCTAGGTATGGATATTTATAGTAGCGTAATTAGAAATATACCACATATACAATATAAAATGGTTTTTAAGGAATTTAATCTATTTTATACTATATGACGAAATTATTATATTAAAAAAAGGAAGTAGTCTCAAATTGCCACTTCTCATGCCTCCTGTCCTTTGGGCATCTAGAAATTCTGACCTACCTTCCTTGCCAAAATTTTAGACTAACAGTTATAGGGAGTTATTTTAAATTGTGACTGTACTAAATAAAATTTCTTACCAGCCAGTTAGAATTTTGAGAGATTGCTTTTCAGGGTAATATGAATAACCCACACAGACAAAAAAAAAAAAAGGATTTGTCATTTGGAAATATGTAATGTATCCAGTGTGTGGTAATTAAAAAAGCAATCAAGTCCTGGTAAAACATTCATGACAATGTCTTTCTTGAAATCTGGTAGCTCTGTTAGATATTTTCACATGACTAAACGCATGCACAGCCTCTCCCCTCCAGAACAGCAGTGGAATTTGGCCATGGTCACTAATAATGGAAAATAGCACATGAAAGCCATTCCAGTAAATTTGTCTTGTGGAGTCCATTTCCTTCAGACAGGTGTCTGTTTCACAGCTGGCTCTCTCCAAATTGGTCCTGTGATTAAATGGACGTGGACACAAAACTAACCTTTAATTCCCAGAGATGGCTCCCCTAGGCAGTGATAGAGGTCCACCTGCAGGACCATGTATTAACAGCAGCTGTATCCCCACTGCTGGCCCAGGTCATAACTTCATCGGGGGTACGTCTGAGGATCTGATCATCCGATGCATATAGGTGCCAGAACACTCCCCAAAACATCAAGCATTCCTCATTTATTAGGAAAAGAATTGCTGTAAAAGTTAATGTTTTAAACCAGCAATACAATAAACCAGCAACACAATAAACAATAGCTTCTACTTGATAATTTGTACCTTGCAGCCTGGAGAATAAACCTCGTAAATTCATCAGCCGCATTGACAATGCTTTGAATTTAAAAAATACTATTTTGTGTCCATAGAAAACCGATTATACGAACTCTTGAACTTTGACATATGTAACTGCTCATAATATAACGGGGATCATCCTGTAGTCTAAAACAGTTACTGCATATATAAATAGTGGCTATATAAGCATAAATTATGTAATAATTTATAAAAATTTTCAAATATTAAACACTTAACTGTCACTTGTTGTAGTTGATTTTAATTCCCTTTCAATTAGGAGGCAATTTAAAAATAAATCTAAAAATCACAAAATGATGTCTCGTAGAGTTAGAGCTATGTTTTTAAAAGAATCCACTTCTTTATAATCAGAATTTTTCCTTGCCCTTTCTCTTCAGAAATATTTTCCATCACTCTGTAGTGATTTGTTTGTATACCAAGATATTGTTGGGAATTTACTTTGTTTATTTCATATACTTCTGATCAATTCCAACTCATGCCCAATTATATTACACTAAATTAACATAATTCAACAGATGTTGATATTTAAATGTTTTCTGGCATTCAAATCTTGGACAGCTGTCTTTGAGCTTGGGGAAAAGGCAAACATTTAGAGTTAAATGCTGAACATATGCTTAAATTACTAATTAGAAAGATGGAATAAAAACTATGCATTATCCTTTCTAAGGACAATAAACCTCAGATAGGGATTTCTGTAATCTTTTTACATCAAGTTACAGTCCAGAGGTGTACTCAGACTAAAGAACATCAGACTCCATGGATAACTTAATTTAATTTCAAGTTTGATCACTTAAAAATTATGGAAAGTGTCACTAGGATTTGAACATCTAAAATGACTTCATACTGGCAGTTTTAAGAGTTGAAAAGATGCTTTTCATTTACAATGTCAGGATGGTAAAAGCAGTTTTTAACAATATTTTATTGTGGAAAATCTATCATATGCAGAAATACAGAGAAAAATATAAACTCAGTATGTCTCAGCTGGCTTAGATCAGGGTATGGCCAACCTGGTTTCATGTGTATCCACACCCAGCCCTTCCTCCAAACCCAAAGCCCATCTACCATATTACTTCAACTGAAACTAACAGTATGTTCTAAAAAATAATAGCCTCTCTCTTTTTTTTTTTTAAATATTTTATTTATTTATTTGACAGAGATCACAAGTAGGCAGAGAGGCAGGCAGAGAGAGAGGAGGAAGCAGGCTCACTGCTGAGCAGAGGGCCCGATGCAGTGCTCGATCCCAGGACCCTGGGATCATGACCTGAGCCGAAGGCAGAGACTTTAACCTACTGAGCTACCCAGGTGCTCCAATAATAGCCTCTCAAAAAAAAAAAAAAAAGAAGAAGAAGAAGAAGAAGCCACAGTACCATTACCATATCTATTAAAAGAGCAATCATTTGTTAATACATGTTATTTCTTAACATATGCTAATATATACGATTGATACTCACATTTCTTCAGTTATTTTGTAATGTTTTATTTTATACGTTGTTTGGATTTGGATCCAAATGAGATCTGTCTCTTATAATGGGTTGACATACATCTCTTTAAAAATGTTCCCCTTAATTTATAAATATGCCCTCCCCAGCCTTTGGTTCTCCTTGAAAGTTTTTGATTGCAGAAATCAGATTGTTTGTTCTATGAAGTTTGTCACCTCTGAGAAATGTTGCTGATTTTACCCCACTGTGTCATTGCACATACTCCTCTTGTCCCTCCCTCCTGTAATTGGTATTTAAATCTAAAGAATTGATTTAGGTTCAGGTTGTTTTGTTTGCTTTGTTTTGCTTTGTTTGGGCCAAGACTGTTTCAGAGATGGTATCTTCTATTTTTCTCACTTCCTTGTCTCTTTCTGTGATTGGTTAGCCATAATATCCCAGATACATTGAATAAGGGTTACAGAATGGTGATATGTTAATTCTGTCATTCAAATTTTGCTTATTGGTTGGATTACTTCTGTTAAAAATATTTCCCACGGGGCACCTGGGTGGCTCAGTGGGTTAAAGACTCTGCCTTCTGCCAGGGTCCTGGGATCAAGCCCCGCTTCGGGCTCTCTGCTCAGCGGAGAACTTGCTTCCTCCTCTCTCTCTGCCTACTTGTGATCTTTGTCTGTCAAATAAATGAATAAAAATCTTTAAAAATAAAATTTAAAAAATCCCCCACTTCAGCTACTTGATTACTGCAAGGCACAGATCATGTAGGAAAAGAGAGAGAAATACTTGATCACTTCCCTTGGTTATCAGTTTTCAAAATTAATTGGTTCTTTACATTTTCCAGAGATGAACAGTGAAACTAGATTCTATTTTTTCTTTAACTCATTTATTTTAAACATATATGATGTTTTTCAGTTCTTTAGTTATTATTCTAATGGTGTTAAAATTGGCCCATCTTTGGGCAATGGAAGATTGTTTATATAGGCTCCTGAGTCTGTTTCCTTTCTAGTGGATTTTCTTTGCTTTCTTCCTTGCCATCTGGTATGTTTACTTTTTCAAGGCTACCTTGTACCTTTTCTAGCCTAGACCATTTCTTTAAGAAGGGAAGTAGCTTCAGAAACTACAATCTGGATGTTAGAGCTATAATTATTTCTAGCCCTTTTTAATGGAATGCGTTAGGATTTTTTTTTTTTTTTTTAAACATGTTGGCTCACACGAGTAGTCTTGACTCAAATTCAAGACTTCGGTATTTTTGTACTTTCCATTATTGATTATAATCTCTTTTTACAGCATTGAAAATACTACCTCTCAATGACACCATATAGTTAACAGCTGTCCCTTGAACAATGTGGGAAGGTTAGAAGCACCCACCCACACCCCACGTGGTCAGAATTTCTTTGGTGACTCTTAACTCCCCAAAAACCTACTGATGGCCTACTGTTGACCAGAAGCCTTACTGATAACATAAACAGTTGATTAATGCATACTTTCTGTGCTATATGTATTATAATATATAATATATAATGTAATATATAATATATGTATATAATATATGTAATATGCATGTATGTATATTGTATTCCTACAACAATATAAGCTAAAGAAAAAATGTTATTAAGAAAATAATAAGGAAGAGGCACCTGCGTCTCAGTAGTGAAGTGTCCAACTCTTGGTTTCGGCTCAGGTCATCATCTCAGGGTCATGTCCTCAGGGGTCATGAGATCAAGCCCCGAGTGGGGACTCCACGCTCAGTGCAGAGTTTGCTTGAGATCTTTCTCCCTCCTCCTCCCTTTTCTTCTGCCCGTCCCTCTGCTCACATTCTCTCACTAAAATAAAGTCTTTTTCAAAAATCATAAGGATGAGAAAACACATTGATAGTACTGTACTGTATTTATTGGAAAAATTCCTTGTATAAGTGGACCTGTGTCGTTCAAACCCATGTTCAAGGGTGAGCAGTATTCCTTTTATCTAACCAGTCGTACACAAAGCAGTCTCAGAATCACCTTATCATCATGACCATCAAATAAAATAATTTTTAAGAACAGCCTAAATTTTCCCTTTCTCTATTTGTTTTATAATTCTTATATATTTCACAAGGAATATGTAGTCAATCCCTGTGTGTAGTCAATTTCAAGCCCCTTGAGGGACCCCTGGGTGGCTCAGTCAGTTAAGTGTTTGCCTTTGGCTCAGGTTATGATCCAAGGGTCCTGGGATGGAGCCTGCTCAGCAGGGAATCTGCCTCTCTCTCTCTCTCTCTCTCTCTCTGTCTGCCCTCCCCACTGCTTTGTTTTTCTCTCTTTCTCTTAAGTAAATAAATAAAATCTTTTTAAAACTAAGTAAAGTCACTTAAAATAGTTCCTAAGTATAGATATTCCAATTTGTAATTAGGTTCTTTAGTTTCATTTTAATATTCAGAGACTTCTCTTTAAAAATATATTTAATTTTGTTATATAATGACATAAACATCATTATAGGTTCTATAATCAAATCTCCACCAAAAAAAAAAAAAAATCATTTTCAAAGAGGTCTAACCTCTATCCTGTCCCCTCAACAGGGGGGCTGGTAGCTGTTGTTCTGTTTTGTTCTACTTATGGTTTATCCTTCTGTTGGCTTTTTTTTTTTTTTTCTATTTTAGAATAAGCAGCTCTATCTTTCTTCCTTTCTGTGTTTCCTTTTCCTTGCTGTTACTTGCACTCTGGTATAACATTTTACATTTCAGAAGACTTTTGTTTTTTCTAATAATTACCTTTGCATTAATACTTTGGGCAGGAGAGGCTGTTTGCTATTGGTTTCCTATTGGGACCTCTCCTGAAGTCAGCTAGTAACCTCTTTTGCCCTTCTCATTCCTCTCCCAAGCACTGGATGTAAAGTCGATGATACTCTGCTAATATCTATAGGCCAATCAGCAAACTCATTCCATCTTCCTATATACTTTTCATTTCTCTCCCTTTATGATACGTGTACTCTGTATACATTCTCGGAGGCATGAACCATCCATCCTATGCTGTCTTCTTCGTTTCAGTTCTAGTTTTGGTTCTATCTCCGTTCATTTGGTATAAATTTGGCAAATAAATATAAGGATCCCCATCACATCTTCAGTCAGTGTTTCTCTGTTCGTTTTGTTTTCCTCTGGAAGGGCTCGTGGAACGGTGTTCCTTGACTTCCATGACCTGTACATGTCAAGGTCACTTTGACCAGATTTACAACCCATAGCTCCTGTCTTCTTTCCTCAATAAATAGGTTCCTGCATTGTCTGTATAAAACATTTGTTTTCAGTGTCTGCTGGAGTCTGGTTTCCGTTCCTTTCATGTTTCAGTGGCTTATTTTTGCCTGGATGCTCAATGATATTTTCTTTCTCCTTAAAGCCCGAGAGCTACAATAGACTGTATTCTGGTATGGTCATTCAAGGTATTTTTTTCCCCAAGGACGAAATATGCTCTTTCTGAAGGTAGTTGTTACTATTTTGGAATAAATTTTAAGATTTCCTCCAGTTACAGTTTTTCATATTTATATTATTTCATTGCTTTCTTTGGTTTTGCTTCAAAAGTTTCTCTTATACATATACTGGATCTTTTTTGCCTGTCTTTTGTAGTATCACTTATATGATCTTTTTTTTCTCTTCTTTCATTTTGGATGTTTTTGTACTTTGCAGCCTGTGTTGCATTACCTTCTATTCTCCTCCATCCTCTTTATTCTCTTACATTTTAGTCTAGTTTCATTTCTGGAATTTTTTTTTAACTTTCTAATTGTTTTCTGGATGCTGTCATCTCTCTTTGGCTAGCTGTTGGGGGATTCGGGTTATGCTGTATAGATTCAGAAACAAGAGTGCCACTGCCACCATATTCCCAGAATATTCTAGGACTTCTTCATAACCTGCTTATTTTTAAGAGTGGAAATAAGTGATTAGAGCAATACATGGTCAGGGCTGCATTTCTCTACTGATAGATCTAGTGTGTCATGATTTTCTAGTCTTCTAGTATAGTAATGTCTATGTTTCTTTTAACAATGATGCTTCATACACTACTTCCACACACCTTTAAGGACTTTCTTTTACCAAGTATATAAAAGCCACTAGTCTAGGTGATGTGTTTGGAACCCACATACCGTGTACAATCTCTGCATTCCAGAATCTTATATCCTCCTACTTAGGAAAACCTGGACTCCATCCATGGTTCATTTTAGCCTCTCACTCTTGTGCCCTTCATTTAGTCTCCATAAAATAGCCAGAAAGACATTTGGAGAACCCAAATCTATTTGTGTGTACTTAAAAATTCTTAATGGCTCCTAATGCACTGTTCCTGGGTTGTAAATTGGTATAGCAACTATGGAAAACACAGTATGGAAGATCCTCAAAAAAATCAAAACAGGACTATCATATGATCCAGCAAGTTCATTTCTGGGAATATATCCAAAAGAAATAAAAGAACTAACTCCAAAAGATATCTGCACCCCCATATTCATTGAAACATTTTTTATACTAGCCAAGACATGGAAACAACCTAAGTACCCATCAGTGGATAAATGGATCAAGATGCTGTGTGTGTGTGTGTGTGTGTATAATGGATTATTTAGTGATGGGGAGGAAAAAAGAGCAAATCCTACTATCATTTGAGACAACATGGATGGACCTTCAAGGTATTATGCTAATTGAAATAAATCAAACAGAGAAAATACTTTATGATCTCACTTAAATGTGAATTTAAAAGGGGGGGGGGATTCAGATTTATAGTTACCAAAGACAGAGGGTGGGGAAGGGGAAATTGGAAGAAGGTGGTCAAAAGATAACAAGCTTCCAGTTATAAGATAAATAAGTACTCGGGATGGAAGGTACTGCATGATGACCATAGTTAACTCAGCTGTATGACACATAGGGAAGTTGTTAAGAGAGTAACCTACCAATCTCATCACAAGGAGAAAAGTTTTTTTTTTCCTTTTCTCTTTCTTTGTTTTCTTTTTATTGTAACTATCTAAAAAGATAGATGTTAGCTCAATCTACTGTAATCACTTCAGAATGTACGTAAATCAAACCATCATTTTGTACACCTTAAACTAATACAGGTATGTATGTCAGTTATTTTTCAATAAAACTGTAAAAAAACAAACAAACAGATAGAAACACACAAACACATAAATTATTAATGGCTTCCCATTGCCTTTAGGATCAAGTCCTAAATGTGGCTTGCAAGGTCTTTCTTGGTCTACCCCTCTTGACGATTCCAGACTCATCTCCAAATACTCCCTACCTTGAATGCTATAAACCTGCTGCAATGAGCTTGTTTTCGTTCTTCAGATAAACTCTGCCCTCTCTGCAGTAGAATTTAAGATTTATAAAAAAGATATAAAGTACAGTGGAAAATCAGCTTGACAACTTCTGCTTTGGTATATCGTGTTCTGTTGTATTTGCATACATGACACATTTGTATGTTTATAGAATATATTTAGACCTTCTTAGCTAATGATAAATTTTGTTATATTTCCCCATTCATACTCTAAAAACAAAATATGTTCTGGTTCCCAGAGTTTCTCTACTTCTTTGGGCTTACGATTGGGACAAGAAAGCGACAGAATCAATACAGTGTTCAGTTTACCATAAACAAACTCTCTTGTCTGTGGGGAATTATAGTCAAGACTTAACTGAGAGCATGCAGTGAGCCACACATTCAGCCCTCACATCAGCTCTTTGAGAACAGTTCCACCATTACCTCCATTTCTCAGATGGGAAAGGCAAGGTGTAAAAATTAAGTAACTTGCCTAGGTTTTTAAATGGAGAAGCAGCAATGAAACTTCATCTCTTGGCTTCAGAGTCCACACTCTTAACCACTGTGCTGTAACACCTCTCCAGATACGCAGTTAAGAAGGATCAAAGACAGGGGATTTAAAGTATACTACCTAAAATTGAAGAAAAAAATTCCCCATCATTTTTCTGGTTAAATACCGAAATAGCTGAGATCCCCTGAGTGTCAACAATGCATTTATTTCATCTCATTTAATTTCCAAAATTAACCTCTGAAGCAGATACTGTTATTTTTCCCATTTTGCATGTGAGGAAGGAGAGAGGGGTGCAGTAGCTTTCTCAGCTCAAATGCCAGGTAATTTACACGGTAGTGTCTTTTTCCTCGAGTCCTATTCCTAAGACATATAAAAATGAACTCGACCATCTTCTTAAATCTGCTATCTCATCTTTAAGCAAAACTGTTGACTCTTCTAAAATAGTAATTTTAAACACTTTAGATTATTTGTGCATTATGTAACAGAGATAGTGGCAGCATTTTGAAACCATGACTAAAACG
The DNA here is from genome assembly GCF_009829155.1 of Mustela erminea. NCBI lineage: Eukaryota > Metazoa > Chordata > Mammalia > Carnivora > Mustelidae > Mustela > Mustela erminea. The sequence continues at coordinate 56,846,176 of NC_045630.1, read as the reverse complement.
ATTGGTGTTAATTTGGCATTCAGTGTCTGAAATTTAAAAAATACAGAGGCCTGCATGTTTTTTAAAGAAATGCAATGTAAATGAGAAAAGAGTAAATGTATGTAAATGTAAATGAGAAAATGAGGAAAGACTTCATTTTTATTTGAAGTTAATTTTTGGTAGATTATTTCTCTGTGGACATTTAAAGACAATAGACCTTCCAAATACAAAGAGTAGTAGACCTGAATTACCAAAATGAGAAAGGATGTTTGATCAAAGATCTTGATGGCATAACTGAATATAAGGTAATGCATTCCAACTTTGTAGGTATTTGAGTTGAATAGAACTAGGAGAATCCTGAAATACTTTCTCTTGATCACTGAACATTTAGTGTTCATGTAGTCAGCACAAGCCCCCAATAGCTTCCCTAGCTATTAGAGTATATTTCACAGTCTAGGAAACATTTGCTAACAAGTGTGTAAAAGTTTTATGTACATATTGTTCATTCGTCTGCCAAAAACCATCATGGAAGAGAAGGCACCAAAAGGATTCTTTTTTTTTTTTTTTTAAAGATTTTATTTATTCATTTGACACAGAGAGATCACAAGTAGGCAGAGAGGCAGGCAGAGAGAGAGAGAGGAGGAAGCAGGCTCCCTGCGGAGCAGAGAACCCGATGCGGGACTCGATCCCAGGACCCTGAGATCATGACTTGAGCCGAAGGCAGCGGCTTAACCCACTGAGCCACCCAGGCGCCCAAAAGGATTCTTTTCATAAAGTTACACTTAGCAACTTAGCAAAACGCAAAATTATGTAAAGGGAAACACTTCTGCATTAGATGCCTGCCTAGACTTTAAAAGCTGACTTACATATATACAAGTTTGATTTTGCACATACTTCCACCCTGAAGCCCAAGATAGGAACTGAATTCATTTTGTGATTTTCTATTCCCATAAGTAAGCATTTATTTATTACAGAAATCGGAACCTCAATAAAGATATTGATTATCATAAAAACAAGTTACTATCAAAACTCTGGCATGCCTTGTTAAATTTTATTCAATAATGATTTAATAAGTGCCTGTTATTGGCAAGGCTTATAAGTGCTCAGGGAAATCTACTTAAAAGAAATAAATCAGATGTGGGCCCCACTGCGTTCAAGGAATCTACAGTCTAAATAGAGTATTGGTTCATGTAGATATATAGCTGTAGCTTAAAGTAAAAATCATTGTTTTCTCCAAGGAGTGAGAGATTATTCTGACAATGACAGTCAGATAAGGCTGCCTAAAGGGGGTGGCATTTCAGCTAAGTCATAGATTCCCAATTGAATTCCACCAATAAACAATAATTTAACCTAAATTCAAGTAAGTTTGCATCTAATGGCAGTGCTGTCTGACATATTCCAGAGTAGAAATAACTCCCTACATCTTTCAGAACTTTAAGACATTCCAGCATATTATTAAAATATCCAGTGTTTATTACCTCCACAGTGTGGAGGTGAAAGTGGCAGCCACATCTGCCTTTGCTCTTCAGTGGTTGTACTCTACAGATGTTCATTACAGCAGATAGAATTAGGACATTAGTCTCAGTCTCCTTGCAACAAGTCATCATGGGACACTTTACAGAACACCAAAACTGAGCTCAGTCTTGAGCCTGTATCTGCCAACTCAGCCGTGAAAGTAAATTGTAAACTCTGTTGAATGAACAGAGCCTCTCAACTTCAAAAGCTACCTTGGAAATGGATCTCCATGGAACTCCATCTCTTCACCAGGCCAATAACTTCCTGACCGTAGCTACAAAACTATCCAAAGCTACTTCTACAAAGAATTAGGGACAGACTTTTTCCCCACTGAATTCAAATATTGATTTAGTTAATAAACTGATTAATTCAGCCCAGCAGGCATTTCATTCCTTTTTTCTAGAGAATTTAAAATAATGTCAAATGGACAGATTCATTGAACTTCTTAAAATTTGATGTGTGCAGGGAGGTGACTTCTCCCCCCATGTCTCCATATGTTCTCACTCCCGTCTTGTTGAGTTGCTCCTAGAGCCCCAAAGATGGCATGCGGTACACGCGCTTCAAGGTAGTCGTGCCTCTCCAGATGTCTTCTCTCACCGAAGGTCCTGGAATGCCTTGCACTCTGGTTTGGAATTCTCTGAATATTGAGTTGAAATCATTTTCCCACATGATCAGTAGACTTTAACCCCTAGAAAATGAAAGCCATATCTTTTTTATTTCCCAATCCTGTTTTACGGCATAGGGCATGGCATGCATTACATTTTCAGTAGACATGTATTAAATGGAGTATAATAAACTTAGTTGAATGAGGCAGTATGGTATAGGGGAAAAATTATTCTTTAGAGGCATGCATTCCTTGGCTCAGATAGAATAACTTCATTTCTGTTTATGTGATCTTTGACAAGTAACAGTTTCTCTGGACCTTAGGTTCCTCAGACCTATCGTATGTGAAATACTTAGCATAATACCCCATATGTAGTTGACACTGAATATGTTTGGATGTTCCTGGTAATTCAGTAATAAATTCTAAGATTTAAGAAACTAATATGTATTCAAACTAATAAAAAAAAAATAACATATTTTCTGCCCTGCCCCTTTAATTCCATCATTCTCTGATGCTGGTGAAAGAAACTCAGCACATCCATTCCAAAATACTCCCTAAGAACTGCACTTATTAAAGCTTGGCTTAGAGGGGCGCCTGGGTGGCTCAGTGGGTTAAGCCACTGCCTTCGGCTCAGGTCATGATCTCAGAGTCCTGGGATCGAGTCCCGCATCGGGCTCTCTGCTCAGCAGAGAGCCTGCTTCCCTCTCTCTCTCTCTCTGGCTGCCTCTCCGTCTACTTGTGATTTCTCTCTGTCAAATTAATAAATAAAAAATCTTTAAAAAAAAAAAAATTCTGTTAAAGCTTGGCTTAGAGTCAGAAAGAGTGAATAGGAGATTATAGTAGGAAGTCAGTTCAACAAACGTACAAGTATTATATACTACACTGGAGAAAGTGGATACGAAAATGAGTAATGCATGGATTTCCTCAAAAAAGTTAGGAATACTATTAAGAACACTCCATAGCTTTATTAATGGACATTATAAATGCCAACTGTTTCATCTTAAGAAGTACTATATGGTGTCATAATCAGAGAGAATGTGGTGTTATATCTGAATCTGTGTCTGAATTGATAGTTCTTCTTTGTAAGATGCAAGATGTCATCGGGATCGACATCCCAATTTTTTAAATGTAGACACATATCCTCTTGCATTTAATGGAGATATTCAAAATAATTGTGTTTCTTTTGCATAATTTTAATCCCTCCTAAGACTTAACACTAGCTTTGTTATATCATTTTCTCGAGGAAATTGGAATAAATTTATTGTTGAAACTCTATACTACATATCATTGATAAACAGATTCCAGAAATACATAGTTATAGCTAGGGATTGAAGAAATTAAATCAATATCCGTTTACTAAGTGCCTACTATATCCTAGGTACTATGCTGTGAAGAATAAAAGAATACTCCAAGATGCCTCAAATATCTTAGATTCTGCTTGGAGAGACAATATCCAAATTTGAACTCAGGCGAAATGAATTTTTCTGTTTCCCCAAAGAGGTGGTCTGCTACCATAACCTTATGGACTTATTACACTGTATAGTAATTTCTCTTTCTTGTGTTTCCGGCATAATGCTATGAGCCCCTTGATGGTAGGAGCTATATTCGTCTTTTCTTAGCATCTAGTAGAATACCTGATCAAGTTTTGTTAATTGTTAAATGAATGTTTTTGAGTAAATTTAAGAAACACTTCAAGGAAGAAGTGTTATCACAAAAAATGCATGATTAATTGCCAAATGAAATGTTGAGGCAACAGTTTTTACAATAGTTTAATTTGTTTTAGTTCAGTAAATATTTATTGTGCCTCTAATATATGACAGAAGCCAAGTTAGATTCCATGAAATTGCACATGGTTCTTGGCCTTAAGTTGTTCCAGTGTTTTTAGCTGACAGTCCCCTCTAATCTGAAAACAAGTTGGGCCAGACCATATGATATATGTAACAACAGACAGAAACACAGATTGCTATGAAATGTAGAGGAAAAGTTCTTAGAAGGAGAGTGAAGTTAGGAAAGTTTAAAAAACAAGAAAGAACATTTAGATTTGAGGACTCTGGGAAAACTGTGAAGGGTGAAAGATTAAGTTCTCAAGGATGGTGGAAATTAGGAAACATAAAGAGGAAGTTTTCTCAAGTGGGTAGAATAGGTTGCTCCAGTGTTAGGTCATGTACATGGCCTTGGTGACCAGCAGTTCCTTAAAAATATCTGTAGGGCTTGGACAGATATGCGAAGTATGGAAGCCAGGATGTAACAGCGATTCTCCCAAAGAGATTTTTTGAAACCTTATGAATAATTTGCCTATGAAAGGTTTAACTCTCTTCTAGATGTGAGAATGTTCTCACCTAGATATGCTCAGAATGTTCTAGTGATCATCTCAAGATATCTACCTAAATGGAGTGAGACAGTCACCACCACCTTTTAGGTACCCTTTGTCTAGAATAATGAGGAGGTACAAAAAGAAGCAGCTTTTATAAGAGCTGTTTAGGGATATGGAAATTGGGTTTAATAATTCACACAAAAGGAATGGTAACAGAATAGCAGGCCCTTGGGGCCTTAGATAAAGCATGAACACACCAGTTGGAGGAAGTAAAACTTCTTTGACATAGGAAGTACCAAGTGGTGGACAAGAGAAAATTTGAGACAGTGGGCTTCAGAGTTGCAAGACTCTTCTGGGTTTTTATTGAGTTGTGTTTTTTGTTTGTTTTTTTAATGAAAAATAAGGACTTACTCTTACAGGCTATGACACATTTATAAACGCAGACAGAATCAAACACTAAAGAAAAATAAACTTTTTTATTAACTGCCCAAAAAATACCTACTTTTTATTTAGAAATGATCCTAATTATATCCTTGTTTTAGCACATTGATAGTGTTTAGTTATAATGAGTTCATAATGTCTTTATTTGGTATCTGTTTAGTGACACTACGCTAGACCTTCTTTTGGTTATATTACACCACAGAAGCCTCCTATCAGTTCCCCGGATCCTGCATCAATTACTTAACTTTTCTTTGCCCTGGGCTGCTTCTGTGAAGCATTTCCCAATCTGTGAAGTGGGGACGAAAGCCACAGTAATGTAGTAGCCAACAGTTACTGATTGCTTACTCTATACAGGCACTGTGCCAAACGTTTGACACAAACGATTTCTAGATAAAATCTTCAGATAAACCTTTGAGGTAAGTACTAGTCTAACCACAGTTCTTGAAGGCAAAGAAATTGAAGCAAAGTTTAAGTAACTTGCCAAAGACTGGTAAAATCCTCTTTCAACCTTGACAAATACAGCGACAAGTAGGCTTTTTGAGAGAACTAGTTGGGAGAGAAATGGCGATATCAGAGCGAACAGGTTGTGGGAGCACATGCAAGTTCCCACCAGCTCCGCCATCACTCCCCCTTCCTCAGGACAGCTGAGCCACTAGAACACTGCTCTGAGGAGCCAGAACGTCCTTGAATGGCTGGGCAGTGCGGCCCTACCCTGAGCTCCCCAGAGGCCTCCTGATGCAGTCTTCCCTCCCTCACACTTGCCGCCCACACTGGGGGAAGTGCTTATCAGCACAGACCAAGGCACAGAAGAAACTCGAGTAACGTTAGCTCTGGCCACAGCCACTGGTTACTGGAGCCAGCTAAAGCAGACTGGGAAGAAGTAGGTCTGGACTAGAACTCTAACAGGGCGGAGGGGCACCGACAGGATAAATTCATCGGCTTTTGAGAGGAACCTCACACTGACAGGCCAGATCACTGTCGGAGGGGTCACATTCAGACCACAGCTAATTGGATGTTAATGGACACAGCGTCCAGATGTCCCAGCCCAGGTGGGCAGTGAGCAGAGAAGGGGGACAGGGGCAGCTGATGCTTGGGCTAGGGTCTGCCAGCAGCATTGGAGACTGCCTCAGTCACCAGGTTGCGCTTCAGAGCCAGACCTTAGCATTTGGGGATATCCAGGAAAGACCTAAATCCAAAACAACTAAGGTGCTGAGAGGCTTATGACTGGTAGGTACCTAAGTCCAGAATAAAGCAAGGGCTCAGCTCCTGGGACACAAGTACTAAATTCAGTGCACTGTTTTAAACCTTAAACTCTGACTTTCTTAAGTCAGGATTAGTCCAGGGAGAGGGGAAATGGACTGCAGGCAGAACATGAAGTCAGATGACCAAAGCCACAGAGAGAGAAGGCACCAGAATCAGGTAGGGCATGATCGACAAGACTAGATACAAAGTGTGCTTCATGAACAAGAAGGGGCTTAGAAAGAAAAACCATTAAAAACCAGGACTTCATGCAATGTTCACAGTTAAGAAATACTTAGACTAAATGGTAGTTAATGCTTCATGTGTGTTTTAGTACAACAGAAAAAGAGGCACTGCTGTTAACGCCTTCGATTTAGTATGTTGAGACATGGAGACATCAGAGGGGAGGAGAGGGTCATTTGGATCCAGAAGAGGAAGTTCCCAACGGAGCTGGGTTTTCCAGCCCGGAGACTTCTCTCTGCCACCAGACACCTCCTCCAGTGACACCGCAGACCTGATTCATTTCTGTGCAGCTGATGCCCTGTCCATGCTTATATTTTTCTAACTGACAATGAGTGTTCTTGCCAAATGCCAGGGCCCATAGTCACATCTGTTTGTCGCTCCTCTGAAGCTTGTCTGAGGCTGCTTGGGAACACATTTTATCCAGGGGGCAACTTTAACTAGGCCTAATTCTCTGAAAAGCCTCTGTTTGTAAGTGCATATGATGAAGGGACAAGTCCTTCCTCTTTTCCCTTTAATATTATTGTGTTTGACACTGCCGGCTTCTGTCCCTGTCAGCCCATGTTGAAAGCCAAGTTTTCAGGCAAGATGGTTTTCACTAGGATTTTTGTTTTGTTTTGTTTTCCCTTTTTGTTTTTTCCTGTTTTTTGTTGTTGTTGTTGTTTTCCTCCAGAAAATGCCCAGTTTCCTATCACCACACCATTTAAAAGGATGAGGGGATAAACCATGTGAAGTGTGTTTCAAAAGCAAAACAAAATGAAGACTTCTTTCTGAGTTCTGCTTTTCTAATATTTAATAGGAAAATCTTCAGAATCCGTATATGAGAAACTATGTTTCACATCATAACTAAGTGACAATACTTACTAATCCAAAACAAAAACAGCATTATTTCTTGATCCTTTCCACTTAAAGATATGTTTATTTACCTTTAATAGTAAAGGTGTGAGTCATTATAAAGTTATTAGGCTTTGATTGGTCTCCCCTCTTCTCCACTGCAGGCAAATACCGTTAACAGAAACACACACACTGGTATCGTTGATGGGTAACTTCCTTGCAGCGCCTTAACAAAAAAATCTTAACGTTTTTTAATAACTTCGGGTCTGTTCATAAGACAGTGCATTATCCTTCAAAACACACACACACACACACACACACACTCAAACGCGTGCGTGTGCACACACACAAAGCCAGCTATCCCCTTGAATAGTAATCCAAGTATTCTGCGTTGCAAAAACAAATGACTCATTTAGACTGAAGCAACAAGGCTTCCTTTGAGGCACTCATTGATTTTAAATTAAAAAATAACTGCTACGTTTTACATTAGGAGTGACAACGAATAACAGAGGAGACCTTACTCCGTGTTACTCGTAGCAACTTCAGTACGCCTGTCTGAAGGAAAAGGGAGATGGACAAGCCTGAATGGGGCAATCTTACTGATCGATAATCCAGATCTCGGAATGCGCTGTAGCAGATAGTCAATTCCTGATAGAATTACTGAAATGCAGCCGGCTGTTTTTCTTATGGCTCAGGTCTTTGGGTTCAATGTACTGACTTTATTAACTTGAACTTTATTCTCCTTGAATGTTTGTGTGTCTCCTTTCCTTTATGTGGCTCTGCTGGGAGTGGAGGAGGGGAGATGAGTGAAGATGTTGTATTCCATTTATTCTGTAAAGATGACTGAAAGGGAATTTTTGGTCCAGCAGATGAGAAAAGAGGTTGAAAAGAGAGATTGTTCCTAAGATTTGTTTTTCACCGTGTTTGTAAACAGGCCTTCCTAATAAGTCTTAATAGTATTTAAAAAAAAAAAAAAAAAAAGATAAAGTCTTAAAGGCAGTATTGACTTTGGAGAATTATTTTTCAAGCAATGAGAAGACTCTGATTACATGCCATTAGTACCAGAACAGCAGACGTGGAAGCCAGCAATGTTAATAGTCACACTGGGTACTTACGATCTGTCAGACCCTCACGTATTTCTTCTAATTATTTCCAAAAATGTATTTCTTAAAGAAGGATCCTTCTGACTAATTTTTTATTTTTTTTAACCTTGGTTTGAGCTTTAAATGTGTCTGAAAGTAATAAAACCTGGCATTGGGGTTTTTTTTGGGTTTTTGTTTTGTTTTGTTTTGTTTTGTTTTAAATAATCCAGAATCAAGACTTTTCATGGGCTGCCTGCCCACTTCCTCTCTCAGATAGACCAACACAAAGAAGTTCCATGATACGGCAGCGTCGTGTTAGTCTCAACCATGACAGAGAGGAGTGACGGGAAGCAGTTATGTGTCTGGATTTTGCAAACCTTGTTGCCCTGCATCTCATCAGTTTCAACCCTGGCCAACCCTGCTCTCTACCGGCGTCCCAGGATTCTAACCTGCCCAACCATCTCTCCTGCTTAATGATCTTTAATGACTCCATGTCAGCTATGAAATCCAGACAGCTTCACGGCCATATGTGACATATATAGCCCTGATCCAGCCCCAGCATTCTTCTTCCTTCAAATTATATAGTTCCTCCTCGAAAGATTGTTCCCCAGACATCTTGGACCAGAATAAACTCTTTATTGTTTAAAATACTTTCAGCAAAGGGATGCCTGACTAGCTCAGTTAGTAGTAGAGCATGAGACCTTTGATCTCGGGGTTGTGAGTTCAAGCCCCATGTTGGGTATAGAGATTACTTAAAAATAAAATAAAATAAAATAAATACTTTGAGCAACAGGTATAGAAAACCTAACCAACAATGGCTTAAACTAAGGATATTTATTATATTTCAACAAGAGGATCAGAAGTAAATGGTCCATGGGTTGGTGTTTACAGTTCAATAACAAAAGGGCCATGCCTCAGAATTCAGATTCCCACTTTTTTTCCATTTCCAGAATGTTCCCTTCCCCTCCTCCTCAGCTATTGCTGATATCTGAGCCTGTCTGGTATACGCTCTACAGAGTCAATGTTGCTACAGTCTTTTGCTAGGAGAGGTTTCCAGAGGGAGCACAGATGTCAAAGGATAATATTGTACAAAAAGGTAAAATCATGACTCTGTCGCAGGTATAAAATGAATAGGTGTTTGAGATACTGTTTAACTCATGAGTTAATGAGGGAACCAAGCAGATCTTTTAAGGAGTTCAAAGGAGTCAAAGAAACACAGTGTGTAAGGAGTAAGGAGTGTAGAGGTAAATGGGCAGATGAATGCAGAATTCACTTCTCCACAGGAGGGAAGATTGTCCTTCCTCAGGACAGTTCATTTGTATTTCCCATTGCTCTCAGGCATCCGTAACTTCGAGTTGTAAACTAGCTACCATAGAATCAAGAGTCTGATAACAAGAAGAATATGCTCTAAAATTGTATTTTTCCAGTAAGGCACAAATATTTCCCTACAAATGAAAAAAGGTATATTCAACAAAACATGTTTCAAATTGTTATAAGGCCTCAATAATATAATCTCTAGTGATAGCCAATAAAGTTGGTGTTGCCCACCACTGCCACCACTGTCCCTGAGTATTTCATGCACTCGTGACTTAATCTCCCCACTGAGACTGTAAATTCCTCCAATAATAGGAAGTGAACATTCCATGTCCTTTGTATCTTCCATCTCTTCCTTCCTACTCTTCACTGTCACCGCCTCTGTGGGATCTTAATGCTAAGTCAGAATAGATACTAATAAATGCTTGCTGAATAAGTGAATTCTTTGATTTTGTATAAAAAGGATGTGTCTTCTTTGATACTATTGTATCGGCTCGGGTCGTGATCTCACGGTCCTGGGATCGAGTCCCACCTCGGGCTCTCTGCTCGGCGGGGAGCCTGCTTCCCCCCCCCCACCGCCTGCCTCTCTGCCTACTTGTGATCTCTGTCTGTCAAATAAATAAATAAATAAAATCTTAAAAAATAATAATAATAACCTAATAGTTTTTAAAAAGTAAATGGGATCATAATCATTCATTTTTTATTTATTTAAGGTTTTTTTGGGGGGGGGGCATTGGACCCAGGACCACACCTCAAAACCCAGACAGTTTTGCATGTCTAAAAAGATTTTGATGTGTGTGTGTGTGTGTGTGTATTATTTGATTGTGGATCAGCCAGATCATTATTGTACTGTACTTTGTGCCTTATAGGTAGAAACTATAAGTAAATTTTACTTCCCAGTAAAATTAGTGCCCAGCTTTTCATTATATTTAAATACCTGAGAATATGTGTATAAATATATATCTTGGTTTTTACCTGAATCAGTTTTTTCCTTTTAAATTTTTCTCTAATAATCTGCGTCCGTAGGGGAGAAAATAATTTTTCTCTGTCTTTCAAGATTCTTCTAGCTAGATTAAAAATCAAACTGACAGATTAACAGGAAGAAATCAAATTAAATTCTGTACATACAGGGAACCCACACAAGCATGAGATTCTAAAGACAGTGAGGCAAAAGGAGGTATATATGTCATCCTGAACTAAGGAGAAGGGAAATAGGAGTCTGGAACTTAAAGGGAAGGAATACAATTCATGAGAAGATGAAAAGGAACAAATGTTTGGTGAACAAAGTTTGTTGGTCTATTCAGAAATAACTGGATATAGTGAAGACTGATCCAACAGGCCTTGCTAGGTTAAATATGAAACGTCAGGATACTACCAGATATCTCTGTGAATTACTAAAGGAACATGTGCTATAATAAACATGCATCATTTATTTCTGCTTCATGATCCCCAGATACTATCCCAACCCCACATCAGGGATTATGATCCAGGAAATGAACAGAGTCCTTTTATAGCTTGAAATGTTTGAAGACTTTTAAATCCTTTCCATCTTTGTATAACTTTTTTCTTGATTTCCAATTGGGCCATTTCTAATTTTTCCAAAACTTTTTAATTTTAGGAGTCCATGATTAGGCAAAATAATCCAATTCTAACTAACTTCAAGAATAGCATAAAGTCTCCTTCTCAGTTCTTATATATCATGTCTTTATAAATATAATCCAGTATCATGTTGGCATATTTAGGGGAAGAAGACCAACATTAACACATTCAAAATTATGCTTCCTCACCTAGCTAATAAACAATTAACTAAAGAATTCTAATCATACAAATTATGAGAGAGAACATCACTATTTCCTTCTGTCTGTTTAAAGTGTTTTAAGAAAATTCACTGCCACATAATATCCTAAAAGAAATTGATCATACTTTTCCTGTAATAAATGTTGCTCTGACAGTAAAGCATTAGTAACCAATTGATAACCTAGCAACAATATTGTGATCTCTTTAGATAATTAATCTTAGCTATTTTCCTGTCAGAAGCAACAGTGCTTGATTTTATGTTGAGCTAGAAAGATTGCCAGTTTTGAAAATTAAAAAGCATTCCTTTTATATTATTCATTCCAGTAACAATTTATGATGGCGCATTTAGCTGCTGAACGCTTGTCAACAAACGTAATTATGTTTCGATATAAACAAGATTGGTGGTTTTACTATGCTGCTCCATCTTTGTTGAGAATGTTTTGATTTAGGTTCAGATTATACAAGCTGTGTATTTATGTGTCATTTTTTTCCTCCTTTGTTAATAGTTTTTTCTGATAATTACTTGTAGGCAAACAAGCATGCATTTAGGATCCTTATGCACAGGAGATATCAAACGGAGAAGAAAAGCTGCACCTTTGCCTGGACCTACTACATCAGGTAAAGCAAAAAGGGGTTGGGCCAGAACACAAATATAAAGTTCATAAATCATCGACTGGAAAATACAGATAATTCTAAATCACTTACACTGAAGAAGAGGCACAGTTTACAAGCAACTATTAAATCATTTGCATTTGGTGTCAGGATATATCGCATGTTCCTTGTTTAGATTTTTCAGGCAGCCAATCAATAAAATATTTGCTACACACCTACCCGAATGCAAGACTCTGTGTGAGGTATTAAAAGGATACAAAAACTTCAAAAGCTGTGTCTTTGGCCTGCGGAAACTTATAGACTGGTTGGGACAACAAGGCATAAGTAGATGAAAAGGCAAATAACTCCAGAAGAAATTAATTGTAAGAAATTCGAAAGTATAAGGAGCAGCCTCAAAACACAAAGCCCCATATTATGGAAGACGGAAAGGTAACCATGAATGCATCGGTCTGGTTCCTAGTCCCAGCTCTGCAACAGTCCTAGATTCGTCTTCCCATATTTATACATGGGTGCGTGGCTGGCTCTGTCAGTAGAGCAGGCAACTCTTGATCTCAGGGAGGTGAGTTCAAGCCCCATATTGGGCATGGAGCCTACTTAAAAAACCAAAACAAAGAAACAAAAAAAACTGCATTAGAATAAAAAAATCACATCAAAAATCACATCCTTCTAATAATATTCCATTCTAATGAGTGTGAAATAGGGGAAACCACAAGTGCTGAGCAGAGAGAAGTCATTAGGCCAGAGGGGTCAGGAAACCTTAGAAGGGCAAAGGCCCAAGCTTAGTAGTGAAGAAGATGAATAACCGTATGTTTAACAAAATCTCATGCAAGAGCAATGATAAGGAAGGCAGAGAGAAAAACCAGTGAAAGGGGGAAGAACTGGGCATTAAATGTAAAAAACCCACCTAAGAATAAGGATTTGTGTTGCAGCAAACTGACTCTAAGAAATGTTTTCAGTGTAGATACTTGGTCAGTTACAAAGAATAATAGCCTTGGCCTATTGCCTGGGATCCTTACCCATTCATACTTATAAACTTTAACTTCATTTGGGAAGCACTTTATAGGAAAAGTTATTTTTTCCATGATGATTTATAGAATATGAAAATAATATCTATGTCAACCAGGAGAATAAACGATGAGAAGGAGAGAATAAATCTTGACATGGTGATTACAAGGAAATAAAAGATGTAAAGCTTTAATTCTCTATTTAGGAGATCTGTCCTATAGTTGAGTACTAAAAAATTGAATGACTTAAAATTGGAGCAGTTGTTCCATCTAAATATAAAATTAGAAATTATGCATGTGATTATGAGTAAATATAATATTGATCATCTTGTAGCTATACTGAATTTTCAGAATTTGGAAGTAAGAAACACCTGTGTGTGGAATGTGTATTTATGTAGAATAATATTTACCACTTACTGGGTGCCTACTACTTAACAGAAAGTTTGTTATTTCATTTTATCTTTGTAACAGCTTTATGAGCTAGGTGGTATTAGCGTCACTTTACACCGTAAAATTAAGATTCAGAGAAGTGATAGGTTTTTCTTCGTTCCCTAAGAAGGAGTAATTATTGAATGGCAAAGGGAGGTTTCAAGCCTACATCTCCCTGCATGACTCCCAAATCCCTGTTTTTTCTATGACAACGTATGGCCTTTTTTAAGAATATATTTTAAAGACTGTTCTGTTGCATATATTTATTTGAACCTGCTATTATATCTTAAGTTTCATAGAAGAGTTACCTAAATATTGCTAGGTAGAGATGCAGAACATTCATGAGAATAGTTCTAATATATCTTTCCACAGGAACATATAGCCACTTTTAGATCAAATACATGTCATAAGTTCTTCAATTCAAATCTTTCATAAGGCAGGTGTAAGATTCTTTAATATCCCCATTCCAGTTGAATGGTCCCCTGAATTCTCTTATCTTTCAATGATTCAAACATTAGTGGCAGAAATAGTACAAGAACAATCTTAGGGATGGAACTAAAGCACCTTAGTGCCTGCAGTAAGGAAGAGAGAGTATCAGGGTCAGGTTCTAACACTCTGAACATATGTGAAGTGAGAAGGAAAACGCTTAATGGTTGAGGAGAGGATAATATAATTATTTCTACAAGGTGATTTTGACGTTACAACTCAGTAGCATCAGAGGAAATCATTTATACGGAGTATGGGTATAAACATTAAACTTTAGCCTAAAACATTCATAAGCTTATACCGGCATATTCCAAACGTTGTATTTCAGAACTGTTGTGATTCTCTTAAGAGTTGGGATTTTGGTTATGTTACAAGATTTTTTTTTTTTTTTTTTTTTTTTTTTGCTTAAAGAATAAAATGCATAGAAATTTAATGCATTTTTGTAATTACAGTAGTGGAGTAAGAGAATTATGTTACTCATTTCCAATGCATTTTTTAAATCCATGCATAACTGTTCCTCTCAAAGAGGTAGAGAATGAGGTTATTTAAAAGTCCTCAGTTTTAAAAAGAATATCTTCTAATACTAATGAATCAACTCTAAGGTGAAGATTATTATCCAAATTCAAGTAAGAAATGCTTTTGCATAAATACACTTTGATAATGAGGTTATGAATCCTTGATCATCTTGTCTCTGAAAATTATAATTTTCAAATTCTGGAGTATATTCAGCCTTATAATAGTCAATTATATTTAAGCTTCCAGAGTGGAGTTAGCATGTAGAAGTATTTCAAAGTGAATATTCTCCCCATTTTATAGGCCCTCACAGACCTCCCAAAAAACACATTGAATTGAGATACGTTTTCACACATCCTTTTGCCTTTAGTCAGCATTCTGTCTAAGCAGGGAAAATGCAGGTAAAGATAACTATGTCTCATTTGAAATAGGGGATAAGAGTTAAAAGGCAAACAGCTCAAATATTATGTAATGATCCCTCTGATTTATATGTGAAAAGTTACACAGTTAAACAGCAGGTTTAGAAAACATTTACCAAAACACTATCGGAAGACTATAATTTGGCACTTTTAACTTTATAATCCTGAACAGGGTTTATACAACAATTTAAGACTCTTAAGAATAAACAGTTACATATTATATACATAATAAATACTTTTTAAAAGTCACCTATGAAATTAGTAACCCAAAATCTGATCTTTACCTGCTAGTGTGTTGAGAATTTTACTTACCCTATGTTAGCCGTAGCATTGAGGCATAATGTCATTTGCTTTGTAAGGCTCTAGACTAGCCAGCAGTGTTATCGGTTGAACATTTATTAATTGTGACAGGAACACCGAATTTATTTCAGTGCTTTAGCTTATTTACTGCTCTTTCACCTTTGTATTTTGTATTGACAAAAGAAAATGAATATTGATAAGGTTAGCTATTGATTTTTAAATGTATGGCTTCTTCTCTGACTCATTCAAAGTCACAAACCAAAAGACAGTAGGTGTCTCAGTAGCAAAGGATGTAGATTGACTATTATAAAATTGAGAACTGTTGAAGCAGGAAGGTTTGCCAGCAGAATGCATTTTATAGTTTGAAAAATGTCATCTGTAAAGGTGAAGAAAAGCAGCGAGCGAAATAGGAAGGATATTATTAACACATTCTTAAAAGCCAGTCAGCAGTGTTGGTTATGGTCTGTGTTTTTGGTAGAAGTCTTAGCTTACTAAGGATCTGATAGTGAAAAGATGTGAGTATGCTTTTTGAAATATGGAGGCTACCTCAGTATTAAATGTGGTGTTATCCACAATTAATATTTGCTGTTACTGTTTTGTTTTTTGTTGAACTGATATCCTAGGGAAAATAGTCATCATAGGGAGTCCACCTTTTTTCTATGTATTTATTTATATTATATGCCTAGCAAAGTTCAATTTCTTGGTATAGATATTGGTTCAGGCTGCACTGTCATGGATATGCAAGATTTTGGCAAGAGGTTGCTTTACAGCTTTTTTGTGACTTTCGGAGTTTTTCCTCAGCATCCTACTGATATTTCAATAACAAAATAATCTCCATGAATACTTAAGGCAATAAAGGCAACTTGTAAATCATAATAATGGATGAAGATTTTTTTTAAGTGTGCTTTTAATTAAAAGTCATACTAATCATAATCAGGAAATGGTCAGTATAGCCAAGTGCCCTTCCAAGGTGCTATATCTCTTCAGTTGTCCAAAATTTATTTATCAATAATTATGTTTTTATTTTCTTTTACCACTGGATCTATATGACCACTCTAGATTTTCTTATCTCTCCCAGGATTTTAACATGGGCACTTTGGGGAGAGGTGGTTGGTATTAATTTTGAAACCAAACTACACTGAACCTATAGCAAAAGCCTAAGAAACATATCACCTCTGCCCTCTTGATACATGCACCACCAAACTGCCTTTCAGTCTGATGTTTTAGGAGAGTTTCAGACAGCTCTCCATTATCATTTGGTACAAGGAACACTTAGGGAGAGGGTAAACATCCACATTAGATTAAAAATAATTGTGTTCCTGACAATATAAAAGCCTAAATAATGAGAAAGTATACAAACTACAGAGCAGCAGGCCATGCTGAACAAAATACGAAGCCATCTCTTTAGATGCATAAATGATACTGAAAGAAGGAAATTGTTCAAAACCAAGAATGGTCCTTAGCAGCCCCCATGCCCATGCCCAGTTTTGCCAGTCTAGGTAATCCCTGAGGTAGTTTGGTTAGTGCCCCTGTAGGAGGGCAACTAAGCTGAGGAGTTGGGTATAAGGATCCTATCAAGCCAGAACCTCTGGAAAGCTCTATCCTTAGAAGAGGGCAGACTAGGAACAAAACTTACCCACAGGCACAGGAAAATAAAGAATCTCATTTATACCCAAGCTCCAAGTAGAAGAATCTGAAAATGCATAACCAAGAGCCTACCTCATATGAGTTTCTAGTTTAAAATTACACCAAGTCAAAAAATGAACAGAAAAACTGGTCTTTGAAACAAATGCAGAGCCACTTTGGTGGTACATGGTTTAAACCCCAATGATTCTCTTCGTTTCACAAATGAAAACCTAGTGAAGTCACCTTCATAAACCAAAACTTAAAAAAAAAAAAAAAAGTTATAGACAATTTAAAAACAAAAGGAAGTAGCTGTAGAAAAAAATAAGATAGATATGGTAAAGAACCAAGGAGAAATTTGAGATTCTTACTTATTATGAAAAAATCTTAAAAATTACAAATTCATTGGATGGGTTAAACAACAGGCTCAATACAGCCAGCCAAAATAAAATTAAATTAAAAATTTAAAATAAAAAACAGTGAATTTTAAAAGCAATCTGAAGAGATTACCTAAAAGAAGCACTGAGATAAAAATATGGGAGATAGAATGGCTATGGCTGGAGGACTTGGAGGAGGATGAAGTTCAACATACATCTGATAGAATTTCCAAATGGAGTAGAAAGAAAGAATAGGGAGGTCCATTATTCATGGAGCATCTTAACTGAATTCATTGAAAATGATAGAATTCTTAACAACTGAAGAAAAATGTGAATATTCATATTCAAAAAGTACAAGTCTTTATCAGAAAATAGTAAATATAAAAGTAGTCATACCTAGATGCATTGTTAAAAAAGAAAGAAAGAAAGAAAGAAAGAAAGAAAGAAAGAAAGAAAGAAAAATTTAAGAACACCAAAGAGAAAGAAAAGAAATTAGCAGCCAGGGAGAAAAGATGTAACCTACATAGGAATGATATTACACTGGCAGCAGACTTAAAAACACCAGTAAAGTCCAGAAGATAAGAGATAAAATTTTCAAAGTGCAGAGATAAAATAACCATCAACATGGTGTTTTATATCCAGTTAGACTATTCCCAAGAGTGAGGATGAAATAAAGACAATTTCAGGTAAAAACCAATTATTACTAAGCTTAATACTTCATGTAGAAGAATGGAATTCCTTAAAAAAAATCAAAATCAAGAAGAAATTGTGAGCAAAGAGATTGTTAAACATGTTCATAAAGCTAAAATGTTGAATATATAAAAGTTAATAATGATGATGACATTGCCCATGAAGATGATTAATTTGGGTGTATTAAGAGTAAGATGGAGTAAGCCTGGGTGGCTTAGTCTGTTAAGCATCTTTTTGGCCTAGGTCATGATCTCAGGATCCTGGGATTGAGCCCTTTGTCGGGCTCCTTTCTCAGCATAGAGCCTGTTCCTCCCTCTCCCTCTGCCCCTCCCTCCTCCCACCCCCTGCTTGTGCTCTCCCTCGCTCAAATAAATAAAAATCTTTTTTTTTTTTTTTTAAGTAACATAGCAGTAAAATTCTGGACAACAGTATGGAAATGTGAAGAAATAATAAGTCAGGTATGCATGTTGATATTTAAAGGTAATCACTAAACCAATAAAAATATTTTAATTTCCAAGCTGATAGAAGCAAGCAAGAGACACCAGAAAGGAAGAAACAAAAATACAGAGAATTCCACAAAAAGGTAGAGGAATATAAGATAAATTACATTAAATAATACAAGAAAAATAGATTCAGATACACCAGTGATCACAATAAATGTAAATGGAATAAATGCATTAGTTAAATTCAGAGATTATTATAATAGATCTTTTTAAAAACCTGTAAATGTTTATAAGTACATCTAAAACTTAAATTATAATTTAAATACCTGCCAGATAAACTGGATTTACAGCAAGCAAATGAATCTTTAGGTATTTCAAGAGAGTTGAAACACTGTCTTCAGAACAACTTGGTATCCTAATTTAGACTAATAATTTCTCAGGAGTTTGAAATTTGTTAATAGTGAAATCTCAGTCATTTGGGAGAATGTAGCAAAAGAAATGACATAACAAAGTACTAGTTATACAATATTTTAAGTCAGATGTTCAGTCAGTGAATGGGTAACATATGGACTCAAATGTAAGTCCACATTCTAAGTGGGACACTTTCTAGCTAGTTGACTTTGGGCAGGTGTGTTACTTCTTCAGACCTCAGTGTTACCAGTAAAATGGAACTGATTATCTTTTAGATTGATAAGGAAGATCAAAAGAAATGGTGACTATGGAACCGTTTGTAACCTGAAGAGCTGCAGACATAATTATATTTTGTTATCCAACTGTGTTAGTGTATGTTTGCTGTATATTGTCCTTATGCAAATTGAGAGAAGTTATTACAATTCAGCTATAACCAGTTAATTTTTTTAAGTTGTTTGAAGTATCATTTGTCACTAAAATTTTTTTTTTAAGATTTTATTTATTTATTTGACAGAGATCACAAGTAGGCAGAGAGGCAGGCAGAGAGAGAGGAGGAAGCAGGCTCCCTGCTGAGCAAAGAGCCCGATGTGGGGCTCGATCCCAGGACCCTGGGATCATGACCTGAGCCGGAGGCAGAGGCTTTAACCCACTGAGCCACCCAGGCGCCCCGTCACTAAAATTTTTTATTTGCCATTAATTCTCATGGAAAGTGTATAGGTTCTTGGAGTAAACTTAAGCAAAGTTAGAATCTTGCTTAATCACTGTGTAGTCACGGTCAAATGATACCATGTCTCCAAGGCCGACTATAATTCCTTCCTAGCACAGTTGTTATGAGAAATGGATATAATGAATGTCTTATGCCTAACAAGTAAACCATGTGCTTGGTACACAGTAGGCAAACCATAAATGGTCCTGATTATATATTATTGCAAATAAACATCTCCTTGTGCCTTCAGAACCAACACAGTTTTAAGATTTTTTTATTTTAGTTTTTTTAAAACACTCTTCTTTGATTTATAATGATTCCATAAAAAATATATTTCTGTACAACCAAAATATCTATTAATAAAAACACTTCCAGGGTGCTGTTGGTGCCTCACTCAGTTGAACCTGTGCCTTCAGCTCAGGTCATGATCCCAGGCTCCTGGGATGGAGCTCTGCATTAGGGCTCCCTGCTTAGCTAGGAGTGTGCTTCTCCCTCTCTCCCTGCCTCTCCCCCTACTGGAGCTGTCTCTCACTCTTGCTCACTGTCACTCTCACTCCCTCAAGTAAATAAAACCTTTAAAGAACGAAAAAAAAAAAAAAAAAAAAAAACTTCTCCAAACATGTCAATATAGATTATGTCTTTCATTCTTTACAAAGTATTCATCACTTTGAGGGGGGGAAAGAAATTAGTTCTACATTAAATTTTTATTATTTAAAAAGTATGTGCCTTGTATTTTAAGCAGTTAAGGACTTGAATGGATTTGATTTAGCAAAATTCATGTCAAAGATGCCTACAGTATTGCAGATAAAATGCAGAATCGTCTGAATCAGGCTATTCTATATTAAGAATGAAATCATTAAAACATCTGACAAAGAGTAGTAACACCTACCATTTTCTCACATCTTGTGCTAAATGCTCTTTCCTTTCTTAACAGTAATCAAAAAAAATCCATGTCCTTAAATTAGTTACGGAGAACAGAGGACTACATTATAACTCGTGATTTTAATAACCAATAGTAATAATAGCCCTGCCCCCCAGCTGGCTAGTAAAGTACTAGGGAGAAGGGGACAGGAAGAAAGAGTGAGTGCATCCTGCAAATGCTCAGATGCGCCCTGAATACGGGGGAGGGACTGAGGCAGGGTGCACTAGCTGTTATGTAGGAAGCAGCGTGTGTCACCTCCCCTTCCATTGGCTGTTTATCCAACATCAATACAACACTTTAGGAGCCAAATTACTAAACAAGCTGCCAATTAGGCTTGCAGTCATCTGGACAGATTAGCAGCTAGGAGAGGCCGATACAAGATTTTCATCTCTTGAGCCAATTACGCAAGTGAATTACCATCCACTAAACTCCCAGGAAGATGTGAGGGGGAAAGACCCACTCAGCTGTCAGAGAGAGGCGAGATCCCACAGGAAGGGGTCTGGGGTCGGGAGCGTGGGAGGGTGAGCAAGCTAGGTATTGCTAAAATTGCCCGAGCAGGAGGAGAGCTTTCCAGGAAAGGACTTAAAAGATTTAGCACTGCCAGGAGCAAAAGGAAAGGAAATTATGGTTGTAGGATGCTGTGCGGAGACTGAGTTGTTCCAATCCCAAGTCTTAATCTCATAAAAAGGATGAGAGACCAATAGTAGATCTCACTCCAGAATCACTGTCCATGAAAAATGAACTCACTGTTACCTTGTCTTTAAGGTTGCATAGAAAAGCTTTTTTTCTTCTTTTTGGGAATCCATGTTTCTATGTGGAAAGGTTTAGCATTTGAGGAAATTAAATGTTCTTTTTTTTTTTAATTTTTTTACTTGAAAGTACAAGATTCCGCTTTACCTTATTTTATTTTCATTAAGAAAAGAGAAGGAAGCAGCACCTAAAAAAACAGAGAGAGAGTGTATTCTTTAACGTCTAGATAAAAAACACAAGTATGGGACCACCATGCTTGAAATAATCAACATTTTTAAATGGTGATACTCAATTACCATTTGCTGTTCCCTTTAGAACTGAGAAATAACTGCAATTTAGCCATTTTTTAAGAGATGTATTAAATTGGCCTCATATCTTTTTTAAATATTTAATTTTAAACCTGAACTTTAGTAAGCTTTTGTATCCAAAATATGATTAAACAGATGTGTAGCCCAGAACACCACTAGACCTCTGATGCAATTTGAGCTTATAGATGGAATTAAACTAATTCGTGACAATCACATAAAAATCAAGGATGTGGGATAGGATGCCGGTGCACTGTTCAACCTTATATACCTGATCAGTGGCTGTTCAGAAGATATTAGCTATCTTGAAGGTCGGTCTGGGTTGCCACCATAATCATAATTTCAAAATAAAACTCTAATGGCTCTTTTTCTTATATTAGGGAGGAGTTTTTTTGTTTTCGTTTTTGTTTTTGTTTTTTAATTTTTTATTTTTTATAAACATATAATATATTTTTATTCCCAGAGGTACAGGTCTGTAATCGCCAGGTTTACACACTTCACAGCACTCACCATAGCACATACCCTCCCCAATGTCCATAACCCCACCCCCCTCTCCCAACCCCCCTCCCCCTCAGCAACCCTATTAGGGAGGAATTTTGACAAAAGGCTTTTCTTCAGTTTTGTGTGTGTGTGCGCATGTGTGTAACTAAGGGGTCCATTCTTTATATTATATATATGGGTGTGTGATACGTGCACAGAGAGATATTTTATATATATATATATATGTCTATTATATATATTATATATACACACACACACAATGAATTATGAATTTTTTATATACCAGTCATTGTCATTCAAGCTGTTCGCAACTAAAAGGTTTTTTTTCCATTACACGTTAAGATACTTGTTTCAGTGAACTAAGACCCAATTTAACAAATCCAAAACTGACTCATTGTGGTAACCTGGTTCTTATTTATTGCCTGTTACTAATTCAGCAAATGTATTCCATTCTCAGTCCCACAACATACTGAAGATTGAAACTACCACAATGTCCAATAAAGGGCTTTGAAAATCAATTGATCAGAGTAAATGAATGTCCATTATTAAAACTGATTTCTAGCACTTTGCAGTTTCTTTCTTCTACAACTCAGAATCATGGGGAACAATCCACTTGCTCTCCCCAGAATGCTAGGTACAAAGTACCACATAAAATAAAACTGTTGGTTCAACCTTGCTATTTCGTATATTGTGATTTTTTTTACCATGAAATACGTATCCCAAAGAACACATGGAAATGCAGAGGGACTGTTTAAAGAATGAAATAATTTTTTTTTAAAAGGATGAAATAATACACTGACCATTTCTGTAACCACCATCTGGGCCAAGAAATAGAACATTATACAATGCAGCCCCATATGTAATACTTTCGTTGTTATTATTATTGGTGCTTGAGGATCCGTCCTAAACATAATCTAAGAGAAGGAGAGGGACTGAGAGTCCCAGCCTTCTTGGTTGGGGGCAGAGGACAGGGATGGAGTAGAAGGTGCCCTCATAATCCCCAGTCAGGGAGGAAAAATTAATGATGTTTGAAAAGGGGTAGAGAGGGCTTGTGGGGGTGCCAAGAGAGTAGTGAGTGGTCTTGTTAGCAGCTCCCCATTTCAGCCCTCAAACTGTTCAGGGAAACAGCCACCCACATTTCAGAGCAGAAATATGCTGGACCCCAAGCTGAGCTACTATATACACAAGAGGCATCCTCGGAACTTTGAAAAGTGAGACGATCTTTAGCCCTGAAGGACTAGAGAGGGAACGGTGAAGCAACGACAGCATTCCTGTAAGTTTTGAGACCTCGGAGTTCTACAACTGGCTTGTTGGAAAGCTCTGGTGTAGGAGGTGGGGCTATATATGTTCTCATTAAAACAATGATTGTTTTAAGATGCCCTCATCCCCTTTCCCCCATGATTTCCAGTATTAATTTGATAATCACTTCCTTCTGCAAGGGGAGTAACCACAAGACATGCTCTGAGAGTTGACAGTTGTGATTGCTTTTTAACTGGTTACCTCTAGATTGGCTAGGTTCCCCTTTCCTACACCACAGTCTTCCAGCTGCTGCTCCAGGATGAACAGAGATGGACCCCTCAGAGCCCTGGCCTGCTCTACCTCAGGTGCACACAGCCCAAGGCCAAGTGTGTGGCTAAAGGAGGGAGTCAAGTTCTTATGTTTCCTTGACTTTTACATCTGTTAATGTCTCAATTCTTTGACTTTAGATAATTGGTACTTCTGCACTTTCCCCTAGAATCGAATGTACATTTCATAAGCTCAATTGTTTCCATAAGAGCCTCCAAGAAAATTCGAACTAAAAGTCAATCTTTGAAAATGCCATCAAAAAGAAAATGCTTAAAATAATAGGTGCATCTCTAAGTCATCTTTGCTAGGAACGTACTGGAAACAAGAGCTATTTCTAAATCTCACGATAAGCACTGCCCAGTCTCCTTTTCCAAAATAAGAAATGGAGGTAGGAGATCAGGGATAGAGGGAAAGGGGAAGAATTATTTTATATATAGCACCATCTGTAACTTTAATAGTTTCTGTATTTATTATTTTATTTTCCTCTATTTTTTTCCCTTCTTGTCTGCGTCTATAGTGATCAAAATGTAGAAATGGAGGAAGGAGAAAGAAAAGACTTATTATAGTCCAAATCATAAATAACAAGAAGAGGATTAGAACAGTGTAAACAATTCCTAGGAATTAGGGATGCCAACAGTTGTGCTTTTTGTTTGGTTTGGTTTTAGTCTTGGTTTTATTGAATGACAATGCCCCAGGCAAATGTACAATACTATGGTGTTAGGTTGGTGATTTTCAGCATTCCCGTTGAGGCTAAGGCAGAAATGAAATAAACCTCTTTGTATTTTATCATTTACTGACGATACTTTTCGTACAAGATCTCAACTGATTCTGGCCACTTTCTGTGAGGTAGACATTGTTCCACCTGTTTTATAGATAAGGCGACAAAAGCCACAGGAAGTTAAATAACTTAATCAAGCTGCTGATTAGTAAGAGCTGAAACTCTAAATGAGATCTTTCTTCCATTCATCCCTCTACCCCATTAAGGTCCTCATCCCAAGATGAACCCTGCCCCCACCACCAGCACCTCCCACCCAGGTACCTTGTTGAAAGAAAAACTTAGGAGAATATGATTTTCTTAGCTTGGGAGTATCATCTGTACTAATGTGTTTTGGGGATTGTGGATTTTTGTTCTGTTTGGTTTTATTTTTTGTCCTTTTGTAATTTCAGGATTTGTAGGGGAAAACGCCCAGCCAATCCTAGAAAACAACATTGGAAACCGAATGCTCCAGAACATGGGCTGGACACCTGGGTCAGGCCTTGGACGAGATGGCAAGGGGATCGCTGAGCCCATTCAAGCCATGCAGAGGCCAAAAGGATTAGGTCTTGGATTTCCTCTACCAAAAAGCACCCCTGCAGCTCCCACTCCCAATGCAGGAAAATCCGCCTAAGAAGAAAAGCAAAGAAGAAATGTTTTACAATTTTTATTCACGATATAGATCCCCATTGTCCTAAAATTACAACATAGCTTCCATTTTTGAAGCAGAAATCTCCATGGGCTCAAACTCATCACTCTAGCGTCCTAACCACATACCGTCCAGCCACAGTGAGAGAGATGGGGCTCTGTCACAGTTCCTGGTGCTAAAGTGAAAACCTTCACCTTTTGCAGTTTTCAGCTATTTCTAGGTATAAGGAACACTCATTTCTCCTATTTATTTTGATCTCATAGGTCAGTCATTTCTAGCGTGATTTGTTCGTGTGTGTGTGTGTGTGTGTGTGTGAGAGAGAGAGAGATGCCCAGGCAAATGTGAGCACACCCACAGGTTTCTCGAATGGGATAGGCCAGAGAGGGTGGTGTTTCTATCATCCCTAGAACTTGAAAGACCTCACATTTCATCAGTGAAGTCCTAAGATAATCTTCGTGTGAAAGGCTTGCCAATTTCACGTTCTGATTTTGGCTCTTTTGTAAGGATTCTGTAGCAGGGTGGTCCCAATTATCTCTCCTTGGACAGTGTAGGATAAAGTTCACAGTTGACAAACAACAATTAATATTTCCCTCTGACATTCTGACCAAAATAAACCTCATCATTGTAATCACCAGAGTGCCCACAACATTACCTTAATGCAGATTTTACAAATTTTACCTCATCTAGAACAGAAAATAATTATTGAAAGAAAAATGTATTTTTTAAATTCACCATGACTGAACTGTAAATTCTATTAATCTAGACTGACTTCTACCTCTCTCTTCCCAAAGGTTGATATTTTTTTAAGATCAGTGCAACTGTGGTAAACTAATTTTCAGTTTTAACCATTGGAGACTAGAATGATCGAATCAGTTTGTTTGAAAATCTAAATGGCTCTTGCAAGAATTCAGATTTCTGGCAATGACCCAGCCCATTTACAAGGTGAACAAGAAAATGAATGGTGATAATTTGCCATCTAACATCTAGGTAGTTACTTTAAAACCAAGCAAAACAAGTCATTTTTATTATGTGCCTCCTATTTTTGAATCATCTGCTTTGTAATGCCAGAGGTTCTAAATAGCTCTTAGCTTAGGAGATGATCTTCATTATTAAGGACTGATAATATATTTATAATGGCTTTTATTGGTTGAGTAAAGGTCAAGCTAACACATGTGAATCACCTTTCTGATGGAGTTTTTTAAGGCTTTTTTTTTTTTTTAAGAGCAGTTTTAGGTTCACAGAAAAATTAAGAAAGTACAGAGATTTCTCATATACCCTCTGCCCCCAAACATGCACAGCCTCCCCCATTATCATCCAGAGTGGGACTTTTGTTAGGATCAATAAGCCTACATGTGTCAACATCATAGTCACCCAAAGTTCACAGCTGACCTTGCAGTTCACTCTGGTCTTGTACATTCCATAGGTTTGGATAAATGTCTAATGACGGGATCCACCATTGCAGTATTCACACAGAGCAGTTTCACTACCCTGAAAATCCTCGATGCTCCCTTGTAGTAGGTTCTAGAAAATTTTGCAAATGTTTTTTTAAAGGAGAAAGAGGAGGTTTGTGCAGATAGTGGACCTTTCCTAGGTGGTCTCGTAACTGCCAGTTGGGGAGAAAAAGGTCTGTGGTTTGCCAAATGTCCACGTTTAAGAATTCTCTTCTTTCCTAGGGGTATTGTGGGTAAGAGGACAGGTTGGTTAAGAGATTATAGACTACACAGGTAAATTGCTCTTTTGAGGCATTCTTATTGGATAGAGTAACCCTGTAGTATGATTACTTTTATAAGTTTGTTTCTTGGAAATTTGTCACTTAAAAAAAATGCTTTTTGCTAAATACTCGTTCTAGCTATGTAAGGGGGGAAAGCTGGAGGAGATCATCTATAATACCAGGTTAAAACTTCTCTATGGTCGTGTAGAGTGCTTTAGGATCTATTCAAAAGATTTTATTTTAAAATCCATTGCCTGAAAATCTTCTGAAACCCAAGAATGTTGAAAAGCCAAATTTGAAGCTGCTGATAACACACATTAAGTGTATTGTGAGACAGGTCCCAAACTCCTGAGGACAGCCTTCTTTTTCACTCTGCAATGTTCTAACCCTCATAGTGAGGAACTGCAGAATGTATACCAACTGGCATGGGGAAACTCCCTCATAAGACATTACAGTCTTTATGAACACTTTGTATTGTTTCCCTTAGGGACAGGTACTAGTCCTCTGAAGCAGACCCTTGGAGATGCTCATTTAGCTTGGATGTTCTCAAACACTCCCTCCAAAGTAGTATTTACATTATCAGCAAGCAAAAGATCAAATTCTTGATGTCTAGAGCCCTCTATGTGGCTGTCAGAAGACTTAAAATATTTTTTAATGTTTGTAAGTATTTAACTTAGTCAATACTCCAAGTAGATATTATCACGGAAACATACATCAGAAGCACATACATCCCTTCGCCATTCAGTCCTGAAGAACAGTCAGTGCAGACCTGATGTTCTATCTGTACCCAAATGTAATTGGAGAAATAAACACAATTAAAATACTGAATTTTTAATGTAAATCAAATATCTTTCAAGATATGAAGCCCACTAATTTATGTTTCACTTACAGTACCAGTTAATTTTTACCTGCTTGTTACGATGCACATAGAACCCAAAGCATCCAAAGGAATTCTGATTTAGAATGCACATTCATGTCTTCTGAAAAAGCTGGTAAGATTTTCCTCTGCTCCTTTGTGAAGTCACTTTTCTACTCTACAGTATCTAAAGCCCATGTCAAATTAATCAGTCATGCTGAACTGTAGAGAATACATAGGTCTCTTCCTTTATGGTCTAAATTATCTCTAGCTGTAGCCAAGAGGGGCTGAACATGACTACCTTAGCAGTTCAACTTTTTTTCTTCGTATGCCTATTAAACTTGATACTGATGAGATGGTGTGTTCGGGTCTTTTCCTTCCTTCCTTCTTTCTTTCCTTCCTTCCTTCCCCCAAATGTAATTTTTAAGGCTATATTCCCCTTAAACTTGTTTGCTTTCATTTTTCAATTACCTGACACCCCTTTAAAAGAAAGTACATAACTAACTGAAATTTACCAATTAATTAGTGTCAACACTTGAATAGATAGACTTTATAACTCATACTGTGGTTATCAAACAGAAGTGAAGACAGTAGGGTTAAAAGATATGCACAATGTATACATATAGGTGTGTTTACAGGCACAAACATGTGCAACAAGCAGACATGGTTGCAAAATACTGCATTTTATTAATACGTTCATTTTAACATTGTGAATTGATGTTCTTGTAATGAATTGAACTGACAGTTGCTTCTCTTCACATTTTCATTTTGAGCCATAATTTCACAAAAGAAAATAATTTCTTCCTGTATTTTGTCTTTCTAAAAACAAAAAGTGATCTCAATTAGTATTGTAAAATGAAGTTGGTTAGCAAAGATTATTTTGGATTTTTTTTTTAGGTTTTTTTTTTTCCTTTTGATAGAAAGCTATATTAATAGTACAACAAAGAATGAAAGAATAAAACTATGTTTGAAAATGTTATTTATAAGCAGTCATTGTCTTTGTGCTTTAAATGTTTACCTCTTAACCTTAAAGTAATAAAAATAAAGTTGAAAGTATTCTAAAAAATTTTTTAATTACTACCCTTTGACAATTCAGATCTAATAATTAAATTCATTGCTCCTTTCTAAACCCTGGAACATTTCAGTATTTTCAAAAGATTTACAGAAAAAAAATTGGTGAACATATTTGACTCACACGTTTATTCACAGCTGACTGTGACCTGTTTTACCACATTTTCATCATGTGTTTAATTTCTCTGAAGTTGGGCTAAACTGTCTCAAGGCCTCCTTCCACTCAAACATTCACTGATTCTCAAGTAGCAAGTACACACGTTCTCTCTCCGGCTGCTTGAAATATCAATGAGAATCCTATATGTTCCAGTCACTCCATTTCCTCCCGGAGCATTGTACCTTTCATAAGCGTGCTTGGGTATTTTAAATATTCTGTAATACTAAAGTGTTGAGTTTTGTTTGCTGTAAGAAGCATCTCACTGTGTTGATAAAACTGTATCATCTCTCCCGAAAAACTAAGTAGTGTTGTTAGAGTTTTTTTTTTTTTTTAATCCAGTAGGTATTAAATACTCATTTATTTAACAGGCTTGCAGTAATATATACTCAAATGACAAGTGGACCATGAAGGCTCCTTCTGCTGGGTTCCTACTAAGCAAAGACTCATTACTTTACACACCTGACATTTTAAGTAGATCCAGATTTGTCTCTAGTGAGCCAGTGCCATTAACTGCCAGAAGTATGATCTACTATTGCCACTTTTAGTTTTATCTGTACATTAGAGTTGTCTTCTGTCTTCGAATTGTCAGACAGTTTAAATCATTCCCGGATTCACAGACCTCACTCCTGTTCGTGATCAGAATGTCCTATGTTTACCCCTTAATCTTTCAAGGATGAAGTTGGCTAACAATTGAAGGTGATTTTTATGTTTGTTTAGGTTAGGTTTTGGCTGGGGGGGGGGGTTGTTTTGCTGTTGTAGTTTGAATTTTCAAAATAAATCACTGGAATTTTGAATGCGTGTATGATACTTGATCTTTCGGGTGTAAGATGGTGTAATTAATCTGCACAACAAGACTGCGTTGTGATAGTATCCCAGATAAAAGGACAACCCCCTTCAACTATTTTTTACCTATGTTTCATCTTCCTATTAAATTTCTAAGAAATGTTTATTCTTCCTGAAGGCAACATTCTTTAATAAAAGCAGAAAGGTGAGAACTAGTATGCTAACTGAACATGTACTTAAAATAAGCTTCCTAAAATGACAATTTCTTATGTCCGTCCCTTATTGAGGTGAGTTTCTTCACATGCTAGAATTTCATGGTTCTGATAAGCAAATGAGTTTGGGGTGACAGTGGGAATGAGAGTCTGTTTGATGGACAACGTGGCCAATCTGGAATTCTTAAGTTCTTTGTGGATGGCTATAATTCATTATGGACACGATAAATAGGATATGCACAATTTTGTATGTGGATGTGAAGGCCTTGGGAGCACACGGTAAGGGTGTGAAATTTGAAGTAATTCTAACACAAAGGCTATTATGTCTGGTCCCTAAATTTGGAAGGCTTGGTTCTTGACCCTCACACAACTTTACATGCCTTTCCTGTTACCTGGCGGCTTTGGATTCCTCTCCACACATCTTAGTCTACTTCTCCTATTTTAATGTCACCGGACAGCCTTCCCAAGAGGAGACAATTGCCAAGCCCACAGGAAACCAGCATGTTTTGACTCCTACGCCATTGCATTTCTCCATTAGGTCCCTTAACAACTCAGCTAGAAACAAGCAGCAGATTTTCTCCCCCACTCAGTGAGTAATTGTCTGCGCCACAGTGACAGATGTGCAATATAGCAGCTTCTTCAGGAAAAAATTAACAGTTTGTCCAGCATGTCAGCTCGCTCTTTTTAGTGCTTGGGAGGTCTTGGCCCCATTATGGATGATTTAGAAATTGAGGCAAGCAAAGACCAGCTGCCTTTGCTGAAAGCCTTCGTCAGTCCCCCTCATCTGCATTCCAAGACTCACTCACATCCAGAAATTGGTGGAGCCCCTCTGGCCACGAGATGAGTGTGGGCTGACAATGCCTTGATTTGTTGAGAGAGAGAATAAATGGGTTTTTCAGAAGATGAGGAAATATCACCATTACTGGCCAATTTGCAGCATTTTATCTGTTCTTCAAACATGTCACTTTTGTTATTGTTGCATGGTAATTACATAGTGAAACGGAAAGAAAACAAATTCTGGTTACGTATTCAGATGGATTGCAAAATCATATAATCCTGATAAATGCCCATTTATGATACACACGGATGAAAGGTTCATTTTAATTTTGAATGGCTAGCTCAGCCATAATGGGATATAGGATTAAATCCCAGAGAATCTGATTACCTAAAAGCAAATAGTCTTTCCCTTCACTTCCTCAGATCCAGGAAATTCAAGGGGGCACCGTAAAGCATTCTCACAAACACGATTTTCCTGAGATGATGCAAAAAGTGCATTCAGGATTGTGTTCTGAAAAGAACGGAACTTTCTGTGAAACCAACATGTCATCTCATCGTGGGGATCATCAGTCAGTCAGTCCTGAAGGCTGCTGAAGTCCAGAAACGAGCTGGGCTAAAATCTTTCCAGCCTTGCATTTTGAAACTCAGGTTCCTGCTCACTTCTGCAGTCTCGCCAAATATTTGGT
Source organism: Mustela erminea (assembly GCF_009829155.1). Lineage (NCBI taxonomy): Eukaryota > Metazoa > Chordata > Mammalia > Carnivora > Mustelidae > Mustela > Mustela erminea. The sequence continues at coordinate 56,815,104 of NC_045630.1, read as the reverse complement.
ATTGGAAATCGAATGCTTTTCTTATGTCCCTTTTCTCAGAGTTTTTCTCCCCCATTCCCAGGACACATTATTGTAAAGAAATGTTGCCAGTGGAAGTCTAGCTGAATGTACGGATAATGCAAAGCGAGAAAACGTAAAGGAACAGGGGGCCAGCACCCCAGGATTGCCACTTAAAAGTGTTGGTGTGTAAAGTAATGTGTCCTTGCTTAGTGGGAACCCAGCAGAAGGAGTGTTCATGGTCCACTTGTCAGATGAGTAGATATTACTGTAAACCCGTTAAATGAGTATCTAATATCTATTGGCTCCCAAGCTTGCTGTGACAGGGAAGGAAGAAGCATACCAGCTCTTCACTGCCTTGGCCCCAGGGGAACCACGTGTCACTTCTCTTCAGAATCCATCAGCCAGTACTTGTCACATGGACCCAGTTGAGGGTCCTTTCAAAGAAGCTGAAGAAGCCAGGAAAGCACATGGCTATTTGTGAGCACTATTTCTGCCACATAAATTTAATAGGACATGTCCACACTATAAAACAGTGAAGTAGTATCTACCATATTTTATTGAATGTTAGATGCCATCGTTTGGAAGAGGTACCTTAATTTTATGTACCGTTAAGGGAGAAAACAAAACGCTGACCAACAACAAACCACCACCCATGGCAAGATCCATCCCAACCTCAGAAATACTAAACTGTGAAAACATGACAAAACACGTTCATATCAAGTAAATGGTGCGGAGAAACAGCGCTGAAGAATGTCAGGGAAGGCCACATGGATAGGTGGGATTAGATGGGCTCCCTGAAGAAAGCTAGGGTTTAACTAGAAACAAGGAAGGCTCGTCTCTTAGCTCCTGCTGTGTATGATACAAACAACACAGGCGTGGGCGTGATTCCAAGCGGGGTGCCAGGCCCGGCCCTACCGCCTTCTGTGTGACTGGAAGCAAATGCATGAGCTTTGGGCTTCTTTGCTAAAGTTGGAAATAATTGCAGCAACCTCATTTAGTGATGAGGGTTAAATGTAATAATGCATGTAAAATACCTTAGTACAGTGTCTGGCACATAGAAGGTGCCTTCAATTTGCTACACTTTTCTGCTTCAGATTAAGTGATAAATTGGTTTTTTTGATTTACTCTTCCAGTTGGGAAGAAAAGGTTGGAGAGAAGTACAAAGACATTTTGACTTTGCTAGCAGTTCCTAAGAAAGAGAGCAATACTCAACAGTCCTCCTAATTTCGTAGCCATGGATGACATACCCTTAATAATAAACTTAAGCTGTGACTCCAAGTATTAGGTTTTAAGAAATCATTCAGGGAGTCTCAGTCAATTAAATGGCAGACTCTTCATTTCGGCTCAGGTCATGATCTCCATGTGGGGTGTAGAGTCTGCTTGAGATTCTCTCTCTCTCTCTCTCTCTCCACCCCACCCCACCCCTGCTACTCTCTCCCCATCTCTCTTGCTCAAAAAAATAAATTAATTAAAATCCATTCAACTAAAACCTATAAATGATAAATATACAGAATTCAAGCACCTGCACTCAATAATTTCTTATTAGCTGACTGAAAATCATTCAGAAACTACTGACCATGCTTACCAAGGCCTTTGGAACCTACCACGGCTCTCATTGATGCTACTCATCTTATGGAACTGGGAGGCACAAAACTCACTGAGAGTCTCTCATGCCCAGGACCCTAAGAAGAGCTAATGCTTTAAGTTCCTCAGTTAGGTTGCTTGCTTAAGATGCTTAGTTGAAATTCTGTCTTTTCACAGGATCTCTTTGAGAATACATTCTAGAACAGGGCTTACCAAACTCTAAAGTATATAAGAATGACCAGGGAGCACTTAAAAGATCGAGGTTTTCCAGTGGCACTCTCAATAAGACATCTGAACATAGGTATGCAGTTGAGAAAGACTGTCCTGGAAGCACCAGATCGGGTCATCCTCCAACCTGTGCTACATCGAAGCCCAGGCTTCTATGATGGGCCCTCCTGGGTCATCTACCCCAGCTCTCCCTTTCTGGGAACTGTCCTCAACACCACCCTCCCACCCTTTCCCAGAGACAATTCCCAGGAATTGAAAATTAGAGGAGATTCTATTCTGCCCTTGGTGTGAATGGTCCCTTAATGGGAGAAGCAAAGAACAGGGAAGCAGAGAAAGGCAGGATGTTCATGAGTTAAAGCAGGGCGCAAAGGAACAGAAAATGAAGATGAGAACAAACACACTGTCTGTCCCACAGCCCCAGAGCCTGGTATAAAGTTGCTAGATGTCCTCTTCAAAAAAGACCAGAAGACCATGACAGGGAAGGTGGACTGAACATTTTTCTGTAAGAGAATATAACCTCTCTTTTCACAGGACTGGCCTTTTGCATTATTGGGCAGAATACTCACCACATGGGCCCAAACATCTTATTAGCAAACAGATGCATCAGAGGGTGAATCGTTCGCATTACACAAAGATTTTTCATGTTGTAAAAGAGCACAGGGTCCCTTTTGGTAGCATTTTCTCAAGTGCTTATTTACAGATCATTAAATACTTAACAGAGGGAAGAAGTAAAAGCTGAAGTGCTTGAGCCAGTATTTATTAAATATCCCTCATAGATTCAGATAAAGCAAATCTAAAATCATAATGACAGTTAATTGTCCAGTTTTTAGGTTTTTATGTTAGCAGATAGGAAGCTAAAATAACAGCCTGTCCAGGTTAATACAGGACTCCTGAGCACTCTACCGTGGTTGTAATTCTTTTCTGAGGGCTTATCCTCAGTCCCATAAGACACCCCTTTATCTTATAATAGATGTCCTTTTTTTGGTAGAAGTTAAGCTTTCCGTTATTTCCGTATAGTACTCATTTTCTGCTGGATGTTAGCTAATATATAAATGTATTATAAAACACCAAAAAGTACTACCATAACTTGACCAACTGAATTTTTTCTGATTGTGCAATCATCGAGGAATTTATAGTTTTTAAAGGAGCTATTACACCTTATAATGCTTTAATAAAATTCCACCTTGTAGCAGTGAAGTATTTTAAATGACTTGGCCTCGTTTGCCTTTTCTTTTCTCAACTGAGCCCGACTCTATCAAATTCTAAGCCGGTGGTTCCCGTCTGTGGAAGAGGCCTGTTACCGCAAAGGACTCTCAGAAGCCTGAAGAAGAATTCTGAATATTAGTTACTTTACTTTTTAAATATGTTAATGGATATATAGCCTAGAACATTTTTCTCTGAGCCGTTTTCCAATTCTTCTGTGTCACAGAGTAAGGAGAGCATGGCAAATCTGTAAAATATGATTAGAAGCCACTTCCTGCAGCCTTTCCATGCCCCCTTACAGGTAGCTGGTAGTCACACGCCCGGGCTTCGGAGTTCAGCTGGTTGGTGAGGGAAAATGGCGGCCGCTGCTAAGATGGCTTCCCTTGATAATCGGCAGCTGCCCAATTTCCCATCCAGCTCGTCACCTGCCTCCAGCTTTTCAGACTGGAGTTCTAGGAGCCCGTCTATGGAAAGGAAGCAAGCAAGCCAGCAAGAAAGGTGGGCAGAAAACAGTGCGCAATCCTCCAGCTCCCATGGTTTGTTTTCCCTTTATATCTGGAACCCGGGGCAATACCACAGCAGAAGGCATGCTGAACCAGGAGATGGCGAACCTGATTACAATTAAATGCATTTTGCTGGTTCTGTATCCAAATTTATCAAAATGAGGAGGTTGGATAGGAAATGGAATTGGTATTTCTGAGGGCCCTACAACATGCTGGGAATTTCATATGTAATGTCCCTGTGAACTTTCGCAGATATGTACAGTTGCCTCTCATTGGTCCTTCTCAATTATAAAGATTAGACAACACTTAACTTCGACAATACAGACGAACTGGAGGAAAATATGTGTTCCTAAACTAGCAGAAAGTCCAAATACTTCATATTTAAGGACACACAATGTTACTGTTTACAGGTAAATCACTAATAACTCAAACTAGCATTGAATAAATTTTACTTAAACAAGTAATATTCAAATCAGTGTTTCTCGGCAAATAGCATCTGTATGGTAGCAAGAGTTCTGAAAATTTTATTTTCCCTCAGTATTTTATTCCCCTTTGGTATGGATGTTAATTGACTAGATAAAACTATCATTATGGTGAACAGGCATACACTAGCCCAGGTCAAGTCTCAATGACCACAAATTCAAAATCTGTGGGGCCCATATAACTGAGATTTGATAATATCATTTGATACATAGTTCGTGATGTGTCAGATTTCTGATCATATAGGATAACCAAGGACAATATGACCTTGGTCAAGAGCCCAAGAAGAAGAAAGTGATGGTTTTGTGGGTTTGTTTGTTTGTTTTTTCCAGTTACAGAAGTAGGGTCCAGGGTAATGACCTTAACTCCATATAGAGTTTGAAGCATTGGAACAGGTTTAGAAAAACTCAAGACAAATGACTAAAGACTAAGGGGACTGACTTTAAGAAAAATATAGGCAATGAATAATGTAGAGTTTGCTAAATAATGACCCCACAGAAGGTTTAATAATCCCAAGAATATTTTAAAGACACAAATATCCAGAAGGAGTAGAATTATTTCAGGAATTACCCTTTCATTCTAGAATGAGAAAAGTATAGATTGGTTGGTTTAAATAGTTTTTTAAATGATGTTTGAGTAAAAGGAAACAGAAACGTGTCTGTTTTGACATTAAAGTGCTCAAGGGAAAAACTCTTAGGAAATCTCATTCTGAATTAAATTGAAGCCCATTGTGAATCCATTGAAGGCAACGATTCCAGCCCAGCTCTAACATACCTGAGAATCGCATCTCCTGACTCCACAACCAAACCACCTTGGCAGTTGGGTTGCTAAGCCAGGAAAGGTTTTGGGTGCATCTTCTCACTGGGCACAGGCATTCTGTCCATTCTTTTGCTCATGAGTAGCATACGGTTTTGCTGGGACCTTTTCTGGGTCTCTTCGTTACTCTGACTTTTGCAGCTATGAAAATAACCAAAGTACGGCACAGGTCATTAGGCTAGGTAAACTGCTCATTACAGAGTGAAATGATACCAATGATAGTCATATTCTGCCAATGCAGACCGTGCCTACTTCCTACCATCTAAATAAATGACACTTGTGAAGTATTTATGGAGCATCTACCATATGCTTATCACTGAACTGGTCACTGTGAGGAGTCGTAAGAGTTTCATTGTGTATTCACTGCCCACAAGAGACTTAGAATCTTTGTAGAGACATCCAATATATATATATTCAGGATTGATATTTAAATATTTTGTAATGAGACTGGCACAGGTGCTGGCCAGTGAGAGTGGCTACCCATCTTATCTGAACAGATACCAGCGATAAGTAATTGATAACAGTGTGTGTTGGTGAATCCCCGCCCAACTTACATCTGATGATTTTTTAAGTTGGAGGAAAAAAACTATACCTAAAATGAAACATTGAATATAGTCCTATGCCGATATACGTGATGGAACATCAATGCTGTGTGTGCTGCCCTTCCCCATCCATGGTGGACAATATTGATCAATATTGGGCTCCTCCATGATGAAACCAGGTACAGTTCTTGCCAGTCAAAGGCAATCACAGTTAACTCATGTGACAAAATCCATTCCCCATCCCTTATAGATGCCATAAGCATTGATCACAGAAGGGGGATAATGCCAAGACCTAACCATTCAAACCTTTAATGATACTTTCTTGATACTCTTTGGGAACTCCTTGTTTACCCTTCATCAAATGAATCTCCCTTCTTAAAAATGTACAGATATTGGCTTTTCCCATCCCCTTTCCTTTTCTATGCCCTTCCTCTTGTCTGGCTAAAAAGATTTCCCAGGTATATCTGTACATTTAGAATCAGGTTAAACCTCATCTCTTGCTACCAATCTTACCCTAATAATTTTCATACACCTTTCCAAAGTGCTGACCAGCAGAGCTAAAATAATATTTTTACTTTCTTTGGGGCAAGGATTAGGGTTATTTTTTAATAGCTCTCTCATCATTCACTTTGTATCTATCTTCTAACCTTATTTTTATTTTAAAGCTCCTTAGCCCAGAGAGTATATATTCACTGTTAACGGCACTGTACATAATGATAAGTGGCCCATAATTGAAATTTAACTGACCAAATAAATGAATGAATGAAAAGCAAAATTCTATAGGTCCAAAAGCTATATGCAAAAATTTGGGAGATTTAAAATCACCTCAAATTTTTGAGAATGCCCAAAACAGAATGGATGTTTGCACAATTTTATTTAAGGTAAAATGCCTCTGCAAGCAAATGTGGTAGGAAAGAACGTAAATATTTCGCACAGTGCTGCCTCCGGCTGACTCTTTTAACAAAGAGGAAAAGTTCACAGAAATCTGTAAACACAACGTCCGCCGGAGGTGACAAGAAGACATTCCCTCCCGTTCCCTCCAGTGAGTGTAATTTCTTAGTGAGGCTAGATGGCATTTTACCCAAGTTTCCCTGGTGTCAGACCCGCTGGTAACGGTGTTGTTCTGATTTAGAAATAAAGGATTGACTCAGAGGTGTCTATAAAATCATTCTGCAGGATGATAAATCCCAACTTTAACACCAAAATAAGAGGTCACCCATTCGCTCGGGCTGCTGTTTTGTACCTCGTGCTTAACTAAAATCTTCAGGCTGTCACTGTGGCCAGGGCAGAAGTCACCGGGCAGGCTCCAGGATGGGCTTAGCACACCCAGGGCTGCACTCATTCTCTGCTCGATGCTGCGAACTGCCTGCCGAGGGTGCCCCCAGCTCGGGCCCCGTGCGAATGAATGGTCCGTAAGTCCACAAAGTGGTTTTTGAAATCTGAATAAGAGCTCAGCTATCATCTCCAAAATTGTGGCTCATCAAGTAGAAATTATGAAGAGATCCTGTTTTTCACTTTGTTTTATTGGCAAGCATCCTTAGTGAAACTGACTCTTTCCGTAATAAGCTGTCATCGGATACAATTGTTTTGGAATATGGTCTCCGTGTTTGATTGCAGGGTCTGCAGGCTTCAGACAGTAGGAATGAAATGCTTAAGCTTCTTCACTTATTGCCTGCTGGTGTACAAATATAGGATTTGGCAATTTCGCCTAAAGCCTTAGTCTCTCCCGCTGTATACACCCACTCTGGGAGGTACTGGGAATGCAACTTCCACAGCCTCTGAGACAAGAGGAGGCCCATAAAGCCAAAATCAGAGCCAAGGTGTGGGTCTGCCTCATGCATAATCAACCCACAAAATATAGTCTGATGGACCCCTTGCTATAGCTGAACTTTGGCCTCCCCACCACTGATATAAAAATAAATAAATAACAGCCAAATCCTCATAAATGCTGAAAAGAAGCAGCTGGTAGCCAGAAGACCACTTCAATAATAGGAATAAAAACAAAGCCGAAGCTGGGCGCACAAAGGCTTATATCTGGAAGGAAAAAAGAATTAACGTGAAGAAAGGGATCAAAGCCACTTCTATAACATGCATCCTCGCCACAGAAGAGAAAGAAACTTCAAAATCAGAAACCATTCTGACACTTCCCAGATCATGTATTTTTTTAAATCCCTATGTTAACATACTCTGCCAGGATAGCTTTAGGGTTATTTCCATTTCCTGCCTCAGTGGAGGAATCACTATATAACAAAAATGATGATGGAAACCCCCTCTTCTATGTAGGCACCCCTGTGCTGACCCCGTCTGGCAGCTGAGTCTTCACTGGATTTTGTTAATGACAATGCTCTGCTATTAACTCTTTCCTAAGCCCCTTATAATTCAGCAATCTGTCTATTTGGTGAGGCTAGAGCCACTTTCATGGAGCACTGATTACCCACAACAAGATCTGAATACACATGAGATAAAAACAATGATTGGTGAAATTTATTATATTTTTAAAACTGTGTGGACAACATTTAGAGCAATCGATTTGTGTAAAACCGGCCCATATTTGGAAACTTTGAGACAAGTCAGCTAACTTTGTGTCCTTTTGCCCTCACAGGATGTTCAACCCAATCAGGAAAGACGAGGGTAGGATTTTGAGATGCAACATGGTATTCTAGAAGAAGCGTCAGTGCGTGGTCAGTGTCCTGGCCTCAGCGCACTGTGTTGCCCTCGGTGGCGGGAATCTTTGCTCCTTTTTCCTCTTGCTTTCCGTAGAGGCTGCTTTTAGGTAACCAACTGGAGCCATGAAACCTGAGTAAGGTGGAGAGGCCCACAGGGGCCACCGGATGAATGCAGACATGGCTACTGGGGGACCCACTTCAAAATATCCATAAGCCCTAACTGACCAATGGGCTACTTACCCCCAGGCACAGGCACCAGAAAGGGACAATTACATATGTTCACAAACCCCTTCATCTCCCCCCCCCCACTTAACTACAGCCCTCTACCTCTGCCTCCGTCAGTCAGTCTCTCCTTTGCTGTCCTGCCTGGGGTGCCCTTGAGTTGTAGTCCCCAAACTTCTGTCTCCTTTGTTCTGCCTCGGGGCAATTCTTTCCACTCCTGAGCCATAGACCTCCACTCTACGGGGTTGCCCTGCAGTTCCTAAAATGGTCATAACAAAAATCAAATTAAATAGCATCCTGTAAAAGCACTTTGGAAATTGAAATGTTATGTACCTGTACGCAAGAATTTATGACCAGTGTCCAAAAACTTTATATAAAGCTATAGATATTCAGAAATTAAAGATACCTGCTGGTAGAGGTGATTCAAGATTAGTTCTTCCACTGAACTTTGAAGAAAATTAAGCCTTGCATTTGCAGAGGTAGCGGTAAACATTGTAGGTGGAGGGAACAGAGTGTAAATGGAGGTGGGAAAATGTATAGGTGGTTTATTAAAATTTAGAAGGTCGTCTTTTTCATGGAGAGCATGGGACAGATAGTATTAAGATAATTGTTGTTTTTGATGTCTGTATTTTAAATGGCAAAATTTCCCATCCTTTCATTTCAAATGTTAGTTACAGTGATAGTAACTACTCATATAGCACATGTCACATCTAAATGGGTAAATATTTACAGCTCAATCTGTGTTTTAGCTTTTTTTCCACAATGCTGCTCATAGTAGAACTGTTAACAGCCACCATAAAAAATTCAAAAATAGTCTCCCAATTTCCTTTGCTGTTCTTTGCTATAATGGCTGATTTTTTATGTTAATGTTTCTATTGTTTTAATATTCTTGCTTTTCTCATTCATATTCTAAGATTATTGTTAGTGCCAACTCATTTGATTTATCATTTAGAGAAAGCACTTGTTCAAAAAGTCAGCACTGGATATTAAATGATGATTGCCTGCAATGAATTCCTTCTCAACATCTGCAAAGAAAATTTTGCCTTTTCTTCTTCCACTTAACTCTAAATGAGAGATCTTAAATATACTTCAATAGGCTTCATATCTGCCTGCAGAACATCGTCCTAAAATCTAAGATGTTAAAAAACAGTCAGGTTTCGAATGCTCCATTTTCTTGGTTAAGTAGAAGATGCACACCTGTATCAAGGTAGCCTCGAAGTACAATACATGCTATCATTCCCTAAAACCCTAGTTAATACCATATAAATAAAATATTTCTCTTCCTTTTCAGATTATTTTTATATTTATAGAGAGCTTTGTAATTTATCCACTGTTCTTAATTCTAGAGAATATTTATTTCTTCTTGACAATTGAATCATGAAAATAAAAGCAGGAAAGTATGAAGATGCTCTTTTAAAACGAACTTTCAGTGTGCCTGGGTGGTGCAGTCCTTGAGTGTCTGACTTGGCAAGGCTCAGGTCATGATCTCAAGGTCATAAGATGAAGCTCTTTGTCGGCTTTGTGCCCAGCAGAGAGTCTGTTTAAGACTCCCTCTCCCTCTGCGTCGCTGCCCAGCTCTCTAAAATAAATGAATAAATATTTCTTAAAAAAAAAAATACAATGAACTTTTAAGTTCTTTAAGCCTTCATCCAAACGGAAGTGCTTACGTTGGAAATACTATGTGACAGCTCCAACTGTATTTTTAATGTGTATATTGTAGAGTTAATTCCTAACAGTTGGCTGGAGCTTCGTGACATTGAGGCTATAGTAAATAGGATAATCCTAAATTTAAAATGACATCTCAAGAGAAAATGCAGTTTAAACAAAAAATTATTTTATTTTGTCTTTAGAAGAGACATTACCATGGCCGGCAAACAGCTCAAAATATTATGTTCATCCTTCTTTTTGTCACCTTTGTGATAGTATCTACTATTTGATTTGATGCTGACATTGTTGCTGGGTGAACTGGGGAGACCCCTTGCCCTGGGGCCTTGACCCAGCCAGACCTGAAGGAGTTGCCAAAGGTTCTTGGTCTTGTCAAGAGAAAGAATTCAAGGATAGACATGCAGCACAACAGATAAGTAACAGAAACAGCAAAGTGTGTTAAAGTAAAAGATACACTCTCAAGAGATGACAGCAGGCAAGAGAGAGAGAGAGAGAGACCTTGAGGGTTGGCTGCATACCTTGGGGGTTGGTTTCTTTTATTGACAGTTGTTAACTAGGGGACAGAATATTCAGTACTTGGGGCAGTCCTGGCGGTCTGGAATATGCATATAATGGCTTCCTCCAGTTGATCCTTCCTTGGTTGTTATCTCTTCTAAAGAAATTATTAACTCCTTGTCCTTTACAAGGAGGACAGACACAATTTGCATTATGAGGCACATGTAAAGTGGGAAGAGGGGTAGAGGGTGCAGGTCCTAGTAAGAATAGAAGCAGGAAAGAGAGTAAAAAGCAGATTTTTATGGAGTCCTTCGTTTCCCTATCTCAATAGCAGAGAGTTGTCAGAGCATGGTCTTTTTTAAGGAAGGATAAATTGTCTGATAAGAGCGGAATGGAGGGATTTGGGGAGAAATGGCGCAAGATGACGATGGAGGTCAAGTGAGACCAGACAGAGAAAAATTATGTATTCCATTCTAAAAAGACTAGATTTCCTCCTCCACTCTGTAGATACTGGGGAGTGAGCGTCAACAAAACTTCTCAAGCAGAGGGTAAAGGCTAATCACGATGACTATGGGAATGACTAACACTTAGAAAACACATACTCTATTCAAGGCATTATGCTCTACACTCCATGCATTATAATATGATTCATCACTATGATAACTTCCCAAAAATGTTCTATGCTTAGTGCTGCAGTATTTCTATTTTACAGATAGGAAAAACTGAGGCATGGAAAATTGAAATAAACTCCAAAGATCACTATACATTATAGAGCTACGATTAAAACCCAACAGACAAGTGCACACACTCTTCACCACTAGACCATAATGCATCATCACACTCCTGTTTTTAAAACAAACCTGGCAGTACTCTGGAGGATAGATTGAATGCAAAAGAGAATGAGCACATTTAAGAGACTGCACATGTATTCAATAAATACATAAAGTACCTACAGTCAGTGGGTCTCTAACTTAAATGCTGGAGATAACAACAGTAGACTAAATAACATCCTTAGTCTACAAATGGGAAATGTCTAAATTCAGTTAGAGATAATGTTAGACCAAGAATAGGGAACCAAATCAGGAAGTATTTAGGACCATAAGTGGACAGGCATTGGTGACATATGAAAAGTAAGCAAAGACAGAGAGTTGGAAATACAAGAATAATCTGAGTTTTCTAAATTGAGCTCTGGCTGGGTAGCAATGCAAGGTCCATTTGGGAAAACAGAATTTCAGACATGTTGAAATGTAGGTACCTTTGCAACGTCCAATTGGAACGGGAGGCCTTTTCAAATATTTTTGAATAAATAATTAAAAATGTTTTCACACTATTTTATACCCCCTCTTGCCAATATAAGGAGTTCTAAAATTATAATGCATGAGTTACAATACTAAACATATGCTTATTAAGTGTTTATTAAGGTTAAGAACAGGTCCAGGCACCAGAGACCCAGTGCCGAGCAGCACAGACCTGGCCCCTGGCTTCCAGCTCAAGATTAAGCCCCTGCATCCTAAACGTGTAGAAGATAAGAGCGTCTTAAGTTAAACAGAGTCCTAAGTTCAAGATAGCCTTCCTGGTAGTTGTGGAAATGCAAATCAAAACAAAGAGTTGCCATTATTTACCCATCAGATAAATGGAGAACTAGTAATGCCCAGAGCTGGCAAATATCAGGGGAAACAGGCTTTCTCCTACACTGTAGGTGAATGGCTATGCTATAGCCATTCACCATTCCATTTTGGAAGGCAATATAGCAATATCTTCTAAAATTCAAAATGGGCAAATTTCACATCTAGGATACAAAAGCAGTGGTACCTATTAATATAAATACAAAGATGTATTGCAAAATTGTTTGTAAAAGCATAAACTGGTTTCAACTTGAATATCCTTCAATTGAATAAATTATCATTCAGATATGACACTTAACACTAAGTGTATCTTGAATGTAACATAAGGATGTGTGTATGTTTGGGTTTCGAGAGACCTACATGATATATTGAGTGAACAAAGCACTTAAGCAGAATACCATTTCTATTATAAGCTTGTTCCGGTTTTATGAAGAAAGACTTTGTATATCTATATTTGAATGAATAGGGGGAAATATGAAAGGAGGCTGGGCACCTGGGTGGCTCAGTGGGTTAAGCCGCTGCCTTCGGCTCAGGTCATGATTTCAGGGTCCTGGGATCGAGTCCCGCATCAGGCTCTCTGCTCAGCAGGGAGCCTGCTTCCTCCTCTCTCTCTCTCTGCCTGCCTCTATGCCTACTTGTGATCTCTCTCTGTCGAATAAATAAATAAAATCTTAAAAAAAAAAAAAAAAAGAAAGGAGGCTGATTCCCCCATTATCTCGGGTGGGTCCGACTAGAAGGAGGATGAGACACTATTGACTTGTCTTTTTCATAAATGACTTACTAACGTTTGTATCCTAAAATACATTTTAAAAAAAAGAAATGAGACCACCTATCACAGTTTTTAAATAACAATTCATTTGATGGCTCCAGGAAAAAAACTCAGAGGACTGAAATGGGATGTAAGAACCTGCCCTAACATAATTAGGAAAAATGTGCTTTAGTATGTATCTATCTGGGGTTCTCGTGAAAACACTTGCGTATTATACAGTAAAAAAAACAAAAGTAAAAGGCAATCTGAGGCTTTCAACTTGTGATGTTTCCTATCATATTGTTTATAGTATGCCTAGCACAAATACCTAACAAAAAATTTTAAAAGAGTAGCTAGCAATTAATGAAGTGGGAAAACTTCATCATTTAAATATGCAACTTTACTGTTAACAGTTTTTAATTTTTATAGCATGTTCCTCTAATAGGAAAGCCACCACACCATCATGGAGAAAAATCTCAGAAATACAGAAAGGCACAAAGAACACAGAAATGTCCTGCATTCTATTCTCTACATCCATTTTTTTGACAGTGTAGAATATATCCTTTTAGGAATCCGTCCAGTCATCCACGTATCATCTAATTTGTTGTACATCATTTTAAAAAAATTCACATATAGTTCCATAAGATGCTTTTTTATTTCACTTGAGAATATCAGGAACATTTTCTTGTGTCTCCTACAATACTCTTCTTACTGGCCACAGAGCATCCTTTCAAGTCGATGTATAATAACTTATTCAACTAGTTTTCAATCACGAGATATTTGAGCTGTTATGCTTTAGCAGAAGTGAGATAGGCATAGCCCTTCAACCTAAATTTTCATTAATGCTTTTTAACACAGTTTTGTGATTCTTTTTCATTTTTTTTAAGGTAAACATAAATTTTTGTAGTGGATTTAAGATTGTATTTGGTACGGGTGTCTCGAACTTAACAGGATGTTGGCAACTCCTGAGTTCTACAACAAAGCAAAACAAATGGATACAGATGGTATGTGTGGCTTGGTCTCTGGGGATTCCAGAGGGCAAAGTCACTGGAACTTCACCAAGACCTACACCACCACATTGTGACCTGGGGCAAAGATGCCAGGAGGCCCCATATCTAGTTCTTCATTTTGCAGTGGACTTGAATGAAATGATGATAATTATTGATCCAACAAACTATAATAGCTTTCCCAAGTCCTTGGGGACTGTTGTGCAAATGTATACTTAGGGACTCTTAAATACTGCTTATTAATGGCTTGACAGGCCTAACAGCTCTGAAGGAGCCATTAAAGACCATGGTGTAAATCCTTTTGAGTTCTTATTTCTTAGACCCAACCTGTGGGAGACAGCCCACATGCACTGAATCAGGCTGCTCAGGATAGCAAGTGATGCTCTAACTTCCGAACCGTCTGTCCATAGTATCCAGAACAAATTGGTGATTTCCCCTGAAATTCATCACTTCTTCCACTTTCCTCTGTTTAACCTAATGCATTTAATTCATTCTCTTAGACACTTAAAAACAGTGTGTGCATTTCCTTAGGAACTTCATCTCTAGTTTTTGTAATCTGTTTCTATAGATTTTAGAACGAGAGTGAAAAGGTTCAGATACTTAATACATAGTCTTTACAATGACCAGAATGAAGTCCAAATATATGTATGCCTACATTTTTTACCTTGTTAAATATTTCATTATGGATTGTCAACTCTATCAACATAGCCCAACCAGCAAGAATCAAAACTTTTCATCCTCATCGTCCATTCTGGAGGCTTTATGAGCTGGGTAAATCGTCACTGACACATTCTCCAAGACACCCCAAATAGCACTGCATGGGCCAAACCGCCAAGCAAACTCCCGCTTGGGCCCCACCGAGTGCTTGAGTCAAGCCCGCATTTCTCTCCTAAGCAAGTTCCGCTGAGATACTTAGGGAGGCCAAATCACCATGTTTTGCCAGCACAGATCTCATTTTGAGTTACCGTCTTTGTTTTACAAATCTAATCTGGAGGACTGAACTTCCAGGCCTGTGATATGTTGCCGGAGGAGCCCACAAGGGTTGAAATCGCCTCTTTTCAATGCGTTCTGGCACGGCAGCCTGAAGCCAAGACTTGTTTCTTAACTGGCAACCTGCCTCCCACGGACGGAGGAAGCAGATTGCCTCTTTGCTGAGCGCTTAGACAAGGTACTGATATAACAACAGTGGACAAGCAGCTGGGAGCTGGGCTGTCAGCCTGTCACACACTGACAAATCTGTTGTTCATATCCAGGCAGGATGTGTGTGTTTGGCCATCAGGCTCATCCATCTCGCGCGGGCTGTGCGGGGTAGCCTCTCCCCCGCGTGCGCGCCGATGGACCGAGCGCTGTTATTACCTCTTTCTGAAGGATCTCAACTAAACAACTCATTTGCTTTTTTATGATGGGGCCTGGCAAATGAGACAAGTAAGATAGCCTGCTCAATTTTTGTTTCTCGCTCTTCGTTCCACACACCAAGACAGCCTGGATTGCCACTTCGTGTCGCATACATAAAATCATAATTCTAAATGGCTCTGCACTGCTTTTCTGAAAATCCACAGAGCAGAAGGAAGGGGAAATATAAGAAATATTAAATTCAAGTGGTGCTGTTTGAGGGGGGGAGGAAATGATTTGAACAGGATAACACGGTGTGGGGATGAGTTCTTCTGTTTTGTTTTTGTGTTTTCTTTTTCTTTTTTTTCCCCTCTCTTTGGGTCTTTTATTTTCCAGGCAGGGCTGACTTTCAGAATGATCTCTAACAAATTTCCCCTAGAGCCACTGAATTCGTAACACTCAGACTCTCACTCTCTCTGCAGATTCATTTCAGGCTGAATGTGAGGCCCACCTGAGACTAAATTTACAATTCCCTGGCCAAACCATATCTATATTTATATGGGCCTTTGTAAATCAATGAAATACATTTTCTTTTTTTTTAATGTAGGCATTTGGGGGAATTTAAAAGTGATTGAAGCTATATCCTAGAGTTTCTGATATGATGTCATTTACCGTTTGTTGGTCCTTACCTGGAAAATTAAAAAAAAAAAAACAAAATTCTGGCTATGGGTTATTGATTTGTATCAGTTAAACAATGTGTGTATATGCATGTGTGTGTGTGTGTGTATGTGTGTGTGTGTATATATAAAATTTATCAGGTTTTTTTTTTTTTCAGTTCCCATGGTCAGCCTAAGAGCTTTTTTTCTGAGGAAGTATTTTGTGCAATATTTCAGATAATCTGAACTGTAACACCCAGAAATATGCACTAACTCAAAGAAGCAACGCAACATATTAAGTGAAAGGCACAAATGATGCCAAAATGCCGTATTAACATTTTAGCGTGAAAGAAGTTCATATCCCTATGGTTCTCAACAATACACCACAGCCATTTGCAATTTAATTTTAAAAATTCTTTCAGGTGAAAGACATTTTTTTCAGTAAGAAATAGTTAAGACAATATGTACTATTTATTGAATTCTCCCTCTTAGAATTTTCCTTTGCTGTGTTAATATTTGTTAGGAGAAAAGTTTCTATTAATATTTTAATTGGCGGAGGAGTTAAGGAAAACAGCTAACGGTGCAAATGAAAAATCCCCAAAGAATAGTTTTCTTCTTTTGTTCACTACTTCCAGTGCCCTATTACAGCTACATAATTATTCCCATATAAACACAAACTCAGGAGTGATATTTACTACTGATTTTTCCTAAAAATTTTTAAAGGACATGAACTTTCAAGAGTTGCAAAGGAAGCAAATTACTGTGGTAAACTTTTATTTAAAGGTAATAAACTAAAATTAATTATATATATATGCAAGGAAAAATATGTATCGAAGAATGGTCTATTATTTAGGAAATGCAACTACTGTTTCTAGCATAGCAAAATGTGAATGTACTCTTAACTGGGGAAATATCTTCTATTCCTAGATATATTATTATTCCCTCGATTTACCTTGGTTTAAAGTATAATATAGCTTTAAGCAAGTATTTTACTCTGTTACAATATGTTTCCCGCATTTTTATGGGTCTGAATGAGAAGAAAAGTGAAAATACGCTCTGTTTAAATCAGTAGTGCAGAAAAAATATGAAGGATTGATTCCTACTTTGGAAATGAATTTTTCCTAATAGAAAATAAACCATAAATATTCAAGAGGGCCAAATAACTCATGTCGACTTTAATAATACCCACATTAACCCCTCTATATATTTTCAAGTTTTAGAATTGTGCCTATTTTTTAACACTATAATGATGTGTTCCCTCTCCTTACACGATTTCTGGGTGCTCTTTATTCTGTCCTGAGACTCCAGAGATTTTTGATTGACAGAAAGATTACCTAATAAACCTTCACTACAAACTAATTAATCACTTTGAATACAACACTAAATTGGCTGGCATAAAAAAGCAAATGAGGTGGGTGTTGAAGACCATTTTCAAAGGACCGTCGTGAAAAGCCAAGTACAGACTTCATTTTTCTTTCCTCCTCTCTTCTTCATGTTCCCAGAAACTGGGTCAAATGTACACTTTCATCCCCGTCTCTCTACACGGGTCTCCCTATAACTGCCTCCAGACCGGACCAAGAATCAACAAGTATCTGCGGAGCTCTGGGATAAGAGTACGGTTACGTAATAAAACCTCCAGTTTTCATGTAATAATCGAGACCCTCTCCCCGCCCCGGCGTGTTGCAGCCCCCACAGCACTCTGTCCATCTTCCTGTAATACCAGGAATGACTTTTTATACATGTCTGTGGGCTCCTTCCAGAAACATCTTTTATTCATTTCTGTATCCTCCGCACGTGGCATAATCTGGCACTCCGCACTTGGGTAATGAATGCGTGCTGTCTAGAACAAAAGATGGTGGTTTTCACTTATCTTTTCTACTTGAAATGCCAATCTCTCTGCATTTTCATACCCACTCAATAAAGTCAAAAGGTGTGTTGTTGATTTTGGCTAGAAAGACAATGGTCCTTAATAGAATCAAGATCCCCTGTTCACTGTTGTTTGTTTGCTTGTTTTAAAGAAGAGAAAAATAAATAGATTTTTTTAAAAAAGAAGAAATCTCTTGGTCAGCCTGACCATTAAGCCAACTTAACGTTATACAACGGATCCTGGAAGACTGAGACATGCTGGTTTTGTCACTTTCATTTGTGTCAGCTGATTTGGGGACAGAGGATCCTCTTGGGCTCTCCCTGCCTCATCACCACTAACATTTCCATTACTCTGGTCCCACAGTCTCTGGGACTCTGTTAAAGGGGAAAAGATTTTTTTCGAATAAAGCAGAGGTTTCTTAAATCCACTCAAGGCATCTATCTCCCCAAGTCCCTGGTCCACTTTTCCGTTGCTGTTTATCTCAAAAGGAACAGATACAGTCCTCCAGAAATCTACCTTATTCGCCACCATCCCCACTTCCAATGGACTCACACACACAAAGAAGGCCTCCATCTTTTGCGCCCTATGCCTGATGCGATCAAAGTAGGAGAGGTGGTGGTCTGCGACCCTGAAGGACCAAGCAAACATTTTGCAGTTTCTCTGTTCCCGCTGGCAACAAGTAGCCTCCCATGGTTTATCTGAGATTCATCTCTTCACCTCTGGCCTTAAAATAAATAAGGCTTTAAAAAAAAAAAAAATCAACACTGGACGGTCCAAAGAAACATGGCACTTCTAATTTATCACTTTGGAAGGGCTCTCCCCACCCCCAGCTCTATCCTGAGTTGGCCCCTCTCAGCCTCCCCGTGTTGCCTGTGGTAGCTTTTGTCTGCTGTTCTGGTTCATGGCTGGCTGCCTGTGCTGGATGAGTGGGTCCCGGGATCTGTCTGTTGAACTCCAAACACAAACATCCCTCCGACCCGACAAGCTGTGGCTTCCCGGGATACTAATGAGCCCCAGCTCTCCACGAGAGCTCCCCTTTCCCGGCCCCTCCCCCGCCTCCCCTGCCCGCGGCCTCGCTTCCTGCCCCCGCCCTCAGGCCAGCCCTGCCGCTTCAGCTCCCTCTCCTCCCTGCTTTGATCCCAACCGCTCAGAGACCGGGAGGGAGAGGGGAATTATTTATTGTGCGTCTGTTTAAAATGAAAGGCTTTTACATTTTAATGAGCACTAAATAGGTGCGAGGAAATATTGTTCATTAGCTGTAATCTACGGAATTGCTTGAGTGAACTTCCTTTGGAGGCTGCTTTAAACGGTTCACTCAAGTAAAGCAGTTTGTATGGTAATTAAGGGAGCATTTTTCTGTCAACATCTGTGCTGCTATTTATAACGGGAGGTAGCTCGCAGCCACACCAGAGGAGCCGCAAGGGGTAGGTGAGGAGCGAGGCAGGTGGGGTGGGGTTGCTGCTTGGGCTGCTGGTGGCTCAACTATTTCTTCCTGGCACCTTTACAACGAAGACAAGCTCCTTTTTCTTGCTTTCCTTCCACTCAATGTCTAATAATTCTTAAAAAAAAAAAAAATCATTGCCCACTCTTTCCAGCTAGAAGAATCATCTCTGTGACATCTCTCCATTAATCACACCCCTCCCTTGGCAGCCCAGGCAGGGAGATTCAAGCTGTTTTGGAGGAGCCAGTGGTCTTCAGCTTTGTCAGATGGTTTCTTTCAGGTTGTCACCCATTTTTCTCTCAATCACCCCTTTCCACACACTTACGGTGGCCGCAAGATACCAGGACCAGAACTTTGGGAATTCAAGGCAGGCAGAGAGCTCTGGAAAATGAAGAACTAAATTGGGAATTTCAAATGTCTCCTCTTGCAGGGAACCAGTCATCTCTCTACAACACGAGATGTGCACAGCTCCAGCAACCGGTCTGATCTGATGTTTCCCTTAAGTGGTTTGGAGGACTATTTGCCTTCCCCCCAACTAAAGGAAGGCCGGGCTTGACATACCCTCAGAGTAGAGAGACCCGGGAGAGGGTGTCACTCTGGTAAGTTCCAGGGACAGGCAACTAGGGCAAAAAAGGTTTGTTAGGAAAGTGGATGGGCTTTGCTGAGGTCAAGACCAGGGAGATGAGCAATCAACAGACAGAGAGCCAGTAGAAGGTCGGGCAATGGGAGCTGGTGATCTGCAGTCAAGTTTGGGGCTGGGCAGTGCTCCAACACTGGGATGGATTACAGAGCAGTCAGAACCACAACTCTGGGCAAAGTGAGAATTACTGAACATAAAGCAAAAGTCACTGGATGAGAAATAAGACAAAAACTCCATTCTCGGGTCCAACGAGGTATGAAGTCTGAGCAAAACCAGCAGCCATCCCAACTGCATATGCTTCCCTTGAACAACAAATAGGTCTTTTTAAATCTTCTCTGACTAAAGGCAGAGCTATTCCAAAATTCTCAAAAAGAGCAGTTATTTTTCCTAGCTCTGAAGGTTATAACAATACAGGGACAAGGGTCAAGCAGATCTTAACCACTGAAGGAAGAACAGAGATCATTTACCAACTTGATTGGGATTCTTAAATGTAGGGAAAATTTTCTGTTTGGCTTTCCATGTCTGCCTGCCTCCTTCCTTCCTTCCTTTCTGAGAGTTTACTCAAAATAAATATCTTTTGAATGAATGAATCTACAATTGAGGATTCTGTCAATAATGGGAATGACATAGTAATGGAAAAATGAAATAGAAGTGAGAGTGATAATTGACAACTTTTCTTCTCCTGAAGAACCTTTATTTAATCAGTGAATTAGGAAAAAATCAACAACCTTAAAATGGAAATGCTCTTGTTCATCCTATTCAAAATCCTGATTTGAAAAATACACTGAGCAGCTCACATCACGTGCCTGTTGGATGGGATTGTATGGTGCCCACAGAAGCTCTACTGACTTCTGACCCCTCTCATTAGACCCTGAATATCATGAACTCTCTCTCTTTATTAAAAATCATCTTCACTGACAGAACTCACTGTTAAACGCAGTATTTTATCTCTATGCTCTTTTTGTCTTAACTCTATTTGTATTTGATTATTATGTTTAGGTTCTGTATTTTGTTCCAAGGCAACTTCACTAAATGACTGACTTTAAGTCAAATTAAGACATAAAAAGTGTAGTAAACATCAAATAAAAATAATTTATACTTAGAGATAACATGAATAACCCAAATCCACAAGTGACACCCAAATTACTGTCCATTTAAAATAACTGCCTTTCAGGGCACCTGGGTGGCTCAGTCAGTTAAGCTTCTGACTCTTGGTTTTGGATCAGATCATGATCTCAAGGTGCTGAGATCAAGTCCTGTGTCAGACTCGTGCTCAGGATGGAGTCCACTTGTCCCCCCTCCTGTACTCTCCCCAAAATAAATAAAATAATTTAAAAGAAAGAAAGAAAAGAAATGCTTTTCCGTACACCACCAATATAATTAGGCTGGGAAAACCTTCTCATCTGCTTGTTCTTCCCCACCATGATACAGTTTCTTCTCTAAGGGAAAGATCAGAGTAGAATAGGGAAGAGGAAGCAGATTGTTTAGATCTGGAGTTTGGGGAGAAGTCTGTTTTAAAAATGAAAATGAAAATGAAAATGAAAATCTAGGAATCCTCAGCCAGTAGGTGCTGGCTGTTGGGAGACATGGGAGTGAAGTTTTCTCAGAAAGAGGAGAGAAGATCTCCAAAATGGGCCTTGAAGAGGTTACCATTGGAGGTTTGAGCAGACCAGGAGCAGTGTGGTTTTCATTGTTGTAACTGTGTCTTTCCACAGCACAAAATTCACCTGCCATAGACACATATGTGGAACTTACTGTTGGTAGAAAGCCAGATGTGTATGCTCATTATTTTTCCAGATGGACAGAAATGAACACATCCAGAGGGCAGTCAGTATTCATGCTTTTTTGGGCAGCATTTTCTGCAAATTACCTGCTGTAGTCAAAGAAATTCTAAAGATGCTAGGTCTCTGCATTTTTCTTACAAATAAGATTCTAAGTTCCTTGAGGAGAGAAACCAGGTCCCATAATTCTGTTTTCAACTTGACAGAGTGCTTATAAATAGGGAATACAAAATAAATGTCTATTGATAAGAAAAAATGATTCTGTACATACTCATCCTTAATAAAACATTTAATCTCAATATTTTTTAACTGATCATTTTTTCATTTAATAAATATTTGAGTGCCTTCTATTTACTGTTACCATCTTATGGATGCCACTTCAAGTGAAAAAAATAGGTCTTAGATATTTTCTTCTTTTATATTTATGGTTTACATTCACATTTTAGTTTTGTTTATGACTAAAGCAAAGATTACCTTTTAATTGGGATAAGAATCCATTTCTAAAAGTTAGTATGTTGATTTTTAATAAAACTAATCAGATATCATCTTTTAAAATGATTTCTTTTCGTGGTTGGCTTAATGTGGTTACTTGCTGAATTGTATATGTTTTGCTCACTTAGGTAAGAGAGAGTCAGATATTTTAAAAGATTTTCCTCAAAGTTGAGAAAGGGACTATCCCTTCATAGTCTTCCTGTTCAATTTTGTTAGGTATTATTTAGTAGGGAGGCAGGATATGATGTGTGTCGTTAGATTATTTTAATCTGAGCCCATTTTTATTACTCCACGTGAAACAATAGATTTTGACCATGAAATTCAACATATGTAATCAACAAATTGCAGTGCTTTGTAAGCTTCAGCTTCTCATTTAATTTAGGTGTCATTGCAGATATCATCACACCGAAATTCAGCATTAGGAGCCAACAGGGCATATTTTGGTGTTCCATTAGCATTTGCCTTGGAATTAAAACTCGATGCATCCAACCACCTGCGGCATGTATTAATGGGTCCCTAAAATGTGCCCCAGAGTGACATGTTTTAGTACACACAGAGAACGGTTCTTTAACTTTCCACTTAATTTTAATTGTTTTTCCCCCCGAATATTCTCTAGAAAGTGCTTTTCTCAGCCTAAAACACACTCTTTAAAACATTCACAACTGGAGTATAAAAGACAATTAGAATGAACTTACTAGACTGCTTTTCTCCATTGTTTGGAAAACATCTCGATGAATATGTAACTGGAGAAATAGCCATCACCACTGGCTAGAAACCGGAGGAAACTTTGGCTTAGACCTGAGTTAGAAGAGATGCCTTATATACACATTTCAAAGCGTTGGCCAAGGCTTTGTCTATGAGACCCTGAGTAGAACTGGGCGGAGGCTAAGAAGAGCTAAATCACTTTGCATTAAAAGGGCAAATACAGTGAGTAAAAAAAAATAGCAGAAGAGTCTGAGAAGGGACGGAGAGAGTGAGAAGATAGATGCAAGCCAACGAAGCAGGCAAAATGAGGGCTGTCAGTAGGAAGGATTTGTAATGGCCAAGTTCTATGGGTTTGCTTTGTTGGAACAGAAATCCCCCATATCTTCAAACTTTTGTAAAGTTCGGTATGTGCACGAATGCCTCATGTGACTACTCTGTTGGACTGAGAATGATTTCTTTCAGTCTTTTAATTTCATATTGGAGGTAATGACAGCTGGAAGAGGGACAGTCCACGTACAACAGTTCTGTCTGCAAAACTTCAGAGCCCATGGTGATCAGTCTAACCAAGAGAACTTCGCAGGAGAACTCTGGGTCTGAAACACAGCGCCTGCAGTTGCTATCTGGGTAACCTTCCAGGAATTACTTAGCTATTTTATTTATACTCTGTCTTGATCCATAGAAGATTCTAGCCAACGTGAGTTACTGAATCTGCAATAGCCTCAATTTCCTCATTGGTAAAATGGCAAGAACAATCCTGACAAAAATACTGTTTCGAGAAGAGGTTTTCAAATTTCCTTGTACTTTTCACAGTGATCCCCCAAACGGAAGGCTGGACAGCCCTTCCTATCTGAATCCATCCATCTTGGGTACATTATTCATAATAATTCCAATAACTGATTTTTAATTAGACTGGACTATGGAGAATTATCAAATGTGAGGAACTTCGGATATTATTCTATGGATCTAAGTCAGTTATTCTTAATATCACCATTGCTTTTGTGATTTAATGTTCTTATGCCTTATTCTCTGAAACTGGTTTCAATTCATAAGCAGTAGAGTTTAGTGGTTTGAATCCAGGCTCCATTATTTACCACTTATTAGCTGTGCGAGGTTACGCATCTACTCCGGGCTTTAGCTTCCTCATAAGGTTGACCTGAGGATTAAATCATATCTATAAAGCACTTAGAATATACTCTTTAATGTAGTAAATGTTCTGTTCGCCTTCGTTTTTGCGGAAGGGGGGACGATCTTTTCTAAAAAATGGACTTTATTTTTTCAGAGCAGGCTGAGTTCACAGCACAACTGAGTGGAGAGTTCCCACATACATCCCTAGCCCCAGGTCTTTCCTACCATGGACATCCCGTACATCTCAGGGTGTCACATCTAGACAATGGATGGACAAACATCAACATACATCATTATCAACCAAAGCCCATAACCCACGTCAGGGCTCACTCTTAGTGCTGTGCGTTCTATGCGTTTTGACAGATGTATAGTGACGTGTATCCCCCACAATAGTATCATACAGGAATACTTTCCCTGCCCTACACATCTCCTCTTCCCCACCTGTTCATCCCTCCCTTTGTCCCAAACCCTGGTACCCACTGATCTAGTCACTGTTCCCACAGTTTTGCCAATATATTAGCTTTTATTAAAAATATTAACAGGTCATTACTGCACTCTCATAGGAAACAGGCATTTTATATAAATTATTTAATCTTAATCACGGCATCTTGTATAAATTATTTTATTTAATCCTAATCACGGATTTACAATGTACGGTTACTGTTCTTATTTTATAGATGACAAAATAAAGCTCAGACTTTAAATTCTAATGTCTTCCAGTACCTTTAATGTATTAAAATGGTTGAATGAAAAACGGTTTAGATTTTGAACTACAAAATCACTTGAGATAGTGTATAATATATTATATATCCTGCTTTCAATTTAAGAAGCATGTGTATTCAAAGAATATTCACTACCACTACTATGCTGAATTCAGTATAGTGTGTTTATAAACCAGCAACTATTGATAAAATATAGGTATTAGTTTAAGATTTTATAATATGCTACCTTCGTGTTCATATTAATTTATAATTGAAGAAATCCTTTGTAGACATTTTGTTAAGCAAATTCTAAGTTATGGTATTGTATTGATAAAAACAAATGAATAAAACTCCTATTGTGTTTGTGGCTTAGTCTGAAAGTTATCAATAAAACATATTAACAGTATATTCAAATATTCATGTATATAATGATAATCCTATATCAAATTCATTTCTTTTTTGCCTTATTTAAATTGTTCTATTTGTTCTAACTTTTGATTATTATCAAGATCACATACTTTATTTAGTGATATTATATATAGTGATATTATATATATTTATATAGTGACACTTCGGTCACTAATTCCATCCTTACTATTGCTTTAAGCCATAATAAACCATGAATGGGTTACAAGTAAAATAATACTTTGAGACAGTCACATTACAATTCAATATTTTATTTCCTAACTGCATCATGAAGAGGTAGACTCACTCATAAGGTTTGATAAGGACATACATCCAAAAAATTTATCAATTTATCTAGTGAATAAGTAAAAATGTTCAAATATCATTACTCTACCAAGATAACTACTCAAAGTTATCATAGCTACTTGCTTTGGGGGCCAGTGAGTAAGCCTCAGATGATGTACCTTCAGAATTTTCTAAATTTTTGGACTTTTGCTGTATAAAAAAACAAAGCCAAGAATTTCTAATTCCTAACTCTCAGACTTAAAATGCACAAAAAAATCAAACGCTGAGAAAAAAATTTTAATATTCAGTGAATAGCAAAGCCTTAGAAATGATGAAGGATGTAAAAGAAAAGCATATGACTTTTGCTTACAAAAATCTTACAATATACTTGAGAAGTGAAAAGAATGTATATATGTACATATATACTTATATACATATGTGTATATATGTACAGAGCCTACTGGGGAAAGATTATGGAGCAATATGCCTGCCCCTTTTTCCTTCCTCTCCACCAACTCAATTCCTGCTCATCTTTCAACACTAATGTCTGAAGACTTTATCAGGAACCCCACAATAATCTCTATTTCAGAATTCCTTAAACACCTCAAGAGAAGGTCAAGAGCATACTACATTTAAGCTGCTTATATTGTTTTCCACATACTGCATATAAATTTCATTAAAAAGCAGAACAAACGGCATATCTTAAGGGAATACACATGATTCCTTCCCACGGAATGCTCTCCCGTGTCACCTCTGGCTACCACACCTTTCTCCTTTTGCTGTTACTTTCCTGTGGGAAACAGTTGTGCTGTGGTGCCTCTCTTGTGTGCATTATCTTGTGGTTATCTTGGTGTGCCGGTGTGTGTGTGTGTGTGTGTGTGTGTAGTCAGTGGAGCTTCTGACTTGGTTTTGGCTGGGGTAGTTGTCTCAGGGTTGTGGGATCATCCTGCATCCAACTCCACACTCAGCATGGAGTCTGCTTGAGACTCTCTCTCCCTCTCCCTCTGCTCCCCTCCATCCCTCCGTCTCTCTCTAAAATAAATAAATAAATCCTTAAAAAAAATACAGTTATCTTTCACTGTACTGTACTAGACTGTTTGTCTCATCCAGTGAGATTTACATTCTCAACTGCTGGGACCCTTGGTTTATTTTCTGATTTAAACTCAAGGGTTAGCAAAGTACTGAATACAAAGTTGGTATTCTGTAAATATTTGTTAAATTAGCAAATAGGATTTGTGGCAGAATTTTATTTATTAGAGGTTGAGTTGAAATGGTCATTGAAGGAGTGACTGCCAACTATTTTTGAGAAGTCTGGGTTCCTTTTTTTCATATCCCATATTTGTTCTTTCATAAATCTTTTTAACTCTCTTTTATATCAAGAATGTAGCCTTTTCTCACCACCCCGACTTCTAAATACTCTCTTCTGTTCAACAGATGCTTTGACTAATCATTGAGCAAAATGGCTCCATCTTTAAAATTACCTCCTCCAGGGCAAAACATTTAACATGAAGGAAACTTCAAATCTGGCCAAAAGATACAATATACATCTATTTGTTGTCACTGCTAACATTATAATAATCCAAGACATGTGATTTATAAAGCTCTTTAGCATTCAAATGTCTGATTTTGATAAGATGCCCTTAGAGTAGGTGTTCTGGTGCCTTAACATGGCTGAGGAAAAAAGCTCAGAAAGATAGAAATATGCCCAGGACAACATAAGTAATGAAGTAGATAGAATTGGGACTAAAACCAAGGCCTCGTGATTCCTAGTTCAATACTGATTTCTCAGTGTTTCAAATTTATGTATTGTGTTATATTAGTATCACTAAAACGTTTTATGTTACCTAATAATTTCATGTTATTTTTTTCAAGCATGTAAATTAAAACTTCAGTTAGGTGTCCCAGGGGACTAGCTAAGCACTTCTTCCCCAAGTAAATATGGAGGGAAACATGTGAAAAATACACATACAAATAATATTAAAATATGATTTATCAGAAAACAGTGCTCTCGAAAATAATCAAGTCTTCTCTCTGAAGTCTGCTGATTATAATGAGAGAATCGCCTTCAAGACCATGCAAAATGAAATTTCAGGTTTAATTTTGTTGCTTGGGATTACGTATCTTTCTACAGGTCATACTGTTTACTCCATGTCGACATTTGATGTTGACCATTGATTTTAACCTCATTTAGTGTAACATTATGAACAGTAATGTGTATGAAGTATTAAATATTAATAATTTATTGTTCTGTCTACTATTTGTATATAGGAAACTGATACCTTTTTCAGATGGATTTTTTTTTTTTGTAACTCTAAAGAAATTACAAAAAAGTGGGGCACCTGGGTGGCTCAGTGGATTAAGCCTCTGCCTTCAGCTCGGGTCAGGATCTCAGGGTCCTGGGATCGAGGCTTGCATTAGGCTCTCTGCTCAGAAGGGAGCCTGCTTCCCCTTCTCTCTCTGCCTGCCTCTCTGCCCACTTGTGATCTCTCTTCCTCAGTGTCAAATAAATAAATAAAATCTTAAAAAAAAAAGAAGTTACAAAAAAGTTTAATAAACACTCAGAGGCGTACAGCGCCGATGGTAAAATAAAAAGCCTATGATTCACAGCATCACTGTTCGTCGGTGTTTGTTTAGAACCGATACTGAGGATATGCCCCTTCAGCTCATGGATATCTGTCTTGGAGTGTGTGCTCCTTCAAGAAAGAATGTAACCGTCCATCATCTTTTTCAATGCTCATTTGGCTGTAAGAAACAGAAATTCACCTACAGAAGCTCAAGGACAAAGCATGGAGAAGGTAATTTTAGAGATGGGGGAGAAAACCATGGAAGCCCATGTTACTGTGGAGGGGACATAGCTACACTTCGAGGAACTGGAAAATTGCTCCAGAGCTACTACATCCATCTTTTTCTCTAGAGTTCTGTGGTCTATTATCTCTGCTTCTTTCTGTTTTTCTGTGTCACTATTTTCTCTACTGACTAATTTCTTCTGCAGGGCTCTGGTTTCTGCTTATTTAACCTACCGTGTTCTGGTTTGTTCTAGGTGGACCCTCAATGACATTTTACTTTCAGCTTCTGTGTATCTTAATTGGAGAAAGGGAACGGGAAGGGGGTGAAAAATAAACAAACAGCAAAATCCTATTGGTTTGTGCTCAGTGAAGCTATTCGTTCCCCTCGGGTTCACATATATGCCTCCAGTCCAATCAGCAGAAACCAGGGGACACACAAACAGGGCTTCCTAAGCCCACCCACGGGGTCGAGAGGCTGGGAAAGAATTTTAAAGAAGAAACCAGCAGCTGAGGGCAGTGATAATTTTTCTACTGTGTCTCTTTATGTCCCTTGATAGAGCCCCTTCTTCATGCACTGTGGATGACAAGCCTTGAAGAAGATGAAAAAGAAACAGGGAGAAATTTCTCCCCCCGGCCTTCAAGCACACAGGCACATACATGTACCCCAAGATAATGGTTTTAAATAACCTTCTGTCTCCTTTTTCTAACTATTTCCCACAGATTTCACCTTGCCTTAATAAATATCATTCCATATGCTTCTAGTTTTATGGTAATGATGAGAAAAGGGAAGGAGAAAAAGGAGATATGAAGTCAAATTATTATTACAGTTGAATGTTGGAAAACCAGCTGGCAAGTTATAATTTACTGCTGTTCATTAATCAGGTACCGCTTAGATCTCAAATATAAGATTTCCTACATGCATATTCTCGTACAAGGTTAGGAGATGAGTATAATAAAGGTAAACATTCAATGATGATAGAATGCTTTGCATTGTCTGGTAAATTACTTGGCGAATGTTTTAAAACTTAAGAATTTTCTTTTTGTTTTGCTTCTCTCTGGATAGAGCTTTTATTATAGATTTTTGTGTATACCATTGTAAGGCAACCAAATACCATAAAAGAAATAATATTTTGATCTCATGGAAAGTTGATGCAAGGAAAGAGGTTTGAATCTGGAAAGCTAAAAATAAGAAATGGAACAGCAAAATAAAAACTGTCATGAAAGCATTTTAGGCTCGGAGTGGAAAGCCAACGATCAGAGCAAAATCAGAATCTGGATCTAGAATCTGGACATAGAGCACAGTTGGGCAAGTAGCAATTCTAAAGGTCAGTACTTGGCAAGCAGAAATTGGCAAGCATTTGCTGCTTGAAGACGGAATACCTTCTCGGATCACACACAAGCCATCAGTCTAGACTATAGGCACTTATAGCAGCAGACACCCAGAAAACTGGCCAAACAGAGACTGAATGAAGAGGGATTAGAGGACCCAAGCAAAGAGTCTGGCCAGCAAGTAGAGGGCACTAGTGCAAAGCAAAGCTTTTCTGGCCAGAGGGTTTCTGAATAATGGCTGTAACTGCTCTTGGCATGGGGAATAAAGAAATCCCGAGAGGATGAGGATTCCTGGGGGTGGGAGACAGAGGGAGAGATAAATCCAACACGTTTTTATTAGGAAAGACTTAATCCCGCTAGTATCCTGGTGTAGGTCTTGCAGAGATAGCTAAGAACATAATCTGCCCTCTGATCGCAACAGAGTGTTACATATGACACAAATATAGACATATTCAAGAAGCAACATACATTAGGAATACATTTTATGTAATTATAATCTTAGGCTGTAATATATTTATAGCATTGACCTGACAAATATCTTGTTCATTTGAGAAAAGTACTATAAAGCCTTATTAAAGTTAACGGGGTGAACAATCTAGAGCACAGGCTTTCTTCTTTTTTATGTTCAATGTTTAACTAACTGGTTAAAAATACTGCTCTCTACACTTCGTTAGTAATATGTATTTTCAGCCCTCAAAAAGATTAGAACTTAACAAATCTGATCTGACTTTGCTTAATATCAAATTAGTAATACATATTTTTACAATGGTGAAATTCAATGAAAATTTAATATCCTAATCTTGGGGAAGAGAATTTTCTGACAAAGAGAAATCTGTAATATTTACCATGCCTGTTTTATGTATTATAATCTGTAATATTTAGCATAGCATTTGCTAGATCAGATAAATGCCCACATTTAAGAAAGTTTAAACATCACATTCTATAATACTAAATATAAATAATTATGTTAATAAAGTATGTTGATATGAAATATATTGGTACTATTATTTATTAATGTTAAAGTAATATTAAGTATTACTTTAAATTTTAATATTAATTTTAAAGTAATGTCTGTGAAACGTTGATTATTGGGTTTTTAACAAAGACTCCTTCAGGGCAAAAGTTTTTTTTTGAAAACCATGGTAACTTCTTTATGATTATAGAATGAAGGTATCTTCATTAACAAGAGCCGTAAGCAAGCTGTTTATTTCATCTGTGTATAGGACCGTTTGGATTTTAAGCATGCAAAGCACCCTAACAGGGGATAGGAATCTTTGTTTTACAGAAACTTGATAAATTTCCTATCTGAAACCGCTAACTGCTTCTAATCATATCTTGCAATGGAATTTCATTTTGTTAACAGTGAATTTTGACTGTGGAATTTTAAAAATAAGAATGCAGTATGGTGTATACTGAACACTGCACATGAAATATCCTCTTCAAATGACACACTCCAAGCCTATGCGATTGGGATACAAAACAGATATGAAAGAAATAAAAGCTAAAGGAGGCACGATCATCGCACCGGTTATAAAGCTCTTTTCAAACACGGTTGCGTCGAGAATTATACTGTTAGCATTAACTACTCTGCTAAATGTAATTTCAGAGCAGCTTGGCTATGCTGGGACCAATAATGTTTCAGCAGATGTTAACAGTGAGGGAATTTAAAGATTACAGAGTTTCATGGGTGTAGTAAAGCTGCGGTGGGAACAGAAATATTACCGTAGCTGTTATGTTCTGAGTGCGTCACATTTACTGACAAGTAATACATGAGTGATAGTGAGGACCAAGGGAATGGAACTTGATACTTACTGGTCAGCAGCATATAAATTCCATAAATTAAACAAAGTTTTATGTATTCTTCATTTCTTTTCAGACTGATCTTCCTCAGAGGGCCTTTGTTTCATGTTAATTCCATCATCAAAGCTTTGTTCAACCATACTGTTCTCTTTAGAAAATGTATATCTTCATTCAGGATTTGCTTGCACACATCTATCCCCATTATTTTTAAATCTTGGAGTGATCTCCGTGTGGAACTGCAGGCAAACTCAACATTTTTTATCATGGGCTTTCTCAGTCTCCCACTTCTGATGTAAATCCCATCCTTGTCCATTTAAAAAAGACAATGTTCAGCTTATTTCTTCCCTTAATGATCTGAAAGGAACAATCTGCTGATCTCTGAAGATGGGAATGGGAGAAAACTTGGCCAAAGGCATTATCCTGCCTTCAGCAGCACAATCTGGGGGTGAGGGCAGTAAACGAAAGGGGGAAAATGTCACTGTATTTACCTGGGGACAAATGGAGAATGGGCAGGAAGGTTCATACATTCCTTAGTGAGATCTCCAGCTTTTTTAATGGGGCCAGGTAATTAGCCATTAAACAATAAAAAGTTCTTGATGGGCTGAATATCTTAAATCCTAATAACCCCACTGGATTTCAGGACAAAGCCAAAGTTAGATTGCAAGACTGTGAGAAACAAGACTAAAGTTGTATTTTTATGACAAACCAAGTCAGCAATAGTTTTTAAAAATGTAAAGTGTATTGATGTTGAAAATTGTAAGAGTTAAACTAATAGTATTTGATGACTTCTAATAGGCAAAAAATTAGCCATCTACAAATCTATTTTTTCTAATTGTCTTGACGCAAAGAGAGAACTTCATTGATATTGGAACTCATTCCACCACACCGACTAGACACCAGAGTAGAATTTTCGGGTAATATGTCCCATTATTTGAAATATGGATCTCCCCATTTAAAATCCTGAGGCCAGCCATGCCCATATGGAGCCCTTATGTGGCACTTCTACCTTCTACCTTTGTCTTTCTCCTTCACTCATTTAGCCCATGTGTGTACATCTTTCTTTTTCCTAGATAGTCAGCTAGATTGAGAATATGGATTATTTTATTTCTTGTTGCTCTTCCATCTACTAACATTTTAGCAGTGCTTTGTAACAGTAAGCAAAGAAATAAAATAGAGAGGAAGAAGTCATTGCTGAAGACCTTAGGTCTAACTAGCTAGAAAGTCCATACATTTCAGGAAATTGTGTGAAAAGTACTCTCCAGGTATACATTTCTACGTAAGCACATCTTTCTATATTTTTATATACAGTAGTCTGTTGGCATTTCTATTTATCATAAATATTTCTTAGTATTTGCATAAACTTGTGAATTTAAGAGCTGGAAGGGACATTAATTAGTCACCTGATCTTTTAATTAATATTGTCTTTTGTCAGAAGACTGAGAATTTTCTCCCAGGGATTCAAGAAGAGTTCCCCAATAACACTCTCCAACAACATCATTATCTTAGCTTCACATTGCTTGTGGACAATGGAAAATAGCACACTCTTACATGAGGGAATTTGGGGAAATAATGACTTTATGGTTTAAGGTAGGTGTTGGGTTCCTCTTTCTTCAAAAAATTAGACAAATTACTTTTCTAAGTCCACATTACTGTTGCCTTTTACAGATTGTGAAGGGTGCGAGATTTTCCCTATCTGTAAACTAAGAAGCTAGACTGCTTCTATCTACTGGCAGAAGACAGAAGACACGTGGGTCAAAGATAAGGGATGTATTACTTATGACAAAAGCTGTGACCAGATTATTGGCATGTGCACCCTTTCCCAAATCCCAGTTTCTACAAGGCGGTATGAAGAAGGATAAGCAGCACCTGTGCTCATGGTAGGTTATGTTAGGGGAAAAAGAAATCTGAGCTTCAAACCTGAGCTTTGCTCCTGATGGAGACCCTATTACTTTATTCCAAGGCTGTTTGCTGTGCAGACACCAGGAAAAGGCAGCCAGTAGCAAAGGCAGAGCATCCGTCTGCTTGCAGATGGACAGACATACAAAAGAGTCATGGGGAAATGGCTTCTCAGGGCGATCACCCGGAAGTCTTAAGTTGTTGACCTTTTACCCAGAAAGCAGTTTTACTGAAACATCATGCCCTGGGCTGCCTGAGAGGTAAGATGGCGACAGAGTTCTCTGTCCTGAATCACTCCCGCATGGGCTCTAAGACAGATCTCCTTTCAAACAAATTCTCAGTCCATCGCCGGATGTCTAAAGGGTAGAAGTTATGCACTATTGAAATATAAGTGGTGAAAGCAGTTTTAATTTTCTTGCTGGCGTTATTATCTTTTAAGTCCTAATAATCTCTCTTGTGCACAGGCCTTGAGCCTATAAATCTGTACAAGTTCAATTAGCAATGCGGTAGAACTTTTCCTCAACAGTGCAAGGCACTGATAAAAGCAAACAATACAATTCTAGCATGCTGCTTATTAAGAAGGGAGACACCCACACAGCCAGCGACAGACGAAAGCCTTTTTATTTTGATGGTACTATTTCACTGTCTATCATAAACTTAGCGAAGCAAGCTTTCTCTATCCTGCTCTCCTTTTATTGGATATAAATCACCCCTGACAGGAAGTTTTATGCCTAAATCCGTTTACTGTCCTTGTTGGTAGTCTTTAAATTAATATTTATAAGCCGAAAAGGCCTAAAAGGATGCAGCAGTAAAATAGCTAAATGCTTCAGTTGGGCATGAACTGAATTCCACCTCCTTGACCATTGACATTTTTTAATTACTCCTGACCCCGCAGCCATTGTCAAGTCCAACCCTCTGCCTACAAATCACTGGCTTTGGTGGAATGGTGGTGGACAAAATAGGAGCTCAGCAGGGTTTAGCTTCTGCACTACACGTGAATTTTGAAAAGCTTTAGTAGGCAAGGAGAGAGACAGAAGAAAAAGAAACTTAGAAATGAGCAGTGGCTGAAAGCAACGTTTTAGGAATTGTTCCGGTAGGAAGTGTGTAATGATGAATCTTTTTAAATTTCACGAAAATGCACAATATATCCTAAAAATTGCTTGGAATGAAACACTAAGCTAAATTAATTATTGGATTTTCAGGTACAACATTAGCCTAACACCCCGGAGCAGGCAATGTTGATTCAATGACTTCATTCTTCACCACTGCCTTCTGATAGCAGCTCTTGTCCTATTAGCCTCATTGTGTCCACAATTTTTTTTGTTCAGGGATCTACACTATGATTCCTTTGCCTAGCCGTGTGGGGTAGGCAGGCTGGCCCCAGCCCCATAGGGGCCCTTTTGAATGGTCCAAGTCAATTGTGGTGAAGGCATGAGAATGTGACTCAGTTCTGGCCAATGTGACATGAAGGAAAGTAGAGTAGGGAGTGCTTCCTTCTGGGGAATTCTTCCTTACTGTTAGTGGCCAGGATGAAGAATGGCCCTTTGCTGCTCCTTGTCACATCTAGAACTGGTGTGACCTTCTTGCCACTCTGAAGCGAGTCAGCTGGAGGTCTGATCCAACACATAGAGGAGGACAGACCCAGTGGCATCCCAGACAAGCAGAGCTGAAGCCCTGACATACCCCTCATGGATATTGCCTTAACTATGGTTTTCTTGCCCTAAGGTAATAAGTCCTTTATTGTTTAAGCTAATTAGAACCATCTGAAGTCATCTTTCCTTGCATCAAGATAAATGGTATTATCTAGGACACCGAGCCCTCACAAGAAGTTCAACATTTATAAAAACAGAGTATTAAAATTAGATAAGCATCAATTCTCTTTGATTCCTTACTTCTTCCTTCCTAATATAAATCTATCCTTCTATGTGTTGAATCTCACTGGAAAGGCTTGTATCATAGGACTCTACCTTTCCTCCTCTGTAATCTCTTCCACATGATCACATCGGTTCTTGAATGTTGTCACACATGAGATTGCTTCCAAATGTACCTCTTCATCTAATAATCTTGCTGCTGCAAGTCCTCCTTCCCCAGCTGCTCAAAGGGTATTGAATTCAGGCCTGAAAGATACCAAAGTATTATCTTTCTCCAAATAAATTTGCCTCTATTTTTTCCATCTTTGTTTAGGGTAATACTCGTCCATTTCACATTTCCCCAAGTTGTCCTTACTCTCTCCCATCCAGTTAGCTGCTCTGACCAATCTATGCTCTCTCCTGATACATCAGTCACCAGAAAAGGAATCTGGGAATATTGTTCAAAATAGGAATCAATTGAAAGGGTAAAGAGGGGGTGCCTGGGTAGCTCAGTGGTTTAAGCCTCTGCCTTCGGCTCAGGTCATGATCCCAGGGTCCTGGGTTAGAGGCCCTCATCAGGCTCTCTGCTCGGCAGGGAGCCTCCTTCCTCTCTCTCTGTCTGCCTCTTTGCCTACTTGTGATCTCTCTCTGTAAAAGAAAGAAAGAAAGAAAGAAGGGAAGAATGGAAGGAATGAAGGAAGGAAGGAAGGAGGGAAGGAAGGGTATAGAGGGCCCAAGAAGTGATGGATGACTTACAAGAGCAAGCAAGAGGCAAGGGGGCTGGGACCTAAGCAGAGGAACAGTTATGTCTGTTCCCCTTCACTCCACTGCCACTGCAGTAATTCACCTTCAATTCACTCTACGTTCTTTTGCTACCTATTCAGGGTTCAACGTCCCATTTGTCAGACTGAAGTCCCATGCCCCATCCTCTCCTCCCATTCCTACTATCCAGTGGGATCCAGAGGGAGAACCTGGCCTCTTTAGAGCCCATAGCAGGAGAGAGAGTGACGGACATTCACCAATCAAAACCATATACAATAGGAGGTTCCCTCAAAAGAGAGATCAAAATACTCATAATAAGGAGTGAACATAAAGGATGATTGCTCAAAAGCCAAAAACCTACTAATGTCCATTAACCATAAATTTTATCTTTCCCTCAATTTACCCAACACAGCTTTAATCCAGATCCCTGCCACTGTGTGTCTTTGCTGTGGAGTCGACAACCTTTTTGGTCTTTCTGCCTAATAGAACTGTCCACTCTCCACACCCACTTTAAACATCTTCAGCTTCTAGATTTAGTAGCCTCAAATATGGCCTCAGTTTGGAGATTTTCCTGCTGAAGCACCTCTCTTTCTAAATCCGAGCAGCTCATCACCTACATCCCAAGTCCTCTTTCTTATTCTATCTGCCACTTGACCCTTCAACATTTCCCTACATGTCCTTATTATTTATATCTGTATTATTTACTCTCAACTTATTTTGCTTATAACTTCTTTGACTCCTACACTTCCTTTTTTCTCTTAAGCCCATGCAAAAGTATTCCTCAATTAACCAACCAGCTGATCAACCAATCAAGAAATCCATCCATAACTGCCTCCAAGATTGTCTCCTACCAAATCCCACCATCTCTGTGTGACCTACTCATATCCAATATTCCTTAATATATATGTATGAAGTAGATCAGTAAGCAATGCAACATAAATTAGACAGTAACCCGAGAGGGGCAGGAGTTATGTCTATCTTCTTCTTGAAGGCTAAGTATTATAATAGCATCTGGAAGACAGAAAACATTTAATAAATATTTGAGATCACATTTATCTCCACTCTCAATGCCTGCCTCTTTGAGGCAACCACTTTCAATCTTCCTAAATGTTTCTTCTCCCCCCTACTATACACTTTTCATATTTCTAAATGATATGGTTTTCTTAGTTTTTCAATTTTAGGTACTTATCACCTGCTATGGGAATGAATACACTGACTTCTCCGATACCCCATATGCCCCTTAACTCTACTTCTCCACTAACCCAACTTATCAACATACCCGCTCTCCTTGTATCTTTCCAAAATAGTTAAACTATTATTTTTGGCTAAGGCGTTTTATAACAATTACACTTTTGGGTCTATGTTGTATTTCATTTTTTTCCCACAGTAGTCTGTGCTATTAGCTCTCCAGGCTACTTCTCAGTTGGTACTGCTGGTAGTTCTTTACTGTCATCCTAGAAATCCCTCTTGTCCAATCTATTGCCTTCTAGATTCCATGCCTTCTTTTTTCTTGGTTTAGTTTTTATATACCACATATTTTAATAGTTTCCTGAGAAAATGGTTCATGGGAGGTAAAAATTTTTTCAGAACCTGCATGTCTAATATATGCTTATTTACTCTTACACTTGATTGATAGTTTAGCTAGGAATAAAATTCCAGTCTGGAAATCACTGCCTTGTAGAATTTTGAAGACATTCCCCATCTGTTTTCTAGTTTCCAGTGTTACTATTGAGAAGACTTATGACATCCTAACTCCCAATCCTCTGTACTTCACCTATATTTTGTTTTAGCTTGTTTATTTGTCTTTCTGGAAGGTTTTAAGATCTCTTCACCCAAGAGTACTGCAGTATATGGTTCCATGCCTTGGTATGGATCATTTAAGAAATTCACTGTGCTTTGAATCAGCAGGAACGTCAGAGCTCAAATTGTTAAATTCCAATGCTCAATCTTAAACCCATCTCACTGGAAAATCAGCTGCATTTGACAGAGTTGGTCACTATTCTTTCTTTACCTGACTTCCAGGATATTTTTTCTTCTGCTGTCCTCTCTTTGCAAACTTCTCACTTCTTTGCAAACTCATTTACTAGTTCTCCATTTCCCAGCCCTTTTAAATTGGTATATCCCAGAACTCAGTCCTTAGCCTTCTTTTCTATCTTCACTAACTCCCTTGGTGATTATTGACAAGCCACCTACCTTTGTATGCCACCTATAAACTTCAGATCAACACATTGAACAACATCTCCACTTGCTTGGCTCAGAGAGACTTTAAACAACAAGTATACTCCTGTCTTGGGACATACCACCTAAGTAAGCTACCTGGAAGGTCTGCTTTTTAAACTTCTCTCATATTTACAGGAGTTGTTCTTCTTTTGATAGCATCCTAATTGTGTGTGTGTGTGTGTGTGTGTGTGTGTGTGTGTGTGTGTGTATGTGGTTTCAATAATATTCTCTTTCTGAGGATATTAACTACAGGATTTAAAAAGTTTTTTTCATCTGTTTTATAGGATTTAAAAATATTTTATTTACTTATTTGAGAGAGAGAGAGGGTGCACACACAAGGGAGGAGCTGGAGGACAGAGGGAGAAGGAGAAACAGGCTTCCCACTGAGGAAGGAGCCTGATGTGGGACTCAGTCCCAGGACTCTGGGATCATGACCTGAGCTGAAGGCAAACGCTTAACAACTGAACCACCCAGGCACCCCCTGTTTTACAGTTTTTATTAGTTCCCTGCATTTCCTCTTTTCTCTCCACTTTCCTTGTTATTAGCCTCTGCCTTTCCTGGTAAAGACTTTCCTCACATGCCCAGTGATCACTTAACTGTTTATATTTCAGAATAAATCACCAGGAAGCTCACTGCAAGCCCTATTGGGTGACTTGGAATCTAGTAGACTAGGCCATTTCACTGGGGGCTCCTCAATTACAGAATCTTTTTTTCTTTTATTTTTCCCTTTTCTCTTGGATTGTTCATATTCCTCAATCTCCTACCTGATGGGTCTAAGTCTGCATTTTGGTTATCAAGATGGGAGCCTAATTTTAGTAAGGACTCTCATCCTTGCCTTGCAGACTAGTGTTCCAGAATACAGTCTCTTGGGTAGACATTCCAGAGAATGGCCCTCATGTCTTTTTCTGGACTTGAGGAAGTGTTGCTGCCTGGATAGGGAAAGGGATCTAGGGATCGCTTTCTAGGGAAAGGGATCTAATTATACCTTAAGGAAATTTTCAACAAATCTTTTTGTTACCCCACTTGACACTTCTGACTGTGAGGTACTTTTTGCCTCTAATTCATGAGACAAGATTCTCAGGTAAAATCAGCCTGTCTCTTAGCTATTATAGTGATGGGTTCAAGTTTCAGCTTGCTGGGGTCTGCTAAGTCAATGGCCGCGTCTCCAACCATTTTCCAGTTTCCAAAGCATTCATTTCTGTTTCCTCCTGAAACTTCTCTCTCACTTTCTTTGTCGTTAGAGATTTATGCCCTTTTTCTTTTTTCATTGTCACTTTAGTATAGTTTTAGAAAGAGACTGAAATAAACAGGTGTGCTTATATAATAGATCTTCTTTTATTACATATTTGACTTGGAAAACACAGGAACTAAATCTGCTAAGTAATATGCATCATCCTTCTGGGTAATGCTGTTTTTTGTCAAATGCAAACTGTGATGTGAAATAATGAGATTGGCTTTCTGATGTGGCTCATAATCCACCTCCAAAGGCAATTTAAAAAAATCAGT
Source organism: Mustela erminea (assembly GCF_009829155.1). NCBI lineage: Eukaryota > Metazoa > Chordata > Mammalia > Carnivora > Mustelidae > Mustela > Mustela erminea. Next base: position 56,775,741 of record NC_045630.1, on the reverse strand, counting down.
GTCAAAATGTTTTGAGCAATAGCTGTCTGCTTAGGATAAGTGTCTAACCTCCAAGGGAACTACTTTGTAGGGGACAACATTACTTTAGATTTTTTAATTCTGGTTTTGTATAAAAGTTGATTTTTTACTTTTCTCAGATAATGCTTCAAAATTTCTCTTCGGCAATTTCTTTTGGGTGTGTTTTGTCAATGAAATTATTAACTCCACCAAGGAGCTCTGACTCTCTGAGAGTGGTCATTGGACCATCTATACTAAAACCATTTGGGAAATTAGTAAAAATGCACTTTCCTAAGCCTCAACTCAGGCCAGTTGAACCTGAATGTCTGGAGATTTGGGGTCTGGAATTATATTTTTAACAGGTATCCCCGGTGACCTTAAAGCACAGTGAAGTCTGAGAACCACTGCTCTGACTCATTGCGTGATTTGCAGTAACCCTCTCTTAACATCCGTTGGGCCAGAAGCAAGAATACAAATGGAAGCTCATATAGCATGTCTAAAAATTTAAAAATCAATTAATAAAAGGGTTATGAATCAGCCCAAGATTATTTAAAATAATATATTCTATTCTTTTTCACAAATATCTCTTATAACAACGTGGAAAGAAAATTTCAACATGTAGCATTCTCAGGCTTTTTAAAATTCCAGACAGATCTTGGAAATATAGAAAAAGCTGGCCCTAGGCCCTGACCCTAGCCTGTGGTCTCTCCCCCTTCTTTCCAATTACCGCTCAGATTTTCACCGTGAATGACTTCAGGAGCACATGCAAGCACAACCCCACACCCAAGCTCTATGCACGACTCCTCTACAAACACCATCTCTTGGGAGCAGGGGTGAGGACATCAGTAGTGCAGTTTACACTCAGGAGGTTTGACCTGAGAAGAAAGCCTGTGCAGGTCCTGAAATTTGACTAGAGACCATTTGGGCATAAATTTCTAGGGTCCTCGGTACTTGGAGCATGGTCTAGGGGGAAGAGCATGAACTCACAGTGGTCCTACAGACTCCTCACCCAGCATGGGGTGTGGACAGAACAAGAACCTGTTAACTAAATCTGAGAGTGGTACTGCTCCTTCATGCCTGGTACAATGTGTGATAGCACCAAGTCTTTAGCTGGATGCAATATAAACGAGTTACAATCTGTGGACCCTCTGTCATAATTCCTCCTCTGGCCCCCATTCCTTACACCACATTTCCCATTATCTTAGCAAAGAAAATTTGTAATGTTTTTCATGGCAAGTGGTTTTGAGAAATGTATTCCATTTTTCTCTCATATGCATCAATTTCTATTCCTGTTCTTCCTTTATTTTTAAGTGACACAGAACCCATATTGCTTACAATGTTCTCACTTCTGTGCAAGTTTGATAATTATATTTTATTATCATTTATATATTGTACTTAGCAGAGCCAAAAATGTACCAAGACCAAGGCCAGTCTTACAGCACTCATTAGCATTAATACTAACATTGGATAAATAAGAGTCAGTAAATGAATGTCAGTGAGCTATAAAACACATGATAGTGAAATAGGCCTTCCAGCCACCTTTTATAGACAGAAGCTGGAAACCAAGAAGATGTATAGGCCACATCTATAATAATAAATCAATGGCAAGGAATTCCAAAATGGATAAATCAATATTGAAGCGGTCAGAGAATCCTACAGGTGTATGACAATGACCTACCGGGGCCTTCAAACCTCAGCCAGAAGGTTTACCAAGAGTCTGTAATGATAGATGGAATGAAATGATAAATACCTCTGTGGAGGAACCCTGTGCTGTTTGCATTGTTTTCCAAAGCATCCTGGACACAATGGCGACATAAACTGACTTTTTAAATACTAAAGAACAGTTTCCTAAGAGGCTCCTGTTGTAAATCCATACACCTAGGGGGCATCACCAAGGAATTAGGTCATTTGCATAAGTAGTTTCAGGTGTGACTAGTTTTCTATATTAGTCTGGTTACCATTTGCATTTTACAGATGTTCAGTCATATGCTGGCTGTTGGTGAGAGTATATTAATTCTTTCTTTCTGCAATATAATGTGGCAACATATGGAAAAATACTAAGAGCCTTTCCCTGGTTATTTTACTTCAAGGAAGGTAACCTAAAAAATCATGTGATACTGATTAAGATGTTCTTTTGGTTGTTATCTAGAATTTTAAAAATAGAAATACCCTCTTAAATGTCCATCCATAAGAGAGTGCTTAAATGAACAATGATACATTCATAAAAATATTAAAATGCATATAGTTAAAAGTTACTACCAAGTAAATTTAATAATATGAAAAACTGCTTACAATTTGAAGCTGGATTAAAACAGTGTACAAAACTACATTTATATACAAAGTATAATCTTAATTTTATTTTAAAATGATGAAAAAGTATTAGAAAATATATCAATTATAATATTATCACTGTGTTGTCTTTCTTCATATTTTTCTATGCTTTTCCAAGTTTTCTGTAAAGATCTGCATTATTTTTATAATCAGAAATAACTCTTATCTTAGTTAAGTTCTTTGCCAATAATCTCCTAATTCCACTTCAGAGAATCTGTCTTAAAGATATACTCCAAAATATTTCAAAAAATCATAATTTACAGGGATTACTAATGTCAAAAAATGGAAATTTCCTGTCTGACACTAGGTTAAGGAAATGACAATAGAGTTACATCATAAAATATTAGGAAAGCATTAAAATTATAATTTTGTGAACTTTTAACAATATGAAAAACATATATTAATGTTAAGTAAACAACTACAGCATAATATGTACATATGATTTATATCATATGTACATATTATTTTATATGTTAGTATTTATAACTGTAATAACAAATGCTTCAAAATGCTAACTGAGGTTTAATGTTTGGATAATGTTTGGATGATAATGTTTACTGTTTGGATGATAAGGCTATTGATGTACATTCATTCTTATTACTTTTTTTTTTCAAATATCTATTGCAAACATGTTTAACATTTGTAATTGGATACTAATAAGTTAACTTTATATTATCATTTTAAACCTTTTTTTGGGTATCAGTTCACTGTTCAGCATTGTCTTTCCAGCATAAATCATACCCATAATGCACTCCTCAAGACTTAGCTTCCATTAAAATTCCTACAAAAACTTAGACACTTGTGATGCCATCCGAGTGTAGAAACTCAGCGTTATCTTTCCTCCTTTTTATTCTACTATATTTTTTAGTGATTTGCCTTTATTATGTTTTCCAAAGAGTGAATTCATTTTCTTAGGAAGAACTCTTTTTCTCACTAATATTTAATCAGCTTTCATAATATTTAGCTAATTGATGTTTACAATATCAAGTACAACTTGTGTAATACAGCTTTGGAAACAGACAGGATTGACTCTCTATAAACATTCTACTCAGGTGGAGGGTTACAGATATTCAGCCATATCAGAGAGTAGCCCACACCTTCAAGATGATCATGTGCAGTAGACAACAATCAGCATATTTATGGGGAAGTATAGGGAACACAAATTAATCTGGTCACTGAAGCAATGGGCTAATTGAATGGTTGGCCCCAGTGTTAAATGCTAGGGGTATAAAGATGCATGAGACTTACACACTGGTTAATTAGCATCATGGGTTGACATCTGAGACCACACAAAGCCCCTCAGTTCACTCCCATAGTTGAGAAACATATACTTGAGGCTCCTCTGAGAATATTTTAAATTCAAGAATAAAATTGAAAACACATGAAGCGATGCTTAATGTCATTAGTCACTAGGGAAAATGGAGATTAAAACCCAGTAAAATATCACTAACCAACTATTAAGATGATTATAATTTTTAGAAGACTGGGCAATACCAAGTGCTGGTGATCCAGTATCACTACTGGAGTTCTCATCCATTGCTGGTGGGATGCAAATGGACAGCTGCATTGGAAAGTAATTTGACAGTTTAATACAAAATTAAACATATGGTACCTTTTTGACTCAACAAGTCCCCTCCTATGTATTTTACCAAAAGAAATGGAGACAGAAGTCTACATGAAAACATGCATTTGAATGTTCATAGTGGCTCCATTCACAGCAGCGAAAAATCAACACAATTGCTCATCATCTAGTAGGTGGATAAATAAGCTGCGGTATATCCATACAATAGAATACTACTCTGTTATAAAAAGGAGAAATTGCTCTACAAGAATTTCAGGTGAATCATGCTAAGGAAAGGAGCTCAGACTCAGAGCAACATACAATAAGAGTTGGTTTATGTGGCTTCTGCAAGAAGTGGATTCTAAGAGAAATCTGAGTTCCTATGGCTTCAGTGGGATATGGCACAGGGAGAGGGAGAGGAAAAGGGAGAGAGAGCTGGGCATCTGAACTGCTCTCTCATTAATTACATCAAGTTTTCAGCTCAGGTTCATCTACCAGCAAAATGATACTTAAGAGTAGATTCTACTTTCCTTTCAATGAATCCTAAATGAGCCAAATAAGGCAACATGGAAAGCATTCGAGTTTTATACCCTGGGAGGCTGTTACATTTCATCTAGGAAACTACATATGATATAGGATTAGTCTCTTCCTTAAGGAAGAAATTAATAAGTCTAGCTTTTGAGACAGTGAATAACTCAGATGGTTTAGAAGGTTTAGAATTTCTGGGCTCTTTGCAAAGTTGGGCATTTAAATCAGTTAAATTACTGTTTTTAAGTCAGTTAAATGCTTACTACATAAAGGCAGCAAGTTACAGAGTTGTTAATAGGCTGGTTTAAAACTCCATGGTTATTAATAAATTTAGTTTTTCCCAAGGGAGCTTTAGGTATACATCTTAATACTTAGACAAGTATTAAATTAGACAAGTATAAAAATTAGACAAATAATTAATACCGTATTTTAACCGTTTTTTAATTTTAAAACGTAATTACCAGAGTAATCCTGAACATATTCTCATTGTAAAAAAAAAATAATAATAATAATCCATGATACAGAGTTCATCTCTTTGCCTTCACCCCAGTCACACCCATTTGCAGAGGCTACTGTTGGATCCATGGACAAAGGAGCGAGACTGATACAAAGCGACGGTCAAGCAAAGCTTTATTTTGCGCCAAGCATCGAGAATCACACTGACCAGCCAGGGCCGTCTCTTGCAAAGAGGCGACCCCTCTCTTCTTTACAGACTAGTTTTTAAGGGCAAAGGCCATGTGGTTGGGCCTGGCCACGCACAGGTGACCAATGAGATTGTAACACGGAGAAAGTTGCACAGTCCTGCTAGGTCACCATAAGTGACCAATTGAATCACAGTTTACCCTATAGTAGATATTTGAACTAGCCTATCACCTTGGTCAGAATTGGCACCCAAAGGGCGCCCAAAGGGCACCCAAAGGTCAGGGCCCATACTCCTCCTTGGTAGGTAGGGAGACAGTATGCGCCCCCACCAATTGGATACCTCCACCTGGCCTGACCCACCCTTGTATTTGGGCTTTGTTACCTGGGACTGGTTTCCGGCACTTGTTTTTTTTTTTTTTTTTAAATATTTTATTTATTTAGAGAGAGAGACCACAAGTAGGCAGAGAGGCAGGCAGAGAGAGAGGGGGAAGCAGGCTCCCTGCTGAGCAGAGACCCAGATGCGGGGCTCAATCCCAGGACCCTTAGATCATGACTTGGGCCGAAGGCAGAGGCTTAACCCACTGAGCCACCCAGGAGCCCCCCTGGACTTGTTTTTAAGTAAGTTCCCTGAAGGGGGGTGGGAGGGAAGGGTCAGGATGGAGCTGCTCTGGCTAAATAAGCCCTTACACTACCACCATTACTAGGCGACTGAGTTATTCTAGATCATCCAATGCAATTCCAAATGTTTGTATGTGCACATTTTTATTTAATATACATTCACTTTGAAACTTCTTTTTAAGGGACACGTGGACACTTTCTTTTTAAGCTCCAACTCTTGGTTTAGGCTCAAGTCATGGTCTCAGGGTTATGAGATGGAGCCCCACCTGGGGCTCCACACTCAGTGTAGAGTCTGCTTGTCCCTCCCTGTCTGCTCCCCACATCATGCACTCTCACTTTCCCTAGAATAAATAAGTAAAATCCTTAAAAATTTTAAAGAAAACCTTCTTTTTACAGAAATATATACATTTGTACAAACACACACATAAGCCTGTTTATTTCTTTTAACATCAATAGTATTGAACTGGTGCATTGTTACTCAGCATGCTTTTACTGTTAACAATGTATTGTGTACATATTTCTGTCACTACACAGATTTCTCTCATTCTTTTTATCTGTGTATAGTTTATTATAGTGTAGAAAGTATTACAGTTTTTATTTGTGACTAGTTTTATTTGAAAAACTAGTATATGAATATGTTAGAAAATTCAGATAGTACTAAAGTATTTGATAGAAATTAAGTCTTCCTCCACTGCAAACTCCTGATTGCTTTATGGTGGTTCCTATCAGTTCTGTGTGTAGACTTTCAAAGGCATTCTATGAATATATAGTAAAACAATATATTTAAATGCATATAAGTTCATATATACACAAAAATGGACATGATGTGTTTTTATATAGCTTTATATTTGTGGTATACTTCCTTTTGTGTTAAATATATGTGTATATGGGTGTATAGTATGTAGGTATATTATATATAACATACAATATAGGTTATTATTTAAAAATTATATATAATATTTTTGAAAACTGGAAGTAAGCACTACACCCTCTGAATTTTGCTTCTTTCATTAACAATGTATCTGTAACTCAGTTTTAGCACACAGGGGTCCATCTCATTCTTTTACACAGTTGCATGATATTTTCATACAGATGTAAAAATTTATCCTATGTTCTCCCAATGAATGCACATATATGGTGTTTCTGGTCTTCTATAACAAGTAACATTTCAATGGATTACAATATTACAATATTGAAATTACAATATTGCATATATGATAAAAATTCCTAGAGGAGCCACAATTTATGCATCCATTCTTTTACTGACATTTAGTAAATCCTAATATCTTATTATTATTTAAGTGCTCCGAAGGCATCTTTCCACATAGTTCCTAGTATAAATGTATGAGTATTGCTCTAGAAAAAAAAAGAGTTGGTACTGTTGAAGGTTTACTGAAATTTAATTTTAAAATATACTTTCAGTTTATCCTCCAAAAAAGCTCTATTTCTTGCACCAACTGAAAATGAACAAATCTACCCCTACATTTACCATTGTGTAATTTTTTTAAACAATTTAATGAGTGGAAAAAAATGGTATTTAATGATTATTTTCATTTTAATCTCCCTGCCCCCTGGTGAGGTTGAGCATATATGTTCTTGTGTTTGTGTTATTTGTAATTTCTTTCTCTGTATGTTATCTGTTAAGTTTAGGGTTAGACTCAATTATATTGAGTTATTTGTTTTTTGATAATGCTTCATATAAATTCTTTATATATTTTGGATATTATTACTCTTTATTCTAATACATTATAAGTATGTTTGCCTGGCTTTAGATTTTTTGTGACACAAGAGTTTTAAATTTTGATTTAGTCAAGTTTATTCATTTTTTCCCACCTTTACTGCTCTTATATTTTGTTTTGTTGAAGAATGTCTTCTGTAGATTCCCCTCCTATAGTTACCTCTTACTTCTAAATTGTGTTTTTAACCTTAACTCTTTAATCCATTTGTAATTTGTTTTTGTGAATCCTGTGAGATAGTGATCTTTTTATTTTTTAAATAGGCAATCAATCTTCATTGAGACACTCTTTCAACATTGACCTTAAATTGCACCATAATCATGTAAGACATTCCCATGCACATATGACTCTGTTTCTAAGTTTGCCCTGGTGTTTGATCTATTTTTTACTCTACCAATACCATGGTGTTTTTATTACTAAGTTTTTAAAATATTTTCTGAGATCTGGTAGGAGAAGTTGTTGCCCTTACTTCTGAAGTATTTTGCTTAAAAAAAAATTATATGTTTTCCTTTTGCGTTTTCATTTCTTCAAATGGGCTCTAAGTTAACTTATCAAATATTTTACAAACTTTCTTGATATATTAATTGGGATTCCTTGAATTTAAGGAGTAATTTGGAGAGTACTTTTTTTTTAAAAGATTTTATTTATTTGTCAGAGAGAGAGAGGGAGAGAGTGAGCACAGGCAGACAGAATGGCAGGCAGAGGCAGAGGGAGAAGCAGGCTCCCTGCTGAGCAAGGAGCCCGATGTGGGACTCGATCCCAGAAGGCTGGGATCATGACCTGAGCCGAAGGCAGTCGCTTAACCAACTGAGCCACCCAGGCGTCCCCCATGTAATCATAATTTTTAAGAATACAGGTGAAGAACTTCCATCCTAGTTAAAGAAAATGTATAATTAGGTTTATACTTGCATTCTTCCATTCGCCGTCTTTCAATAAACTTTTCGACTTAGTTCTACAGTTTTAACCCATAATATTCACTGAGTAGAATTCAATCATAAGGAAACTTCATTTTCTTTTAATATTTTTAAAAGATTTTACTTATTTATTTGACAGACAGAGATCACAAGCAGGTAGAGAGGCAGGCAGAGAGAGGGGGAAGCAGACCCCCTGCTGAACAGAGAGCCCAATTCCAGGACCCTAAGACCATGACCAGAGCCAAAGGCAGAGGCTTTAACCCACTGAGGCACCCAGGTGCCCTAAAAAACTTCATTTTCAATTAGAAATCAGTCTAGGAAAATAGGCATTTATAGCTAAGGAAGGGCCAAATCAGCTTCAAAACTATCTACTTTCTCTTGTTGTTCCAGTGGCTAACAAAATATTTGCTGTATCACTTTACTGGATGTTAACCTCATAAACATGCTTTTTTACCACCCTTGTATGGGAAAATGTCTTAATCTAGACTTCACTTGCTTTAGGATTTCATGGTAATTCAACTTTAGCTGGACTGATGATTCACTTTTGTCCTACTTAAAAAGAAGGGTTTGCTTAGCAAATTAATAGTGTAAATAGTCAGTGAGCATGTTTAAGCCACTTTGAACACTATTTTTAAGGGCTTTAGCAAATTAATTTTATGCAAATGGTGTTGCTAATGCTAGTCCTGTTAATCTGTTCATTAAAGCCAGAGGGAGCAAACTTTATTTTGGCAATTAGTTGAAGTTACTATGTGTATTAAAAAGCACTAAACTGAATTTCTTTTAAAGCGCGCTATAAATGTAGGCTTTTCACTAATTCAGACTTTTCCCCATTCCATAGTGGGAAATAATGAGGTTTGGTTTTTGCCTTTGGTAGCTGGGGGGGGAATTGCATTGCTCAGAACCTCTAACACAAAATATCACAAGCTCTTTGGCTTCAGGGGAAGATGTACTTGGTCAGCTCCTATCTATAACAGAAAGACTCACCTGACTGCAGGAGCACCACTGCCCCTCTGAGGGAGAGAAGCCAGAAGACTGCCCTCGTCTGTCTTTCCAAGACAGAGAAGAAATGCCATTGCTTAACAGGACAATGATGTGCCCTGATCCATTATCAAATGTCAGGCTGCTGTTGCGTTCAACTACTCTCCCTGCTCCAGAAACGCCATGTCGTCTGATAGTGTTTGGAACGAGAGACATAGCAGGTGGCGACTATCGATGTGACCTTTAGGTTATCTACAGGACACTGAGTGCATTTAAAGGGATAAAGTTGACATTTGTGGTTATGATCATTCATATTCTCGTCATCTGTCCATTGATCTAAGACACTGGTCACATCACTGTCTAGAAGCCCAGTGACAAATGTGACATATGACTGATAGGCAAAAGCTCAAGTGAATTTTGCCATTTATTATTATAATTATTGTTGAGTCAATTTTCCTTTCCCAATTATGGGGGCGTCGGGTAGTGAGCTGTCAAAAGTAAAGATATGGTTTCCTAATGTCATAGCAAGCTATAGGAAATACTTTGATGTAGAAAAAGGTTGTCTTTCAGCACCGAATCTGCTTCTTCCTCCACTCTTTCCTCCATAAATGACTTTTTAAGTGATTAAAACTATGATTTTTTTTTTTCTTTAAGGGAGTCACGTTATACCAGATGCGTTATATCATTTGTTTTTATTCTCAACTGTATTCATTTCCTATTTTTAATTGGGGTATAATAGACATATAGTATTATATTAGTTTCAGGAATACAACATAATGATTCAATATTTGTATGTATTGCAAAATCATCATCAAACTAGTCTAGTTAACATCCATCACTGCACATCGTTATACATTTTTTTTTTTTTTTAGTGAGAAACTTCAAGATCCACTCTCTTAGCCACTTTCAAATATGCAATATAATATTAACTATAGTCACCATGCTCTTCATTACATCCTCAGGACTTACTCATTGTATAACTAGAAATTTGTACCTTATATCTCCCTTGACCCATTTGCCAACCCCCACTCTCTGCCTTTGGCAACCACTCAACTGTTCTCCAACTCTATGAGCTCAGGGTTTTTTGTGGGGGAGACTTAAAGAAATGTTGGCGGGGGTTATTGTTTTGTTGGTTTTGTTTGTTTGTTTTTAGAGAGAAGGCACACATAAGGAGGTTGGGGGGCAGAAGGAGAGACAGAGAATCTTAAGTAGGCTCCAGACCCAGCATAGAGCCTGGCATGGGGCTCAATCTCACAACCCTAAGATCATGACCTGAGCTGAAATCAAGAGATGGATATTTAAATAACTGAGTCACCCAGGTGCCCCTTTTTAAAATATTCTAATTCCACATGTAGGTGAGCAAATAGAGTATCTCTTATATTTTTCTGTCTGACATTTCACTTAGCATAACATCTCACAGTTTCATCTATGTTGCTGCAAATGGCAAGATTTCATTCTTTTTCATGGCTGAGTAACATTCCTCTGTGTGTGCGTGCATGTGTGTGTGTGTGTGTGTGTGTGTGAAAGAGAGAGAGAGAGAGAGAGAGAGAGAGAGAGATTTTCTTTGCCATTTATTCATCAGTGGACACCTTGGTTGTTTCCATGTCTAGGTTACTGTAAATACTGGGGCAAAGAACATGGGGTTGAATATATTTTTTCAAATTTGTGCTTTTGTTTTCTTTGGGTAAATTCTCAGACATGGAATTGCTAGATCATACAGTAGTTTTATTTTTAACTTTAGGAGGAAGCTTTATATTGTTTTCCACAGTGGCTGCACCAACTTACATTTGCACCAACAATGCACAAGGGTTCCCTTTCCTCCACATCCTCGTCAACACTTACTATCTCTTGTCTTTGGTAATAGGCATTCTGGGTATGAAGTAATATCTCATTGGGGTTTTGACTTGCATTTCCTTGATCATTAGTGGTGATGAGCATTTTTAATGTACCTATTGTCCATCTTTATGTCTTCTTTAAAAAAATGTTTATTCAGATCCTCTGCCCATTTTTAAATTAGATTGTTTGGCTTTTTTGCTATCTAGTTTTGTGAATTCTTCTATACTTTGGGTATGAGCCCCTTATCAGATATATGATTCACACTTTTCCTATTTGATAGGTTGCCTTTTCATTTTATTGATGATTTTCTTTTCTTTTTATCTTTTTTCTTTTTAATTTTATATATATATATATATATATATATATATATATATATATATACACACATATATATATTTTTTTTATGATGTTCTTTCCTGTGCAGAGGTTTTTAGTTTCATGTAGTCCCACTTGTTTATTTTTGTTTTTGTTACCTCTGTTTTTGCTGTTAGATTAAAAAAAATCATTCTCTATTGCTATGTAACAAATTATGTCCAATTTATCAGATTTAAACAAACATGTTATTAACCAGTTTCTGTGGTCAGTAATCCTGATGAAGTTTACTGGGTATCTTTGCTCAGGATTTCTTAGAATTTTGTAATCAAGATGTTGGCAGAGGGCCTCTCACATGTCTGTGTTCAAGGTGACAATGGTGGGGCGAGCTCTTCTTCCAAGCTCACTCACATGGCTGTTGGCAGACCTCAGATCCTTACTGGCTGTTGGTAGAGACCTCAGTTCTTCCCCACATGGGCCTCTCCATAGGGCAGCTCACAATATGACTCTTGGCTTCCCTGAGAATAAGTGAGCTAGCAGAAGGATGAGTCAGAGCCTGAGATGGATGTCCCAGTCTTTGTAACTTAGTCTCAGAAGCAGATCCCACAACTTTTGCTAAAAGTGAATCACTAAGTCCAGCTCACATTCAAGGAGAGAGGATTATACAAAAGTTGAATACCAGGAAGTAAAGGTCATTCAGGGCCATCTTGAACGGTGGTGCCTACTACGCTAGGGTAAATGGATAAAGTAGGTGTCATATTCCTTCTGTATTTCAGGGACAAGGCAAAGATTTACAAAGTTAACATTTTAGAGCAGAGATTTGAATCAGATCATTCTGCTGTTTTCCATACTTTAATCACTACATTGACCTGCCTCTCCAGATTACGTACATTATTTACCCTCAGGCGGCCACTACTGTCTCAGGGAGAGGTAAAATAACCACATTCAGGCTGTTAAACACATTGAGGTTTCCTCCCAGGAGCAAAGCATCAAAGTTGGTTTTGTCCTGCTTTGTTTTGTTTTTAAAAAACCTTTAGGGTCTGACATAACTGGCTTTGTTCAACTACTGGCCTTATTGCCAATAAGCTTTGTGATTTTATTCATGATCCTTAATATTTCTGATCTTCCTTTTATTTTCTTTTTTTGTCAAACTGAAATAAAATGACTTATTTCATAGAACTCTTTTAGGATCAAAAAAGATATGTGTAAAGATTCCTAACTTAGACTATATATATCTACATACATATATATATGTGTGTGTGTGTGTGTGTGTGTGTGTGTATATAATATTAATTAGTGTCCTTTCTCCTCATACCCCACCCAATTGTGGAAATTCAGCAGACAGAAACACGAGTATTTTCCTTAAGCAAGGGAGATTTTCTTGAGCCCCCAAAATCGCTTAGGTAGCTTGCTTATGTTTATGACCAAATATTTAAATATGTTACATTCATTTTAAAAAAGATTTTATTTATTTACTTGAGAGAGAGAGAGAGAACATGAGCAGGGGGAGGGGTAGAAGAAGAGGGAGACCTAGACTTCCCACTGAGCAAGGAGCCCAACATGGGGCTCAATCCCAGAACCCTGAGATCATGACCTGAACCAAAGACAGACACTTAACTGACTGAGCCATCCAGGTGCCCTATAGTATATTTCTTATTGGTGAGAACTTTAAAGTTCTTTAACCAAAGCCTGAACTCATAGTAAGAGACACATGCTCTCATGCCAGGACAGGCGAGAGCTGCAGACTACTCAGATCATGCAAAATGTTGGTGGGTCATGGGTCATGCAAAAATGGTGGTGCCTATTGGGGAGAGAAGTGCTTTGGATAGAAAATCAATCTTAATTTTTTTAATCTTAATTTTAGTTTTGATTTTGTCTCCCTCTCTCTCATGTGTATTTCTATATTGAATACCATGTATTGAATATGACTGCAGTTAAGACAGAAACACACGTCCTAACCTACTCCATATTTTTCCCATATCTGCCCCAGACTACTCTTATCCTGAATTCAATTCTTCTGATCCTTATTGAACCCATAAAATTCTGTTCTTTGTCATGCAATTTTGCTAGCCCCAATGTCATAAATCACTTGAAAGGCCAGACTCACAAAATACCAAAAGGTGTGGAAGTGAATTGATACAGAGCACAATTTATGTTTCCTCTTTGGAGTTGCTTTTTGTAAGACAAATGCACAAACATTTCTTGAAGATACTCTGTTACAGAAAGATCTCAACCAAACTTTTGGTAAAATGTATTTTGTTCTGCAGCTTATCTAAAAATGAGAATGTCGTTGGTATTAGATGGTTTTACACCCCAAAGGGTCAAGAGATTAGCTGCAATGTATCCTTGGACAACTTATGATCATTGATTTTTTTTTTCTTAAGCTGAATTTTCAAGAGCAAGGGTGATCATCCTCATTGCTCCCACAACGTTATGGACAAAAGACACCTTGTGCATTTTTAAATGGAACTTGAGTGCTAATTCATGTCTTCTTCAAAGACATGAGCACATATCTTCTTCAAAGCATGAATACAACACTAATTAAATTATATTAACTGACATTTATATTAGTTACTAACTTTTAATATTAGTTATATTAACTGACATTTATAAAACAACTACCATGTGAAAAGCATTGGGCTAAATATTCTCATCTCTATTATTTAATACTCATATCAACCATATGAATGAGTATTATCATTATCATTTTTTAAATTTGGGGGATAAGCTTAAGAAGATTAAATGATTTTCCCAAGGTTATGTAGATAGTAATTCACAGAGCCAAGATTAAAACTTATAACTTTTGATTCCAAATAAAAAGCTCCTTCCATTCTATGTCAAACATGGATAGAAAGTGTGGCCACATTTCTTTAAAAGTTTGCTATTAATTACATAGTATTAATATGTTTCTGATGACATTAATTCTTCATTCATATTCCAAGAAAGTACTTTCAAGGGCCTATTGTTTTTCAGGAGAGCAATAGGAACTTCTATTTTAAATTTCAAATACTCTGCCAATTTCATTACCCAAATTGCCTGCCATTAGAACCACAAGATTAGCATTCAAGGATGAGGTGTTCTTTAGGATTGAAACCAGTTATGGTTAGGAAAAAGAAAAGAGAGTCAACTCTTAACTAACTGAGATAATAATAGGAATTGTGCACATAACTGAGGCCTGAAATGAATTCTAAGTTTTTAATTTTAACTAGTATCAAATTTTTCCTAAAAAAAAAAATCAATTAAAATTTTTTCTGAGTTCTACTAAGAAGAAGCAAAATTAAATATTATGTTAATTAGGATTAAGTTCATCTATGGTAGAGGACACTCCCAAAACTGTGAGTGAAATAGTGAATTTTTCTGTCATATTCAATCTGGAGATGGCCAGTCCAGGACTGACATGGCAGCTCCAGTCGTCAGGACGGGCCTTCTTTTAGAAGCAGTATTGCAGTATCCCTGGGGTGTGGCCATTGTGCTCCTGTCAGAGATGGCTATGGGCAACAGTCATCACAGACACAAATCAGGCAGCAGGATGGAAGACAGGAAGAATAGAACTTTATCTCCATTTTAAAGAGACTTCTCAGAAGTCTCACATGGCCCTGCTCCTTAACCCAAGGTGACCAGCATTAACCCCACGAGAAGCTGGAAATGTAGTTTTAAGTGAAGGTGACAATATGTGTGACTGAAAATAAAGGTTCTATTAATTTGAGAGAGATATATTGATATATTGAGGATATATTGTTGGTGACAACAACGTACGTCTACCTCAGAAACTGAGCTATTATTAATTTTTAGAGGTGCATAAAAAATAATGTCTGATGAAGTAGTCAAAAAGCTGGCAATTAGAAGAAGATACAAAGACAATGTGGGTATTATTTCCTGGGTCCTGGTACATTCTACCAAAAGTAGAATGCAAGCTCTCCATATTTAATACCTTTTATACTAGAAATTGTGGAGACAAAGTTTTGCACAGAATAACGGCAATGTATG
This sequence comes from Mustela erminea, assembly GCF_009829155.1. NCBI lineage: Eukaryota > Metazoa > Chordata > Mammalia > Carnivora > Mustelidae > Mustela > Mustela erminea. The sequence continues at coordinate 56,760,301 of NC_045630.1, read as the reverse complement.
GCCAGATTTATGACCCAATAGACTTTGACCGTGGCAAGAGATGTTTGCTTAAGACAGGGATCATTTCCCTGATGAAAACCTGAAAAGTCTATCCCGAAACATCTTAGCTTTCAGTACTAACCTATATGGCCTGTATATATGTTAATTTATTGTAGCTAGGTTTTGAACCTACTCCATCTTCAAACTATCCCTTGGTATAAGGAAAATTTATTACTCACTATATAAATTAGCACTTGCTGTAGTTGTCCAAAATTTATCTCTGTCAAGTTTCAAAAGCTTCTTTTTTGAGCTACCCAGTGTTCTAAGCTGAGATGAATAAAATTTAGCTCATTCTAGTTAATTATTGAGGAAAAAGTCATGTAGTAGCTCTACCCCCGCCTGATATTCAACCTCTTCCTAGTGATCCTGGCATTCCCATTCCAAAGGGAAAAAGAGGTATTTTTGTTTGTTTGTTTGTTTGTTTGTTTTAATGACCTCACACCACATCAGTCCTGCTTGTCTTCTTCATCAATTTTCTTTCCTGACTTGACCAGATGTTTTTTGACAATGCCCTGACTACCTACCTACCTGACTACAGAAACTAGTGGTAACAGCATAACCAATTGAGTACAAACATTTAAGACTTAACACTTAGTAATTTTCTTGTCTTGGCTCAACAGTAACTATGTGATGACATTTCATCTCGCTGGGGTTTCAGTTAACTCAGTGGTAAAATGAATGAGCCTGGGCTGGATGGTTTCTAAGATCCCTTCCAGCCCAGGAAAAATCTATGATCCTGGGACTCCAGCATCAGAGCTGATGGCTTATCTATTCACTCCTGTGTGGAGTGAATAGATAAGCCTATTCCTAATAATGATGCCACGGTTCCACCTGCCCTCTGCTGTTGACAGCCCACCTGTCTAGTCACTGCTGTCCTAAAGGTTCTAAAATCTTACACTACTCAAGAGTGAAAGGAAAGAACTCCATGAGTTGATGTACATATAGTCAAATCTCAATTAGTTACAGTGGGGGGTAAAATGCCTTGTATAAATACAGATCACCATTAATTAAAAATCACTCATATTTAGCTTGGGAATTACTGTCCATTTTGTGGAGCACTGATTTCTGCATAATTATACATTCGTCTTTTGAAAAAATTGCCCATTTTTATAGTCCAATGATTCACATTGCATCTAGAAAAGAACTCAAGCTGGAGGAAACTAGCCAAGAAATGGCAGGCAACCCACATATAGATAATTGAGAACGTAATTTTATCTACTCTCTTTTATCAAAAAAGACTTGAAACAGTTTACAAAACTACACATGACACCATGTAATTGAGAATTCATTATATTCTATTCACTCAAGTCCTCACACATTCGATTAAGTGTATTTGTCTTTGGGAAGTTTGCAACTAGTCAAGATGGATTCTTAGTATGTGTAAAACTTTTACAAATAAGGATAATAACAGCTCCCCTGCTGTATCAATAAATCACCACAGTTCCAATGTGAGAGACTGACAGCAGCTGTCAGAATACAGTTTCTTTGAAATGCTTTATAAATACCATCTAAAGAGCCAGATTGTTCTTTAACAGCCTTGTTATCCTAATGAAATCACTCCGCTTCCTAATCTTTGCTCCAGACACCACCAAGGTTGGGCAAAGGAAACCCCATCTCCCCAAATGACTCTAAACACCAAGTTTGGATGACAGATTAATGATTGGATCTGCCTCCCCATTAATTTATTTGCAAGAGACACCTGTGCCAATAACCTCGTTAGGGTTTGGAGCTTGTCCCTAGAAAGGCATGCCTTCCCTCTCACTGAATCCGCTTCCCATAATTCTTAATTACTTTCTATTGCCTGGTGGGGAAAAGCACATGACATGGAAAATTTTATAGGGTCTAATCATTAACCAACTCTGTTCTTGAGTGTGGAAGAAAATGGTCTGTCTCCATCCCTCTAGCTACTTTCAAAATCATTGGCCATAGGAATTTTCCACGTACATTTTCTGCTTGAGAGCCATTCCCTCAGAGATAACAGAAATACTTTCAGAGCCCTTACTCTGTGTTAGGTACTGCTGTAGCCTTTATACAGAATTCATTTACTCCCTCAGCAACTCCATTAGTGAAATCATGCTGTTATTCTGATTTTACATATGAGAAAACTGAGCCACAGAGAAAAGTCACTTCCCCAGGCGGTGGGGCCAGGACACAAAGCTAGGTTGACTCCAGAGGTCCTGCTCTAACAGCCATGCTCTTCTCCTGTAGGAAAGAGACTTCCCGAAAGAGAAAACAATACATGAGCTTAGTCTTCTTTGTTTTTGAACATTTATCCAAACTACAATGGAGATAAAGGGAGTTCTGAGATATTCCTTCAGTGTCACCAAACCAAACTGGTCTGTAGTAAACATTTCAACTTCATTCTAGTGGCTGGATGTCCCATGTATTTAGCTCTTGCCTTCCAGTTCTGAGACTCTCCACCGTGGCTGCACACCGCAGTCATCTGGGGAGCTTTCAGGAATCCTGATGCCCACCCCCCCCATTCTTCCCCTCATGACATAGTATCAGACAATGATTATGCTATGAAGAAAACTAAAGATAAGAGCAAGAATAGGGGTTGCTAGAGAGAGAGGGTGTTATTTGAAGAGAGTGTCACTTCTGAGAAGGTACTTGGGCAGAGCCTTGACTGAAATGAGGAAGCGGGCCATGCTGGTACCTGGGATGGTGCTCGGGCAGAAAGCACCACAGCAAAGACAAAGGTCCTGATAGGAGATGATGCAAGCTTACTGTGAAGAACAGCAAGAAGGTTGGGAGACGAGTGCAGTTGAGTGAAGCAGAGACGGATAGTGGGCGAGGTTGAAGAGGTGGCCAGGTACCAGATAGCATGACGCCTTACAAACCACGGTGAGGAGCCTGGGTTCCACTGCCCAGTGTGCAGAAAAGCACTTGGAGTTAGTTGAGCAGGACAGTGGCGTGATCTTGTTTATATTTTAGAAAGGATGGCTCTCGGCTCTATGTGGAAAATGAACTAGAAGGAGCAAGTTTAGAAGATGGGGACTAGCTGGGAGGGGTATGTTGTCATCCTTGAGAAAGAGGCTGTTGACTCCGGCTATGGAACAACAGTGGAGAAAGGAGAAGAAATACAGGACTTGTTGATGGACTGAACTGGCAGGGGCGGGTGGGTAAGAGGGAAATGAGGCAGTCAAGGATGAACTGGGGTTTTGCCAGAAAAATGAAATACGAATATTTCCAGAGGCTTAAAAAGAGAACAGTGGAGAGTAGGATGATTGTGGAGGAGAACAGGAATCAAAAATTGTGTTTAAGACCTAGTAAGTCTGATTTTCCTTTTAGACATCCAAGTGGAGAGCTTAATAATCAAGTCTGGAGCTCATGAAAGAAGTCAAGCGTGAAGATATAAATCTGGAATTCATCAGCATACAAATAAATGATTTTTGAATGTTTTATAAAGCCTCCTAAATCATATTTTTAAAAACATATTTGCTGCTTGACTATTTTGCTAATGTATATTTCTAGGGGCTTTAATCAAACCTAAAGTGACCAAAAACATTATGAATCATTTGCAGGCACCTAGATTATCCTTGTCCCATCACAACTATGAAGTAAGTATATTTATTTCCCATTCAACTTCCCACCCATTTTTTCCATTTAAACGTCAAATTCTTTTCCTGATCTTCCCTTATTTTTACTAGACCATCCCTACTCTTCACAAGCCAAATAATTCCAGAAGTGGATTTTCTTTTTACAAAGACACTAAAACCCTTCAGTGTTAGTTGAGCTATGAATGCCTAGGGATGGGGGTAGTTCAGTGAACTAATCACTGCCTTCTCACCTCTGGGATCCACGTTCTAATATAGCCTTTGATTAAAGTGGCTCTAAATCATCCTGATTATCATTGCCCTTATTATAAAGTGTGCACCACTCTAATTTGGGTCGAGATACTTTGAGAAGTTTTTTATCATTCATGTAACTGCCTGCCCATGAAACTCTCATTAGATTTGCTCTCTTACATCTTCTACATTCGAGTGCATACGTGTGAACAGCCTGATGAGAAATGGAGATTTGGCGTTCACTTGTATCATGTAAGGCTTGCAGGTGGAAAGTTCCTTGCCTCTTAAAATGTTCAAGGGCCAGCTCTGCTTCATTACTTTGGCTTCCTCTCTTCTTCCTCTCTCTCTCTGTATTAGGGATATTAAGCTCATCTATATTTGTTCTTTCATTCATTCATTTTTCAAAGAACACTGTTTTATTATCTAAAATTTATGTATTTATAACACTTGTTTCTAAGTGGAAAGGATTTATTGATTAACCTGAAGCAACCAATTTTTCTGTGAGATGTGAACCACGTTGCATGGTTCATAGTGTTTAATCACCACAATTCACCCTTCAGAATATATACCACATCTCCGTAATGCATACCTTCACAGTTTGTAAACCAGCATTAGTAATAAAGAACTGATCAATTTAGCATTCTAATCTGGACCTTCGTTTTTCTATTTTGCTGTTTAAGTGAGTCTAGGCTTTATTGCTAAGAAGGGAGCTCAAGAAAGAGAAACTGACAAATTATCCATAATTCTAGTTTACTTCTGGACTTTTTTCATATTTGACCCAAACATTGATGTGAAGCAAATATGTTGGTGACAGATGAAAGTTAGTAATCCTAACTGAAAATAAAATGTGTAGGTATAAAGGTAAATAAAGTCTTATATTGAGATTCAAAGATCAAGGGTATAAATGCAGCAATGGATCGGTCTTGGCTTGATAACTGCTTACTCAAAAAATATTTGGTGGGGCAGATTCATTGGCCCAAGCTCTGAATGGGTTAATGGCATTGGGAAGCAACTAGGTGCCTCCAAGAAACAAGCTTCATTAATGGAAGCACTGTGTCTGGACCAATGGGACTAAATGGTCATTTGGCTAGACAAATCTGGATTTTTAGATGCAGATCAGTACCACAAATATTGACAAAAGAGAATCCATTCAATGAAAGATAATGGTGGTAGTGAAGAATGTGGATGATCACATTAAATAAAAACAGATGAAGCAAGTGGATGTCTTCAACCTGTGGACAAGGTAACAACAGAAGCAGCAGGGTTTGAGGAGGTTAGAGAAGACATTTGTCTTCAAGTATTTGAAGGACTAGGAGTAAAGGATGGCTTAGCCTCTGGTTCATGGTTTAATGGAATTGCAGGGAATGGAACAAGAAACAATACTAAGGAGATACGTGACAGCAACCCTTCCCTGGCTGACCCTCAGAATCATCTGTAGAGTTCTTTTTTTTTTTTTCCCAAGATTTTATTTATGTATTTGAGAGAGAAAGAGAGAGGGCAGGGGGAGGGGCAGAGAGAGAAGCAGACTCCCCACTGAGTAGGGAGCTGAACTCCGGTCTCCATCCCAGGACCCTGAGATCATGACCTGACCTGAAGCCTGAAGACCTCAGGCTTAATTGACTGAGCCACCCAGGTGACCCTCATCTGTAGAGTTTTTATGATCAAGATTTCTGAGCCTTGTTCCTATTGATTCTGATTCTGTGGCTCTTAGGTGGGACTTATAATTGGTGGTTTTGAAATGTTTTATGGGGAATGGTGTTCACCTTGGTTTGGGAACAGCTCTAAGGTGGCAAATTTCATCTTCACATAAGAACTAATTCTCTAACAATTTCTACTATTCTGAAGCAGAAATTGATGTCAGTCAGCCCTCAGCAGGCAGAGGAAGTAAGCCCCTCATTATTAGAAATGTCTAAGCAGTGGGTAAATATTAAGAAGATGTACCCTTTAAGAGTAGCTTGTGTTCAGTGGCTCCAGAGGCCACCAGGCACTGTTAGGACCTGTGCTCTATGATGGCAGGAGCAGTGTCTGGTTGTATTTCCCCCCCAGAATTTGGGACCTTGCAAGTGGTCAAATACCTGCTAAGTACTGAATGAATGGATGCAAGTACCCTTCAGGGAGCAGGTAGCAGGGACAGTGGCTGGAATCTGGTTTCTTAGCACTCATCTCTAAACCCATGCTTTTTCACAACCAAACATGCACTCCTTCTCTGTAGTATGTGCTTCCCTTTTCCTCCACGCTGGCGCAACAGAAAGTTTCAACTCATATCCAATGTCACAGAATGTCAAAATTAGCTAAGACATAATATAAATTGTAACATCTAACATAAAAATGGCTTTTCTTTCTTTTTTTTTAATTAAGATTTTTTTCATTTATTTGACACAGAGAGAGAGGGAGGGAGAGAGAATCCACAAGCAGGGGGAGAGGTAGCTAGATAGAGAGGGAGACACAGATTCTGTGCTGAGCAGGGAGCCCAACACAGGGCTCCATGTCAGGACCCTGGGATCATGATCTGAGCCAAAGGCAGATGTTTAACTGACTGAGCCACCCAGGTGCCCTGAAAGTGGTTTTCAAGATCAAAGTAAAACACAAATGTCTGTCACATCCCTGTACCTCAGACCTCAGCATTCCTCATCCGCACCCCACCCTGCCCCCATGCATCTTCTCTAAGCCAACCGCTAGCTTTAGTGTCTCCATTTGCCCACTCATTGGAATCACCAGGATTCCCAGTATCTGTTCTCTCCAAAAAATGCCCAGATAGGGCTTCTACATTCTAACCTCAGGATTATTTGATTCTAGCTAGAAGAAATCACAACTCTTGAAGGTACTTTTTCTGTCAACTCAGAATGGGGAAGATTTCTTGCCATCCACTACACCCACCATGTTTATTTCTGCATCTGTGCTTTCGTAACTGTTCTTTCTTCTTTCCTCAAATCCAAATCCCATCGGTTATTAAGATTCAATTCAAAGCTACACCTTCATCATGGAGTCTCTGTGTCAATTCCACAATTTGCTAATCTTTCCAGGTTCTGGATCCCTGTACTATTTATATTCTATTCCTACTGTGTGTGGCTTAACCAGTTCTTCTCTTGAAATGTTGCCCAACAGTATCAGCTTCTAAACACAGGACGTATTACATTTCTTGGTATTTTCCAATGTTTTGACCTGGATTCCAAACAGCATATTTCCTCAGAAAATGCATGCTTGTTGATTTCATATAAGATTAAGTGCATCAGTCTGGTTATGTTGAAAAAGCTTCTGACATTGGAATTTCTTTGATAATTTGTACATGAAAAGCACCAAAAATCCAGCCTTCTGAATGATACATACCCTCAGAGAGCTGTGTGTGTGTGTGTGTGTGTGTGTGTGTATTTATATAAATGCTGTAGTTATTCCCAGACTCCCCTGTCTTCCAGAAAGTTCCATGTCTAATTCTGACTCATCTCCATTCTCACCACAGGCTTCACTCTCACCCAGGGCTGCAGAGGATGATGAAGTCCAACTTGTCAGGATTTGTTACTTGCTTGCAAAATATTCACACCTTTGACAGAGCTGTCAGATTTTTGTCCCCAAACCAAATGAGCACACAAACTGATTTTCCTCTCTCCAGACTGGAGGGCAGTGCTTTAAATCAACTCTCAAAAATAGTTCAAGTAAGTGGATCTGTATCAGCATAAGCCCAAGGAGGGTAACTCTTCATGCATGGTTCACCAGACTCTTAACAAAGATGTTGTCACATTTTAAAATATAATTATTCTCTAGAATGGCTAATGGAGATGGTAAAAGGCAGCTTGAGGTCCAATCATGTAAATGTTTGATGCCTTAACAAATGACAAACAATCATCTAAATCTGTATTTTTACAATGAACAAAAAAGGTTAGATTAGGATAGAGTCTAAAGAAATATCCTCAAAGACTTATAGAGATCAACCCTCTGAAAGAAGAAATAAGAAAAATTGAAATATTAAATAAATTCAATAATTTATAAAGTTAACATATACTCAAAATAAGAAAATAGGAGTTGAAAATTGTAGATAATAAAAGATACACAAAAGTAAGTGGTAAAAATGGAGAGGAAAATGAGTTCCCAAGTAGACATGGGTTCAGATCGAGTCTTCCAACATTTTTTTAAAAAGATTTTACTTATTTATTTCAGACAGAGATAGAGATCATGAGCAGGGGGAGGGACAGAGAAAGTGGGAGAGAAAGAATACTCAGGAAGCCTCCTGGCTGAGCTTAGAGCCTGGGGCTTAATCCTATGACCCGGAGATCATGACCTGAGCTGAAACCAAGAGTGGGACACTTTGACTGACTGAGCCACCCAGGCAGTCCCAAGGCTTTTAACTTTTATTTTATTTTATTTATTTTTTATTTTTTTTTAAAGATTTTATTTATTTATTTGACAGAGAGAGATCACAAGTAGACAGAGAGGCAGGCAGAGAGATAGAGGGAAGCAGGCTCCCCGCTGAGCAGAGAGCCTGATGCGGGACTCGATCCCAGGACCCTGAGATCATGACCTGAGCCGAAGGCAGCGGCTTAACCCACTGAGCCACCCAGGCACCCGGCTTTTAACTTTTAAAACACTGTATAAAGCATTACTTATAGCAATTTTTATTATCAATGGCTACAGGATGGACAATAACAGGAGCATCTCATTTGATGTAAGAATGATTTTATGTGGTTAATTCTGCAAGTAGAGAATATGTCCACCCTCCCCAACCCTCTTCAATCAAATATCACTTCTGACCTAGTACTCCTGGTGCTCATAGATGGGCAGAGCCTGGAGGGCGCTGGAAGCTGGTGCAAGACTTTTCTTCCCAGGTAACACATGGCATGAAGACATCGATGGATGAGAGAAAAAGGAAATGCAGGGCTGTATTTGTGTTCTTGCAAGAGACATGGAGGTATTTCTGAAAAAGTTGCCTGAGTCCTGTAAAAGAGAGGAGAGCACAAGCTTTTGTAGTTGGAAGAATAGGAAACCATTTCTCAATATGGAGTTGGCCATTTGCCAGCTGGTATATCATTGACTCAAAGGGCAGGGGCTGCTGTTTCTTCAACCTATATGGAATTGTTAATGCTTAAGCTACCCTAGCAGCAAGAGCTGAGCCTCAAGGATAAATTCATCTATGACCAGGCTAAGAGAAATATAACTCATTTATGGAGTCTGATAAGCAGAGAGAGGAAAAATAAGCAGAATACTCAGAATATAAATTGGAATTTTGGGGGAAGACAGGCAACACCTTGAATAGCCACAAAATAAATAAATATATAAATATATAAATACACATACATACATACATACATACACATGTATGTATGTATATGTATACAATCACATAAAAGATGTAATTATAGCATAAAATGCTTTCTAGAAAAAATAGTTATCAAATTTTTAAAATTTGATAGTTCAGGAACCCTAAGATACAAGTAAGAAGAGTTCCAGGAGAGGAAACAAGGAATAGACGGACAAGAGGCAAAAATTAAGCACAATGTAGAAGGAAAGAAAAACTTCAGTCTGCATTTCAAAATTGTTCATGAAATTCTAGGCAAGCTTGATGAAAATGCACCTATTTAGGATATAGTAAAATTCCTGAAACTCCAAGAGAAACTAATAGAGTGAATAAAATGAGTTACTTATGAAGAAGTAGGAAGAAAAGGAAGAGAATGAGAAGAGGAAGGTTCAGACAAGCAAAAGACTTCTCAGCTGCAGCATTGGAAGCTAGAAGATTTTCAGAATTACAGCTCTGGACCACTGAATGTAAAGACTGTGACCTAGTAAAATTACTCCCACTTGAGATACTATTTACCTATCAGCATGAAAAAAAGAAATTTGTAGAAATGCAAGAGCTCTGAGAATTTTTCTTCCATACCTTCATTTTGGAGAGTACTCAGGAAAGGCTTTAGTCAAATAGCAAATGAATAAGAATAGAGATTTTTAAGGTAGAAGATAAAAGAAAAAGCAGGTGATGAGCAGCTAACACTGCAGTCCTTACAGTTCTATCTAAATGATTAATGATAAACTAGCAAAGTGTGATATAAATAATAAATAATGATTTTTAAAATAAAAGTGACATTCTATAAAGGAAAATCCAAGAATTATCTAAGACAAACAAAAAAAAATTTAAAGTATTGAAGCAAAATGGGAACTGTGGGTATAGGAGTGGGGAATAATAGCATCTCAAATGTTGTATTTATGGGGGGTGCTGTATAAGTGTATGTGTGCTGTGGACCATGTAAGAGAAAGAACATCTGAAAGTTTCATCTCATTGGGATGGTCAGGAGCAGTGGAAGAAAAAACAGATGTTATAATTATAGCCATCTTATTTCCATAAAGGAGTTCAGAAATACATGTTTCATTATGACTGTAAAGGATGGAAAGGTACCCACCAGTGGAATTTTAAAAAAAATGAAAATGGGAGAACTTCTAAATTAAAAATGGTGGAAAGAGTAATGAATAGCAATTTGATCAAACTAGAAAAAAAGAAAGATAAAGAAAATAAGAAAAGGAAGTAAATAAATGTCAAAAAGAATAAATTAACAGTACCAAAGATAGTTTTTGACACTAAAGATGAATGGACTATATTTTTCTAAGAGAGAACACCATGTTGTTTGTAAAGTAAAACATGTGCGTGCGTGCGCACACACACACACACACACACACACACAGAATTGTATACATAAGAGGATAATTACTAAATATTTTTAATTTAGCAACAATTTTTGAAATTTATCATATTTTCCAGCTTTCTTGAGATATAACTGACATGTAATATTGTATAAGTTTACAGTGTACAAATTCTTACCTATTATTTCTTTAAATACATTTTCTGTTCCCTTTTCCCTCTTTTCTCTTTCTGGGATTCCAATAATTTGCAGATTGTTTCTTGTGATGGCATCTCATAGATCAGGTAGGCTTTCCTTTTTGTTCCTTCTTTGTTTTCCTCTGACTAGATAATTTCAAGGGTCCTGTTTTCTAATTCACGTATTCTTTACTGTAATTGTTTCATTCTGCTAGTCTCCTGTTGATGTTCTATCTTGCTTTCGTTTTTTTCCCATTTCACTCATTGTAATTTTCAGCTCCAGAATTTGTTTTGTTCTTTTTGTAATTTCTCCTTTTTAAACTTCTCATTTTGTCTGTGTATTGCTTTGATTTCACTGAATTGTCTCTCTGTGTTTTCTTGTAACTTGCTGAGCTTCCTTACAACAGCTATTTTGAATTCCTTACCTGGTAAATTACAGATCCCCTTATCTTCAGGATTGGTTACTGGAAATTATTGTCAGCCTTTGGTGGTGTAATGTTTTTCTTGATGTTTCCTGTTCTTAAAGTTTCATGTTGTTGTCTTCATATGTGGAAAAACGAATCTCCTGTAGTTTTTATTGACTGACTTCAGAAGAGAAATGCCTTCTGTCAGCTCTGCTGAGCTTCTTAGGCTTTCTTGGATCTACGGATACAACTGCTCCACACTTTTTTCTCCCTCTGCGGCAGAACTCTTAAGTTTGTATGCTCTCTCTTGACCTTGCAACGCATTAGTTCTGGTGCTGGCAGGGTCTCCTTTGCTTTCCCAAAGGTATTGCTAATGCTTAAGTTTCTGGTATCTCCCTAGCCCACAGATTTGGACCAGCTTTCTGCAAGTGCTCAGTAGCCATCTGCCAAAGAATACCCTTATTACCATTGGGAGCACACACAAAGATGACCACAGCATAGTGTGTGTGTGTGTGTGTGTGTGTGTGTGTGTGTGTGTGTTTGTGTGGCATGTGGGACATTGGAGTGCTCGTGGACCCATTGGAGGAATCCATGGGTGAGGCATCCCCAGCGGCTTCTCGTTGGAGCCCACAACCTAATTAGTAGGGTTCGTGTGCCTTTAATGCCCTCCAAGAGTCCCAGCTGTCATTCTTCCAGTAGCTTCCTGCCCCCTAGTACTGCAGCTCAAGACTCAGTATTCTGGATGGGCTGAGAGAGAGATGGACCTCTCTGGTAGCAGCATCCTGCGGGGCTGGAGGAAGCCAGGTGCTCTCACTTGACCCTGCAGGAGAAATTGCAGACCAGGAAGGTCCCTGTTGCAACTGAGCTGTGCTGCCTTGGAGGAGGTAAGAGGTAAAGTCAAATTGCTCCTGTTATCCTTTCTAAAGTACCCAAACTGATTTTTTTTTTTCTCTAATGGTGCACTAGATCTTCTTTTCTGGAAATCTGGACTTTTCCAAAGGCTTTCTCGTCATAGGCGATTGCCTACGACTGTTCTCCTGGGACTTCCCAATTGACCACTGGGCTGGACCACAGCTGGTAGGGAGTGGGGCTGGTTCAGAGTTCACTTCAGGAGGAAGTGATGTCTGTATGCCGATGACCCAACATGAAGGCTGCTGAGACTCCTCCGAGTTCTTGGGTATGATCCTGGATCTCACAGTTCCCAAGGAGGCACTTTTGTCCATGGATGGATGTCAAATGATGATTTTGAGGGAGGGATGTGATCAAGGAGCGTTCTCCTGGGCCTTCCTGCTTACTCTATCCTGCGCATTACTAAATGTTGATGACGCGTATCACAAAACCTCGAACTTTCACCGATTTTTACTTTCTTCTCTTTACCTTTATTGACTGATTGGCTTTTTCTTTCAAATTTCACAATAAGCAGAGGTCGTTTATACAATCAGAAAAAAGGTAAACTAGTTTTATTGTGGAGGAAAAGGTTGGTATAATAATTAAATGAAATTCATTGCCCCCATTTTTTCTTTTTGGCTCTTGCTGAGAAAGCAGCAAGATACCAATTCTGTTTATCTCAAACTGCTAATCAGCAAGAACTGTGTTCCCATCATGGATGATTTAATTTTCAAAAGCATAAACTGACTTCTGGATTTTTGTTCTGCCTCTATGGGCTAGGAGCTGCTTACCATCTATCGGACATTTTTCTGTACGTCGGAGCTGGTAGGTACATCAGGTCAGTCATTTCTCAGGTAAGAGTATCTCTCTCTATTTTTAAAATGAGAACATTAACACGACTAAACAGCTGGTTAGTAACAGAGTCAGAGTTCGGATCTAGTCCTGGTGAATTCCAGAGCTCATGCCGCTTGCCACTATGCTCTATCACTAAGTTTACAAAAACAAACAGACCACACAGCCTTGTCCTGACGTGCCTGTAGCGTCTTTATTTATCTGCAGAGGAAGCTCCTAAGCAGACATCAGCCTATTTAATCCTCATCGCATCGCCATGAGGTAGAAATGCCTATTTTTAGAGATAAGGCAATTAAAGCTCAGAGAGAAGTTAAGCTCTTCTCAACACTTCATGGAGTGTAGACAGGTGGCAGGCCTTCTGCAAAGTGTGGTTCCCAAACTTCGTGGCATGATTTTGTGCTGTCTGGAGCTTTTGAGCTTTGAAGTTTTGCCCTGATCTGTGCCTCGAAGCAGCCCACCTTGGACCTGAAACTCTAGAGATGTTCTAGACCAGTTCCCACCCTAAAAATGAGCAATTAAGCTGCAGGGGGACTGATGAATTCCTTCCAGATGATCAACGGCACGCCAGGCTTAATAAACCATGGTTTCCCCACAAGAGCTCCAAGGAGTTTTTCTTGCCATTGGAATCGATAGAAAACATGACTTCTGCCTCTTGTGCAGACAGAAAGAAGAGGTTTAGGAGTACGAGTCACCACAAAAACACAATGTTCGTCGCTATTCAAGTGTAATTCCTATTTCCCTATCCAGCCTCCAGTGTGTGCTCAAATATAATTCACCAAACAGGGAGACTTGCTTGCTGCCCATTGACATACCTCGGGTCACAGACGTCCTACCCGTCTGCCTGGTGTGTCCTAGTTTTGTTTTCCTCCCAAGGAAAACAAACATGTTGCATACTTGGGGAAAGGAAGGGAGGGATAGAAGCCAATCTGAATGCTTCTGTTGCAAAGAACTCTGCCCGGCTGGGCATTACTGGAGCACAAACCCCTTTGCATTGGGGAGAGGCTTCTGCAGCCCGCCCCACCCCCATGTCTGGCTCTGGCCCCTGTCGCAGGGTCCCGGACCGTGTTCATCACCTGGAGTGAAAGCTGACAGGAATGAGCACAGGCAGGGAGCAGGGAGACGTGCTCGCATTGCCATGCATGACTGGCCAGCAGCCATCAACGGCAATTAAACGCGGAGAGCTGGGGATCCTTTTGGACAGGTTCAAGTTCCCTGGCACAGCTGTGATTAGATGTTTTGCGCTGTTTCCCTGTAGTCAGGATGTGACATATTCCCTTTCTCTTGCTCTTTTCTCATCTCTTTTGTGCTGGCCCGGTGCTGCCTGCTCACCCGGCACGGACATTTCGATAACTTCATTTTGACAAGAGTTTGGTCAAAACGGAGGCAAGAGATACCGAATCAGAGGGAGATCGGCATTAAAAAAAAAAAAAAAAAAAAAAAAAGCTCTGTTCTTTTCCAGATGCATGCGTTCTTAGCTTGGTAGATACAACCAGCCAAGGGAGGATTCCTGCTGCTATTTCCTTGTGTTTGTGGTAATTTCCTTCCTGAGCTGAGTTCGGCAATTTGGCTTCTTTAGAACGCTGCTGTTTTTAGGGGAACAGAAAGAATGCTCCTTGCTAGGCTGTGCATTTTCAGTGACGCTGGCCACTTAATTCTCTCCAAGCTGGAGATGGGTTGCTGTGATTCTTCATGTAACTGATGTATGTTAATGGAACTGTATTTATGAAATTGGCCTTGCACGAAAGAGACTGGCTCATTTAAAAAGGGTTAGATATCTAGTTTCAAGTGCGGAGAAAAGAACCGAGGAAGGAAAGGAGCCCTCTCCTTCTAGGATAAGTGAAAACAGAGGAAATTATCACGATGTCCCGCCCCTCAGATCTGCCTACGATCATGATTAACCTCACTGCGTTTGATCATTGCTATCATTCCTTCTTAACTGAGAAATTCATGAACATTTAGAGAATTGCTTCTAGGTGCAAAGTAGGGATGCAAAAAGGTCTAACTCAATGTGTCGGACACTTAGTGAGCTCTGATATGTGTCAGGAGGTGTCGGACACTTAGTGAGCTCTGATATGTGTCAGGAGCTGTCCGAAGGTTTGGGATACAAGGAGGACTAAGGTTGGGGGCCACCTGTGAAAGAGGGGACACAGACCTCTCTAAACCTAAGTATGATCATGAAGACTTGAAAGGGGGGCATCTGGAAAGTGAGACTCTGAAGTCACAAAATGATAAGGTCACCGGGGTGTGGAACCAACAACAAACACACTCCTATTAGATGCCACAAATAAAATGAGTTTTTTGAATGTGTAACTGAGGGGAAAGGGAGATACTAAAATGTAACCAGAGGGTAAGAGATGAACTGTCAAGTTAAAGTAAAAGCCCAGTGTCCATTTTCACAGCCTAGCATGGAGCAGTCTTTCTGTTTGGCTCTAAGGTAGGAAGAAATGTATCTAGTTCATGACTTAAACTAAAGTATTCCCTTTGCCTCCTCAAAACTCGGGTTGAAAAGTAAAAGCTGTAGACAAATAGGAGGCTTTTCTAGGAGTATACCAAGGATAACAGACTTAAGCTGTTTGAAAGGGAAATCACTTACATTTTGATACATGACAGAAACTCTGCTTTCTTGCCGAGGACTGGTCCCTGCAGGTATCCCTTGGATGTGGGGCTCATGACCTGCATCCAAAATATGTGAAAAGAAACAGGAATTGTATTGCAGTCAACCCAAAGGAGAAAAGCAATAGATGAGAAATGTGTAGACTAACACTGGTTTGAACCTCAGTTCTCTGCCTTACCAGTTCTGTGGTTTGGGACTAGCTTCTTAACTTCTCCAGCCTTTAAATTCCTCTTCTGTAAAAGGCAACTTATACCTGTTAATTAATAGGATTATTGTGGCTTGCTACTAGAGATAATGAATGTGGAAAGTACATAACAATTAGTAGGTGATCAATTAATATTATTGATAATTATTATGACTATTATCATGTGGTTCTAGTGATTACAACCTTGGAACAGCCTGGATGTTTTGTACTCTTGACATCTGCTAGTTAGACACTAAGAGATAAACAGACAAAATTAGATTCTGGCTTTATTAATTTTATAAACCTGACTTAAGCTCATGCTTATGGTTTTGGAGTCTGGCTTTCAGGAAATGTCTGCATGTCCTCAATTACCTAATTTCTTTCCAAACATTTCCAGTGGCTGCTCCCTTAACAAGTCTCTGAGGAGGATTAATCTCTAATATATGGGATCTAAAGAATTAAGCACGTCTCAGGGCATCAATACTAGCAAAGCCTCTTGACATTGATTTTTCCTCTCTGTGAAATGGGGATAAATGGATCACTTACTAGTGAGGTACCTCTGAGTAGCAAATAAAGATGACTAGAAAACAATGTAGGAAGTATAGTATGTGTACTGGTTAGCTTTTGCTGTGTAACAAACTATTCCATAACTTAGTGACTTAAAGGAACAATCATTGTTAGCTCACAGTTCCATGGATAGACAGTTTGGGCTGAGTTATAATGGGCAATTCTTTTGATGTTCTCACTAGTATGTCTGCAGTCAGCTGTCAGATAGACCAAGGACTGGGTGGTCTAGGTTGGCCCCACTCACATGGCTAGCAGTAGGCAGGCAGAGAGCAAAGACAGCTAAGTTTTCCTTTCTGTGACCTCTCCAGAAAGCTAGCTCATGCTTTTTCATATGATGGATTCAGGATTCCAATTGTAGCAAGAGAAAGCAAACCCCTAATATTACAAGCATTTTTGTTTGTTTGTTTGGATACTATTAGTTTATTATAAAAGAGACATGAAAATTATTTAAATGATAATAGATTTCACAACTTACAAGCATTTTTTGAACCTCTGTTTGCAACATATTTGTTAATGTTCCATTGGCCAAAGGAGGTCACATGGGTAAGCCTAGATTCAAAAAATAGAATCTGGTAGAAAAAGAGACTCCATGTCTTTATGGGAGGAGCTGCAAAATATTGTGGGTATATTTTTAGAATCTACTACCGTGAAGAAATGTAAATAAAATAGAAGTCCCAGATCTACTATCTAGGCGGATAAGCAGAGGTATAAAGAATTACACAATTTACAGAGCACCTGATAAGATGATCAAAGATCTTTTGAGCAGAATTCCTGTGAGTGGGGGTGGACTGGAGACACTCTGCTTAGTACAGTAGAAACTGCTAGCATTTGCTATTGCTTTTGTTAACAAGCTATGTGTTGTTGGTTTGGCTGGCTAGAATAGAGAGTTCATGTTGAGCAGTTATGGGGAAATTTGATAACCAAATTGATAAGTGTGAGTAGGAAGAGGAACTTCGATTCATACTTACTTCTCTGGAAGTCAGAAGACATACAGTCTACTCCTGGCTTTACCGCTCATGAAAACATAAAATCTTGTACAAATTAGTTCACTTCCTTAAACACTTACCTATAAAATGGGAATTATGGAATAGGTAATCTCTTAATTCTATTTGCACTCTAAAAATTGATTTTACCTTTAATGAATTTTCACTCAGTTAATGCATTCGCGCAGTTAATGCATTTAGACTGCTGAGGGCTTACAGTATAATGTAGAACTAGACTATTCATTCCTTGAACACCTATTTATTGGGTGATAGTCCTTATGTCAGGAATTGGGAAACAACAATGAACAAGATGGACAAGATCCAAGTCCTTTTTGATGGTTAGGGTAGGGATGAGGGAGAGACAACACACAATGAAGCATATAGTCAACATAATAGTAACCAATCATGTTTAACATCAAAAGAACGATCAGTTGGGTGATGAGATAAAGTAAGCGTGTGTGGGTGATGTATATCAAGACTGCTTTAATTATTATAATCATGGAGGTCCTCTCTGAGGAGATGACACTTCAACTAAGACTTAAAAATGAGAAGGAGCCTGACATATAAAGGACAGATATGAAAGAATATTCCAGGCAGAGGGAAGAGAAAGTGCAAAAGTCTTAAAGGCATAAACTGATAATGAAAATAGGGAATTATGGGAGTGGGAATGGGGTGCAAGGCACTACTGTGAATTTCACAATGCCAAAAACAGAGACTGGGATTCTCCAGAATCCAACCTCAAAGGTGCCAAGTGGCCCCATGAACAAAGACTACAAAAAATTCTAAAAGATGGGCAGTTGCAAGATGCTAAGGATTTAAATTCTACCTTCATCTTAAACAATGGCAATTGCACACATGAGAGAAGTCTGTGGAGATGACTGTGACCGGCTGAAGAACTCCCTGAAGAGCACACATATAAACTGCATAAAGACAGCCTTGGGAAGACCAAGGCCAGCAGTAGGCAAAGCTCATGACACTGAAAAAAAAAAATAAAGAAAAATCTAACTATATTTGAAGACAAGAGGGTGAAGACGTAAGAGACACATGTTTTGGAATGTTCGGTGTAATATTTAGCAGGTAGGTTATGAAAAGAAAGCCAGGTTATTCAACTCCCACTTGGCATCTTCTCTTTTTTATCAAGTAAAATGATACTCATAAATTAAACAGGAAGAACAAAAATGTGGAAAAGAACTCCAGGATAGGCCCCAGTGGTAGAGATAATGGTGCAGATGAAGCAGGCATTAAAAAAAGAGTAAGTTGGGGTGTTGGGATGTGCACTTAATAGTGGGAAAGTCTGACATGGAAGAGGACAGCCACTCGTTGGTATTATAACCTAGTTTGTGTCATAAGCTTGTATCATTTTTTTTTTAAAGATATACTTGTTTATTTGAGTGAGAAAGAGGGAGTATGTGCACAAGCAAGGTGGGGGGTGGCTGGGCAGAAGGAGAGACAAAAGCCAGATCCCGACTCAGCACTGAGTCAGGCTCTGGGCTCAACCTCAGGACCCTGAGATCATGACCTGAACTGAAATCGAGTCGGTCACTTAACCAACTGAGCCACCCAGGTGCCCCAGCTTGTATCATTCTGATTTAGGTTTTGCCCAAAAATCAAAGGCAATTAAATACATTCCGTTCAGCAGAGTATTCAATGGCCCTATGGAATCATAGCTATTAGGAGAAATATTTACATTCTCATGGAATTTCTTTCTCAGAAAACTGTCTTTTAATTTCTATCATGATTCGTCACAAAGCTTCATCATTTTCTTGCACGACCGACTAAAGTAATTGCCTTGAGCTAATAAATTCTTCATCATCATTCTCATCATCATCATCTTCAACAACACCTTTGTAGATAGCATAGCGCTCTGGCACACTTTATCTTATATGATTTTCATATCTTCTCGGGCAGGCTGGCAAGGCAAATCTGATCTTACCCCCTTTTACAGATAAGACAGAGGAGACTCGGAAAATGTGAGCATATGTCATGATAACAGAGCAGGGAAGTTGCTGGTATATACTCAAAATCAAATCTTTGCATTCTATATCCCATGTTCTCTACACTTAAACATCTTTTTCTTCACAGATTTAATGTATTTATTTGAGAAAGAGAGAGAGCAAGAGAGAGCACAAGTGAGGTGCGAGGTAGAGGAAGAGGCAGGCTCTCTGCTGAACAGGGAGCCCGAGGTAGGGCTGGATTCCGGGAGTCTGTGATGGTGACCTGCGCTGAAGGCAGATGCTTAACCGACTGAGCTACCCAGGTGCCCCTCTACTTAAACATCTATGTTCGTTACGTGTGTCTCCTTCATCCTTCCTCAAAATGTGGAATAAATCAGTCACAAGCTTAACTTATGAATATCCATTTATATATGGAGGATTTGCCTACATTACAATTTCAATAGAACCAGACTACTTTCTCTGATTTTTCTCCTTCTCATGCTTTTAACATATACTGTTCCTCTGAAGAAGAGATTTCTCTGGTTTTGCTTCAAAGATGAAAGCTTCAGCGGGTCCAACACACTGAGCTTTTAGGGTCCCGAGACCGTGGGCTTTGTGATGCTGTGCGGTTGGGAGGTTAGCTTCAGCCAGTCCTCGTGAGTTCCATGCTCACAGGGTTGGGCTATCAGGACCTTCCGGAGACAAACATCTTAATATAACAGGTATGTAAGATTCCTGTTATCACTCCAGAGGAGCCGACTCCTGGCTAATCCTTAGTGTTTGGCTCATCTCACCAAATCCTTCTCTAAATCAGCACTGTTCTCACGCGGCGAGATCATCCGTAGGGGGAAAACTTACAAATTAAGAGGGGAAATAAAGAAGAGCCTGGCATTTCTTGTTAATTTGATAGTTATTCTTAAACAAACAACTCACAGGCATTTGAAATGAGTTATTTATTTTGCCTCTGATGCCCCTGTCTCTGAACAAAAGCAAATGTACTATTAATTTCCATTTGCAACACTAGTTTGATTTCGATTTTCATCTCAATTTACTTTTAGGCTTTGTGGTGGTGGTGTGCATATGTGTTTAGGATCTAGGGACGTTATGATGGAAAGACTGGATTGTATTCAAACAAATGTTTATGAGGTTTGGTTTTGTTTTTAGATTTTACTCCCCTTGCTGCCCTCCCCTTCCCCCTGCTCCGGCCCCTATTCTGCAATATCACTAATTTGGTAACACCTATTCTTTTGAAAAGTGACCCCCTCTTTTTTTTTTTTTTTTTTTTTTAAGAACCTCTGAGTATTCCATTAACTGCTAGATTGGTTCCACAATGTCTTTGTAATGGCTTTTTGCCTCCTGGGAGATTTCTCTCTATCTTATATCCTTAATTAATAAGTTCTTTACCAATTGCCACACAATAATAGAGTATTCTTTTAAGCTTAGCGAATGTGTTGGTGTTTGTTAACTCATTCTCGGTCTCCATCCTGGAAAATCTGGGTGGATACCACTGATGGAATTTCTGCTCACCTAACTGTTGGCATTCTAGTCCTAAGAGAGAAGGATGGCACCGTTGATGCCCCAGCCTTCAGATGAGCTCAGGCAGGTAACCCCTTGTGGATGAGAAAGGCTAAGCAGCAAGTAACAGCAAGAGCTGGAGAACAGAGGCTCAGAAAGTCATTTAGATTCTTAAGGGTTCTTGTGGAAAAGCCAAAGTTGATATTGCCAGTCCCCTGTTACAATGCCTCTGACTATAACTTCCCAGGGGCCAGTGAGACGTAATCCAAGGGATGTCTTCCCATCATCACCTCATCTACTCATTTGTTTATTCAACTCACTCATTCTTCCTACTTTTCAGCAATTATTATGCTCCAGGTTTGGGCTGACAAAAGGAAGTAAGGCACAATTCTTCTGTATAAGAAAAAGAGGTCTGTCTTGAGTCTCCATAGAAGTCCAAGTGAATTAGAGCCATACAGAGGGAGGAAATTATCAGTAGAATACTTCTCTGATGCAGTAGGGAAGAATCTTCTACCCTATACCCTAACGATTTCTATGCGTTAATGAAATGTTAACCAGAAATTTTTGTAAGGAGCCAGAGAGTCCAAAGCAAGAAGATGAAATGCCACAACATATTCAGGCATACAAGGGGTAGAAGTGAGGATTTGGGTAAGATTAGGGAATTTTAAAATACAAAAAAATTAATGGGACTAAAAGAATAGTGCAGGTCTGTCATTTTGTAGATAAAGAAACAGGCACAGGCAGGGTAAGTCTACGGTCTAAAGTGAAACAGTGAGTTCGTGGTAATATGGACCCTCGCCTTGCTTTTTTCTACCCAGTCCACTGACATCCTACTGAAGATTATGAGTCCATTATCAAATTCATCACCTTTCTTCATATTCCCTCCACCTACTTCAGTCGTCTCTCATTGTCTGCCATCCACACAACACAAATTACCAACTTCTGGGGTTTTTTCTCTCAGTATTTTTTCACTCTGTCCTTTATCCATCCCCCACCCAGAATTATCTTCCATTTGAAGAGCTCCCTGATCCAAAACCTTTAATGGATCCCATGCCCTACTGAATAAAGGCAAATCTGGTACAGCATTCAAAATGCCAAGCCCTGTACAGATGGATCTAGGTATTAGAATCATATCAGTGAAAGAGGATATATGACTCCTTCACTGGACCATAAGCATATCGAGGACAGGAACCACTGCGTAGTCATCTTGGTTCCCTTAGCCTATTTCAAAGATTTTTTTTTGAGTGTTCCATTATCTTCTAGATTAACTCCACAATAATTTTCTCCGTTAATAATAATGATAGTGATGATGATGATGGTGATAAAAATGGTAATGATGATGGTGATGGCTTCCCATGTACTCTTGATTTAAAAAAATTTTTTTTAAGACCTTATTTATTTATTTGAGAGGGAAAGATAACACTTGCAGGGGGCAAAGCAGGAGGGCAAACAGACTCCCTACTGAATGAGGAGCTGGATAGGATCCTGAGGTCATGACCTGAGCCAAAGGCAGACACTTAACTGGCTGAGCCACCCAGGTGCCCTCCCGTGTGCTTTTATTTAATCATCACAACAGTCTTATGAAGTAGTTATTCTTAACCTCCTCAGTTTACAAATGAAAAAAAACGAAGCATGAAGTTGTGAGCTAACTTCCTCAAGGTCGCATAGGTGGGAGATGGCACAAGTATTTAATACAATAAAATATCAATAATAATTAATTAATTAATTTCATTAATCTAATAAATTTAGAGTGTGTCACATGATTGATTACATCTTGAGGGCCAGTTGATATTCAAAATAAAATCATTGAGAAATGGCTGGCAGTTCCGTGTTTTCTGAGTTCAAATAACCAAAAATGTCTACAACCCCTTGATCCCAGAGTAAAATATAGATCCTAACCCTGGGGAACAGAATGATAAACCATTTTCCAAACCTGAAAAACAGAGGGTAGATTAATAATACCCAAGCCATCGGGGTTCAGTCTGAGGAGAAGTTAGAATCATACACTGAGACAGTGCTAAAACTGGCCCCCAAACTCTAGAAGGTTATGGGGACTTTACATCAGAAAGTCAGTAAATGACATTAGAAGTTTAATTATGCGCCTTCCTGAGGGAAGGGGATCTCCTGAATTCTCGGATTCTCTAGGATTCTGCTCTGGTCAGTGTTGCTACACTCTTACTTCATCCTACCATTTTCTGTAGATAATACACGCTGCCAACGGGCCCATCCATCTCTGCCCTCTCACTGAAAGGCAAAAATCTCTTCAGAAAAAAATGCTGTGTCAAGAGCAAAACACCACAAAACCTAAAAATTGCAAGAAGACACGAGAAAAGACTAAATCTGCCAGCAGGGATTTGGGTATGGGAGCCTGTAATTAGCTGAGTTGGAACCTGGCCAGCAAACAGGGATTCATGCAGAAATAGGACAGCTTCCATCCTGTGAGAAGGTCCAAGCCAGCTGTGGGGACCAGCGGCGGTCAGGGCCTGTGTTTTATGTTAACAGAACACTTGATTTCTGCCACCCCCGGGAGCACAGTGGCCCCTTGCTGAAACTCTCCTTTCCACCTGACTTGAAGAACAGCGTTGCTCAGGGAAGCATCAGCATTATAAATTACTCAGGATAGTCGAGGAAGCAGAAGGGATTTAAGTGTTGGCAGGATTATGAAACATAGTCCAGTGTGTGAGTAGGAGAGAGGAAGGGAGCAGGTGGTATTTCAGAAGCACTGACAGGTACGACTTAGAAACTCCTTAGTGGCTCTCAAATCTCGTTGCCCCCTTCCTTCCCACATCCGCCTGCAGGTCAAACTTTTTGCGTGGCAGTTTTGCCCAGCTTGCTGCAACAGAGACATAAAACTCTAGGGGGAGCCCAAGCTTCCGTGGTGGGCTTTGTGCTGCAGGCTGGGAGACGAAACTGTCCTGCTTCAAAATGCTCAGTTAGGGGCGCCTGGGTGGCTCAGTGGGTTGAGCCTCTGCCTTCAGCTCAGGTCATGATCCCAGGGTCCTGGGATTGAGACCCGCATCGGGCTCTCCGCTCAGCGGGAAGCCTGTTTCCTCCTTCCTCTCTGCCTGCTTCTCTGCCTACTTGTGATCTCCGTCTGCCAAATAAATAAATAAAAATCTTAAAAAAAAAAAAAAAAAAAGCACAGTTAATGAGCCTTGAGGCAAGAACCGAGAAGCCGACGGCTGTCCCTCTGTCAGAAGCCCTTCCATCAGGAGCTGTCTAGTCTCTTGGATAGTTTGATCATTGCGGGCTGTGGCAAAGCAGCCTGGAACTTCTTACACGAAAAGCAAAACAGTTCAGTGATTAAAACCAAAGGGCGGGGGAGCCTGGGTGGCTCAGTAGGTTAAGCATCACATTCTTGATTTCTGCTTAGGTCACGATCTCAGAATCCTGAGGTCAGTCCTGCTTCCACCAGGGGTGTGGAGGCTGCTTAAGATTTCCCCTCCCCCTCCACTTCTTCCCTCCCCTCCCCACACTAGCATGTGTGTGCATGCTCTGTAGCTAGCTCTCTAGAGAAAGAAAGAAAGAAAGAAGAAAAAAAAAAGAAAAAAGAAAAGGAAAGGAAAAAAAGCAAAGAAAAGGAAAAAAGCAAAGAAAAGGAAAAAAAAGAAACAAGAAAAAGGGGCAGCTACCAGGGGATAGGAGAATTCTTTCATTTCCTGGGTTTTACAGGTTCAGAGATTCAGTGTGGGGTGCTGAAAGCTTCTGGAGGTGGATAGAAGTGATGGATACACAGCAATGTGAATTTTTTTAAGTAGTTTATTTTTTTTATTTTTATTTTTTTAAAGATTCTATTTATTTATTTGACAGAGAGAGATCACAAGTAGGCAGAGAGGCAGGCAGAGAGAAAGGAAGGGAAGCAGGCTCCCTGCTGAGCAGAGAGCCCGATGCGGGGCTTGATCCCAGGACCCCGGGACCACGACCCAAGCCGAAGGCAGAGGCCCTAACCCACTGAGCCACCCAGGCACCCCAGCAATGTGAATTTTTAAAAAGATTTTATTTATTATTTGACAGAGAGAGACAGAGCAAGAGCGGAAACACAAGCAGGGGGAGTGGGAGAGGGAGAAGCAGGCTTCCTGCTGAGCAGGGAGCCTGATACTGGGCTTGATCTCAGGACCCTGGGATCATGACCTGAGCCGAAGGCAGACGCTTAACGACTGATCCACCCAGGCACCCCAGCGATGTGAATTTACTTAATGGCACTAATTTTTTAACAATTAAAAAATTTTAAGATATACATTTTGTTAGGTATATTTTACCACAATTTTAAAAAAGCTTTCATCATAAATTTGGATAGTTTCAAAAATTTAAATTTCTAGTATATTTCAATGTTGGCCTCTTTAATGTAAATGATGATATCACTCTTTAAAACAAACAAATGGCATTGGAGGGATGAGATCTGGATAAACCTCTCCAGTAAATGACTCCTCAAATTCATCCTCTTCACAGTAAACGTGCTCAGAGAAAGCAACGTGTGACGTCTGCCCTCTCATCTTGCAGAGGAGGAATCTGGGACCCATGTACCACCCATCTAGATCTGGGTCCACTGTCCCATAGCTCTCAACTAAATCTTGGCACACTGTCCCATAGCCTTGAACTCTGCGTCTGCACCTGTGATGCTTTTGTCCCTCTCCGCACTTTGCTCAGGCCATTACCCACACCATCACCTCCTAGTGCTTTGTGGGGCTAACTTATGCGGCACATAGTAGGTGCTCCATGGTATCTGTGAAACTCAGCTTCACATAATATTGTTTATTTATTTGTTTCAAGAACCTGCACAGGAGCAGGGGCGTGGGGAGGGACAGAGGAAAAGGGAAAGAGAGAATCTTAGGCAGGCTCCACACTCATCACAGAGCTGGACATGGGGCTTGATCTCATGACCGAGATCGTGACCTGAGCCGAAATCAACAGTCAGCACGTAACCAGCTGAGCCTCCCAGGTTCCCCCAGCTTCACATTATATGAAGCCCTTTAATGTGCCCCGTTCCCCACACCCCTGCAGGCGTCAGAATGACCAAACATAGAGGATGACACATCGGGGGAACGCTAATTCCTATGGAAGGGGGAATTATGCAGGTAAGAGAGAGTGGGTGGCTCACATCGGAGCCCCTGAGCTCTGATGACTCCACACCCAAGGTGGGCTTCACAGAAGAAAAATCCTCCAGCAGGGTACTGATTTCCCTCACTGTTTCGTTCACTCCTACATCCACTTGATGTCACTCTCACTGCCCAGTAGAACTGTGTGTCAGAGGTCTTTGGCCACAGAACTCTTACATTAATAACTTCCAGAAAAGTGTGGCTAAGCCAGGTTTGGAAGGATTTGGGGGGGGTCTCAGCTACCTGCCATGCATCATCTTGCCTGGACTCTCCCCTGACTCCAAGCACAAGACACCCTCACCCTGTCTCATTTCCAAGTTCTTTGTCCCGAAGACAACCCAGCCAGAGATCTAGTACTTGTGATGCTTGGCCCCAAGCCAGGCATGCAAGGGCAAACGCTCGCTGAAGCCGGGAATGTGCCCTGGGGATTCAAGTCAGGAGCTTTCCTTCCACCTTTTCATGGGAACTTTATTTTTCTGCTGTGAGTTCTCCAGTTTATGAGTTGACCAATTATATTTTTCCCCAAGATAGAAGTTTCCTGTAGGCTAATTTGTCGTTCCTGAGAATGCAAAAATCAACTACGAAATAGCAGGGTTCATAACAAAGAGTAAAGAGGAGACTCTCAGTTCTGTTCCTGGCCTGATTACCCACTTGCTAGGTGACCTTGAATGGGTCACCTTAGCAGGTTCTGTCTTTTAAGGGTGTTTAAAACAAAAACAAAAACAGATAACCCATGTGGATATTTTTAGGATCATGACGAGAAAAATGCGACAATATTTCTAGAGAACATTTGAGGAAAATTGACACTTTAAAGTCTGGCTGTCACTAATCTCCTTTCCGATCCCCATGAGTAACCTACAACTTTGGGAATTTCCAACCTCAAAGATAGGGGAGCTGAAATCATCGCCCCCCTTCTCTTTCACACCGTGGCAGGCCCATCAAAGTGTCACAGGACTGAAGACGGAGCACTTAGCTTCTTTAAGCCTGAATTTAAACAATTGTTCGCAGTGAAACCCATCTGTCCCTGGTGAGCCATTTCTTGCCAAAGCCCACTGGCCAGGATGGAGTACTCTGGGGATGGCTGTCTGCCGCTCCGAGGAGTCTCCCCACCGCGGTCTGCTTGCAGCCCGAGCAGCAAACACTGGTGGTTCAGTTATTTCTTGGGGTCATGGTCCAAATCAGATCTGACACCGCCATAGAGCCACACTTCTTGTTTGTCTCCAGTAACTTACTGGGGATGGGTGCTTTATTTTTCTTTGCTGCTCCTTCCTTATCGGTAAGTTGTCTTCTCGATGGAAGAGATGCAATTTTGTTAACCCCATACAGTAATGATCAACAGAGCCACAGAAATATTTGTCCAAAAATTTTTCTTCAGAACACCTATCATTGGCAATAGGTAGTTATGCATTTTACTTGTTTACAGTTGTCTCCCACGTAGCTGGCGGATTGCACAGGTGCGTGAATCATGCGTATTTTGTCCTTGAACTTCAGAACCGAGGAAGGTATCCAGCTCATGGTTGTCATCACCAGGATAATATTTGGTGAAAAATATCAAACCTTTCAGAAATCCTTATTATAAGGAATCTCAAGGGGTTGAGGCAGACCAAAGAACTTCAGTGAATATCTTTTTTAACTTTCCTCTTTTATAGATGACTTGGTTTTACTTTGAGCCTAAGAGGGTGTTGGTTACCTCAGGTTACATAACATATAGGCAGCCGAGGAGCATGCTTCTGGGAGGTCCCTCATTCCAATTCTATTTTGTTCACTCTGTATCCCCAGGGCTCAGATAGCTCCTGGTACATGGTAGGTGTCAAGCCCTCCTTCCAGGGACCACAGTTGGAGATCCACTGGTCTATTAACACTAAACTTCTTGCACTTAGCTGAGACATCATACATTTAACCAAAATAACATTTGGGACTTGCTTTGCCTTCACGCCTCCCCCGCTTTCATAGGACCTTTCTTCAAGGTCACCCAATGCACTTGTTTCTCTTACAGCACTTTCCACACTAGAATAAGATTCTTCTGCCTGCCGGTCTCCCCAGGAAATTGCAAGTTCCCTGAGGAAAGACCTCATATTCCTCTGTCTCCCCTTCAGCCCAGCACGGTGCTCACACCTAACAGGAGCTCCACAGTGTGACTGGAGAAGAATGGAGGGCAACTGTGAATGTCCACTGTCCGCGTTCCCCCAGACACGTGCCAAGGGCACAGTGTTTTCCCATGCTGGTCTTCCAAGCCCAGCAGACACCAGACAAGAGTTAAGAATAATTATAATCAAGGGGAATGTTTGCAAAAGCCCTTGTCCCATCAGACCTTGGCCACGCACCACGTGTGTGCAATGGGCAAAGGGACAAAACGCAACAGGGCCAACAGGACAAGGTGATGTATGCGCAGAGGAGGATTGAGATAAATGACGCACGGAGCACCTACTCTCCAAATGTTGTTGCTCTTTGCTGTGGCTGTTGGACACATTGAGAGCATTATCCAACTCTCAAGATGAATAATTTGCAGGGGACTGTGGCCACGGAGTTAAAACATGGCAGTAGAATTCTGGGAAACAGGCTGAAGAATCACTAAAATGATGTTGGTGAGTGCATAACCACCACGAAATCTCTGGCTAAGTCACCTGGTCCAGATGCCGGCTGCATGTATTCTAGACGTCAGGAGTCCTGGCGAGGACACAGTTGGAGCCCACACTTAACATCATGCTCCCGCTCCTTTCTGCCTATGTGACCAGAGCAAGTTGCTTACCTTTGAGTTTCAGTTCCTTTATCGGTAAAATGGAGCTAAAATCTCTGCCCATTCTGTTTTGAGGATTAGGTGAGATAATGAATGAAGAGTGCCCAGTCCTGGGCAAGGCTGATGAGAAACTGAGCTGTTATTGTTGTTGTTGTTACTATAATTTTACCAGAAATTCTGTAACGAATACTTCGTATAATCAGAGATCTTTTTTACATACACAAAATGGATTATCTTAATATTTTAATAAAAAATTAATGAAATGATCAGAACACAATTTCACCTTCATGGGGCAGGAACAGCGACCCCAGCATTCAAGGAATGCTCTGGAATATTTATTTTTGTTGTTGTCATTTTTTTTTTCAATACAGCAGTGAAAATTATTACTCAGAATAAATCCCAAGTGGAAGGGGAAATTGAAAATGACAATGTTATCGATACTATTATGAAGAGTACTCATTGAATGAGCACCTAACATATGCCCAAATCCGTGCTAAGAGCTATAGAACGAGGATACCCATTTAATCCTCAGGACTAGAAAGGACTTAGCCTTAAGGTACATTCTTTGAAGTAGGTACCACTAGTCCGTGAAGTAGATTTTATAGCCCCCATTTTAGAGACGAGGAAACCGAAGCTTGGAGACAAGTGGAACAGAGATGAGCCCAGAGATGAACATAAGGGGCAATACCAGCCCAACGAGGTCACATGCTTGGTCCAGGACTCAATCCCATGTCAGCCTGACTCAAAGGTCATGTCCTTGTCCACCACCTGTATGGTTTCTATATATATGAGATGGCAATAGTTCCATCATTCCCCAGGTCATGAGTTCCTGTTTCTTAAAACCCTCAGCATTAGTGATTTTACTGACCCATTGGAGGAACATCGAGTGGAAACAATGCTTAGTTCCAAGCCCTGTGCAAGCCACAGTGAGAGATTTAATAATATGGGAGTCCTGATTTTGTCATCCAAGCAATTTACGAATAACAAAAGGTATACAAAGAAATCAAAACTGGGTGCAAAGTGAGGTGTGGGCAAGGGGCAGAAGTGCTGAGTAAGAACTCGGGCAGCTTCTAGCTTCCAAATTGGAACTCTTGTGCTCTAGTGTGGGCCTCTTCTTAACTCCCGTCTGAGTGGCACAGTTCAAGACAGACTTTAACTGAGATCTGGGGCAGACAGGCTGGATGGACTGCTTTTAAATCCACAAACTCCCCCAGATCTAGCCAACAAGCCAGGATGTCGTTTCTTTCCAAGATATCTCAGACACAGTTATCTTGGCAACTAAGTTGCATATCTAAGTTGAAATCATAAGCTGTACTGGGCCGTTGTCCTCCTGGGGGGCTGGCTTCTCACCCCCACCCCCAGTCTCAAAAATATGTCAGCCTCTCATCTCAGCTGTTTACAGTATCTTAAGAAACTCTCTTTTCACAGTTTTCCACTCACTTCCTCTGATCTCAGGGTTTCTGAATCTCGGGGCATCCTGGGTGAAGGCTGTCGGGTTAGCAACGAGGGTAGATCGGACTTCTTTGCAAAGTTGGACAAATGGTGAGGGGTGTTCCTACAATGTATTTTTAACACGTCTGCTGTGTATGTGGGGAGTGAACTCACTAACTTTCTGTTGTTGTTTTCAGAAGTTAGTATATGATTGAGTTCTTTGTTGGACTTTATTTATTTATTTATTTATTTTTGGACTTTATTTTGACTCAAACACTGGCGTCAGTTAGAAATGAAGGCAAAAATTTCATTTCGGTGAAATCAGTGATGGTCCTGATATAACTATCATGAGGCCTAGGTATGGATATGTACAGAGTATAGCAGCCTAGCATTGGCCCACCAGCAGTGGCCCACGAGCATGGAACAGCTTGGAATATAGGCAACAAAGCTACAGGGATAAGACATCCACAAGGGGAGTTTCAGTATCCTTTCGGGAACCAGGACAGTATCAGCAGGAGATGGTAAAGAGTAGTACTGCGACCACACGCAGGCACCAGCACAAGCATGATGGAAGCAAAGGAATAAAAGAGGGACAGCCCCACCTGGACAGGAGGAGAAAGGAGTGATGCCGGGGAGGAAGGTGCTAGAAACAAATCCTGTTTGACCCTTTCTCTTAGGTCCAAAGATGTCTGAGTCATGACAATCACACTTCATCATCATCATCATCATCACAGTAATGATGGTAACGATAAAAGTAGTTGTTGTTTACTGAGTGATCTTTATCCTGAGCCAAGAATTGCACTGGACATTATGCAAGTACTTTCTGCTCCACTCAAGTTAGTCAAGGGCCTTCAGATATGTTAGCATTCACTTAAAGTCAATCAGAAATCTTCATTATCTGAGAAAAAAAATGCATAAAACAGTGGGCTCAGTATGATGAAAGAGTGATCAGAGCCTGAGATCGCACCTCGAGCAGAGATTCCAATATGCTTCGATGCTTACGTAGGCTCTCAGGCCAGGCTGTGATGTGCACATCTCCTTAGCAGGGACATTCTCTAAGACTATTCTGGTCTTAGTTGTCTGATTACTGTTCCTTTTGTACCAGTTAGCCAAAATGAGAGAAAAATTTTGTTCATTATATCTAAAATGAAATTGGTGGGCATTCCATGCATGCTTAGGAAAAGAACTTCTAGAAGAGAACAACAGGGTGTTACACTGACATCTCACATGTCCATGGACCAAGGCTGTAGATCTATCCCCATACTGGTGTACCACCTTTCAGAGACAAAACGAAAACAAAACTCCAGTTTGGGCCTCTACTGAGCATGTTTAACTTAAACAATTTTATCAATGAATGTGTGGGTCCCAGAGGAAGCCTCAAGAATCAGACTTGAGCAGCTTTCCACCACAACTGAGCAAAGTTGTTGCCAATCATTCAGTCAGTACTGTTGGCTTGTAGATGGACAGAACATATACAAAGATGTTACAAGCCGCCAAGCCTCCATCATTTGAATTTCATGCAAACATCAGACATTATTAAGAAACTATGTCCTGGACAATGGACCAGGCCCTATGGGGACAAAGATGAATCTGCAAGGTTCTAGACTTCAAGCAACTCATGGCCAATTTTGGGGGGGGGGGGAATTCTGTATTAGTGAAAAGTAGGAATTACAGATTAGTTTTAAAGTCATGATTTCTTAAGAAAAATAAAAGGCAGCCAATTTGAATGGGTCAGTTAGAAGTGCACATTCTTGGGACTCACCTACTGAATCAGGAACTCTATTTGCAGGGCCCAGAAAGCTGAGTTCTTCCAAGCTTTCTGAGTGGTTCTGGAATAACTAAGTTTGGGAACCACAGGATCAGAAAACACAACACAGGAGTTGCAGATGAAGCAGGTGTGGCTGGGTAGTATAGCATGGAGACACTTGCATGAGCTGGAAAGAGATTTGACAAAGAGTTGCCACTGAAAAGTCTCTAAGCAAAGGAGTTGCATGGTCCTCTTTGTGTTTTTGGAAGAGCAAGGAGAAAAAAACTCACTAAAATTGTCTTACTTTAATGACAGCAGACATATAAATGTCTCCTATAGGGCCAACCTTGCAGGAATTCAGAAGGAACACAAGCCAAAAAAAAAATCCTGGATTTCTCAGTCTCCCTTGCTAGTGGTTATCATGTGATACAGCCAGAAGTCCACTGGGAAAGATTTCTAAGAGAGTTTTGAGCTGCTAAACCAAGACCAGAAACTACTTACTTCTTGACTTTTTTTTTTTAATTTATTTTTATTGAGATATAATTGGCGTGTAACATTGTGTAAGTTTAAGATGTACAACTTGACTCGATACATTTATATTATGCAAAATAATTACCACTATAACTAACACCTCTAACACCTCATATGATTGTCTTTTTTTTTTCATAGTAGGAAGAATTAGGATCTTATCTCACACCATCTTTGAAGTTTATGAGACAGTATCCTTGTCTGTAGGAACGGTGCTGTGCACTAGATCTCCAAGACTATTAGCTCAAGTTAGTGCTCTTAAACAACAATTCCTTTACCAACCTCCCGGTCCCTGGCAACCACTATTCTGCTCTCTGTTTTTACAAGTTCATCTTTTTTCAGATTCCACATATTAGTTAGTGATATGCATTTATTTATTTGAGAGAGAGAGAGAGAGAGAGAGCGAGAGCATGAGTGCATGGTTGGGGGAAGGGACAGAGGGAGAGGGATTGAGAATTTCAAGCAGGTTCCAGCCTGAGAGCTAAGCCCAATGTAGGGCTTGATCTCACGACTCTGAGATCATGACCTGAGCTGAAATCAAGAGTTGGATGTTTAACCAACTGAGCCACCCAGGTGCCTTCTCACTTACTTTTTATCAGAGAAATATGCCACCATCAGCTCAGGCTTCAGGGCTTTGTTACTTGCAGCCAAGCACATTTTCACATACTGAGTTGTATTCCAACCCTGAGATTACTCTTCCAGCTTCCTTGAGCTGTGATCAAATATGATCCTTGCTGACTTCCAAGATGAAGGGGAATTACTTGTTATGAAAATACTACACCTTACAGACAACGAGGAGGTGAAGATCTTGTCCTTTTGTCTCCAGATCTGACTTCATAAAGAAATTGTGTGTGTATAGAAAGGTCAGGTTCTCTTTCTGCAAAACAAAAGGGCTCACCTTGCATTTATGTTCCCATTATAATTGCCTTCGCTCCTTAATCCCAGATAAAACATGCAACCATGTACATTCAAGTTTTTGGAGGAGGAAGAACTTAGATGACATTCGGAGACATCTGAGTGTGGAGCTCTCTGGGTCCGCTGCTTGCTGCTTTTCCTTCATCAGTCTGTACTATGCTCCTGAACTTGCAGAAGAACCCACTGAGGGCTGGGCCTTCAAACAAGAAAAGAAAACTTCTTCTTCTTCTTTTTTTTTTTTCTAATTTGAGAGAGAGTGAGAGCCAGAGAGGTCACAGAGGGAGAGGGAGAAGTAGAGTCGCCACTGAGCAGGGAGCCTGATGTGGGGCTCAATCCCAGGACCCTGAGATCTTGACCTGAGCCAAAGGCAGAGTTTCACTGATTGAGCCACACTTGTGCCACAAAAAACCTCTTTTTGAATACCTGGAATTCTATTTAAAGGACATCTTCTTTCTTAAAATTCTAAAATTTGGATTTTGGAACAGTCTTGGGAGTCATTTGGTTCAATCTCTGGTATGAAATAAATCAAAATGAAAATCAGACTACCTTTAAAAAAAATTCCTTGAGGAGACAGATGACACAGTGATCTCTGGCAGAATTTGATCAAGCCTGTGTCAAGTATGTCTTCCTTTGCCTTAATTGAGCCTCCTATCTTCAATTAAATATGTAAGGGGGAAAAAAAGAGAAAAAAACCCCAGGATATTACTTATTTTCAAAATAATATTCCATAGGTTGCAAATAATTACTAATTTGTCTCTCTTTCTTCCTTGTCCATGATGGAACAAGTCCAAATGAGCACTGCATTAGAATCTTTCTATTTTCATCTTTCAGAGTTAGTCCCAGGTAACATTGTAAGTTCAGGGCACACAGACGCACTTCTGTGTTCCTGGGCATTCCCCCACTCCCTCTCCATCAGGATGGAATATTCCCTACGGGCTGCCACACACTCCATCTTAGGCTCCATCTAAGTTTGGCTCTTTCCCTTCGATGTTTTCCTTTGCTGTTCTGCTCACCACTTCCAAGATAGCCAGATATTATTATTATTATTATTATTACTATTACTATTACTATTATTATTATAACATAGCAGTTCAACCTGGACATGGGGCTGAGTTCTCCAAAATTTTAAGACTAGAGATTTCCTGCCTTATCTTGTTTGTATTTTATTGCTCTCCATCTCCTTCTTGTGTGTGAGAAAATGCATTTGTTCCTCCATCAGAGACCACTGGTCCAAGTGGTCCCATCCATCAGGCTCTGTGTAGTAAGGATAGAAGAAAGAGAGTCTAAAAGTAGGGCTCATTTCAGAATTAAGTGCAGGGTGAGCCAGTGTTATCGACAGAAAGTCTCTCCTTCATAATTGGTCTGCAGATATACTCAGAGACTTGGAAGGCCTCAGGCTTTGAAGAAGAGCCATGAGGTAAAGCTCTGCCTGGCCTAGCCAGCCCTTGCTCTCTGAGTGATGGGTTGACACTACTGTCTTCTGTCAGCATTATTGTTTCTGTCATCTCTAGAGACCAAAGCAAGTGCAAAAGCTAAGAAAACCATGAACTCAAAAGCAAATAGATTCACTCTCAAGGTTCTGTAAGTGGATTCCTCCCCAAAATATTGCTAATTTTCCTCTATGTCTCAGAGTACAAGAGAAAGGTCGGCTGCCTATTTGTCCCTGAAGAATATTACCTATTTTCTAATTTTATACAATTCCAAACCTGTCTTTTCCCAGTGGAAAAAAAATTTATTTCTCTTTATTTACTTTTTCCCTAAATACAAAACATGCTGCACTGCAGTAAAGACCATGACATAGATCCCTGCCTATTTTTCCTCTGTCTTTTCCCCTTTCCTGGTGCCACTTTATCACTGTATCCATGAGGATTTCCACAATCTTATTAATATTTAACATTTATTGTTAGTCTCTTGAGCCACCCACAGAGACATATATTATCTCTTTGCAAGATTTAATGTCACCCTTAGTGATTCATATTCTCAATGGTGCTCTTTCTACTTAGGGGAAAAAAAAAAACAAAACCTTCTTCATCTCCAAATTAAAGGATTCTGTACCCAGTTGAAGTTCCAATGCTTGGGCAGAAGGAGTGGGCAGGAGACAATGAGGTTATTTATATTTTATCCACCAGGGATCAGAAGTTTTTCACAGGAACTTTTGGAATTATTCAACTCATGTCTTGTATTTATGTTTTTTTTGAAGTGCCTTAAAATATAGAGTTTAATTAAATAAAAAACTTAGAAAGGCCAGACATTTAACTTTGCACTGTCTTATAAGCAAAGTTTGTTCAGCAAGCAAGCATTATGAACTCAACTTCATGGAATTGATTTACTTACCAATGGGAACAAATGCTTTTTTTTTAAATATTTTCCAAGGACCCCTCTACAAAGCAACTGTCAGTGTGCTAATTAAAATGATTCTCATCTATTCAAAATTACAGTCTGCAGATCTCAACTTGGAAATGCTTGGTTGGCTTACTTGGAGTAACAGGAACCTCGAAGACACATGACTGGTTTATTTTTTTAAAAATATTTTCCAGGGTTGAGTCCTATATTTCAGATTAGTCATTCACCTAACTAGTGTTTTTGGCTCCAGCCCTACAATAAGAAATATGAACTTGAATTTGCTCTATAGTTTACCCAGTTCAAAGCATCCAGGTTTCATCAGGCAGACCTCATTCCAATAATGACTTCATCTTTTCCTTACTGTGTGACCTAGAGAATAAACATTGAAACTCTTCAGAAATATTAATCAGTGTGATACAAAAATGACAATTGTATTCATTGAGCTACAACTATGTTCCAGTAACTTCCAGTGGGGCATCTTCCAGTCATTTCTGATGGATGGGAAAGTTCATCCTGGTCACATCCCTGAGGTCTACATGAAGCCACGTGATGTCACAGTGTTACAGCAATCTCTCCCCCCTTGGGGAAAGTACATGTAAAGTTTGGTAAATTTAATAAAAGATCAGTGTCCCTGGTAGTCCAAGGTAGGTGTTTGCTTCTCTTTATAGGCTGTCATTATTACTCTTTTTCTAGAAACATCTTATGTGTCTGCAGATGATCCTATACGGAAAGAACGTTTCACCTCCAAATATTCCACCTGTGTTTCAGAATGTCTTTCTTTTTATTTACTTAGTATTTGGCTTTGATCTGGATGAACTGGATGTTGCATTTTTGCCTTCTTTTGAACATTTAGGATAAATGGCCCAAATCTCAGAAATTACCCAGAGAAATCTAGTCTGGAGTTTGAACAATACGCTAAAAAGCGTAAGAGAACAATCTACTTTCTTAGATATTACCTTTGTCTTAACAACTAGTGTTTATTAAGGGATTACCAATATTATCATTCCTATTATATGGATTAAGAAATTGAAGCCTCTGGAGGCTGAATGACTTATCCATGGGCATACACTTACAAGGGACAGAGCCAGGATTCACAAAGGGCACATTGCCTCTTGAGCTTGAGTTTGTAAACTTTGGCCTGTCTTGTCTCCTTCTTTAACCCCCCAAATTCACATCAGATCCTTTTGTTTTATTTCTCACTTGAGATTCTCTCTCTACTTCTTCAGTGTACTCCACAGGAACAAATTACTATACTCCTGCCAATCTGTCCCATCTCTCCCCAGTAAACATCTCAGGTAGGTTCAGCTCACCAAAGGTTGCTCATGAATTGAGCACTCTAATTTCTTCAAACATCTTCATCAAATTATTCCATCAAGGTTCTTTGTTTGTAGGGTAACTATTATAAACAACATACGACTTTTACTTTTCCAAGTTAATAACCAATTGTCATATGGAGACAGGAGACAGATAAATAGATTTTCATTGGATTCTTTGTTTTTTAGTGTTGAGTTTTAAGTGTGCTCTGTGATTGTGTATACTAGTCATTTATCATATATGCATTTTATGAATCTTTTCTCCCAGTCTGTGGTTTATCTTCTGATTTTCTTCACAATGTCTTTTGCAGAGTACAAGTTTCTAATTTTAATAAGGTCCAATTTATCTCTTTTATCTTCCATGAACCATACGTTTGATGTTGTATATAAAATGTCATTGCCAAGACCAAGGTCATCTCGATTTTCTCCTGTGCTACCTTCTAGGAGCTTTATATTTTTGCATTTTACATTTAATCTATTTTGAGTTAATGTTTGTCAAAGATGTAAGGTCTGGATCTCAATTCATTTTGGAGGTGAATATCCACTTGTTCCAGGCACCATTTGTTGAAAGACTATCATTGTTCCATTGTATCGCTTTTGTCAAAGATCAGTTGACTATATTTATGTAGTCTATTTCTGGGCTCTCTATTCCATTCCATTGATCTATTTGTCTGTTCTTTCTCCAATACCACATTGTCTTGATTACTGTAGCTTTATAGTAAGTCTTGAAGTCAGGTACTGTCAGCTCTCTGACTTTGTTCTTCTCCTTCAATACTGCATTGGCTATTCTGGGTCCTTTGCCTTTCCATATAAACTTCAAAATCAGTTTATCAATATCCACAAAATAACTTGCTCCGATTTTGATTGGGATTGCAGTGAATCTATAGATCAAGTTGGGGAGAACTGACATCTTAACAATGTCAAGTCTTCTTATCCACATACATGGAATATCTCTACCTTTATTTAGATCTCCTTTGACTTCTTTCGATCTGAATTTCATTTTTCTTCATACAGATTTTATACACATTTTATTAGATTTATACCTAAGTATTTCTTTCTTGTTTTTGGTACTAATGCAAAAGATGTTTATTTCAAATTCAAGGTGTTTATTGGCAACATATAAGAAAACAATTACTTGTGTACATAGATATATTTTAAAAATCATATTTAATACTGAATGAAGCTGGATTTGAGGATATGAATATAATTCTGGCTTGGGAATACTGTATGGTTTTCGGAACATCTTGTCTACACAGACACAGCTGGAGAGACATAGGCTTCTAAGAAACTGCCCCAGGGACATCACCAAAATGAAGGGCTGAGAATGAGTCCTGAGGACAGGGCTCTTTACAAAGAGAGAGAGAAGTTCAGAGGGACAGAGCTAGCCTTATGGTGAAGTAGGTCATCCACTTAGGAGCAAGAGCGAGGTCAGAGTCTGAGAAAGTCAGGGAAATACAAGACTGTGGAAGAGAAATGCCCTTCAAATTCCTTATTCACCTCTTCAATTTAATAATCAAGACTGAAAACCAAAGTTGAAAGTGTTCTCAAAAAGTAATTTACTGTATATTTTTGTTTGCATGTATGCATGTGTGTGTGTATTTGTACATCTCTCATATCATGCATGACTTCCTTGAAATCAGTCCTATTTAAACTCTGTGGATTCTGAGAAAAAACTGAGGGTTTTGGAAGGTGAAGGGGGTGGGTGAGCCTGGTGGTGGGTATTAGGGAGGGCACATATTGCATGGAGCACTGGGTGTGGTGCCTAAACAATGAATCTTGGAAGACTGAAAAAATTAAATTAAACTTAAAAATAAGATAAAGGGGCACCTGGCTCAGGGGGTTAAGCCTCTGCCTTCGGCTCAGGTCATGATCTCAGAGTCCTGGGATCGAGCCCCACCTCGGGATCTCTGCTCAGTGGGGAGCTTGCTTCCCCCACCCTCTGCCTGCCTCTCTGCCTACTTGTGATCTCTGTCTGTCAAATAAATAAATAAAATCTTTTTAAAAAAAAATAAAGTAAAATAAGTAAAATATTGTCTCCTAAGATCTGGGCATCTTATATATAAAGTATCTCACCAGGAATTCTACTTCTTGTTTGTTTGTTTTATTTTTAAGTAATATGCCATTTAATAATTTTTTTTTAAGATTTTTTAACTTATTTATTTGGCACAGAGAGAGAGACAGTGTGCACAAGCAGAGGGAGTGGAAAAGGGAGAAGCAGGCTCCCCACCGAGCAGGGACCCTGATGTAGGGCTCGATTCCAGGACCCTGGAATCATGGTCTGAGCCAGAGATAGGCGCTCAACCAATTGAGCCACCAGGGTGCCCCTAATAATAAATTCTTAATTATAAAACATGGACCATAAAAAGCACAAATAAGAATATATAAACTGCTTTTATGTCACCTCTCACAGTTCAGTATTTTCCTTTTTGTAATTATCTATACACATACATATACACATATATTTTTAAAAAGAATTGATTGCAACATGCATGTGTTTTATAATCTTTTTTTAGCTTCATATATCTTGAAAATTTCTACATCATTAAACAGTCTTCTACAAGATAGGTATGTGTATGCACTGTAATTTAGTAAGTTAACCCCCTATTGTTAGATTATTGTTTTTAGGTTTTTCTCTATCTTAAACAAAGCTATCATGAACATCTATGTTCATAAATCATTGTGCAATTGTCTAATTACTTCCTAAAGTTACAAACCTAAAAATGAGCTTTCTGTGTCACTAGGTATGCCCATTTTTTTTTTTTTTTTACTTTCTTGAAACATTCTTTCAAACTCTATTCTCATGGCCAACTCTTAATGAATGCATTCTCCCAGCTTTTCAGTTACTCACTGGTAGTGGATTTGCCATCTTTGAAAAAAAAAAATTATGGCTATGGGGATCAGGTTTAAATAAAGGACACAGGATTTATTGAAAGCATTCTGAAAAATAGTTAAGTCAGTGTAAATTCTTACATTAGGCAATAGCTGAGATACAGAACTGACCATGTAAATGCCGTGGGGTAGCCACAGTATGGCTTTTCTCAAACTTTCTCAGCTTCTCAGAGGAACTGAGACTGCTCCTTTAGATAAAGCGCCATATGGAGAGAAACTCCTTATGCTCTGAAATACCTTTCTGCCTAGATCCTGATAGACAGCAAAATCTGTGGTGTGACAAATGGCATCTGACATCCAGGAAGGAACACATCCTGAAAAATAAATCCATATCTTGCTTCCATCTCTAATTTCAGGGGACAGGCTCTCATGCAAGATCCGTATCTCTCTCTGCCTTCCACAAACACCAAGCCTTGATTTTCTGGCCCTGTAATCAACTTGGCCGGAACATAGCTACAATCCAACCTTAGTTAAACTTTGTTCCCGTGAAGAGCCCTGACCTACTGCTTGTCTAAAAGTGATTTCTAGAAGAAAAATATAAGGAAGCCATCATTTTAAAAATACATATTTTAAACTGCTTTTTAAAAATGGGTTTGAAGAATCCATATTTGTGAGTGTGTATGCGTGTGTATTTTTATCTGTATCTATCGATCGATTGGTAGAATGATATCAATGTATTTGTGATAGAATGATATCAATGACATCAATGAGAATATTTACAATAGACATTATGTACTTAGGATCTTATGAGTAATTCAAAGCACAGTATTGTTAAAAGTTAATTGTGTATTTGGTAAACATTATTTTGTAAACATTATTTTGTTCTTCTGATGGGCCAGTTCATCATTACTGTTTGGTACTCAACAGTAAAATAAATCATATTTGGGTCCCATGCTTAAGACTCTCCCCATATAGGTAAAAAACTGCTCAATAGCACTAGCCATGCAGAAGAACATTGACTAGTCAGTGCAATCAAACCAAAACCACACTGAGGTAGCTCTTTATACCCATCAGGATGACTATAGTGAAAAGACAAGCAATAATAAGTGTTGCCAAAGATGTGGAGAGATTCAGGTGTCACTGGCGGGATCATAAAGTGGAGCAGCTAGTTTGGACAATAGGTTGTCAGTTCCTTGAAATGTTAAATGTAAAGTTACCATATGACCCAGCAACTCCACTCCTAGGTGTCTACCCAAGAGAAATAGAAACAGATGTCCCCACAAAACTGGTACTTAAGTGTTAGCAGCATTATTCATAGTAGCCAAAAAGTGGGAAAGATACCGAATTACCATGGACCAATGAATAAATAAACAAAATATTGTATACCCATACAATGGAATGTTATTTGGCAATAAAAAGTAATACCCTGGTGTAACATGGGTGTCTCTTAAAAATATTATGTTAAGTGGAAAGAAGTCAGACACAAACGACCACTTATTGAGACTCTATTATGTGAAATGTAAGGTATAGGCCAATCAGCAGAGACAGAAAGGAAATTTGTGGTTGCCAAGAGCTGGGGGGAGGAGCGAGTGAGAAGTGAGTGATAATGGTATGGGGTTTGTTTTGGGATGATAAAAATCCCAGGGAATTAGAAGTGGGGATCAATGTATGTATGACCCGGTGAATTTCTGAAATGCTATCGAATTGTACTCTTTAAAAGAATGAACTATGTGATGCATGGATCCTATCTCAATAAAAATGTTATTTAAAAGAAGAAATTCTGGGATAATAGGACTCCTTCCACCAGGAAAACAGGGTAAAAGAAGGGTGGGGGCACTAAAACCTGCCCTCAAGATGAAAGGAGGAATAGCAGTAAAGTTGCTAAAAGGAACAGAAAAGGACAACTAGGTAAAAGGAATGATTCAAGCACCTAATAGATTTTAAATAAGTAGTTTTGAATGAATTAATAATTTTGGAGAATCATATCCCTTGAAAATGTCATTCCAGCCCTTTCTCCGTGGGCCAAATCATGTGACCAAACCGGGGAGGAACCTTTGGCAGATTACACAATGACGAAACTATGACCTTAGTAATGCCCTCTGTTATAAAACACCTATAATCTGTGAAGTGTGTAAACCTGGCGATTCACAGACCTGTACCCCTGGGGATAAAAACATATGTTTATAAAAAATAAAAAATTAAAAAAAAAAAAAACCTATAAGTATCACTCTCTCTGCCTCTCTCTCCCTGGACTGACCTCAGATGAGCTCTTAGAAGACACTATTGCTATTTCTCCCATCCTAACCCTAACCCTAACCCTAACCTAAAGTTTGGTGCAATATAAAGGAAACACAAATCCCCTCCCATCATATAAATGAGTGAAATTACGCTGAGGATTTTTTTTTTCTTTTTTAACTTTTTAACCAATTTCCTCAGAATAGAGAACTGTAGACCCCCGCCTATAAATTCCACACATTTTCTAAACAGTAAGCCATGTTTGTGGAATCCACAACTAATCTCTTCTATTCCTAGATTTTAAGAATATTCAAACAAGAAAAATATTCAAAATATATTAAAATTCAGTTCAAAACCCCACACTTGGAATACCAGTAAAGCTTCAGCTACGGAAAAATTTCGTTAAACCAGTGAAGGTAGGGGATAACAACAAAACATAGCTGGGTGCGGCATAATTTCACTTCAGGAGAAACATAATCAACCCGCATATCATTCTATACAATTGATTATGTCTCAGAAGAAGGTTTGAGGATGGAATGATAACAGAACCAACCTGAGCAGAAAACATTTTGCCGGAGAAACTGTCAGTGGTTTGCAAACATGAAGAGCAGAGAATGGGTGTCTGAGAGGTGGGTCAGAAGGTAATAGGATTTTACCCTACTATGGAAACGTAAGCCACAGATCGGAAAGCTTTTATGTGATATCGCCATTTGAGTGACAACTGTCGATAGGAGTTAAACAGTAGTGAGGTCAGTATGGATTTTTTTCCCCAGGTCTCCCTGATGCCATTGCCTGTGATGAGAGTTGTCATTTTCAAATCACTTACGCACCTTCAGCTTTTTCACACCGTCCATGGG
Organism: Mustela erminea; assembly: GCF_009829155.1. Lineage (NCBI taxonomy): Eukaryota > Metazoa > Chordata > Mammalia > Carnivora > Mustelidae > Mustela > Mustela erminea. The sequence continues at coordinate 56,717,706 of NC_045630.1, read as the reverse complement.
TGGCAAAAACACCGGCGTAATAATAATGACTTGTTTTAAAATTCCTCCATCCCAGGCCAGACCGGGTTGGGAAATTCTCTGAATGCTCTTTAAAGCGTCATCCTTTAAAAATAGGTTAATAACCTGCGAGTAATTTTTTTTTCAAAGATTTGGATAATTCAATCTCACAGTGTATTTTATGTTTCCTTTAATGAACAGAAAATTACTTTTATTTAAAAGACTTTCATTTACTCTATTGTACATTTTTCATCTGATGTAGAGAAAAATCAATTATTTTAAGAGTTAAGTTCTTTCTGGCAGTTCATTTAAGTAAATCCTACTAAGTTAAATGACCATCAGTATTTTTCCCTTATTTATCAACTCCAAGAAAAGTGCTATTATGTACAGAAGTGGAATATAATTTGCTGTTGAGGAAATGGCATTGATTTTCCTGTCGGTTAAAGACTGCTAGTTGGAATGCAAGAATAATATGTTAACTTCTACTTGACAAAATTTACTTGATAATAATTATTCTAGAATTAGAAAAAGAGGTGGCTGTTCTCATATCCTATATAACCAGCCTGTGCCTGATGTATTAAATGCTCAGGAGGGAATAGAGAAAGGGTGTTAAGTTCGAAATAATTATAACCAAAATAATAGCTTACCATTTATATGTGCATAATATTTTGAAATATGTAAAATGCTCTTATGTCCATGACATAATTTAATTACTAACACATGCATTTTATAGAGTCAGGCAACTAGGTGCCTAAAACTGCTTGCTTACTGTACATTAAATTACATAATACATCCCAAGGCTTGTCTGCACTTGATCAAAACATAATGCACCTATATCTGTTCCATTTCATGAGGTACTAACATTTGATTACGTGACCACAAAACTGTCAAAATATATAAACTAGCAAAATACATAAACTTATATAAACAAAATATATAAAGAGCCCACCTTCTTATTTGTTGATTTGTCTATACAGATCCAGGATAGTGAAGGGAATGATCAGAAACTATTTTGTGTGTTGCTTCTGCCCAGAAACATCAAATAGTGAGGACATGTTTGTTGGAAATTTAGAGGATCCCTGATAGTTCCCCTCACTGCCAGTGGATTCAAGGTCAGTGGAGAGGGAGACACAGAGTGGGCCAGAAGCTCTGGAGAGTGGGGTTCCATGGTGCAGTCACAGTGGGCTTCCTGGCTTCCTCAGCCAGCTCTTGGGACAGCAAAGGACTGCAGGTCTGCTTCCTGGGGACAGAGCCTCCTGAGGTAGAAACAGCGGCGTGAGGAGCAGAGATGAAAGAAAATGGGTAGTAGAATGAGTTGGGCTATGGAGCAAACTCACCCATCTGATACCTCGGAGGTGTGAGTGAGGTGCTAGGGAGACGCCAGAGGGAATCACATGGATTTCCCACGGTATTAACGTCCCTCCGCTTGGAAACGTGAGGCTTAGGGAGAGTAGGGTACCCCTAACTACTACCAATAAATAACAGAAAACAAATCCACAACTCTATTCCTTTAACACATAATGTTGTGTAATGAGAAAGGTCTTTAAAAAGAATTTTGTTAGAGTGATTTTGGCGAATACTTGCAAACGATGCATTTAAGCATACCTGTAAAAAAATGAGAGATTCCATCAGGAATGTATCACCTTAAATACCACAACTGTTTGAGAGAAACCCCTTCCTGCTTATTCCCTGCACTGTCAGCTACCTCAAGTAAATTGAAAATACATATTCAAGTATTCGTAAGAGAGCAGACATCCGCAATACTGCGACAAAGTTTGTAATTTTATCATAGCAAGATGAATCTCAGAGCCCAGACATTGTGAAGACAGGCACCTTTTTTTTTTTTTTTTTTTTTTTTACAAGTGAATCTTCATCTCCATTCAAGTTTCCATTCCTCTAGGACATGGAGACCCAATCTCAGACAATTTGGGAATGCTTCAGGAACCCTTTGAAACATCAAGACATCAGAGTGAGAAGGAGTGTAGCCTCCTGACTTGATATGATCTACTCGGCTGGCATTCCTCATTCCTGATGTTTATAGGCACCACCTAGCACATAATATATTTTTGACATCTGTCCATTTCATTCCTTCTTCCATACATCAAGTCCTTTGACATTTTCCCCCAAATATATCTTAAATCTGCCCACTTCTCTTAATCTCCACTACCATGACTTGGGTCTAGGCCATCATCGATTCCTTCCTGGACCACTGCAGTGGCCTCCTACCTGGAGGCCATCATCCATTCTTGTCTTTCACCAATTCCTTCTCTACAAAGAAACCAGGATGACCTCTTTTATTTATTTATTTATTTGACAGACAGAGATCACAAGTAGGCAGAGGGGCAGGCAGAGAGAGAAAGAGGAGGAAGCAGGCTCCCCACCGAGCAGAGAGCCGGATGTGGGGCTCGATCCCAGGAGCCTGGGATCATGACCTGATCTGAAGACAGAGGATTTAACCCACTGATCCACCCAGGCAGATGACCTCTTAAAAATAACTAATTACATGACACTCTTCCAAAATTTCTTCAGAAGACTTGTGATCATTCTTAGAATGTCTCTAACATTTACCATAACCTAAAGGACCTGATAATGTCATCCCTGGCTGTATTTCCTGCATCACCTTGTGCTACTGATCTCCCTGTCATTATGATCCAGACACACTTTCCTGCCAAGTTCCTGCATTATCTCAGGGTGTTGGCACTTTCCTTATAGTTTTTAGCTTTCCTCTAGTGTAATGGTCTCCATCATCTTCCCTGTTTACCTAAGCAATCCTACCCATCGTTTGTCTTATTTGGGGCAAAAGTCTCCCCAAACTCTCAAACTACACCTCGTGTTTTATGCTTTCACAGTAGTATAATACAACACCTATTTATTGCCTCTCTCACTCACCACGGTGTACCCCACGCTTAGCACAGTGATTGGCAAAAAATAGGTATGCAGTAAACAATTGTTGAACATACAAATATTTAATCTGTATTAGTTTCTTGTGGGTGCCATAATAAATCACCACAAACTTGGTGGCTTACAATAATAGGCATTTATTGTCTCATAGTTCTGGAGCCTGAACTCTGAAATGTAAGTGGCAGCAGGAACAGATTCCATATGATAGCTCCAGGAAACAGCACTTCCTTGCCTCTCCCATGTTCTGGAGACTCCGGGCCTTCCTTGGCTTGTGGCTGCTTAATTCCAATCTCTGTCCTCTGCTGTCATGTGGCTGTATTCTTGATGTCTTCTCTCTCTCTCTCTTTTTTAAAGATTTTATTTATTTATTTGACACAAAGAGACAGAGAGAAATAGTGAGAGCACAAGCAAGAGAGTTGCAGGCAGGCAGAGAGAGAGGGAGAAGCAGACTCCCCACTGAGCAAGGAGCCTGATGTGGGGCTCGATCCCAGAACCCTGGGATCATGACTTGAGCCGAAGGCAGCTGCCTAACCGACTGAGCCAGCCAGGTGTCCCTGGTCTCCCCTTTTTAGAAGGCATCAGTTATTGGATGAAAGGTCTACATGCAACCCTGTATCGTTAATTAACTACATCTAAAAAGACCCTATTTCCAACTAATGTCCTATTCTGAAGTTCCAGGTGGGCATGAATTTGAGGGGCCACTATTCATGCCATGACACAGCCCATCCCCTAACACTGCTTGCTTTCCCTTTTCCTTCTTCCTGCCCCTCATCAGCGGGCATTCATTATAAAAGCTGCTCTATCGTTAACATTTATAGCAGAATCTCTTTCAGCTGCTCAATTAGAGCTTAATTCCTGAAATCAAAATAACACCTTAGGGGGGAAAAGTCCCCTGTGATTATTCCTATTGGTGAAGCAGGGAATATCTTTCGAAAATAGATATGCTCTGGAGAAGAAAGACAATTATTTAGCTTTCCAAAAGGCTGAGCATAGCAATGTCACACAGTACCCTTATCCTGTGTGCCTTGTTTCCAAACAAGAAATGAACTTAAACATAATATTGACTTCCATTTATATGTGTGAATGGGAAAAAGGAAGTGTCGATTTTTGAAATCCACAGTCATGTAATCAGCTGTGAATAATGAAGGAGGAAAAAACTCTCACTTGACCCCAAAACAAGCATGAACACAGCTGACGTTTCACCTCGCACATGTGTCTGGGGATGAACATTTTAGGACATGGGTCTTCGTGTTTGTCAAGATGCCTAACGAGAGCCACTCAATGTGCCATATTCACTAAGTAACCCCAACTCTCTGTCCCCAGCTTACTACCTGAGAAATATAAGGCTGTGATTTTTACGTTTCTAATATAGGTTATATTTTTCCATCATTGATGGTCCCATGTAACAGTCACACAGTCACAAGAAGTCATTGCCCAACACTGGCAATAGGGAAGCTCTTCCACTCATGTTCTGGTGGCAATAAGAATGAATACAAATCATTTATAAAGTGATTTCAGGGTATGTTTTTTAATATAAAATTGATTATTCATGCCTTCCAAATGTAAGGGATTTACAAACACTTACTAAGCATGGGCCACACTGGGTGCCTGACAGAGGGTAGACAGAGGCTAATAAAGGAATAGTTCCTGGCATCAAGGAGCCCAAGTTTCACAGGGGAACCAGACCTGTATGTAAATAATTATGACACAGAAGGACATGTAAATAGTAGAACTGGGCTCTTGGTTCGGAAATAGTACCAAAACCCAAACAAAACAAAACATCAGCAACAGAAAAGGAATGTGTTGAATCCTCTTGTATGCAAAGCAGAGCAAACTTCCCAGAGGAGGCTTCTGAACAGAGTTTAAAGGATGAATGGGAAGTTTTCCAGACTGGCAGTCTGGGGAGGTGGAGAGAGGGAAGAAGCAGCAAGGCTGGGAAAGGGAATTCAATGCTCAAAAGCAGGAGACAGGGGTAACAGGGATGGCCCTGGATAAGAATTATTTGATACTACTGGGACATAAAGTGAGTTTGGTGACCAGAGGATTATCCCTAGAGGTAGACAAGGTGAGATGTGAAAGTCTTGTACATCGTGCTAAGGACCAGTGAGAATTTATTGAAAATATTTAAGGTGTGTGAGTGTGTGTGTACAGTAATGGTGGTGGAGGGAAATATTGTCATATTTAACTCATTAATCTCATTCCTGAAACAACCACAAAGGAAGTAACCCTAAAAGGTAAAAACATCTTTATTCACACTAGCAAAATTGTAGTCCAATAACAAAAAGGGAGCTTATTGTATTCTCACACATCAAATTAGGGCAATATTAGGTCCTACTTAAAGCATAATAAAAGACATTGTAGCCACATGGGAAAAATTATATATTCTTAAGCATGCTCTTAAACATATTCTTAAGAATTATATATTCTTAAACATGCTCTTAAACATTCATATTAAATATGAATAAAATGGGGTACAATACTCATAAACAGTGAAATTATCCTTATATCCAATTCTTTGATTTTCTACTGAATTTCAGATAAAATTATTCAGATGTTAAACAGATAGCATAGTGAGCATAAAATGTTTAATTAAAATCACTAATGTTAATGTGATGTGAAAGCAGAAGCCTAGCTGAGGACAGACAGCAGCTGACACCTACCCCCTCTCCCCCATGGGATATATGTGACATTCCTTAGGCACTTCTGGCTGCCCTAAAGGAAAAACAAATAGTTAATTTATAGAGATTACAATCTTGCCAGACTAGAGTCTCTCTCAGTTTACAAAAGTCAGTCTGAGTGCTGTGAATTGTGTAAAACTGATGAATCACAGACTTGTACCCCTGAAACAAATAATACACTATATGTTAATTAAAAAAAAAAAGTCTAAGCAATTTATTAGAACAAAGCATTTCTATCAATGCCCTAGCTTCTGGAAGGGAATATAGATACAATTAAATGTCCTTATAATCTGTAGCCCATTGACTGATACTTGAAGTAGGCAGTGTAATGTTCTCCAGGAAGCTCCCAACTATCTTACTGTTAATGCCTTACTAGAAGGAAAGACAGCCTTAACTTGAAATGGTAAGGCTTCCGGTATCCTGTGTGTCTTAACATACAAAAGTCCTTTTGAAACCTCCCTTTTCCCTACCTCCCCCAATTCCCAATTAAATAATCAGCCACCCCTCACATCCCTGGAGGGCAGGTTTTTCTGCCCACGAGTTTTCTGCCCATGGGTCCTGTCCCAGTACTCTAATAAAACCACCCTTTTGCACCAGAGACCTCTCAAGAATTCTTTCTTGGTCTTCAACTCTGGGCCCTACCCCACCAAACTTCCCCTATATTCCAAAACTCCCTCATATGGATGCCATTTGTTGGCAGCATTTTAAAAAACAAACAAACAAACAAATTCACTTTTTCACAGGAAATTCTCGTTTGTAATAACACATCATCCAGGAAAATATATTCAAATATTGTCTCTTGTTGTTAATGCCACAGAATGATCATTGTCCTCTTAGTAACTAACTAAACACACCTGCCTGGAGAAAATAAGTGAGTATAAATCGCAGTGTTCCATTCCTCCCATTTGTATACTGCTTTGGAATTTGTAAAGGATTTTAGCGTGCATTATTAAAGAATGTGTCATCAGCCCAGGTATCAGCCCAGGTATGGTCACATGAGTGAGTTGTTTTATTAAACAAATTTAGTTTCTTCCTGAGAAATTAAGAGCATCTGGTTATTCAAGAACAGAATTTAGCTTGTCTGGGGTCAACCTTCCAACTCTCCAGCCCTTTACAGAATGAATATGCAGTCTCCAAATTCTCTATGCAAACATAGCTGTACACTCCACCTACCGGTAGGACCCCATACAGTCCACACTAATGTTCAGGCCACCAGGAAGAGTCTCATGCCATAATGCATGTGATTTTTGAATAATAGGTCAAGCAGATCAACCACAGGGATAAGGCTAGTAAAAAGCTAGGATTAATTTATTCGTTCTTTCTAAGGGTTTATTTGGCAGCCTAGAAATGCCCAGCATTGTGTCTGCAACTAGAGGGGAGCCAAAACAGATGTAAGAAACTTTGCTGATTTACCCAAAACTGTTGCATGGTTCACTCACAAGGGGTGAATTTCACAGTATGTAAATTGCCCCTTAAGCAAGCTGTTAGGAAGGAAACAGGGAGAAAGGGTGGGAAAGGGCAGAGGAAAGGAGAGAGGTGAATCAACTTACCAAATGCTGCAGTGGGGAGTTCGACAGGAAGGGGGCAGCATGAATGAGTCACTTTCCCCAAATTCTAATACCTCATTGGTAACACCAGTGTTTGCCTTACCGCATAATAGCTGTACTTACAAGTATTGCGTAGTTCTCTAGGTTTGGCTTTTTTTTTTTTTTTTTTTTTAAATCTAATGGCTTTGTTGCTAATAGTTCCTTTAAAACCAGCTTGTCTTTTCTTTTTTAATCTAAATAAATGCATTTAAATAAGAGAAAGCAAAAGAGAGATAAAAGACACCCTTGCCCTCTAGGAGCTGAAGATGTACTTAGGTTGTCAGTACAGAGATAATGTATGTAAATATGCATCCAGGTAAAGCAAATTGTATAACAAAACAAATTTTATATCATTAGGTGTCATCACTAATGAGCAGAAAGCAAACACTATAGAAATAGAGAAAGGTGAGATTAACATGTTCTCAATTTGTGAGGAGAGTAATCATAGATCCTGAGATTTGAGCTGGACATTGCATATTGGGGACGATTTGGAAAGGTAGAGGAAGGGAATTTTGTCCAATATGTATCTCTGTGCTTCCGCTCTGTGCTAAATACATTATGGACAATTTAGATACTGCAGCATATATCTCCTTATTTAAATGATAGTAGTAAATGGAAAAGAGGAACTATTAGCCACAGTTTACAAAGGAAGAGATTAGGGCTCAGAGGAGTTAATGGACAAATTCAAGGTCACACAATTTGAAAGTGGTCCTCCTTGGGTTCCTGGATTGAATTCCAGTGGGGGTTCCCATATACCCAACATCAGGCAATTCTCAGACACCAGTAATGTGTTCCAGAATTCAACCCAATTCGGACACTATCTACCTAAGATTGCGTCAGATTCCACAGGTTAAGAGCTTAGTCCTGCAAGACCGTATCTCCATCCCCCACTTCAGACACCAGTCGCAAGCCCCAAGCTGTTACCTGTGCGTCAGCCTATGGGCTACAGAATGCACTTTCCAACAACCTTCTCCTTAGATTTCTGTAATTTGCCAGGGCAGCTCACAGAAACCAGAAAAATGCTTACTTATGTTTACCAGTTTATGAAAGGGTATGAGGAAATAATAGGATGAGGCACGAGGAAAGGATGTGCACCGTCCATGCTCTCTCCAGGCATGCCACTCTCCCCAATCTCTATGTGTTCACTAGCCCAGATGATCTTTGAATCCAGTCCTCTTGGGATTTTATGGAGGTTTCATTACACAGAAATGATTGACTAAGTCATTGACCATTGGTTGATTCAACCTCCAGCCCCTCTCCTTTCTCCAGAAGGGAGGTGGGGATGAGGGACTGAAACGTCCACTTCTCTAATCCCATGGTTGGTCCTCCTGGCAACAAGCCCCCCACCCTTAGGTGGGGTCCGAAAGTCACCCTTATTAATAAAACATAAGACATCTTTATTGCTCTCAACACTTAAGTAGGTCCAAAGGTTTGGGGAGCTGTGAGCCAGGAACTGTGGAAAAAGACCAAATATACCCGAGACCTAGATTTTGGTCATCTAACCGACCAAAGAGATAGTTCTCACAAATCACAATGTCACAGTGGTAAAACCAGATTTTGGAATGAATGACTGATGACAAAGGCAATGTTTCTTTTGGAGGGAAGAACATTTTAGGCAGGAAGATACAACATGAGTGGAGGCATGAGGTCATGGGTGTGGAATGTGAGGAGCCAGTCCTGCTGGGAATAGAAGGTTCTTGAAAAAGTAGCTTATCAACTGTCTCCACAGAATTATGATATAAGACCATGATGTATCATTCCACAGAAAGAAAAGGGATGCTTACTCTTAGGAGAGAAGGGAAAACTGGATCCCAGGTATTTCTACACCCAGCTAACTGGATGATTTAAGACTGTGTGATTCTCTTTAGCAGCACTTTACTCTTTAATATAATTGTACTTTTTTTTTACCCTCAATGGTGCTCTTCTTCAACATAATGACTAGCCTACTACAATCATTTTATTATTTCATATGCCGACTGTAACTCAACAAAAAGAAGTAGCTAGGGAAGAGGTCGACAATAACACAGTCAGCCTAATTCTCACCATCCAATCTCAAAGGTAATCTGTAGAAATGAAAATATCTAGGTTTAACTTTTTAGATTTTTTATAGGACCTTCAAAATTTTTTGCATGTAACTTTGAGTTTAAAATGATCTATGATTTATTATTCAATTTAGAATGTGGAAAGGCATAAAAAATGAAAATTATTCCAAATTCTATTACTCACAACTAATCACTATTAATTTTTGGCTACTACATCCATTTATCTAAGATCAGGATTTGGCAAATTACTACCAGTGGTCTGTTTTTGTATGACCCTACACATAAGAATGATCTTTACATTTTCAAAGGGTTGTTAGTAAACAAAGATCATGCAACAGAAATCATACCTGTCATTGCAAAGCTTAAAATATTTTCTATCAGGTCTTGTACAGAAAAAGTTTCCCAACTCCTGATTTAAAATGATTCCAGATCAAGTTTTTTTTTTTTTTTTAAATAAAATTAGGACCATCCTGAAGATCACATTTTAAATGTACTTTTAAAGTCAAGAATAGGAGTATATTATAATCATTTTGTGCTGTTTTTTTCAAACACCATTTTTTGTTCGCTATCTAGAATTCTTTTGTAAGATTCACCATGACTTATTTAGCCAGTCTCTTACTGTTAAATATTTATTAGGTTGTTTCTAATGTTTGCTGTTATAACTCTGAGATAAACATCTTTGTATTGAAATAATTTTAGACATCCTTAAATGTTTCCTTGGGAAAAATCCCTGGATACATAATTGCTGGCTTAGAGGAAATGAAATCTTTTTTTAAGGCTCTTCATTCATATTTCAAAATTACATTCTAGAAAGATTACATCAGTTTAAACTCCAACTGTTCTTTTGAGAATGCGACTTCTCCATCCCAACTCCCAGTCCAAGTCCTCACAAACCATGTGTCCTATCTTTAAATTTAGAAAGGTCTCTATACACTTGTCAATTTCATATGAGAAAAATGGTATTTCCTTAATTTCATTGAAACTAGGTTGACATTTTATGTTTAGTGACCATTTATAGGGTCCTTTCTCTTTTTGTAAATTTTTCATATTTATCCTTTTCTAAATTACTTTTAAAAATAAATTTTGTATTAAAAAAATAAATTTTGTTGTATATGTTATGTTTCCCCTAACTTTCATGGATCCTTTAATATGTTTCAAATTTTAGCATAGTGTAACTTATCAGTTTTTTCCTTATTGTTTCTTCTTTTATTTTTGTGTTAGAAATGCCCTCTAGGGGAGCCTGGGTGGCTCAGTGGGTTAAGCCTCTGCTTTCCGCTCAGGTCATGATCTCAGGGTCCTGGGATGGAGCCCCACATCGGGCTCTCTGCTCAGCAGGGAGCCTGCTTCCTCCTCTCTCTCTGCCTGCTTCTGTGCCTAGTTGTGATCTCTCTCTATCAAATAAGTAAATAAAAATAAAATCTTTAAAAAATAAAAAAAGAAATGCCCTTTAAAGCAGATTATTTCATTTTTTATATTTAATTATTCAATCTATATTTATTTTATTTTGCTTTGTAATATGAGGTAAAAATACTCTTTCTCCTCTCTCTTTTTTTAGTGCAGGGCGGTGGGGGGGGTCAAGTAATTAATCAATTGTCCCAGAACCTTTCAAAGAATAATCTAGGTATTCTCCCCATTGAAATGAAAATTACCAATATTTGAGAACATCTCTGGACTTTGTCTTCTGTGTCATTTCTGTTTGTCTTTACACAAGTTGCATCTCTATGTTAATTAGCACAGCAATGCATTTTTTCTACCCTTAGATTTCTTCCTTCTTATCATTTGAAAAAATATATTCTTCCAGATGAACTTAAAAATCATTACATAGGTTTCCCTTTTCTCATAAATTAATGTAGCAAAACTGTTATTTTGCAAGAGTTACTCAGAAATCCTTGTCACAAAATCTTTTTGTCATGTCCCTCGAAGTAGTTTTGTACCCTAGGTAGGCAGGGAGAAACATAAAAATTTCACGCCAGTTGACACTGTTGAGAAGGGCACGCTTCTTCCCACTCCATGACATACCCCAGTGTACCGGCTGGCTTCTCTATAACCTTGCTCATGTTAGGTTGGTAGAGTAACTACTGGTATAATTGGAAAGAATAAACTGGGGATACCCAACCTAACTCTGTCCTCCTCCATCTTGGGAGCAAGAGGCTCACAGAGGCCAACATTCTCCTCAGTTCCAGCAGGGCTGGGGGGTTTTCTCATCAGGGAGGGCAGGTGGGGAGGGCATGGGGCTGCCGTCACCCAGCCCCC